>NC_135865.1:12496910-13144410 GCF_031162955.1 Sander vitreus
ACATTTGTCATACTTGAATGTCAAAAAAATATTAGACGGAGCCCTGCTGCAATTAGAGGATGAACAAAGCGTTTCCCTCATGCAGAAGAAAAGCAAAAGAAAATCTTGCTACCTGGTGCAACACAAGTTCATACTACTCGTTTTGCATCTAGATTACATGTCTTATCCAACAATCAAGCATCTCTAGGTTTCTCTCTTTTCTCAGCCTGTCACATAGCGACATGATGTTTCATTCAGGAGACTGCAAGTTACATACAATAGACATGTCTGAAGCCGTCAGCACGGTAAGATAATTTATTCCATCAAACCACTGGAACACATTGATGAGCAGACAGGCTGAATGTTTATGTTTGAGGCATCAGGATGACAAGAAGACACTGCTGGAGGCATTTCATTGTCTGTGTGCATTACTGTTCCTCATTGGTCCTACTCGAGAATACCTCTGTTGTCAGAGCAGTCTATAATGAGATTTACAAAGGGGTTTAAGATGGGATTCTAATTGATTTTTAGAAGGGTTTTGACCTGTGTAGCATGCCAAACTACCTCACATTTCTCAGTTAAGATTCTGCACTACAGGTTTGAACTTCTCTGTGAGATGCATTTCAGTAAATCCAGCTGCCTGGAGGCATCGCTTGAGGGCAAAACCTATGAGAACACAGAAATACAACTTGTTAAAGACCCAATAACCCTAAGCACAGACTTTTAAAGAGAATGCCTTGGAATTATATTTGAATGTGCATGTTTTTGTTTATATTTTTGTTAATCAAATTTATCTATGTAATATAAATATATGTCAGGGCTGTCAATCGATTAAAATATGTAATTGTGATTAATTACATGATTGTCCATAGTTAACTTGTGATCTTGTGTTAATTTGTTATCTGTTCTAAATGTAGTTTAAAAGGGATATAAGTTTTTTATGCATTTAAGTGTTATTTCAGACTCAACATACTACGGTGGTTATTCAATTCACATCCACAGTACATGCAATAACTAGTCTTGTCGAAAGAACCATCTGAAAAGGGCTTTGAAACTGAATTTGCCATTTAAAAGACCCTTTTCTTTATCCATTTCTGCTGAAGGAGGCTTGTTTCTTTTCTTTTTTGTGGGATCTTGAGCTGCTTTTTAATGATCATTGATTTAGTTAAAAAATTAAGTTATAAAGACTGTTACTTAGATTCTAAGTACAACACATAGTATATATATATACTATGTGTGAACACCATGGTTGGGTACCGTTCACATAATTATCAGTACCGGTACCGATACGGATACCTCAAATTCGGTTCAGTACTTTCCCTCTGTAATAACAAAAAATAATTACAAACCTATTCATACAAATAACATTTTGTAATTTATTTAGAACATTTTACACTCAAAACAAAAAACAAAAATACAAATGAAACCCCCTCACACTCTCCTCCCAAACCCATCCCTACAACCTATTAAATCAAATAAATATTGATTTCTTAAACTGCACTGTAACTTTTATTCTTGTATTTGTATATTATTCTATAATATTATTCTATTATTCTATTCTATATTATTCTTAGCCTGTTTTATTTTCATGACCGTTTTTAATTGCTCTTATGTTATGTAAAGCACTTTGAATTGCCTTGTTGCTGAAATGTGCTATAGAAATAAAGTTGCCTTGCCTTACAACCTCTCTGTCAGTCAGTCACCAGGGCATATAAACCACTGCTGTGCCTTCTTGTCTCAGAGGACGTGTAACTGTGACCGCTTTTGCCTCGCCATATTATCATATCGCAGCAAACGCTGTCTGCGTACATTTTTGAAAAGTGTAACCACACTTGCAACTGCTTTACTGCCATTGGATTGGACCAGGTGGCTGTGTCCACGTCCACGGCCTTATGGCTGCATCGGTTTGATGTTTGGCGAGGGATAGCGCCGTAGGGGTGGAGGGAGGTACGGTGGAGTTTGAGCCGGGGCTTGGGGAGGCGCAGCTGCAGCCTGCGGGGCGGCATCCCCTCGAGCTGACATCTTGGTGCCGCTGTTGTGGCCGAGGAGCCACTCTCCAGGAGGTGTGTGTCTGCATCCCCTCCACTACCTTTAGTTCGTGGATGTCCAATGTGAGGTCCAAACAACCCACCAGGGGCAATGGGACCGTCCAAGAGCACACGTCTTAGCGGTCATGGCGGAGACAGCAGAGCGATGTTGATCTGCGACACGGTCACCTAGGCGGCACACAGGTGCACACAGTCAGTGAAGCGACCTGGTCCCGGGGAAAAAAGTGGCCTTTGGAAGCAAGATGGAGGCCATGCTCTGCCGCAGTAGCGGGACCGCTGGGAACTCTGTTTCCGTGTCACCTTGGACCTTGGTGAACGGTGCATAGCGAGACATTGGTGCCGTCCGTCTCCCGGGTTCGTAGAATGCTTACTCAGCATTCACACAGGTCGAGAACAAAAACCTTAGCGTTAGGCAGGGGGCCTGCCTGATGCGGAGGAGAAAGCCGCTGATGCGACGCTCCCCTTCTGGGACGGAGACAGCCGCAGTGGCAGGGCTCTGTAATCCTCTTCTGTTTCGAGCTCCAGTTCTCCCAACGGGGAGGAGGGAGAGCCGGTGCCAGCTAGAGAACCATCTCTGGGGGGAATCCAAGCCAGCAGACTCTTGCCCGCCAAAGAGATCCCCTTCCGGGATGTCTGGGTGTCGCCACTGGTGGTATCCTTACCTTACCCGACTGCCCCGCTGCCATCGTCTACCGTTTCAGTTCCTCCTCCGGTAAGCGGGCGCAGAACTGCTGGCGGCCGGCGGGGTGCCAGCCCGGCGAACGGGGCCAAGGCACGCCTCGCAGCTCGGGTGGAGATCTGGCGGCAGGATGTATCCGGTCTGTACAATTGGTACACAGGCGGACACCGCTGTTCTTCGAAGTCTTCAAACTGCCTGTCGCTGAAGAAAACTAGGGAGCAGATCTCTGGTCTCGCAGCAGTAATATACAGCAAATGTGGACGTAAGAGATGGCGCGAAAGAAATCGTGACGACATGAGCGAGGGATAAACCCAATAGCAACAGGTCTTAGAGGGCGAAGCCTATATGAAATAGAACAGACCTTTTAATGCTTTCAAGTAAAGGTTAGCTGTACATTGGTCTTGACCTCAAAAACTAAATAGAGAATGAAAAGTGTTTGTGTATTTTAGCATCACAGCACAGCAGAGTGTAGCGTCCTCCGCAAATGATCTTCCAAAGTACAACCAGTCTAATTAAAATTATAGTTAGTGAGGATAGTAGGTCAAATAATGCTGAGGGAGAGGACCAAATTAAAGTATTGATCAGTGGTTGATTGCCTTCATGCAGACCAAGAAAACCCATGGCAATTACACACATTCACTAAATTATCTTCATTACTGAAATTTATGTATTTTCAACAAATCATAATTATGGTTGCAGTTATGCTACCATAACAAATAGTTGTTATAATAATGCAAACGTCCAAATTACTTGTTTCAGATAAGAGCCTACACCTCAAGGACACGAGAAGTCTCAAGCTTTAGATGAAGATTGACTGAGTGCTTTTATTTATTTATTAGTTGTAAATGTAACTTAGTTAGATTAACTGGGAAACACTTGCACTATGCAAATCTAATAACTTGTTGCCGCCCTCAGGGGTTGTATTTAAGAGTGAATGTAGTTTTCTGAAATTTTGTAAAGACTTTTTTTCCCCGCCACTGACAGCTCACAGAATGCAGAACACCTAGAGAGAGGGCGAGGCATGACAATCTCTGTCCAGATTTAAACTTAAAGCGCCATTGTGTAATGTTTTGAGTTGATTCTTAGCAAAAACCTCTTTGTTCTTTCACAAATATGAGCTCATTCATGTGTAATTACCTCCACCAACTAATGAAAGTATTCTCGTATGCGTAGAATCTGCCATTCAGAATCATTCAGAATACATACAAGTGAGTCGCTCGAATGGCGGCAGCCGTGTAGCACCTGCATCTTTAAAATACATTAGCCAAAGAGGGACATACCTCCGCCTTTTGCGCTTTTACACTCAGTGGCACCGTGACGAATGCCAGCGGCGAGATTACTCGCGACTGCCGGCAGATTTGAAAGCCTGTTGAAGATGGAGGATCACACCTATTCTCGAGGACATGTAACGGAGTCAACCCGTCATCTTTGGAGAGTGTCTCTTTAGTTTTTCTTTGCCTAGGCTGTTTCACCGATCCACTGCTACCGGCTCTGTCTTTTGGTTTTTCTTTACCTTATTTCCCTCTTCCTTTAGCTTTCCCTCGCACCTCCGTCGCATCAACTGATCTCTGACTCTATAAAATAAATATGTAGCCTGAGCTGTAAACATTGCCTTACACTATTAATCTCGTACAATATACATAACGGACAAAGTTGTACTGGAAGCCATGTTAATCTTGGCGTTAAAACGCGCTCGGAGGGTGGGAGGGTCTAGAAAGTAATATTCAGTTGGTTGTCATATACAATTTCACCGCTAGATGGGAGAAATTCTTACACAACGTAGCTTTAAAAGTGTGTGCTATGTGTTGAGAAACTCACTTACATAGTGTGTGTGCGTGTGCGTGCGTGTGTGTGTGTGTGTGTGTGTGTGTGTGTGTGTGTGTGTGTGTGTGTGTTATTGTGCTCTTTTTATTGCACCACACACTCTGAGAGGAGCTGATTGTGATTCTGCTGTCCTTGTCACCTTGCCTTCTTTTTTAATTTGCAGCGGGACCACCCTTTTCATCACGCCCCAGATCAATTATAATTTGTTTTAAGGCTTAGTGGATGAATGTAAATAGCCAGGCACTGACGCTTAAAAAGATATAAGCTAACACACCGGCAAGCCAAACAATCAGCTGGGATGCAGATAGTAAATTCAGTGTTGCTTGTAATCTATGTTCTTATTACAGGAGAGAGCAAATACATCTTGTAATACAATATCAGCCTCAGCAATAAATTACCAAGTGGCCGAGAGCTGCAGTGATCAGGAAAAATAAAGTGTGTGCAATTGTTGGCTGTGTGTTTACATGTATGTTGTAGTACACACTATTACAACTAGGAGATAATAGAGAGAATGCAGACAGAAAGAAAGTATGGCTTACATAGCAAGAGAAAGTTAGAAAGTCATGTTTTCTCTGCCAAGGTTATAATCGTTAACGAAAACGAACAAAATAACAAAAACTATGTGGGAAAAAACATTGTCGTTAACTGAAATAAAAATAAAAACAAGGCATTACAAAAAAACGATAACTAACTAAAACTGTAATGTCTGTTTGCAAAACTAACAAAGTACAAACAAAATATCCTTAGTTTTCGTCTTTGTCAACGTCTTTCATAGAGCAAATAACGTTATATCTTTCAGAGTTGACATTTCCGACCATAGACCTGTTTTATACAGTCTATGCCATAGACATAGGCCTATATAGTTTCCGACTGGAAACCCAGAAATTCCGACATTCCATGTCAAATTAAACTCAACATAGTCCATGCCCCTCGCCTGGCATCATGGCGGTACCGAAAGTCGGAAGAAAGCGGCAGAGATTATTTGATTATGACTGTTAACTGACTGAGTTAAAAGCAAGTGCCTTGCAGTGGAAAGTGGTAAAATATGTGGACAATTTATTAAAGTGAAAAATCCCATGAGTTTAAAAATATATTTAAGAAGCGCGCACAAGGAGGCTAACCTAGCTTACCTTAACAAGGTCAAAGACAACGCAAAGCCCCCTTTTCCCGAAACAGAAGCTAACCCCAGTACAGGGCATGGATGTATGGATACAGAGCCAGGTATCATGACAGAGACAACAGCAGGACAGAGAACACTGCAGTCATGCTTTCACCAGCGACCCAATAGCTGCTGGTTAGTAAATACGCAGGAACTTCATAAGCGGGAGAAAGCGTGGGTTAATATGTGTATTGATATTGGGATGTCTACACAACTGTGTGAGTCGATTGACTTCAAAACGTTTGCCACTTTACTCGAACTAAACACCTGTTCATGTATGTCTTCTTTAGCCTATTGGCTATTTAGGTTTTTTTCTGGCACACGTCACTTACACATTTTGCTCTTACTGTTTACAAATTTGTGCTCATCATATTACATACATTTTATGTACTGGTGTTATTGTTGAATACATTGTGAAAACATATTTCTAAAATTGTATGATGTTTTTGTTGAGTTATTATTACTCATTTTATTTTATTTATTACTTATTAATACTTTTTCTGACCATTTTGAATCTGCCCCTGACAAATAATCCATATTACAAAAAAAGACTAAAACTAATAAAAACTCAACTAAAACTAAGCATTTTCAAAAAAAAAAAATAAACTAAACTAGCAAACCCACTTTAAAAACTAATTCAAACTAAACTGAATTTGAAAGCAAAAAAGTCAAAATGAAATAAAAATAAAAACTAATGAAAAATGCAAAACTATAATAACCTTGGTCTCTACTAATTTACATGCTAACCACATTTTAGTTTTTTTCCGTACTACAATCCCCAATGGAATATAGATGACATTAGAGTAGTCTTTGCCATTATTACCTCCACCAAGCAGGTTATGTTTTCGGCTCAGTTTGTCCGGTTGTTGGTTTGTTAGTTTGTCTGTCAGCAGGAATACGGAAAAGCTATTGGCCCGATTTTCCTGAAACTCGGGGGACGGATGTAGCATGGACCAATGAAGAACCCATGACATTTTGGAGTGCATCTGAATAACCGGGCAGATACACAAATTATTTTTCACTTTTGTTAACGATTGCGAGATAGAGCATTTGTGCTACAATCAGTTGTATCTGGATAATTGGAAAAATTAGTTTCCGATCACATTTCATGGCTCACCTAATCCTTTGTTTTCACACAAATACTGGAAAAAACATATCAATGTGTTGTTTAACTGCTCTGAGCAATAAAATACAACACATCTTCTTGTAGCGTCCATGTTGTTTCAACATTACACCTTTTCATTTTATATTTCAACATGAACACACTGAAGTCGGAAGAACGACTTACCAAATCGGTAGATGGGACCATCACCAAGGAGCATGTAAATGCACCATTGGCCTTCACGGAGGTCTGTGCTCTCCGAGTGCCATCCTAGTTTTTAATGCACTGTAGTGATTAGGTTACTGTACCCAGTTCTCTAAACAAAATACCTCTGAAGACGCTGTCTTTTTTTAAATATTTCCCTGATTTATTTCCTGCTTTGACGAGAGTATCTGACTGCTTGCCTTAGTGTGTACTTGTTCAATTTCCTACTACAGTATTATTACCTCTTCCGTTATAATATCCTGTTGATATCACTACACATACTGTTTTCTTAGAGGCACTTCAAAATAAACCTTTTTCAAAAAATGTGACTGGTCAGCCTTCAAAGCTGATTAGATCACAAATGCTTTATTCAAGCCCACCTTATTCTTATCTCCCTTAAAGAAAAAGAAGTGTTGACTTCGGTGCCCGGCTGTAAATAAACTACCCTGATCAAAATTTTACAGATTAAAATACAATTTTGATGTCTGTAACTTTAAACTGAAATGCATGTCCAAAATCCAATGAATACATTTTGTATACAATTATCAATTTCATAATTAAAATAATCACTCTAAAAGAGCATATAAGCATTTAGCTAGTATGATGGGTTTTATGCCTGGTCTATTTCGTGGCACATTATAATTAGCTATCATATAGGAACAGGCCCCCATGTAAACAGAGAATACAGCAGAGTGGAGGGGTGAGAATGATGAATGGGGTCCCTGTGCATAAACTCCATCGTCCACTGAACTCAAACAAACAGCCCACTTCTGCTCCTTCCGTACAATTCTTTATTGTTTGTACAGCTAGCAGGTAGATGCATCTTTGTTATAGTGTGTACATCTGGGAAGCTCCTCAGTTATTCATTAATTGTGCTCTGGTGGGCTGTTGTGTAATTGTTTCTACCACCACACAAGAAGTGGCTGGCCAAAGGAGCTTAGTATTAATTTTCCCCGGCCACAGCCAAGGGATTAGATGTGCTTTCCCCTGGCAAGGCTGTTTGGCAGCCACACTTATCTGCAGCGACTTACAAGGCTTATTGAACATTAGCATGCAATTATCTTTGATGGTCTAACTTTCCTGCTGGCTGACAAGACCCAATGATTCCCTGTTAGGGCTTTTCTGAGGACATTACATGAATATCAAGGTGCAAAGAAAGCAGAGAAAATAAAAATGGAATCTTGTTAAAAAGGACTCTCAATAAAGCTGGTTGCACACAAGAACACTTTTAAAATCCTGATTGATTTTTGAAATGCTTTGCGTCATTCATCACACACAGCTATGGATTTCACATTCCATATTTTTGTTTTGGCCCTTAGTTCTTGATATTCTCCAACATTATGACTGTGTGCATGGAGGTGCCAGTAGTGCCAGTGGCTGGAACAGTCTGTGCCACACAGACCTTCATCTACATATGGCAAAAGTTTAGAAATGACACCAAGTTCACTTTTAGTTTAAATAGTTAAACCATCCCCCTTCCCCGGGCTCATAATGACACAAGAAGAGAAAGTATATGCAGTCTGCACTGTAGACCTCCTTTTTTTATATTATCTAAAACAATACAGTGGTAGTAGGTTGCCAAAGTATGCAAAAATGATTCTTAGCATGAATTCCACTTCTCACTCAAAGGACCTTTAGTGTAACGCAAGTTGTAGAACATGGGCTTGTAGATATGGAATTATATACAGTATTTCATTCGAAAAACACATGGCCTTCACATAGAAAATCACATAAAAATCCATACTTACTGATTAGTGCTCAATATACAATCTAGAGTTTTCCAATAGCTCCATGAAGGTAGCATAACCTTAATTATTTAGGGTGGAGTCTAAAAACAGCCTGAATGTTCATTTTAGCTTTGTTTTATTTACTGTACATTAGGGATGTCGTTTTATTCCACTGAAGTTAAGTAAGTAAGTAAAGTCTGTTTTGAAATAATCACTTTAGATGATATCAATCATTTTAGACTTTTGATGATGAACAATGCGATATCACTGCACAATGATGCTTTATAATACAAGTCAAATGAATAGCCACCGTTGAGTGTAGTGGTCATAAATAAGGAAAGCTGCTCCGGTCTTGTTGGAGAACATTGCAGATGTAAAAATGTGCCGTTCTTTCCGTTGACAGTTCTAAAAGCATTGCTGTGGAAAAGTGAACATAGTATACCATGAGAAGCAAAGTGGTAATGGACATTACAGAATCAGTTCACTATCCAGGTTCTGCATCCCCTGTGATCATCTCAGACTAGTTTCGGACACTGCTAATAGTTTTATCAGAAATGCAGTCAGTTTCCGCTCTCCTTGATTACCTCAGAATCCCCACATGCCTTTAATTAGAGACCACTTTATTCCCTTTGGATCACTTAATTCCCTTGCGCGCTCCCTCTCCCTCTCTTTGTTTCCCACCCATTTCCTTTGATTGCCTTTTGCTCACTGCCCATGTTAAATCACCTCTCAGTGAGAGTAAGTGAGAGAGGAGATCAATTTTCTCTCTCATCAGCAGTCAATATGTGGTCGATGGCAAAAAAAAAGAGAGGAGGCAACTCTATTGATGATGGAGGAGATGTTGTCATACCTGATTTTCGTTTTATATCTTGCTCACCTGGGGCCCTGTGATAACATTGCTATTGATTCTAACTAGCCAGTGCTGGCTAATTCAATAATGGCAACGACGTAGCTGGAATCAAAGGCTATTACATTTATACACTGATTTTTACCCTTGCTGCAGAAGTAACAGTTGATGTTAAAATACCTAAGTGATTGATTAGAAAAACTGTGCAAGTGTGTGTTGTGTAAGTGTGTACAACTGCAGCAGCAGATGTTTTGGCCAAGGCAAAGACTTGTCTCTTGACTGTATGCCAGCTCATTGCCTCCTCTCCTCAAATGCACACGCACACACACGGTTACATGCAAGACTTTATGACCAATGACCCCCTCGCTGTAAATGGATTGGATAATTAACTGCAGTCTGGCTGTCAGCACAGAAAGCGAAGGAAAAGACAGAAAATAAATCCTTCATTAACCCTTGTATTTTAACACACACACACACACACACACACACACACACGTTAATTGTTATTTTTCCTATTAGGTTGTCAGGCCATTGTACAGCATCATTGGTTCTACTATTCTTAAAGACACAATCCCTCTATACCGTATTTTTGGTAGTCTGTAATTGTGTTATATGGGAATTGATACGTCTATTCTAAGTCAGTCTGTGTCAAAATGCTACAAGTGTGACTGTACAATGAAGAGAAGGAATATTGGCACACAAACACAAGGAAAAACAGGAAGCCAGAAAGAAAGAGAGGGACACAAACAGGTACAGGGCCACAGGTAATCAGGATTTTAGTCCTAGGTGAGTGTAATAAACATATCAAGGGGAGACTAAATGGAACTCCTAAAACCATTGATTCCTGCAGCAGTATTACTCATCCCATCCCTTCATCGTCCAGTGGATGCCAGTCAAAACTACATCTTCTCCCATCTTGGCTGATAAGAGGACCTTTAGGTGTAATCCTCAGTATCGTCATTATTCTGAATTTGGTGACATATTGGTGCTAACAGGACAATGCTGTGGTATTTTTACACTTGACACAGATCTCAATCTAATTTATTGCTGTCCTTCAAGTCAAATTAATAGTTAAATGGAAGGAAGTCAAAGGTTTCCACTAGTTTTAATTTGCTCTGTGAGAAGACATAATTCACATTAATTGGGTACAGGATTCAATCTAGATAATCTAGAGAGAGTGATAAGGAACCTAACTAATCGTGTTATTTAATTCATAACAGCAATATTACCACGGCAACCAAAGATTAATATCTTATGTATATTTATTGAATCCAAATTAGAGTAAAAATACTAGACCACTTTAGATCGCCATGAATTCATAATAAATTAAGCAAAGGGTCTGCTGATTTCAATTTAAGCACAATCATACAAACCTAAATACCTGTTAAAACTCGTGAAAACTTTGTCACAAATGTAGCCTTCAGGTGCACAGAATGAGCAGAATGAGCAAAATTGGCCTGGCAGACTGTGTAAGACAAACACAGACACGCACTGATGCAAGACAAAGAGCTTGTTGAGCTATAACTGCACTACAGCACGTACAAGTTATGCTTCCTGACACATAATTTGATTTTGATGAACAACAAGTCACAAAGAATGAAGCTCAAAAAGCCTGTTTCATTCGGCGTCCATCTGCAGAGCAAGGCTAATGAAGTGCCTGGCACATAGCACCTGGGCAGGGAGAGGAGGGTGTGTGCATCTGATACAAGCACAAATCTTCTTTCCAAACCCCATGAATACATACAGTGAATGCATGCATGTGCATAAGAACTAGAGATGGTCCGATACCATTTTTTGCTTCCCGATACCGATTCTGATACCTGAACTTGCGTATCGGCCGATACCAAGTACCGATCCGATACCAGTGTGTCATATATTTTATTATGTTTTAACAACTGTATACTACTATCCCTGTATGGATGTGATATGATTTCTATCTTTGTTGTCAGTCTGGCTCAGGTTAAACTCTTTGTGAAACATGAATGCCACAGAACGTTCTTTTATTATGCAGTTTGACAGTCAGTTATAACGGAAAAAGAACATAAATAAACTACTTTAACGTATTTTTTCTTTAGGGCTTTATTACGTGGTATCGGATCGGTGCATAAACTCCAGTACTATCGGAACATCTCTAATAAGAACGGCATGTCATCTGCTCTGTGTGTAACATGAAAATGCTGCATGCAGTTTTGGAAGACAATGGCAAATGGCATAAAGCACTTGTTTAAATTATCCATCCACTGATAATTATGTCTCTGAATTTGTCGTTGTGCTATTAGTGTAGGCAAGAGATTGTAGAAAATGTATTTGGTATTGGTATTTATATTATTCAACAAGAAGCTAAATGGTGGAAAGTACAGTATATGGACTGTTTTTCTTTTTTTTTAGCTACGCTTGCAGCAGGGCTTAACAACTATTTGATGGATTGCCATGAAATTTGGCACAGACATTAAGGGCCCGTAGAGAATGAATCCTAATTACTTTACTACCCCCTGACTATTCATCTAATGCCATCATCAGGTCAAAATTTGAAATTGTTCAATACCATAGACTGTATATGAAGATGGGCAACTTGACAGTTCCCCAAAGGTGAAGCCAATACATCTTGATATCCCCAGTGGATGGGACATGGGACAAACAAAACAAAATCTAAGTACACGTGAAATGCATTTCCCCAAATATGTTTTCTGTCATTTTAGGTAGTTCTTATCACGCTGATGTTTTTTCAAGTGTTCCTTTTTCTGATAAGTTTAGTTTTGATTAGTTATTTGATGCTACAAAAACGGGGTGTAACATCATGAATGACAGCTGTGAATGGTCGGACAGGACTTTAAAAACAGCGGCTCCACCGCCCAATCACTACTGCGCAGACTCTGGTTCCATAATTACAAGATGGCAGCACCCATATCCAGAATATTTTGGCTTCACTTTCGTACAGTGGGAGAAAGTGGAGACGCGTCATCTATCTTTGTATACATGTTCAATACTTACAAAGTAATGGCATTCCCATAGGCCTCAGCTGTACTTTGTGTATTTGCTAAAAAGCAAATAGTAGCACACACTAAGCACACACTAAACTAAGATGAAGGAAATGGTAAACATTAGGATGCACTAGGGCTGGCCGATAAATCGTTTTTATCGATTAACTCGAATGTGTAGTTAATATAGTTAAGTGCTCATATTGTGCTTTTTGGCTTTTTCCCTTTCCTTTATTGTGTTATATATCTTTTTTGTGCATGTTATAGGTTTACAAAGTGAAAAAGACCAAAGTCCACCCCAAAGGGACTTACCATCTCCAACAGAAAACACTGTTCACCAACTGCTGCTCCAAACAGCTCTATTGTAGTCCAGCCTTTACTTCCGTGACGACATGCGTCACCTTGTAACACGCGTTATAATGCTGTTATAAAACCTAGCTGCTAGCATGGCACCAAGGTTATAATTGTTAACGAAAATGAACGAAATAACGAAAACTAGGTGGTAAAAAACATTGTTACATCGTTAACTGAAATAAAAATAAAAACGAGGCATTGCAAAAAAACGATAACTAAAACTGTAATGTCTGTTTGCAAAACTAACTAAAATAAAATAAAATTATCGAGTAAATGTCCTTAGTTTTCGTCTTTGTCGATCTTTCATAGAGAAAATAACGTTATATCTCTCCGACCATGACATTTCCCGTAGACATGTATAGTTTCCGACTGGGAATCCAGAAATTCCGACATTCCACGTCAAATTGAACACAACATGTCCGTGGCTCCGTCCCTCTCGCCTGGAATCCTAGCGGTACCGAAAGTCAGTAAGAAAGCGGTAGTCCTATTTGATTATGACTGTGTCAGATAAAAGCGCCTCGCAGTGGAAGGTGGTAAAATGTGTGCTCAATTTATTACAGGGAAAAATCCCACGAATTTGAAACTACATTTGAGAAGCGCACACAAGCTAGGAGGCTAACCTAGTTTACCTTAACAAGGTAAAGGAGAACGCAAAGCCCCCTTTCCCCAAAACAGAAGCTAACCACGGTAACGTTACGGGTATGGATGTATGGATACAGGGCCAGGCAGCATGACAGAGACAACAGCAGGACAAAGAACACTACAGGAGGGCTTTCACCGGCGACCTGACAGCTGCTGGTTAGTAAATACGCAGGAACACCAAAAGCGGGAGGAAGTGTGGATTAATATGTGTATTGATATTGGGATGTCTACACAACTCTGTGACTCGATTGACTTCAAAAAGTTCGCCACTTTACTCGAACCAAAGTCCAAAGTTGAAAACACCTGTTCATGTCTTCTTTAGTCTGTTGGTTATTTAGTTTTTTTTTCCTGGAACACGTCACTTACACATTTTGCACATACTGCGTCATGTGTAGACTGTTTACATATTCATGACCATATGTAGGCTACATTTTATGTACTGGTGTTATTGTTGAATACATTGTGAATACATATTTCTAAAATTGTATGATGTTTTTGTTGAGTTATTATTACACAATACCTTTTCTGATCTTTTTGAATCCCCCGACAAATAACCCATATTACAAAAAAAGACTAAAACTAATAAAAACTAAACTAAAACTAAGCATTTTCAAAAAATAAAAACTAAACTAAACTAGCAAACCCACTTTAAAAACTAATTAAAACTAAACTGTATTTGAAAACAAAAACTCAAAACAAATTAAAAATAAAAACTAATGAAAAATGCAAAACTATAATAACCTTGCATGGCACGCCCTCATATTCTGCTTCTGACTGGCTTGTAGTGCTGACCTAGGTACTGCGCATGTGCGACTCCCAACAAAGATTGAACAGAAGTGAGATGCCTCACTCTGTAGCTAAAACAGAGAGCTCAACACACAGGGTGAAAAGAGGAGCTGCAGCAATGTGCAGTACAACAAAAAGATGGTGTTTTTTAAAAATTAAACCATGTAAACCTATTCTGGTTCAACCTCTAAATACAATTATGAACCTGAAAATGAGCATAATATGAGCATGTTAAATGAAAAAAAAAAAAACATCCGCCGACGCTCCCCTCTGGGCTCCAGAGATGTATAGTAACGAAGTAGAACTACTTCACTACTGTACTTAAGTACTAAAAGGCTGTATCTGTACTCTACTGGAGTATTATTTTTTCTCCTACTTCCACTTTTACTTGAGTACATATTTTCGATGAGTTTAATACTTTTACTCCGATACAGTTTTTTATGTGCTGCATCGTTACTCGTTACTGTTGTGAATTCCTCACGCTACGGAGACTGTAGGTTACAGTGTGTGTAGTTATGGCTACAATAGTTACGTACACGCTAATTGCGTACGTTACGTAAGAAATCCCCAAGATCGCTTCGTGTTTCTTTTCATTACGGTCGCCTGTTCAGAAGTCAGAGACGATGTAAGTTTGTACTCTTTTTAGCTATTGTTAAGCTATTTCTGAGTTGTTTCAGTCTGCAATGAGTACTGAATGTTAACCGTTTTACCCTGTAATGTCAAGCTGTATTTTGCTAGCTTGCTAACTTTCCTGTTCATCATACATGTTACTAGCTAGTGTGTGATACGTATTTTGGGGCTTTAATCGTTACTGTGTTGGAGAGGATGTTCATTTTACTTGCACAGTGTGATCATTGTACATTTTATTTCAGTATTTGTTAATATTTGTTATTCTTAATATAATATATATTTAACATTTGTTAATTCTTTTGGCTACAGCCTTGGCTAAACATTTGACATAATATAAACAATATGATATTCAAACTTTTGACTGCTTTCTTTAATAACTATATAACACAATACTTTAAATAAACTACTTTCAATACTTAAGTACAAACAATGTTGAATACTTTAGTACTTCTACTTAAGTGTGGTGCTTAAAGAGCATTTCAACTTCTACTCAAGTCACTTTTTTGATAGAGCACTACTTCTTTTACTCAAGTATGGGTCTGTAGTACTTCCGAATGGGCTCAGCCCTCCCCCTGCGCGTTTGCCATAGAGATAGACAAACAACATGGCAGCAACGTTAGTTCTTTTCTTAAATAGTCATTTCATTACTTACTTTAGGGACCAGTATTTATGGAATGGACCACCGGAGGAAAATAGGGGAGGGTCATGTCTTTTTATATTTTGTTGAGGGGAGGGTCATCCAACTGTTACTGTTGCACTATGTCTGGACATCTTGCTGTGCCAACGTTGCAATAAAGGTTTCCTAAATGCCATGTATATAAATGTGATGTCAGCTTACTAATTGATTGTGGGTTTTGTGTAGATTTGGACTTTTATACATTTATTCCACTTTGTTTAAACGGCGAAGTGGAGAGGCCTCGTTCACCTGTTTGGAGCTGGCTGGTGAATGGGACGCTTCTATAGGCCTTGCTGGATACACCGTGACTCTGTTTGTGGATCTACTGATCGCTGTGGATTCCTTTTTTTCCGTGTCATTGGATTACGGCAAAATACGGATCTTTTTTCTTAACGTGTCTTAACGTTTTATGGTGAGTTTGGAGAGGCATCTCAACAGACTGTAGGTCGAACACTGATTGTTCACCATTACATTTTAGTTGAATTTAAGCGTCTGTCTATTGTGTTCCAAAACAGCCGTGCTGCGATTGGATTTCATAAGGGCGAATTGTTAAATTGTTACAATGTAATTTAAAATCTGCTTTAAAAATAAACATATGTGTTTTGGAATATAATGTTCAGCTTCGGCACCTTTACCTATGTGCTAAAATATACAATGACGAAGCCTAGTGACAAGTCCATATTTCCCATTGTCCTTTGCTGAACGGTCTCAATGTTTTATTGTTTTATTTCATGTGAATACTAGTTTACTAGAGGAGTAACTTAGTATTTGAAGTAATGCAGTAATGCATGAAGTGTGCATTTAGTTTCCATGCTTATTGTGTTTCCACAACAATGCAAACAGTGAGTAAATCTACTGAAATGGCCACCACACCATAACAGAGGAGTGTGATGTGTAAGATGAGAATGCAGAGGTTAACTCTTGTACGTCATGGCTGTAAAAATCAAATGGCAAGTGTAAACTTGCACGCAAGGGGAGGGTCATGCCTGCTTTTCAAATCATTTTGGAGGGTCATAGGAAAATTATTGCTGACAAGGGGAGGGTCAAGTCTTTTTAGGTTAGAGGCCACAAAACTCCTCCGGTGGCCCGTTAATTAAATAACGAACAGTCCCTTACCGCAATCTCCGCTGAAATGAACGGCAGCTCACAGTGCTCTGTACCCGGCTCACAGTCACCTATTCTTGGATAACTGAACCACCAACTACCGCTGACCTGACGGAGCATCATGCGGAGCACCGGAGCTGGTGTTGAGGAGCTCTGTTGCGGCTTAACACATCTACTAAATGCCGCTGATACGACAGAGCTGTGACGGAGGTTTGTAGCGGCTTAAACCACTAGCAACCGCTGCTTTGTAGCACGGAGCTCCTCTTAGAAGTTTTTTACCGCTAGCTAGTTACTACGAAGGAGCTTGCTACAGGTATGCTAAATTCACGAGACCATGGGATGATGTACGTTACTCAGCAACAGGTGAAAATAGGGGCAAAGTTGAGCGACTAAAGTTAAAATGAATTGAATTTTTAGGCGATGAACGAGAAATGAATTACCCGTATGTGTGAAAACAGCTTTATCTCACGCATCTGTTTTGTTGTTGAATATATAGCATAATTATATATATATATATATATATATATATATATATATATATATATATATATTTAAATAATTTCTTTGTCATCTGCAGATTGATTTTAAGTGTGTGTGGGGGGGGGGGAATAGATTTAAATCGTAAATTGGATTTTTTTGTGAAAATATCACCCAGCCCTAGGATGCACTTGCAAAATTGAGTGACAGGAAGTGGCACGTAACCACAAAGTAATACTTTGAGTCTTGTAATTCCTCCATAATACTTAATATAAAGCCAAACTGATAAACCAGAGCTCATTTCAATTATTGTTCCACTTGGTTTTCACTTCATAGAAAAAGGGACCAGGTGGGCAGAATCCTCCTCAGGTTGAAATGACTGATTAAATGAGATTGATGAAGAAAAAGGGGAAGACAAGAAACAAGAGGGAGAAGGGAAGCCAAACTGCTCAGGCGAATCAGCCAAGTTAGCCCAGCCAAGCTGTCAGAGGCTGGGTAGTGCTTTGCATGTAGTGTATCAAATCCCACTTTAATATTCTTGCATGGCATTCTGTTTGTGTGTGTGTGTGTGTGTGTGTGTGTGTGTGTGTGTGTGTGTGTGTGTGTGTGTGTGGGGCGTGGGATTTTCAGCTCTGACTGTCAGCTAAGACTGTCAGCCCTTACTTTTCACATATCTGTGTCAATGTATACATATTCACACATGCACAAGCAAACACACACATGTATTCCTGTCTCATAACTAACACACCATTCACCTGTCACACAGTCTCTGACTCTCTCTATCTTGCTCTCTCTCTCACACACACACACATGCACATTTCTCTGTCTTATGTCTGCCTCACCCACTCGCGCTTAATGCCCACACACATATTATGTACACAAAACCTAACAAGATGCTCAAGTACTGTAAGAGTTCATCCAAAGTGACAGTTTTTCTGAACACAGAGTGAGTAAAATCTTTGCGTTCTTGACAGTAGCTTGCAGATTTATAATAGATCCAGGCCCCGGTTCTACAAGGGCCAACGATGTAGGTTTTGTTTCAACATTTGTGGGGGGTTATTTACACTTAATTTATTGCATGCTGGTGAATTTTGATGCATCAAATTCTGCATCAATTAATAAGGGTCTCACTGAAATTAAGTCACAATCTTGAATTTCGAATAAAAAAACACGTGTTTAAGTGCTGCGAGTCAGTCAACCTCCTCTAACTTAGCTACAGCCAGTCAAAAGATAGCATGGCAACTGCAGATGCAGGAGACCCATCGACAGAATTTGAGCCCCCTCCTCTTTCACTGAAGTCGCCGGTGTGGAAGTATTTTGGATTTGCAGTGAGTTATGTTGACAACGGTCGCGTTGTCGACAAAAATAACACAGTTTGCAAGCTCTGCTATGTACCACATGTACCGTATTCTGTGTGTTTACCATTGCACATTAGCCTAGAAGCTAGCAGAGATTCCTTCTGCTTATAGCTATTGCTTTATTTTTTCGCGTTGTCGACAAAAGAAAAACACAAGCTCTGCTCTGCTGTGTGTTTAACATTACACATTAGCCTAGCAGCTAGCAGAGATTCTTTCTGCTTATAGCTTAATCCCAACAAAACTCCACGGTTGAATTTCAGCCTGCATGGACGTTTTGTAGCCTAAACAGAGCAGCCTACAGTATATTGGTTATATTAGAGAGATCAAGAAGTTAGGGGACTGCCGAGTCTTCCTCTCTGCTCTCCGACTACTCAGCCGCTGTGAGGCAAAGCGTCAGCCCTCGGCATTGTCAGCAAACTTTTTTTTTTTTTTTACTTTATTGATAAATTGTCAAGTTTTCAATTGACTGAAGATATGTTATTGTTACATTATGTTGTTAATGTTTTAAATTTGACAATATAGTGTGGTACATTGCAAACAAAGGTCAGATATTATATTGCAAAAAAAGTCTAGTCTAGCATGGTGCTCCCTGTTTCAGCTTAGCATGCTGCGTGGCTGGTCAAGGGAGCATTATCAAGAGCGGAGCCATCAGCGCCAAGCATAACTGTATTTCAGTTTGTTGCAATAAATGGTTAAATCTATGATGAGAGTGTTCCTGACTGAACTACCATTTCAAACTTTTTCCAGCTGTGTTCCACTATAATCTGTTCATCTGGGACCATGCTGGGGACGAGTAACACCTACCCTTTTCATCCTGGCTGTCGCTGGCCCGCACTGTAGCTACTAGTGCACCCCCCACTAATTCCAGATGCACCCTAAGTTATTTTGTTCTGGAACTGTGCCTGGATAGATTACATCTCTTACACAGATGATGGAGCAAGATGCAGCTAAGAAATAGTTTTAAGTGCCAAACTGTGCCTCTGTGACCATTTAGCCCACTTTACTAAACATTTGAATTGGATATAACTGCACATTCTAATTATCTACAAAGAAATGGATGTGCTCAATTAAAACATAGCCAAAGACATAGCATTTAATTAAAAACAGAGAAAATTCAACCAGGATGCCTCAATGCAACAAGGGCACATCTTTGACATAAAAGGTACACACAAATGTGCAAATGCATTCAAGTAGTGAACCAAAACCCTGAGATGAATACTGGTGAATAAGAGGGCAGTGTGTTCATTCATACTTTATTCATAAAATAAGAAAAGTTTCTCTGACACCTGTGGTCGTGGGGTAACACTTTATAATAACCATCATTAATAGATGGTAAATTGATAGTTAATTAATCTTTAGTTAATTGTCATTTAACTGTTAGCAAACAGCCATTTTACTGTTGCAGACACTGTTTATAGACGGTTTACAAACCAACTAGTAACCCTTAACAAAGTGTTAGGAATATCTGGTCCATCTATCTATGTAATGTTTATAGGTGTTTTAAAAAATGGTTTCTTAAAGGTTTACAAACATTTTTTAATCATTACCAGATACCTAATATAGTATATAAAGGATACTTTACACGTTACTGTGTGTAACAATAATCTGTTAATTAACAGCACTACTAATAATTAGTAAACATTATTAATTACAATGTCATTGTTAACATTAAAAATTAACATTAAAACTGTTTGCTGACAGTTAAATGACAATTAACTAAAGATTAATTAACTATCAATTTACCATCTATTAATGATGGTTATTATAAAGTGTTACCGGTCGTGGACTTAAATGGAAAAAGACTAGAAAATCTCACATCAACCTCAGCTTCCCATATAAAGATGTGCTCAGACATGTACCTGAGAGAGATGCCCACAGCACTCCAACACCAGGCAGAACAGGAGTGAGAAAAAAGCCCAGCAGACTGTGACGTTGTGCTTGAATAAAGCTGCTGTGGACACAGCCTCAGAGCAGTCAGCTGAGTACAAGACTCAGGCATGTGTACCAGATTATGTGAAATGCTAGGCTGTAAATGACACTGGGACATGCTTTATCCAAACCTCAAAATTCCTAGTATGCTTTTTTTTAACTCACAGAAAAAAAGTCAGGGAAATAAACACTTGGAGAAGAGTGCAAAAAAAAAAAAAAAGTTAATATTAAAACAAAACAAAAATAATCTTGCCTAGGACAAAAGGACATCCTACCACAGATGCAGGATGGCACTGTATATTTTACATTCATGAAGCGGAGAGCGAAAAGCCTCCTGAACAGAAGCGGTGTGTAACTGTGGGTGGGGTGTTTGATTATGTGGCCATTCAGAGCAAAGCTGTCATGTTGCTTTCCCATTTAGATCGCATCTCCTCAGGGGGAAACACTTGTTCGTGCGTCTGCCGCGTACAGTCACGGCATGGCAACCTCGATCTCATCAAAGAGATGGGCAAAGAGAAAAGATAGAGAGAAATGGGTGTTTGTAGCAAGTGTATGACTGCGTTTATGTGTTCATGCTCTTTTTTGCCCCTGTCCTTGTGTGTGCTCATGCATATATTTTTGTGTGTTCTCTTACAATATGCCTGTGAGTGTGTGAACAATGAAAATTTAATGAAATCAACTGGTAGTGTATGATTGCAATAAATCATGTTTCCATCCTTTCGGCATTGCTTTGATGACGGCAGCTTCTTCATTTCTCAGTCAGTGTTGTAAAGTTTAGGTACACGCCACAAAAAGTATTGACCTTTCTGCCCGAATGCCGTCAGAATTGATAATCAAGGAATTAAGTGAATTAGAGGATGGCAAGGGCATTTAGAGAGGTTGAGGGATGGATATGTGAGAGGGACTGTAATGAAGTCAATGGCGCGAAAGTAATGCCCCATCACCCGGCACCGACAGCACCCCCGCCACACACACCTCCTCACTCCTCCCACCCTGCTGCAATACCTCTGGGCATCGGGGCAGAAGATATTAAAAAACTGTGGCACATCCTTTTCAAGGACGATTAGACATTTCTCCCCTTTGGTCTCCTTATTTACAGATTGCCAGAGACTCCGCTGAGGCTCAGGAGCAATATTTTGCAAGCTAACATTCATATCAAAACCTTGTTTACTAGGTAGTGGCTGGCATTTTTCTTCTGTTTTCACCACAAACAAAAAGGCTTCCATGCATTCACAAGCTAGCTTTAACCAACATTAAAGCCTGTAAGATGGCAGCTGCCTCTGACAATCATAGTCTAATTGATGATGATACTCAATGAAAACCCCCAGAAACCTAATAAAGCTCACTGCATGAAAAGTGGGATTTTCATCAGTAAGCGGCACTGTAGATTGTTGTGGAAGTTCAGGTTTACGACTGCACACGGCAATTTGCAGGCAACACCGAAAACTGCCGTGAATTGTCAGAAATTGACGTGGGCCTTGCTTGGCAGTTGTCCCCCCATGACCCCCCCCCCCCCCCCCCTAATTCTAGGGGAGGCTTTAACATGTAAATGATAATGCTGTGAGCTATACAAATGCAAATCAGGGTAGCAGCAGGGGGAGTTTTACCCCAGGTGACATTTTTCTAAAAGGTATTAACTTCATTTTAAGAATATCTCTTAAAATAGATCAGGCTCAGTATAGCCTAATTATAGACTCTTACATTTTAGCTTGAATTGATTTATTTAATGAAAGTATGATAGATTAATTACTGTGTATGTAATTAGCAATGGCCAATGTTTGTTAATACACAAAACAATTTATTTCAACAATTTGTCAGGCTCATCCAAGATTGTCTGGTGGAATGGAGACAGAGGCACCACTGTACAGTTTTCTGCTGACACCAAAACACTGTGCTTCACATAAAGCAATCAGCTGTGTCATTGCATGACAAAGTCCCAACCATTTGTCTTCCTAAAATACTGGCAAATTCAGCACCATATTCACATGTCCATGGCATATGGAGCTGTTGGCTCTGCTGAAATTGCCTCATAATCTGGACTTCAATTGTCCTATTCTTGTTATTAAACATTCCCAGTATTCCATTAAAACGCTCAAATGAAAAACACCAAAAAGAATAAACTGGTCCGTCATCCAACATGCACTCTTTCAAATGAAGATGTAGATGCATGTTGGGGGGTGCAGTGCAATGGGCAACAGTTCGACAGATTTTGAGAGAAATGTCTGCAGGTATCCATCTGCTACTTAGAGTCTATTGATGGATATGACTCTGGTGCAGAAAATTAAGTTAAAAATGCACTTTATTAATTCTAATTTCCAATTTATGTTTAATTTAATTTTAATCATATTTTAATCATCATTTCATGATTTGTAGGGTATTTGTGAATTTTATCTTATTGAGTTTAATTTATTTATCATATTGCTATTGTTTCCTGCGGAGATGTTGTTGCTGCACTGTGCCTCTATTGTACCTCCTAAGTTGCTGTAGCTCTGTGCCACGCTGCAGTCGAGATTAGAGGCGATTAGAGGCGAAGTACAGCAGTACAGTACAGACGAAGTACAGCAGTACTGCAAAATGGACCGAATTCAGACAGAATGTCGCAAGTTACCAACAGTTCCGAGGCGGCAGACAGACACTTCACAGTGCTGTAGGATTTTGGGCTGCTCGTGAGCTTCCCATTTGTTGTGTGGGCAGATCTCCTACGCTTTGTACATAGTTGTGTGTTTGCGTTTGTACTAATAAAGCTCTTTCTTTGAATAAACTGCATGACCTGGCAAATAATTTTCCTTAGGATAACAATGACATGAATATACAATATAGCATATCATATGAATATGAATATGAATATATATATATATATTTTATAATGACCCAGGGGGACCAATAGTGACGGACCTGCCAACCAATCACGAGTGATTTTTCTTGTTTAAAAGTAGTGGTTTCATTCCAATACTGAGTGAGGAAATTCAAGCCAATTGAAGACATTCTCTAGCCAGGCACGGTGTCGCTGCTATTCATATGCTAATTAGAGCCATTAGCACCTCCGCGGGAGCTCTCCATATACGTTCACAGGCTGTAAATTGTCGTTAACTGCTGAAAATTAGGGCGATTTCCGGGCGTTTACGGGGACGAAAATCCCACTTTTCATGCAGTGGCTGCTCTGCAACATGCTGAACTAGCAGTACACCTTACCACCAATGCCCACTTACTGTGAAGCCTAGCTACCTGCAAAACACAATCATTGCTATTACTGTAAAACCTGCCATTTTACTTAGAGAGACTCCTTCTTACAGCCACCGCCAAAATTCTGAGAGCTCTCAGAAGTATCGGTGAAGTACATACATATGGTCGATTTTATCACAAAGAGATGAAATAAGCAGGCGTAAGGATGATACCGGATGGATGATAATGCATCTCAACTTTCCTCTCATCATCTCCAATGTTTGCTTCTCAAACAACCCGTAACTTGTCACTACTTCTCAAAACTGTGCCTAACTGTATACAAAATTGCAATAGGAAAATAATATGAACGACCTTGTCCGTTGAATAAAAACTAAACATGTAAAAGAAGAGAGAGAGTTTACTCTCAAACCTAGAGGAATATAGAATGGAGAGGAGAGTGTCACTTCCACACTGTTTCCATCAATTGTTTCCTTTTGGATAACAACTTTTAAACTCGATGAACACAACACTGACGTGGGTCAGGAACTGATATTTCTGGCTCACATTTGTTTGGATATTGTTTAAGGCTCCACACTGCAGAGGACTTGCTCTGCAAGCTGAAACTCAGGACAGGGATACTGCAACAACCAGAATGCCCTGCAGCCACCAGAGATTTACCGTTGTCTTCTCAACAGAAGTAGTCATATGCTAAAACCAAGGATGGGCAGAGAGTGTGAGCTACAAAACAGAGACCTGAGTCACACCCCAATGCATTGCCAGTCTGTGTGGTCCAGTACATGATGCATTTTTTGTTGTTGCAAGTTTTAAAACCGTTGAGATTTTGTGCTAAATCATGGCACATAGTCTCAGAAGGTATTGTTAGAGCTGTCCGTGTAATTGAGGATTAGAAAGAAACACAGTTAACTTCTTCCTACCCTTTCTGTCTGTGAGCAAATGTACCTCACCATGACATGTTCCTGCCTATACCGGATTGGAGAAAGTGACTGGCTACCTCAGGCTAACTTTGAACCACTGTACATCTAACTCATGCCATAGTATCCAGAGGGCACTTGTGGGCACAAGTGAGGCCAACAAAACTGAACAGAGTTCCAGAGAGCAGGGAGTGACTGCCTCATTGAATTACTTGTATCTACTCCATAGGTTGGCATGTTGACTGCCCCTGCCTGCTGAGTCTGTTCAGAGGAAAAGTTGCATTTGCAGCCTTGAAGGAATACTCCACCCAAATATGTTTTGATAATCAGACACTACACCCCATGTAGGCTTGAAATGTGGCACTGAAAAGAATGCCGCTCAGTCAGTGAACGTCACCAGCCACTGTTCAAGCCTACAGGAGTTGATGGATACTCAAAACACAGGTTTCGGGAGAGTACTGCCTTTAGAAGTTGATCTCTGAAAGCACACTTAACCTTGATGGATTGTTGCAGGGACTAAAGTAGGGCTGAAGCGATTCCTCGAATAACTCGAATAATTCGATTACAAAAAATCCTCGAAGCAAAATTCTTTGCCTCGACGCTTCGTTAAATCAACGTAATTAAGGTTGTACGTCTCACTGTGTTTCCGCACGGAGGATTATTACTAGCGTACAACACGTTGACGCTTCTGTGGACACAAGACTGACGGCCCAGATTACAAATGAAGGAAGACGAAAATAGCGAGGGTCTAAGAGAAGAGACAGGCGACAGAAAACGACAGAAAGTTTGGGATCATTTTAAGCTGCAAACATGCTGCTACATCATCTCTGTAGAAAACATCCAGTCTACTCATCCATTCCACGGAGCGAACCCGACACAAGGTAGCTGACTAACGTCGGCTGCTCTCGTCCACCGCGCTGTTTTACACAACTAGCCTACAGCATGCTACTCTGCAAATAGCCATGTTTTACCAACAAGCTAAAACGAAAGCTGTCGGTTTGTAGTCTAACTGTTTATTAGTTTGCTACTAATCTTTGGAAACTTAGCTGCTGCCGGAGACAAACTGGCTCCTCCCCCCAGCATGGCCACTTAATATGCACGTGAATGACGTCATCATGCCGGGGATGTCTGCATTCTTTATTCTTTCTCCTCGCTGTGTATTAGGCTTCTGAAAATGTGTCCCCCAGAACAGTGTAGTTGAATAGCCCTGCTGTAAGCTTTGTACAGTCACATTTACCCTCTGGTTAGTGAACAGCTCTTTTGCATATCCAGTGCAAAGAGCCAGAGGCAAGAAGAGGAAGGGGGTGAAAAATATTAACATTTGGGCCACCAAAAATTTTTAAGGGTCTTGGAATTTGGCAATAAAAAATGTTGCTTTTTCTAAAAAAGGATATACAAAAGTATATATACAAAAGACAGGTTTCCTTTTTTTTTTTAGTAAACAGCAATAATAAATATTTACTATAGCTGTATGTAGTATTTCTTACTAAGTATTTCTTATCCGATTACTCGATTAATCGATGGACTAATCGGTAGAATACTCGATTACTAAAATAATCGATAGCTGCAGCCCTAGACTAAAGCTGATTTTGTCACATGTTTTTTTCTCTAACAAGTCGCAGTGAACTGAAAGTTATGTGGTTAAACTGACCTGGGTAGGAGTGTTCCAGCAGCACACCAGACGGCATCACCATGTTCAGTTTAATAAAATAAAAAAGGTAGATGAAAGGGCTTTTGTCCTTGTACTTTAGTCTAAAATCAAAGCTTTGCTGTCATCTTTGGAGGAGATTTATCTCATAATCACTTGAAAGCCTGCTTTGGTTCTTTTAACTACCAAAAGTAACCGTCTGGAGCCAGAAGAAGCAACACTGCATGTATAAAGAAGCTTGGGTGGAGGGTGGGGGTGCCACCTGTTAAGCCACCTTCTGCCTCAAAAAAAACTTTTTCTAATTTATTTTTGACTTTATTCACTCAACAACCTTGGAACATGTTTACAGAAGTAAAAAAAATTTAAAAAAAATGCCCCAAAGAGATAAAAGATGAAATGGAAAATGTAGTGATGAATGAGTCAGCTCCTCCTCCTGCGTTGTCTCTCATGTTTCTTTCTCTCTGACTCTCTCTCTCTCGTTCTCTCTTCTATCACTGCCCCTCTCTCCATCTAATTAGATTTGTCTGTAACCTCACTGTTCCTGCGTTTCAGTTTTCTTTGTCTGACATCAACGCTTGATCCCATGTACCACAGCTCACTTCGCAAATGGGATTTCAACCCACCACAGGGATGTTTTTTTTTGTGTTTTTTTTACGTCTTTCTAAAACAAGCCTACTTTGATAAAATGGAAACTAAAACGGGGTGGGAAGCTGGCCCTTTGAGGAGTGCAGAGAAGTCTGCATAGCGTTGGTGTTAAAAAATATATAAATAAAAATTCATGCTATGCTTCCATTATGACTGGGCTCTTTATAGGACTTGTGTAAAGGCTGGGAGTAAAGGTCAAATCTGTCAATGAATCCCCATTTGGTTCTTCTTTTCTTGTGCCTCTGAAGGCCTTCTCCTTCATCTCTCTGACTGATGTATTTTTAAGCACACTCTAAAGCCAACATGAAAATGAGCGCTGGTCTACTCGCAGTGTTCAAACAGTGAGGTAGTGTTTCTTGAGATGAGTGTGTATAAGGCCCCTGAGCACTTGCAGACAGACCAGATCCTCTTCCCACCTACATATCTCAGTCCTCACACTATTTCCCTTATCACTTCTCAACCATCTAAAAAGGGGAATTACAATAATTACAGTGATGATAAAGGCATGACAACTGACTGTAGTGGCGCAACTTTACCCCCCTTCACATGTGTTTTACTCAGTTGTTCAGTATGTGTTCCTTTCTGACTGCCATAATTTAAAACTCTGAGTGACGGAGGAAATGCTCATGTGGTGAGTGTCTCGTCTTTGTAGAATAATCTTGCAAGCTTTAGGGATCCTGCTTTGACATGTCGCTTTTCAGATAAAACAACACCAGATAACTATATTTAATGTTACAAAATGAACAGAAAAGGTAAGATATCTAATGTTGGTAGCTTGGCAGCTTCTGTTAAGGATGCTGTCTCATTGCTGGTAAAGAGACAGAGTTGTCTATTGATCTTTAATTTCTTCATTCATCTTCATTTGGACAAATAGGCTGAAACTCACAATTTGTGAGGATGGGAAACCTTCCTGTTTTTAAAAAGTAATGATGCACAGGACCAAAGTTGCCAATTCCCCTGCCTACAATGTATCAACATGATCAACCTATTGACTTTATTGATGACAGTGTTAATGCAAAGTATGAAGCCATTATAAATCTAGTTAGGCAGTTTATTAATTTAAGGGATAAAATATGCACACACTTTGGATATTTAAATAAATAGTAGAATTCATACTACTGAGAGAGCTTGTCCTCTGCCATGTGGCTTTCTGTTTATTTTTTAGAGCTGCTTTTTGCCACTGATTCATACACTGCCTGGAGTAACACACCAGCAGTTCACTAGCCCACCAGGAGCCTTAAATGAGTGCAGCTCCCCATCGACCATTGCTCTTCTTCTCAGTCTATCCCTTATCCACTTACTGTAAGCAGCAATGATGGGATTGTGGGTGAGAGGGCCTGCCAGTGGCCACTGATCCCATTATTAAACCTGTTTTCCCAATGCTAAGGTCAACTGTCTGTAGCAAGTGATGCAGGAAGAGCACAGGGAGGCCCTGTATGTGTTTTGGGCATTCATGTGTGTATTTGAGGACACACACAGGCTGATGTCAGTGTGTGTACAGTAAATGGTTGTGTGTGTTATCAAGATTAATGGGCTGTTGAGGCCCATCTTTGGTCGAGGCTAACATTAGAGAGCATACCACATATTACTATTGAAGCACTCCTGGCCAAAATAACAACCTGTGTGTGTCGAGATACTGCTTTCTCATTCTGGTGATGGACTCTGTTGGCCCTCCTTTGATAGGGTTTAGAGAGGGATGGTGTGAGAGACTGAAACACAGCAATGGAAATATAGAGATACAAAGAGAGAAATATTGACCAGCAGGCACAAAGACAAAGAGCAATAACGTGCAAGAAACTGAGACTGAGTGAGAAACAAAGAGCGATAGAAGAAGAGAAAAACTGAATAACGGAAAGAAATGTCGACAAAGTGCAGCACAAACCTGTAATTTGTCTACAGACTGTTGCTACGGAATTATAAATCTATCACGGCAAGGCAATGCTGAAACCAGCAGGATGCCACCAACACATAATGAACTGCCTATGGTAATGGAAACAGAGGCACAAACAATGCTCCATATAAGAGTCACATTCATCCTTCCCCCGCCTAGTTTTGGTACCACAACGAAACATTTCCCTCGTCAATTCCTGGGCCTCGAGGTGACAAAACTGTCCCCATTGTTCTGGCATTCAATGGTCTTTACTCAACTCGCTTTGGGAAATGTCGTGGTTTAATGTGCCTTTATATTGCTGGATGTCAACAGGGAGAACACAGACAAGGAGATTTAAGGTGGAATTTGAGGTAGCTGTTAAAGAGGTATTCGCACACATTGCAGAATGGTGGTGATTTTATTTTAGAGTAGTACATTTAAGTTACTTGAAATACACATCAATCCTTGCTTGGTCGATTTCTCTCTGACGGACAGTACACGCACCCTGTACACGCATTCACACACATATTCACACTCCAATCTACTGTTATTTTTAGCCAGAAGGGGAGGATATGTTGCCAATGTATAATTATCCTCCCTCTGCCCTCCTCTCCTCCATATCTATGTGGAATGCTTTTGAAGATGATAAACTGCTATTTTTCTATTTCCTTCTGTAAGACTTATCCATCTCACAGCTTTTACTGGTCCAGTCAGACCAGCCATCACACCCATGCATGTAGAGATGTGCAGGCTGTACTGAGCCAAGGCTCTGGCTTCAGGCGCTGTGGCTTTCTCTCCAACTAGCGAGCATGCTGTCAGCCTTGACCCTGCCGAAGCCCCAGTCACTGCATCTTTACTTCATCCCATATCACTGTGAGAAAATAGAAATGACTAAGTATGGTGGTCAGGGAAAAAGTCTAGGCTAGTTGATGTAATTCCACCAGAGATTTTACATGCACTAGTTTGCTGTGATGTCCTTTTTTTGGGCTCATCTCTGTCATGTTTCCTCCTGCAACTTTACCAGCAAATCAAATATAAACTTGTGGGATAAAAAGTAAGTTTCCTCATGTTGCTGAGCTCAATAAAAATACAAGGCAACAGCAAACATGTCATTGTCTTCCCTCATTTGGGCCAAATAAGCTTGAAAATACTGCACAGAAATAATGATTGCATTCACCTGGTAACAAGTCTAAATCCATACAAGGGCGTAAAGATCCATGTTGTAAAGTTTATATTGGTAGAAGTAGAAGTTATTGGATGGTAACACATTGTGTCCACAAATGAACTGGCAAATGGGTAATTATTAAAAAGAAATGCAAAAGCTTTTGCAGCATTATCTACTGATTTTTATTTTTACTGCAAAACTATTTTACACATTGTATTGTGTATTGATTCCCAACTCCAGTATTAGCAGTTTTAGCCCCAGGCAAGCACAATTGAGATGAGATTTTGCCTTAAGAAAGAGTCCACTCCCACAGAGAGGACAAGCAAATGAATAACAACTTATCCCATGTTATTGCTGTTTAAATACGAGTCAGTCAGTGTGTTTACATGCAGTTTAAAAAAACCGATTATATTCGGGTTAAGGCAATACCCCGATTTCTCAAACGCCATGTAAACATCTTACCCCGGTTAAAATTGGAGTTCTCATAACCCGGTTAACAGAGGTAGAGAACTCCTTCAGTAATTAGGGTGTCCCTGCATGTATACACCTTAACCGGGCTATGATCAGTTTAAGCGTCTGTGCGTGCTTCAACTGCCCATCCCCACTCCGCTTGAGTGGTTTTTGAACCGGAAATAATTGCGCTGCGAATAGTTATCGTTGCTATGACACCATACAACAAAATAGCGATGCCCGAATTAGCGGGCCATCGGCAGAAGTGGAGGGACTGCGGGATTCCTCCCCGCTCATGTATATGGGGAGAACTAGCATAACCCGGTTATTCACTAACCGGGCTGGTTACTGCTGTGCATGTAAACGCACTGAAGTTTTTTAGTAAGTGAGCAGGTATGCGTGTGAGCAAATGTACAATTTGTGTGATCTTTAGTGTAAGACAGCCAGAGATACATTTTCTGTGGGATGTCTCCATGCTTGTGCAGGTTATATGTAATAGAAAATAGAAAATGTGTAGAAGAGAAAGTGAGTGAGTCTGTCTGTCTGCAGGCTGACTTCATGGGCTGCACGACAGGGGCATATGTGTGTGCTTGTACATACTGTGTGCAATGATGGGAAATTCAATACATATACACTACATTCAACTGTTGTGAATGCCATTTCAAAGTAGACTAGTGGCAGTTCAACTAAACTTGCATTAGTGATTATTTTTCTGCGAGGCACAGGTGACTCCTGTAGCTACAGTGTACTGTTTTGGTGAAAAGGAAATTCCTGATTAAGTGATGTAAAAAGATTTTTATATTTTTAAGTAGTGTTAAAGTTTGACAATGTTCACAGTACTATTGCCTGTGGCATCCAAGAATATTCTGCATATAAAGCCCGTGTTGAACAAACAAACTATGATCAGGTTATTCTGAGTTAAAAAAAAATAAGTTAGATGTGCAGATGATATGCAAAAGCACTCAGATTTTGATGATTGATTTGACAGGTCCTAATCGGTTAAAGTTGACCAGCATAAACATCTAAATGCATAGTTACATATGTACACGAGGGAGTTCTGAGCCAGAGTGAGTTGTCAAAATATTGGCGAAAGACAACATCATCATCGCCAGGCTTCTGACAATGATGAAGAGGTAAAAATAAATGCCAGAAATCTGTGTGATTGACATCTTAGAAAACACCCTGATCCAACTTCTACTCACCACGGTTACAAATGATCTGGCAGAGAAATTGCTTGTTGGTGTCCCTATGGTCCATCTCTATTTGAGTGCATTATTGTAAAAAAAAAAAATAAAATAATACAGTAAAAGGTGCAGCAGAACGTAGCACAAACTTGATGCCTGAAAACAAAGTTACTGGATTGCTTCTGACGCTGGCCAACAAAGCAGCGGATTAACTAGAAACAGCACTGTCTACACCTACTTCACACCCATTAAGATTTCTAAGTGCAGCTTTGCCAAGTTGTCCATGGATATTCACTTTAAATGTGCAGAGATACAGAGTGCTCTAGACAGATGAATTGGTCATCTGCAAGATCTTATTCTGATGGGTCTTTAGGACTTAGGTCTTATAAAATAATATAAAATATGCCAACATTTAGTAACTTCAGTCAATTCACATCTAAACAAGTTCAGTGTCTTCCTGACTTTCATTACATGCAAGACTGTCTGCCTCTGAAAAACACTCAGATAGGTCATTTGTTCAAGCAGCAATTACGACTCATATTTATATTATGAGTATTACAGGGTAGGAAATGATGACCTAAAATTACCTATTTCATCGTATGGTTTAGAGGACTTGTTGGTACGTGCAGTCTCTACTCTCCTCATATCTTCCCTATAGTTTCCTCTGCTGTCCACTACTTTCCCCCCATCATAATCACGTTTAAAAAGTTTAGAGTTTAAGATGCGGCAGAGTTAAAGGGACAAATGCACTTCCTGTAGGCCGACAGACAATAAGATTGGCAATCCCTCCTATCACCATCTGAGGAAAAGTGGGTTGCCAGGTTGAGATGAGGTCACACATGGTCTATAGCCCGGTGACGATCCCTGGCTCTGCCTCATGGCTCCAACAGTGGGACACATACATACACACACATACATACTTGCAGGAACTGGCAGCTTAGAGGAATGCTCTCATTCAGCACCGGGGCAGCGGACGTCTGTCAGAATGAAGCTGCACTACTGAGCTGTGCGTTGATGTAACTACCACAGAGCTGGCAGTATTCGGGATTGCCAGTTTAGCCTCAGAGACGCACACACACAGTCAAAAAAAACAAACAATTGTGAGACTGTGAGCACTGCTATTCAGATTGTGCTGTCTGACAAAATGACAATTTCTAGCCTTTCAGCTAACACTGATATAATTCAATGCACATAGAAATGAGATATCATACAGGTTTGCATTTATTCATACATTCTCCTGTGTCGAGTCCCCATTCACTTCTCTCCTCTACCCACAAATGTTCATTGGAATAAGCACTGGAAGCCAAATGGAGATGCACTGATTGACAAAGCCACATCTTGGGCCTTAAATGAGAGTTTATGTGTGCATGGCAGGCATATTTACCACTGTTAACAAACAGCCTTAGGGGAGAAAGGGAGCACCAGAGAGATAGCATCAGAAGAGTGGGAGATAGTGGAGAAATAAACTTTATGGAAATGGTGGACCAATGGAGACCCCAAACTACAAGCTGCATAATGTAACAAAAGAAGGGGATGATGTTTGTGTCAGAGTACTTTTTTAATATTCATATGTTACATTTTCCAACTTAATTGGAACCTGTCAGGGTGCATTGGCTGTGAGTGGCATCACAGCGGCAGCTGGGCTGTTTCCCCACAGCTAATGAGATGCAATAAAAAGAGTGAGGGAAGTGTATTGCAAAGCGCCGAATGAAATGTATTTCGGAGTCAATGGGAGTCAAAAACACATTACTGCAAGCGTGGCTTGAGTAAACCTGTAAAGGGTAGACTGTTTAAGACAAATACTTCCGCCTATTCAAACCCAACAATTCCCTCTGGGGTCTGTCTCTCTCCCATTATCAAATCGGTCTGTCCATTTACCTGGATGACTCAATAACACACACACACACACACACACACACACACACACACACACACACACACACACACACACACACACACACACACTCACTCACGGTAGGCCACAGTGATGCACTTCATCATCAATGTCAGTGAATGCATCTGTTGTTGTGAGCTCACGCCATGAAGCGAGTTTGTCTTACACCCTTCTGAGAGGCTGTCTGCTCACTCTACATTAACACTGTACTCTAATGGCAGACCATTTACTGACAGAAAGCTTTAGGTGCAGGAGCCTAAGCTCCAGCTGTGCAACACAACTGAACCATAAATGGTACTGTACCTCCGCTGAAGAGCATTATATTCTCACCTCCGCTCTGGGGTTTTGGGGGAATGGAAATGAGTGGTCTAGCCTGAAAAATAACTACTGTGCCTAAATTCATTGTGACATTATAAGTGACATTACAAAGTAAGTGCACGAAACTTATCGAGCACTTTTAAACTGGGAACAAAATGCTCACATATTCACACACAAGCAAACAAATACACACACACGATTACACTTCAGTCAGCCAACCCACATAGCATGGATGATTATGTGAATGTAGAAAATGTACAGCGTTGTTGTTTGGCATCTAGGCTCTGACCTCCTTGCTCTCTACGTGAATCATCGAGCTCAGCGCAGCAGGTGGAGCAACGATAATGACTTCCTCTCCGGGGAAACGTATACAGTCAGAGCCTACTGGTGGATGCTGAGGTGGGAGTGGGGCTTTTGAAATGCAAAAGAACAGCAGCAGCAATAGCATCAAGTTTTGCATTGCAGAAATGAATGCATTGCTGTGTGTGGCAGCAGGCAATCAGAAAGAGTGAGCTGAACACTGATGACTTATGTAGACTGCCATGATAAATATGATATGTTGGATATATGTTGCAGTGAGAAAAGCATGCCATGTGACTGTAGCGAAGGATTGAGTTGACTGCCTGAACTAGCTTACTGGCTTGCCTCATTTCTACACTTGGACATTAATGGACGGCCAGCTCTACCATCGCTTCAATAAGTTTAGGATTTATGATCGTTATCATCACAGTTTTTTCTGTAAATGCTATGCCAAAGAGACCGTTACCATAAAAGTACAACAGTGAGACGGTGAGACCGTAAACGCACCCATTTCGATATGAGTTCGTATTTGTGTACAAAAACACTGTGTATGATTGTATATGTGACAATACATCTTGTCTAGATTTGTTTTTAAAGCAACATAGAATACTGTGTCTCTATAAATTAATGATAGATTTTATTGTTTAAGGAGCTTCCTCTTCTTTAAAAATTCCTCAACCCATGATTGGTCGCTTGTACGCAGCAGTGTGCAATCACAAAACCTAACAACTTTAACAACACTTTTAAAGTGAGAATACACAACACTCGATGCACAACAGCTTGTGCTATAGGTCACAAAACAGAGCTGCAAAAACAAAATGATTGACAGAAACAATATTTTTTCCATGATGTGTAAGAAGTAGACTGAGTAGTGACTAGGAACCAGCTGTACCCATTATCTCTCGCTAAGCTTGAAACCTTAGCAATAGGGCTGAGTACCGAATTCGATACTTTTTAGGGACAGAATTGCCTCCTTAGTTTTGAGTATCGAAAAATCTATTCATTTAATACCAAATTTCAAAACCTATGGAGGAAATCTCTCAGTGAGCCAATAAGCATGCAGCATGCTTCTACCAAGACCTAATAATGCTGGCGATATACTGTCTAATGTTACTTGTCAAAGAGACATGCAGGAAAAACTCTACATTACGCACAGAGACAGGGCTCACGTAGTAGGAGCTGAAAATAAATTATTAATTTATGTGTAATGTTGTAATTTCTTTTTGTTAAACTGGATTTTATAAAATTGGTATCGAAAAAAGTATTGTTCAGGAACTGGTACTGAAGTCACGGTATTGGTATCGGAACCAACATACCCAGCCCTACTTAGCAGACCAGTTTTCATACAAACATGCTTTGGTTTCATTGATTTATTTTTCCATGCAAGAGGTTGACAGGGGGAGAAATACTCAATTAAAGAATTAGAGTAATATGGTATGCATTGTACTTTAATGAGACTGATATGTTTGTCAATTTGTATATCTGTATTACCATATAACATTTTTTATTTTCATTTATTTGGCTGTTTAGCTCATCACGTCACTGTCCTATTTTCAATACTTCACAGTAGAGTATGTGTTTAATGTTTTTGTGCAACAGCCCGAATGTTATAGTTCATAAATGCACTTCATTCAGTTGCTGATGCAACGATGCAGTGATTGGAGGTTTAGGTAGCAGGTCACAGATTGGCTCTGTATGAGGTTGCTTTGTGAACCAGAGAAAAACAAGCTTCAATGCTCTTACCTGTGGAGGTCCAATGGAGAGTTGCCGAAAAAGAAAGAGGGAGAAATGAATTAGTGCATTATTGAATGAGAAGCCCAGTTCTCCACAGAAAAAAATGGTAATTAAGTCTTTTGCAGGATATTAGTCCACAATTGCTAGACAACTTATCACGTCAATGAATTTGACCTATAATAGGCCCATTTGGTGTTCAACCAGCAGTGATTTAGGTAATTTAGCCTAAATCAGTTTGGTAATTGTTAGAAGAACAGTGCCGGGTACGAACACATTTTGAAGCTGTTGTTTTTACTGTCACAAAACGGAGAGGAACATAGATTCACTGTAGAATGTGCACAATTACCACTAACAAATCATATGCCGCAAAAAGTCCAGTAATGGCTTGAACCTTTATTTAGTTCCACAATAGAGAGGACCATGTTTTTACTGGAGAGTGGCTGCTATTTCATTTGGAAGGACAACAGTAACTTGTCTGCCTTGAAAGGAAAAGCTTAACTGGTATTCTTGGGAAAACTACTAATCAAAAGTCCTTTTTAAGCTTATGATCTATCTCATAAGTTCAAATGGGATCGCTAAGTCAGAAGAAGAAGAGAAGATAAGCTAACACATATCATTGTGTGATGTTCAATACCCCAAAGAGTTGGTTTGTTTTATTTAACTTTTTCCTGTGCCATCTTTCCTTATTTCCCTATCCATTTCTGTTTGACTTTTTATGGTTCCACAACACCCTTTCATTATCCTCAAAGAACAGCAATGAACTTGTGACATCCAGCTGTGAGTTATACATGTAAATGGAGAATGCAATGGTGAATAGTGATAGCAAAAAGATTTTGATCTTGGTTGAAAAACAGAGAGCTTTGGCTACAATATATGTTTGTTTATTGAAGCTACTACTGGTGTATTTCAGTCTCTTCTATGATGAATTTCTCCTTGCCTTGCTCCTGCAAATATTTTCTTGCAGGGGCTGATGTCCCATTTGTCATTAATGTTTTGAAACATGTTGTGCTATCTAACGTTGTTGTGTGATTTGACATATCTTTATTGTGTTTTAGCACACAGACCCTATTTTTGCAAGGTAAAAATGAGACATCAGCTAGATGAAAACACACTCGCACATACAACATTCCCCTAAATGCATGCATATGGTCACACATCCACACATCCTTAGCCAACATCCAGTTACACACATACACACACAAACACACCAGGCATATAGCTGGGAACATCTGGAGCTGAAGTCGATTGGAAGTCAAACCACAATGCTGGCTGTGAACCAAAGCAGAAGGCGACGTATCTAGGCAATCACAGCTACGTATCTCTATCATTGGCCTGTCTCTGCCTCCCCAAAAACTCCACCTCCCAAATTCACCACCGTGACTTTGAGAAAGAATCACAGGCTCTTTCCACCAGCGCTGCAGGGTGCAGGAAGTTCAGGACCAAAGTCAAACCAATGGCATTGATAAGTGAAACTAATTCACAGTTTTAACTATGGTGGCACACAGAGCAGTGCAAACTGAATCAGGACATGATGCTTGCATTCATTTTGTAACTACAACTTATAATACCAGTTTTATAACCCACACTGGTAAGATTGATATACTATGTAGGACTGGTAATGTTCCATCATTCCTTACAGTTGCATCAACAGCGGTTTGACACAGCTAGAGAGAGTTTTTTTTATGAGCACAATCTACATTAGCAACACTGGACCATGAGTGTATTACATGTCATGAAGTTGAAGGCAAAAAAGGGCTTCTTCTTCTGTCAATCACAAAGGTATAACATGCAATACAGACACATCAGTAAGCTTCAGTTTAAAACCTTATAATTTAAAATCTCTTCAAAGGTGAGGCTCTTACAGGTGTGATTGCATCGTCAGCACTTTATGGACATTTATTAGAGGTTTCACTCCCACAAGAAGTCACACATAAGGGAAAATAGGGAGAGTAAACACACACACACACACACACACACACACACACACACACACATGCACAACCATTGTTTCCGCTATATACATTTAGCGGTGGTGCGCCGCCATTACAAAATTGTTGCCGCCGCTCTTTCAGCTTTTTATGAAATGTCAAAAAGTCGTGATTGCACGACTCTGCAGAGCCGTCTGCTCCACTGAACTCAAGCGAACAGCCATCCGCTCTCGCTCCCCTTTGAGGGTGAGCAACTGGACCAATGACAGGATGTAACTATATAACTATTGTATATGGAATATAGAGTATACACAAAGAAAATAACTGCATGGTTTACCATTAATCAGTCAATATGATTTTAAATTATTTGAGTTTCCTTTATGTTCACTTGGCACTTGTTTTAACCACCTATTTGGGGGTTGTTTTTACGGTGGCCGGGAAGTGCAAAGCAACATTACAAAGAATGAAACACTTCTACAAAGCTCGAGACAAATTTACATTTTGGAAAACATTTTTACCTAACATAAAACACAATTACATGGGCAAAACACTTTTACCAAGGACAAAACAAATTAACATTTTAGAAAACAAATTAACAAGACGCAAAACACTTTTACCAGTACCGAAACAAATTTCCAAATGACAGATTCTTCACGGAAAGGGAATGTACCACATACCGGAAGTGACACGGAAGTGATGAGGTGTTGTTGGTGAGCGCGGTCAATTCGTGTTGTCGTTGTGGAGTATATGGCGTGAATGAAGTTTATGGTGACCAAGGGATGTTTTGCCCGTTTTGTGGCAAACACATGAACAGCTTAACGCGGTTTTGCTTTACGTGTGGTTGGTGTTTGGAGTTTTTAAAGGACGCAGACCTGACGGAAACATTGGAAAAACAGGACACGTCTCGACAGCCACGGCCGGATAGAAGCTACAGCGGGGCAGCTGAGTCCATCTGCTGCTGCAGCCTGGAGCTCACTGCCCGTTCCTGGGAGCCAAAACCGACACCACGCAGCTGGAGGCTCAGGCCGTATTGCTGAGCCCGCTGGAGGGAAGGGAAGCCCGGGAGAACCAGCACCAGGACTGAGCGGAGCGGACTGTCACAGCCTCCTGAAGTTTAAATCACAGGTTTCCTAAAGGGAGTCTGGCGGGACTCGGACTGTGGACGACGAAACATGACTTTAAGTCTCGTTAAATAAATAAATACACACAGAAATAAATGAATCAATAGTGGAGGAGTGAGCCTGGACATTTCAGTCTGTTTAAACTTCACTATGAAGCAGAAACTCTTAGTTCAGAAGGGTGAAGTTTCCGTTTGTACTCATATCTGTGAACTGATTATAATAAATATTCTTTGTATTAACACATTAATTAGTCTCTTTGTCTTTTTCTTTAAAAAAAACTAGAACATCGCATGAGATTTTGACAATTTATAGTGATTTTATTTCCGTTAGACCTTTGCCTACATTGACGCTGATGCATTAAAGAGGAGTGCCTCCCCTGTTCCAAGATGGCCGCTCTATTAACGCATTCGTTCCAATGAACTGCCGTAGTCAAGGCGACATCTGTAAATAGAACGCGGCAATATGCTCCACAACGACAACACCTCATCACTTTCGTGTCACTTCTGGTATGTGGTACATTCCCTTTCCGTGAAGAATCTGTCATTTGTAAATTTGTTTCGGTACTGGTAAAAGTGTTTTGCGTCTTGTTAATTTGTTTTCTAAAATGTTAATTTGTTTTGTCCTTGGTAAAAGTGTTTTGCCCATGTAATTGTGTTTTATGGTAGGTAAAAATGTTTTCCAAAATGTAATGTAAATGTTTGTCTCGAGCTTTGTAAAAGTGTTGCATTCTTTGTAATGTTGCTTTGCACTTCCCGGCCACCGTATGTTTTAGAGCAGTTGTTATTAGTATTCCGAACAAACATTTGTCATTTTCTGAGTTTAAGTCCATTGGGAATTTTGCCTGGATGTTCTGCCTGATGTTTTAGCTTGTTTCTAGAAAATACTTTCCAATAGCTCCAAAATCCCCAGCCAAAACAGTCTATATACCTCAGCATTTACACATCTATTTAACCACAGTTCTACCAATGTTCTGAATTTAGATGAATAGCTGCCTTTGCAACAGCTGGGACATTAGACAGAAGGGGCACAGCATGCATTTCTTGCCATGGCAAAAGACTGTGCAAATGCATTCATTCACAAGGGTAGATCATTGTGGGTTATAGGGAGGACCACAGAGAGCTGTGTATTATCTGCATTCAGAAAGATATTCTGCTCATTTCTTGACCGCTATGCTGATGAAAGACATGGTCAACTGGTTAGAAGGCTATAAACCGGCCTTAAGGTCTTTTATATGCTGTTGCTGCCATGTCATTATCATGGAAAACATGGGTACAGGGGACTCAGGGCTCCCCTGTTGAGAGTACTGTAAGTGGGCAATCAGACAGAAAACATCCCTTCATTAAAAAAAAGGCAAAGGGCTTTGTTGGTGGGGGCATTGCCTCAGATAGCGGTAAAACAATATCTTTACAAACTAAACTGGGAAAACAATTTCTTTATACATGGACTAGGTATTGCACACAATGGAATTGTCGTGTAAATACAAGAATTAGCCTACCCCAATGTTGCTAGGTTGGAAGCATTCTAAAGGACAGATCAAATACTGTACTTTTGGCCATATAATGAAGTATTACAATGTTTTACAACGTAGACCCATTTTGAAATTGGGTTTCATCACACACACAAGAGACATTTTACTGAGTATCTGCTCGAACACACCACACTTATTTTATCTAGGGCTCACTCAACAGATGCACCTCTTTCTCCCGCTCTCTCTCTCCCACTGTTACACAGACACACACTCAGGTGCTCTCTCTTTCTCTCTATCTCTCTCCCGCTCACTCTCACACTCTTGCCGACAGCTCTGCCTTCTCTTCATTATCTGTGTGATATCTGTGTTACCATTTTTCCACTTGCCTTTCTACTAAAGCTGTTGTCCAGGGTGGGTCCAGATTCTTACAAATATCAATAAAAGGTTTTAAAATCCATGTAGCTTCATTCACTTGTTTGTCTACTTTTATAATCATTAATTTGTTTTTAAAGGAGACCTATTATACTGATTTCAGTTTTACACTTGTATTTTGTTTTTCTACTAGAACATGTTAACATTCTTTAAAAACACTTTTCTCATTCTGCCCATGGCTGCTGCTCCTGTATTCACCCTCTGTCTGAGACGTTCCGTTGTTGTGGTCTCTTTAAGCCCCCCTCCAGAAAAAGCCCAGTCTACTCTGATTGGTCAGTGTTTCCGGGTCTCCCAGCCGCTGCTCCACTCTTGCCATATCTGTAGTGTACTACTGCCGTTGCAGCCTGAGAATGACTGCAAAGCAGTATTGGGAGGACTTTAGTCTCACGTTGCCAGACCTTCCTCAACAGCGCTGCGAAGGAGGGTCTGGCTAGTCGACATAGCACTCCGGGATAAGAGAAAAACGTGCTCTGGTTTATTGCCATTTTTTTAAACCAATCACAATCGTCTTGGGCGGTGTTAAGCGCCAGACAGAGCCACGGTACCGCTGCAAAATAGCATCGGGAAGGAACTTGTTTTGGTGGAACATATGTATGTTCAAAGGTTGTTTTAGTCGTGCAACAGAAAACTCAGATTCGACAGATTGTCTAGCTAGCTGTCTCGAATTACCCTGCAGAGATCTGAGGAGCAGTTAACCATAGTCCTCATATATCGACCGACCGGAGTTTAAAATTACAACACAAAGAAAGCGGAAGGTAACAACAAGCGGCCGAAAAGAGTGACATCCGGCGGAATTTCCGGCAGCACCGACGCAATACCAGAAGTGGAACGTCATGGATATAGACTAGGGGGACTTCAAAACCATAAAAAAAATCCCCAATAAAGGCTTCTAAACCAAAAACTACACAACCGGACATGTTTGGGCAGGAATTAATTTTAGGTAGTTCTTAGCACGTTGTATGTTCAAGGGTTCATTTTTCTGATACATTTGGTTTCCATTCGCTATTTGATGCTATAAAAAGGGTAAAATGTCATGATTGACAGCTGTGATTGACTCACGATTGGTCGAGCAGGTGTATAGATATGTATTATCCCATGGGGGAAATTTGTTTTCACAGTCTTACATGCACATGGGCAATATACACAGACAAATACATCAACAGATACATAAAGGCAAGTACATTCACAACATGGGCAGGACACTGATACGGTGGCCTCAATGCCCAATAACTACGCCGCAGACTCAGGCTCCAAAATTACAAGATAGCAGCGCCTGTACCTGGGATATTGTGGCTTCACTTTTGTACAGTGGGAGGAAGTGAAAATGCATCGTCCATCTTTATATAGTCTATGGTATATATTAGGGCTGTTAATCGATTAAAAAATGTAATCAAATTAATTACATACTCTGTGATTAATTAATCTAAATTAATCGCATACATAATTAACGGTGCCTGAACCGATACTTTTTAATAAAGTTTAAAAAAAAGAAAAAAAAGAAAGGTACTAAACAACAGTTTTAAAAGAACAAAGAACATTAAAGAACTTGTTTATTGCTAAGGCCATATGGTCAAAATTAAATGATTTAATAATAATGTAATAACTATAACAATAACTTATTTCACTAGTAAATTGCTGTTGAACGACAAAAACGACCACCAGATGGGAAAAGGACATTTAACAATAACTTGGAATGCACCACGAAGCTGTAAATTACCAGTTTCATTGAACGCACCGTCTGTGTTTTGCCGATGTCGGCAGCTGCAGATTGTTACACCCCGGTGTTGAATCCTCTACAGTGAAATACAGACAAACTTTACACTGTTTAGTCTTAGCTGTCAGCATTTTAACCGTTAATCCAGCTACTAGCTAGCGGTAAGCTAACGTTAGCTGCTGTTGAGTATAGTGTTAACTAGCTAGCGGTAGGCTAATGTTAGCTGCTGTTGAGTATAGTGTTAACTAGTGTCATGTGCAGTGGTGTTTGTGTTGCCTGTATCGTCTGTTTCAGAGCATCAGAGAGAAGTCCAGACATATCAGTGGCACCAGATTTCGGTACCTAACCCTATTCAGGAAGAACATTTGTATAAGTAAATGTTCCAATCAATGATCCAGGCAGCACATTCTTGTCTCCCTCCTTCATTTTACAGTCCAATGGTGGCTAGAACGGCTCCGGGTCAAACATCAATTAATCTGCGTTATTTTTTTTAGCGTTAATTTCAATTAATTAATCTGAGAAAAAATAACGCGTTATTTTGACAGCCCTAGTATATATCTTTTTTATATTTCTTTTAAATATGTTTACCTTATTATTTGAAGCCTTGTCCACATTTAATATGAACATTCGACATTGTAACATTATAGATATGACAGAAAATACTGAAAAGCATGAAAGGTCTCCTTCGTCAATCTTACCAGAATAAGTAAGAAAGAAGTTTTAACCTGACTAGCAACGGCCATATGTCCGGCCAATAAACAGAAAGGGCAAATCTGAGTTAAATGTTGGATAGCAGGTAGGCACTGGAGACACTAATGACCTCACTTCATAAGACAAGATAGATCATCACAAATATTTAGACAGTAAAGATAATGCCAACGCTAGATCAAGCTTAGAATAACATTACATTATAAATAGCAAAACAATCTTGTCTTTAGAAGAAAAATGGAAACGGAAAAACAGTGGTGCCCCCAAAGGTACAGTTTGCCTACACAAGATGATAGATCCAACTTTGGGCTGGCTGACAAAAATATGTTTGTATCTCCCACGACAGTTCACTCACCCAGCTATTTTTCTCCTGTGTCAGGGGCCAAGCCTCTCAAGGTGTGTTATCATTTAGTGCGGTGAAGTTTTCTGCTGTTGAATTGATTCTGTGGGTTGAAGGCTACCCGTCTCCTCAGCATCCTCCAGCTAACCCAGCCAGACCGAACATGATGCATTTGTGCCCACATATTCTCTCTGTTCTCGTCCAAAAACCGAAAGGGGTGAGCATGGAAAGCCTCCTTTGAGGGAGGAGTGTGAAACTCTCCTTGAAGGAAAAAGAGGGCCTTCCATCTCTCTCTTTTTCCCGATCCCCAGCTTGTGTGTTGCTCACAAAGGCAGCAGACAGGCGGGTAGAAATCAATTCCATGGAGCCACCAGATGAAAGTAAAGAATAAAAAGAGCAGTGAAAGATAGAGAAGCCGTATGACGATTTTACCAGGTGAAAATATATAAAAAATAACCAATACTTATTGGCTGGTCTTCCACCTGTGTCTACACACACTCACATTATAGTATGATATGTGGCAAACCTAGTAGGTGGTAGATGTATTAACTTAATGCAAGGTTCTGCAATACAGAATGTTTCTCTCTCCTAACTCAACAATAAAAATACATCTCCATCTCAGGCCAATCACTGTAATTTTGAAAATGCCAGATACAGTAGAAAGATCTGTCAATTAACTAAGTTTTTGTCAGTGGCACAATTATCTCACAGCTCCACTCTCAATTCAACTAACTATCTGTCAGCTACACTTTCTTCAATCAATAATTCACAATATGTAAGTAAATAATGAAATATTTCTTGCAGTTACCTTGAGGTATAAAGAGTAAAGTGTTGTCTAATTGCTCAGATATGGACATAGATCGTCTCACAGAGGCATATGAGATTATAGACCACCTTCAATCAATTCCAGTTTTTTGGCGAAGAAGGTAATCTGAGATGACATAAATTCTAAAGTTCTATGACTCCAGATATGTTTGACATTCCTATGGCAATAACCCTCTTGGGGTATTTCTATCTTCAGTGTTTTTGCCTTAGCATTTCCATTTTTAACTGTGTGAAATCACAGTTAATTTAGAAGCAGTTTAAAATGCACGGAAAATGTTTAACATGACTTCAGGGTTCAACGTTAAGGACCGGAAGGCAAGTGAAAAAAAAAATCTACTTTTTTTGTATTAATGGTTATCAAATAACAATAAAGACTCAAGTAAATTGTTTTATTGAATGCAATGTTATTTACAATGTACGTATAAACACATGGACAGTGTCACAGATGAGTTTAAATTTATTTGCCTTGAACTTAAAACGCTGAGAGCCCTAAAGGATTTTTGACAACCTCTGGTCCGTCCTCTGTTGTCCATAGTCAATCTATGAACATCGTTTCTTTTCAGGAAAAACTGGGCTATTAGAATATTTTTGCTGCAGTGAGGTCATGTTAAAAAGGTTGTAGGACCATAAAAACAAATAAATAAATAAAACGGAACATGAATCTCACAGATATGTATTGATATTGACTTATACAGTGGACAAAATATCAAATTTTTTTCAAAAGAATTCCAGACGCTTTTGTCCTCATGACATTCACTTATGCCAATACTCAAAATAATAATTTCATATTTAATGATATCACACACACAGCAATGCCACACAAGCATTTGTGCTGTCTGAAACAGTTCTATATATTTGGAGTCATCCAGTGCAAAAATAAACATAATGAACATTATAACTCATATATAAAGGACAAACTATTTACATTTCTTACATACATGTATCAATCTTGGATGTAACAGTATGGATTAATGGATTAAAAGACCCCGAAAAACTCTGGACTTCTAGGCTGGATACAAAACCTTCTGTAAGGGCTAGGAAGACACCAAAGACATCAGCAGAACGGGGTGACTGTTAGCTTTTAGGTCCAAAAGACGGTATGTTTCTACTAGTTATTATTATAAAGTTATTAGTTATGAATCAGAAATGCCGTTTGGTGTCGTATATGATAGGGGTGCACCGATCCAATATTAAGATCTGATATAAGCCCCGATATTGACAAAATAGCTAGATCGGGGATCGGAAAAATTAACAGATCCACGTGCCGGGCATCCACGGTCACTGGCAGTTTTCTTTTTTTTTTTCCTCCGTCGCAGCACTGGGACCCCTGTTAACTGCGTACCCTTCTCACTCATGGTAGTAACTTTATAACACAACAATTAATAACCCACAACTAACTTTCTTTAAAAGGATAAAACACCATAGCACATAACAATTTGTGACAAACAGTTTCTAACACTAATCATTTTACATTTACAAATGTAGCTACACCGCCAAATGGCATGTTGGGTAACATTATAGCTGCTAGCTAGCCAGGTAGCACAACAGTCTGTTAAGCTGGGAGAGGCTCCGGTCACTACTGCACATTCAAGAACAGAGAAGAAAGTTAGAGGATGAAGAAAGACCGGAGATACACCAGAACAACGTATGCTCAAGAGAGGAGCCGTCTGTTGTTGCAAGGTTTTTACTCGGCCGTGCTAACGTTACCGTGCTAACGTTACCGTGCTAACGTTAAAGACATGTCACTTCAAGCATTGCAGCGGAGCAACATTATGAACGCAATCCAACTACGTTGAGAAAGACGGGTTCAGAGCAATGATTAAAACACTGGATTTAAGATGCCTTGCCTCGCTGAAATACGTCCGCCAACCTACTAACATTATTCGAACAGCAAAGGAGGCTGACAGCGGCGCTACATTCAGTCGCCCACTACAACCGCACTACAACCTAACTTACCTGTGGCCAAGGTAGTGTTTATACAACTAGCTTACAACTATTTTGTTTTGAAAGGGAAACAATGTTAAAGTTGTTTGTATGTGTATTCATTCGATTTGAGTTTATTTTACTACTTTGCAGAAAAAAAAATAGTTTAGATTCTGTAACTGTTTCATGGATTCTCCTTCATATAACGTTATTGTATAATGTTGATGAGCCAAGCAAACCCTTTAGTAATTAAAGCTTTTAGTAAACATGATGACATTAAAATGTTTTTGTGATATTCTATGTACTCCTGACAGTAGAATAAGCCATTATAAACGTATATAAAGGCCCATTATTGTTATTTATTTAAATTAATTTTAAGAAGTTTGATTACATTATATTATATTTGAATGCACAATTGTTTTTTAAATAACAAATAAATAAGAATTCAATACATTACATCTGTTATTTTGTCTTAGAAAGTAATGTTTAATTAGGAAAGTCTGGTGCCTTTAGTCTCTCCCACATGGTGGAAGGAAGGTATAAGGTGCAAAAGGTATACAGTTTATTATTAATTCTACAACAGTATCGGATCGGTATCGGGTATCGACAGATACACAAAGCCCTGGCATCGGTATCGGTATCGGGACTGAAAAAGTCGGATCGGTGCATCCCTAGTATACGACGCGCTCAACCTCAGAAGGTTTTAAGGCAAACTTCACAAAACATTATAGTTATTTCATTGACACCCTCTACTGCCACCCAAGAAAACACTCTTTCACTTTAGCTTCTACGCAGCCATCATCATCTTCTAACAAGACAGCCGCCAGTCACCCGTCACTAGCGCCTACTCAGTGCTTGATTGGCCAACATCACATTCAAATCAAATCATTCAACAAGTATTCTCCAAAGTGTGCAATGGGAGGGCGGCAAGAGAACGATAATGACATTTACGATAGGATGATGATTGGGAAAAGTATTAAAACATTTGTTTGCCGAAATGAGCAAGTGGGTTGTCATATTTACTTGCCCAACGTGGCGTTTTACTTGCCCCGGGCCATCGGGCAACCCTTTTTTTGTTAATGTTTTTTTACATTATGAGTTGGATTTTTTTTGAAAATGGGTTTCCACTTACGCAAGTTTCCATTTCTGTCTTATACTGGTGTTGATGGTTTCACCGACCCTTATTTGTTTACATTTTAAACATTAACATTTACAGAATGTTTTTCAAATTCCAGACGTTTGGTTTTCCGATGTATCTGGGACTTCCAAAAATGGTACAGAGCAGCAATTGTGGTTATTTCGGCCATGGTTGATGGCGGAAAGAAACGTTGGTGCCTACAGCTCTACACTGGCGCGTCACATGCAAGAAACGTGAATAAACACAAATGATCCCGTTATGATCATGCAATCAAACTTGCGTGAGTAACGTGACGCAATTTCCGTGTCCTATGTGAACAAGCTATAAGTGTTCATGACTGGTAAGCATGAAAGTAACAATCTAACGATGGGTCAAATACAGAGGACAGAATTCCCAAGGAAGATACACAGCATATTTAAAATGTTAGTTTTCATTGAATTAATCAAGGCTATTGTTAAGGTTAGGCTTTTTCAAAAATACAAAATGGTTAAGGCTACCCTAGTAGAGAACTGTAACACGCTGTGCCATCAATTGCAACACTTCTGTCTAAGGAAAATAAGACTCATAGAAAACTAGCCTTGATCAATTAAGCATCAAGTTATCACTCAAACAGACTCAGTCTGAGGCAAAGTTCTTGAACGAGAAATGACAAACTGAGTGTTGCTCATCTATTCATTCTTGTCTACGAACTTTTAATCAGTAATGCTATTTAGAAGTACATGAAGGACAAGGTACCCCATGGCAGGGCAGGAGGTGAATTCATTATACACAGGCCTTGGATACACTAGACAGAAATAAAAAAAATAGGCTTTGTGTGTGTGTGTGTGTGTGTGTGTGTGTGTGTGTGTGTGTGTGTGTGTGTGTGTGTGTGTGTGTGTGAAAAAAAGACAAAGGGAGAGAGAGATACAAAAATAATGTCATGACAGGTAGAAACCTAAATCGAAAACCCGACAAGAGGATAAGACTACCACACACCGAACACAAGCAGCTTCAAGCTGACTAGGAACCCAAACGGCCTACTTACAGGCAGGCTTTTGGTGCTATCTACAATCAGCATCACTGCTCTTTTGTGTGTGTGTGTGTGTGTGTGTGTGTGTGTGTGTGTGTGTGTGTGTGTGTGTGTGTGTGTGTGTGTGTGCACTCAAACCAGAGAGTGCCGACAGCTTTCAACCAGTTTTAGGATTAACCTACTGATCGAACCTGGCAAGTCAAATATGAGAGAGAGAGAGAGTGTGTGTGTGTGTGTGTGTGTGTGTGTGTGAGAGAGAGAGAGAGAGAGAGAGAGAGAGGAAATAAGGAAAAAATTAAGAAAGAACATTATTAAAAAATAGGAACATATAAGGAAGGTAGGAAGAAGGGAATGAAGGAGAGGAGATAGAGTATTGAAAGAAGGAGAGAGGGAGTGTGTGTGGGTGTAAATGAGTGGGAAGATTAGTAAGAGAGTGGAGGAAATTGAGACACACACACACACACACACTTACTACCCACTCACAAACCTATGACAGATGGAGAATAGCACCTTCCAGACCGTGCGTGTGTGTGTGTGTGTGTGTGTGTGTGTGTGTGTGTGTGTGTGTGTGTCCATTTCAGACCCACCTGTTTCTTTCCTACCTGTTCTCTGTTTATTCACAGTACAAACTTGTATGAATACACACTTGAGGGACATACAAAGAGAAAATCGACTGAGTAGGATAGATCTAAGTATGTATGTATGTATGTGACTGTGTATGTTTGTTGCTGTGTGTTTTGTGTTTGTGAGTGCAAAACCACACTGGATTGATTTGCATGACTGCTGAAGCAAATTAAAGTCACGTGTGTGCTTTGTTTCCTACCTGTGGTTAACTGCCTAACTATTTCTGTGTTTTATGTAAGAGTTTGTGGCTGAGTGTATTTATGTGTACATGCCACTGTGCCCCTTGATTGTTCCTTTATCCAGATGTATTACCCCCTCTTATCAGCCCTGTGAATCGCAGTTGTTCGGCTGGTATTCTGGCAAACAAAAAAACTGCACTTCACATCCCGAGTAGCAGATTTGAGCTGACAAGATATCATTGGATTACAAAGCACATATTACCGTAAATTTAACGCTTGACACACTAGCGCCTGGGTTGGTCAGGCATGCAGAGGGAGATGGAGCTGCGGCTCTCTCCTACTCATCATTGTCTGTGGCATTTGCAAAGGGCACTTGCAGGAAGCCTTAGACATGACAAGCTCTGGCTCCATCTGCATCCCATGATTGCTCTGTGGACTGAATATAACAGACGCTTTCCGAACCACTGGAGCGACGGGACACTTTAGCAGCGAGGCGGCGAAAGTTACACACACAGGTAAAATCCATTTGTGCAATACCGACAGCGTTACTACTGTTTCTCTGTTGCCCAGATCCTCTCCTACTAAGTGAGGAGGTCACTTGCTGGCTAGAGTGCTGGCCTATTATTAAAAAAAATACACATTCAGTCAAGCGAGATAAAACAAAGACATGCTTGAGGGTAATTGGACGAGCAGGCAGGGCATTGGGAGGCTGAAGATGGGGGGAAAATGCATAGACCTACAAGGAACGCATCAAAGCTTGATTAGCTGTGCATTAGAAAGCAGGCCTACTTTTTTCCTGCAAGTACTTAGCCCTCAGTGAGACCCCAGAGCTTTTCACCCTACAAGCCTCCACCGTTGCGAAGAGAGAAAACTTGTGTTCTCTTTCATGGTACACGTGTACTTCTTATGTGTAGCGGGGATTGTAATGTCCCGATGGTAGGCCCCGGTGATTTGTCAAGAATGATGGTGCATTTGCGGGAAACAGTATTAATGATGCAGTGGCCGTGGTTACAAGCTCCCTCTATGCTGAACAAACACACGCACAACCTCATATGTTACGCACGCATTACACATACAGACACCACAGTTGTACCCATGTTCCCATTTTGTATACGATTGAAAATCCCTTCACTCCGTCCTAGTCAAGTCATCAAATGAGAACGATATGACACTGAGACTAAATGCTGGCAGATGAGAGGGCTGCACAATTTGGATTCTACAGAAACACAAAAACAGACAGATACCAGATACTTTACAAAGATATGAAACAATTAGTCAATGTGATAAGTGAAAATGTATCAGAAATTTTGATAATCAAGCAAAATACCAAACATTTGTTGGTTCCAGCCTCTCCAGCTGATTTTCTCTGTTTTATATCATTACAAATTCAATATCCATCCATGTTTTCCACTGTTGGTTGGACAATAAAACACATATGAAGATGTCCCCTTGGGCTCCAGTAAATTGTGTTGGCCATTTTTTACTATTTTATCACATTTTATGGACCATCAACCAATCTACTAGTCGATAAAATTATCAACAAATGAATCAATGATGAATATAATTTTCAGATGCAGTCCTTTTAGCATGTAAATAGTGGTTAACCAAAGCAGGGTGGTGACTCAGTGAGGTGCACAGACCATACTGTTCACAATGGAAATAATACACTTAAAGGGATATTTCACCGCTGGAAAGCTGAATATATCTTTAAAATTTAAAACTTATGTAGTATAAATGTGAAAAAAAAATTGAAATTGGTGCCTTCTAGGCCGAGAAAAGCCAGGAAATGTGTTTTTGGCTCATGTGGATGAAAGACACCAAATCCCAGAATGCACTCCCAAGCCACACCTACCGTTTACAGACAGACAGACAGTGAGACGGTCAACTCAATTCAACTGTGTTTTATTGTCATTTCAACCATATACACGAAACGTTTCACCGTGGCTCAAGTGGTTATACAATTCAAATATATAAAAACGTCATTATATAAAAACAACATATGAAACACATATATGTATATGTATATATATATATATATATATATACATATGCTCCGTAAAGTTCAGCTAAAACATACTTGCACTAGCGCTTGGTAGGCTGTAAACAGAGTATCAACACAGCTGTAAATTTGCGTGGAATGTAGAATGGTCTTATCTAACAGTCACAAACTCCACCAGCAATTAGCAGTTAGTTGGATACAATCACCCCATTTTTGCAACAGTCCGTGTTAAAAAAGCCCACCTCCACTAGCTAGTCTTACCCGGTGACAGAGCAGCACTGTTGTTCAGCCATGTTTCCACAACAACAAAAACACAGCAGTCTCTGAACTCGCGTTGGGAGTTTCGTTGAAGTTGGATGTAGTCCAGTTTGTTGTCCAAAGAGACACTTGCAAGCAGGATTGATGGGACAGGTGGCCGGCTAGCGTTAGCTTTCCAACTAGCTCATCCTCCTGCGTATGAGCTAGGAGTATGAGCTAGGGACATCCTCCGCGTTTCACTGCTGAGGATACCCCCTTACCGGTTAGTGTCATCGAGCAACACCGGAGGCTGATGTGCTGGTCTCCGTAGCAGGCAAAGCCTGGCACAGATAGCTGGCTAGCGTTATCTTCCCACCTAGCTCCAACTCCTACCCTCGTCCCGCTTTCCGCACACCGCTGAGGATGTCCCCTTACCGGCTAGCAATGTGTTACATGTGGTACATGTGTGCGGTAGTTTGAATGCACATAATTGTTGTTCTAAAATTTCCTTCGGAATGAATAAATCTGTTTCTGCTGAGAAGCTAAGCGATGATTCAAGATGGCTGACACTCGTTTTTACCTCGCCAATCTCCGGAAAAAGCCAACAGTCCAACCCCCTATGGGCTATGCGGAAGTACTGGCTGTAGTCCTTTGCCTCTGGAAAAATTTATACCGATGACGTAAAACAACGATTTTTGCGTCATCGGTATACATTTTTCCAGACCCACAATACAGAGATCTCTCCTCTCAGGGGGACATGAGGGAGGGAAGCATGGTCATTCAAAAATACTACCGTGTTTCTGCTGATAGAGCTTAATGCTAAATCTGTGAAGTATCCCTTTAAACTTAGTTGAAATATTGGGCAGACAAACCCAGACTTTGACTGTGAGCAGAAAAGTAACATTTTCTCTCCCATTATTAAGTGTATTCTAAAAAAAGGTTTTCTTTTGATAATTAAATTTACTTTCAAGATTGTATTAAAGGTCCAATATGTAAACCTGACAGCTAGTGTTTAAAATGGTTACTGCAGTCCAATTTCAAAATACTAAAAGGAGTCATCTGCCCCGACCCCTCCTCCCCATTTTGTGACCCAACGTCACACAATGTCAATGTTAGCTTGATGCTAGTCTCGCATTGCCAGACATAACTCCATAGCGTAGCGGAGTTGCTAGATGCTGCTATGCTGACAGTTATAAAAGCCTGTGCTCTCGTGGAGCTCTGTACCCAGCCGACAGTCACCTTTTTTGAACTAACCGTAAAAACAATGACTGCTAAAAAGCCTGTGACCTTGCGGAGCTTTGTGCCCGACTGACAGCCACCTTTTCTCGGCTTAAAGTCACTGCAACAGCCTCTAAAAAGACCACAACCTCACAGTCGTCTGTACCCAGGGCACAGTCACTGTCTGTCGGCCTCGTCCGCTGAACAGAAGCGGGGGAACAATTTCTGCAGGGGAGAGATTGTCGGAACTACTACTTCCAGACCAGTTATACAGCTTGTCTATACACTGTACAGTCAGTACATTACACATTATGGTTGCATGCCAGTTTGTAAGAAAGTGGGAATCATCTTACTGTCCAACATAAACAAAACATAACATAATATAACGTTACATACATTTCAAAGCGACGTGTAGAGAACACCGTGTCCCAATCCAACAATTCAGGATACGGGGTGTTTTGCCAAAGTTAAATTGCATGTTTCTATTATAAGGAAGTCAAACTTCCTTATAGTTATATAAGAAGTCGATGAAAGTCTATTATAGAAGTCAAACGGTTTATTATAGAAGTCAAACAGTTTCTGGCATATGTCATGGATCCTATCTACAGTATCTATCTCCGTTGATCCCGTTCGTTTGTTTGCTGCTTCCATGGCTGTACTACAGCTGTAGGGCGCTGGGTTTTTGTTTTTACTGGTACATCTGGCAACCCTGTCAAAATAGGCAGTTAATACCAAGGCACAGGCCAAAACACAAACAGACATTCCGTCACGGAACGGAAATTTCAAAAGGAGAAAATACTGGCTTTAGCATTGTTGTCAGAAAAGATAGTATTTCAACTTAGCATGTTTCGTTAATATCTGAGGACACTTTGTGGTCATTTTTTGATTAAATACAGTAAATATATTACATATTGCACCTTTAATGTAATAAATTGTATGAGTGGCTTAAAATAAAACAAAGACGGTCAAACCTTGAGACAATACGACTCATGCATGCTGAATAGAAGCCAATAAAGATAGACAGGACAGAAAGAGTAGGTAGAGAAAACAGGGAAGAGGGCAACACAGCCTAGGACACAGAGAGGTTGAGGTTAGGGGGGGAGGGGGTTGTATTGCACTTGTGCAGTGGGTAAGAGGTAGGAGGGGGGTCAGGGGCATCTGTCTACTGTTCAATTTGCCATCTGTGAGGCGTACTACTGCCAGGGTCCCTAATCAGGCAATCCATCACACCCCCATAGAAACACTGTCAATTATAGGCGGTCCCAAGGCTGACAGTGGCCAGCATGCCATTCAAAAAAGTTGTTGCCTTCTCATGCGTCTCTGTAGTGTTTGGGTTTTTGCATATTCTTCTGTAGCAGATTGAGAATCACTTTGGTTTCGACTAGTTGCTCCTTACTGCTTTTACTTGCCCAGTTGCATTTTTAACTACTGTTGTTAACACACCACTCCAGCTCCCGCTGTAACACAATGTTATGAGCGGGACATTAATATTAATTGCTTTTACTTGTGCATGAGGGTATCAAGATTTTATGGGGTTATTTATCCACATCTACTCTGCCAGTTACAACTGGGACTAACAGCTTCATAATAACTTGGTAATTATTAAGGATTCAATCACTTTAAAAATGATTTCTTCCAAATGTTCCTGGTTCACTATCACGTCACACAGTAACCCAACAAGATCAGCCTCTTTCAAAAGGGGGTAAGCCAACTTCCACACAGCGTACCTCCTATGGCGCCATTTTGATGCTAACAAGCACTCACCCGCCCTTAGCATTTCATTGACTGCCATTCATTTTGGCACCACTTTGACAGCAAATATCTTTACATCCGAAGCGTTTAAAGACTCTATTTGTCCGTTGTTTATTTCTAAAGAAACACGACAATGTATAAAAGGCTCCATTACCTTGTATCTCACGTTATGGCTCCGTAGCAGACATTTTTGTAAAAATAGCGATAACAATTGTGTTATAACCACGCAACTTTCTGTCGCACTGTAGACAAATTACCATACAATACAGGAGAAGCTTGCAGGCAGTTTCGATTTACATTAGCTGTGTAAATGTAATTACTAATGTTAACTAGCATTTTAGATAGCAATAATTAGCCTGTGCCTATGTTACCTCCTTACATTTACCTACGCTCTTCGTCTCTGCAAGATTCAGAATGGCACAGCTAACAGAAGACTTACAACTTTCAGACAGGTTGCTCACGTCACATCTACGTCGGCAAGCTCAGTTTGCAGCTGCGCAGTAACGCTCAGCCCTCACCGGAAAAGTGCTTCTAATATACTTCACTGGTCTCCGTCCAGAGCAACAGGATCTGTTGGACCATTTTTTAAACTGTCTTTACCTAAAAAGGTTTTCCTTGACCCCAAGTTTATGCTCAGACAGCCAAACATGCACCACGACCAGTACATGATGCACTCAAGACAGTTGTGGATAAAAAAAAACAGGCTGACCATACTCTTGAGCTACTTGGAATTCAATACGTATATGTCTATACCTAGAACCTTTCCATTTTCAATGTGTCTTTTGTATCCTTTTGTCATTTTTCAGATGTTGATGTTTTTCTTTATGTTGTTACTGTCTAAACAAACTCACAAGCTTACATCAGTCACAAGCTCAACAGCACACATTAGGTCATCCAGAGGCCTGAGGCAAGGGGATTGAGTTTTATTCTTACCACGGTTTGTACAAAGTTAGACAAAATGAGACAAAAATTAACCTCACATTCACACTTATGGGTACTTACCTCAACAATTTGCCTAACCTGCATGTCTTTTGTCCCTTTTTTGATAGCTCCTCGACTCCTCGGTCCTCGGCTAAACCGGATGTTGTTCTGTCCCTCCTCTGTCAAGGCCGTCTTAAACCTCTTATTTCCGAGGACCAAGCATCGAGGAGCTATAGCCGAGGATACACGAGAGCAGCCACGCTGGAAGCCATGCAGCTGAAGGAGTTGCTAACAGCTGACGTATTCATGTGAAGCTTCAGAGGAAAGGACTCTCATCCCTCTAAAAACACATTTGCTCGTTACTTCTCACCTCCGATGATTTCTTAACTAAGACGCGAGGAAAGGAAGCAAGTGGAGGAGTCGGGGATGCAATTTGCTTTGGGACGTACCCCTGGTGTAAACCCACATAGGCACTGGGGACATACACCATACAAACTCCATACAAAAAGGCCCCAGAACCTTCTAGCTGTGGGTCGAGGGCACTGACACTAACCACTGCACCACCGTGCCAACCTAATTGATCCCCAGTCCTCTAGATTTGTAGCCTGGGTAAACCCTGACGAACTTCCGGGCAAATTTGAGATTTGCTCTGCAAGTCAGTCTGGCGAAGAGCCCATTCAAACCCATTTCCAATGTCCCCAAAATCGAGGCACCAATCACAACCGCTGAGGCAGGCTTTACACCAATCACAACCGTTGAGGCAGGCTTTACGCGACGACGATAGCGCAGCGACGGCGAGCAGCTTTTTGTTTACATTCAACATGACGGCTACCGAAGCGCAGCGTCACCCAGATTGTTGGTCTGATTGGTTGGACTATCCAATGCGCCCAGATGAAACCCTCCCTCACACTCAATACCTGTACTGTAGCTTCAATGAAATGAATGCCATTTTCCAACAAAACAGATGTCTAGTGCAAAATCACATATGGTAGTATAAGAAGGCTATGAAATATATGAGCAAGGTTTCACTCATATGCTGTATGCGTTGATAAAAGATTTAATCGGGTAAATTCAAATCAGCTTCAGAAAGCACATCAAAGGAGACACACCAAGTTGGTCCACAGTGTGAGTAAATTCACCATACATCTGTTGCTGACTTTCTCAACAAATCATGACAAAATGCTGTATTCTCCATAAGTGAACCTCAAACCTGAATTACATTAACTAGCACCTGCGAGTCACACACTGTGTTGTGTCTACAGACAGCCCTCGATCACTTAACGTCCCAATTAGCGATGCAGTGATCAAAGAGCCAGCCAACTGTTGTACCCCTTATTAAACCAGCAATTAACATTAACACGGGTTAACAGAGTGAGCGGTCTTACCTTATACCAAGTGTTTGTCCTTTCTGTTTTATCAGGTGCAGAAGCATTTACCCATGTACTTTCCTCACAGTATGTTCACCTTTTAAAAGCTAAAGTTAGCTAACCATGTGAACTCCTCCAACACACACAAGGTTGGTGTTGCATGATGCTGCATGCTGTTATTTAATGAATCTTCACAACTGTGAAACTGAAATGAGAGCACACATAGCAAACAAAAATTAGAATCAAACTAGAGCACATTACACTGACAGACAGCCATGAAAAGCATGAAAACTTCAAGTGACAGAAAATGTCACATGCTAGCAATGCTAACTAAAGCTACCTTACAGCTATGCTAGCTAAAAGTTGACAGACACAATTTGCAACAAATTGAAAATACAATTACTTTTTGTGCAAGGCATCAGACATTTTTAAAAACAAAATACTTACTGGCGAACTGTGTTTAAGCCAAACAGTGCAAGACAAAGTGCTGTGAGGGACGCAGTTTCCTATGGTGCCACTGCTGCAGGGTGCAGACTGACCAGGAGAGGGCAGTGTAGTACACAAAGTCTACAGATAAACATGAACTAAGACAAAACAGGGCAGAACAAGCACCATAACTTATAACCTCTTTTTTACAATTATAAGCTAACATGTCTTAACTTGGAAAACAAGTACTCACAAGAATGTGCTAATTAATTAGATTATATTATTATTATTTCTTAAAATTGTTGTGGAAAATGTGTTAAACAGTTGCCTATTTACACATGTAGCAGACACTAGGCAAAATTCATTTGGAGTTGTGTTTCTGGCCAACTAACGAATATTCTGTAAGTCCAGTATTCACAGGAATAGCTGTCTCTTTAGCTGCTAAATGCACCAGTTTGTCAACAAGTTTTGGCTAACTTTGTCTGTCTGTAGTTTGGTGCTTGGTGGGTCGCTCAGCATATCAGAGCTTTATCACTGAAAACAGCCTACGCCTGCTGGAAATGGCGCTGATGAGAGGGGACTGAACAAAAGCAATGGGCTACAGTTAGGGTTGGGTACCTTTCGCATCTGAACCAATACCACTACCGATACCGGTACCTGGAATTCGGTTCCGGTACCCAACGGTACTTTTTCCGGTACTTTCCCTCTGTAATTACAAAAACATTTTTTCAGTTGCAAAAATAATTCCAAACCTATTTACTTAGAACATTATGTTATTTATTTACAATATTTTACACTGACAGAAATTAAACAAAAACAAAAATAAAACCCGTCCCTCTCTCCTCCCAAACCCGTCCCTACAACCTATTAAATTGAATAATTATTCAACTTTTATTCTTGTATCAGTATATTATTCTATTTTAGCCTGTTTTATTTTCATCATGACTGTTTTTAATAAAAGTGTAAAACACTTTGAATTGCCTTTTTGCTGAAACGTGTTGTAGAAATAAAGTTGCCTTGCCTTGCAACCTCAGCCTGTCAGTCAGCCAGGGCACAGAAACCACCGTTGTGTCTGCTCAGAGGAAGTGTAATGTCAACAGCACTGCGACCGCTTTCGGCTCGCCATTAATATCATATCACAATGCCGAGTGAAAGGTGGCTGCGTGAAGTTTTGAAAAACTGTAACCACACTTGAAACCGCTTTATCGGCATAGCCGTGACATCAACAAAACTGCAGAGCCGACGTAGTTTGCTCCGTCCGCACCTCTGCGCGCGCGTGTATGTGTCAGACCTCTGCTCTCTGTCAACATGCAGAGAGGACAGATAAGCTTGTGCTTACTTTCAGGTATTGAAATTAGGCACCGTTTGATTCTACGTGAACCAATACTCGGTAGTACCGACGTGGTTTCAATTCGGTCGGTACCGGTAAAAGTACCGTGTTCGGTACCCAACCCTAGCTACAGTTGCAGGCTGTAAAATAAAAACAATGAGCTGAAAGATGCGAAAACGCTCCATGGAGATGAAGGGACCTTCAGAGTGGCGTGACATGATAATCACTCGGAACGACCCCTTTCACAATACATATAAACTGTGTTCCCTATTACGGAAATAGTGCACTATATAGTGTGTTCGCCATTTTGTAGTGGTGTTCGAATTCTCCGCGGTTAATTTCAATCACTATATAGTCCACTATAAAGTACCCACAATGCACAGCTAATTTGAGTGTACATACAATGTACCCTACATTTTACTCCCATATACAATGCACAATGCAACGCCGTCGTGTTTTCCCGGAGTAGAAGAAGAAGCAGAAGTCACCGCGAAAAGGAAAAATGGAGCGGACTTTCTTTCTAAACAGTGGAAATATAACATGTAACATATATACAACCTTTTACTTTCCTCGTAGGTGCTCAGTTTGTTTCAGGGACGTATTAGGAGTATTTTTGTTTACATGACGCTGGGCGTGCCCGCCTCCGTCACACGAACGACAGGCGCATCTCCTGACGCAAGTGAGTGTCTGAAATCTCATTTGGTCGTTGCCTATATAGTTCACTATTTAATAAACACTATATAGGGAATAGTGAGTGAATGAGGGACCGGTTCATTTTATTTATTTATTTTTTTTTGGGGGGGGGGGCATTTCCACCTTTAATGGATAGGACAGCTGAGATACAAAAGGGGAGAGAGAGGGGGGATGATATGCAGGAAACCGTCACAGGTCGGACTCAAACCCTGGACCTTTTTGCGTCGAGGAATAAACCTCTACATATGTGCGCCCGCTCTACCAACTGAGCTAACCACCCAATACACATAGTCATTTGATCCATTGTTAATATAACATGGTAGCTGGTTGCACTGGTAAGTTGACTCTGGAAGGGGGCACTGTCACAAAAGCAGGGCTAGCAGGACACTATCATATACCATCTAACTACTTCCCTCCCTTCTCTATCTCTTTTTTTTTATAGATGCAAACTAGTTCTAATTTGGAGGCCATCAGCTTGCTAAATGCACTCTAACTCTCTCTGGCACTGAGGTCACATAGCCCGCCGAGCACACTCATAAACAAATTAATCGCTTGCCAACACTATTTATGTGCTCTACACACACACACACACAACATGAAGTACACACTTCCTCTATCCCCGCTGGTGTAACCCAGGTACCTTTTGTTCTGGAGGAAAGTGAATAGGTGTTATACACTCTGCAAATTAATAACATTCCACTCTGAATGAACACTTATTTGAAATTTTTAAAAATGTTGGAGCTTGTTAAGTATTTTCAAGGTAAACATCATCTTGTTTGAAATAATATTTTTTCCTCAAATGTAAGTAAAATATCAAGGCACGTTGAAGATAAATGCAGATAAATTTCTGTATTTAGTAATGTTTATTAAAATTTAAGCTATTTAATTTATTTGTGAAGGATGTAAAAGCTGCATCCCGTAATGTTTTAATATTTAAACTTGCAAGAATAAATAATGAATCCAGGGTTTTTACCAGTGTTATCTGTGGGCAGCAGTGAGATGTCTATGCATAGTAAGTAATAACGGAAAAATCCAGCGTAAAACTGAGAATAAGAGAGAGAGAAAGCTGACATCAACAATAATAGCTAAAGCTTTTCAACTCTTCCACCCCCTCCTAAGGTCTATGCAGTATGCGGATCAACATCACATTATATGACTTGAAGTGTCACTATCCAATCTATTACCTTGTGCAGCTATTTGGGGCTATTAACATGGGAAATAACCTCTTTCAGAGAAAGCAAAGAACTAAAATTATATATTGATCTTGATGGCATGCTTGTTATAGAGAGTATAGCCCTGAGTTTGTTCAGCATGATTTAGCAGGGCTTTACTCATATGGTTTTACATCTGTCTTAAAGATATGTATTCAATCAATAGCGGAAACTGTGTGTTTGCAGCAGGTGCACATGTTCAAATATCGGGCACTTGAGAGAAAGATAATCTTTTAGAAAAGCAAAACTAATTTGCATCATTCTGTATCAACGTGAATAGCAATGTTTAAGTGCATGAAGTATTTTTGAAGCAAACCAGTAGATTTAAATATTTCTATATAAAAGTATTACTTAGGCCTATATAGAAAAAGTTATGAAGCTACAGTACACCATCAAAATACCATCAAAGCCTTTCTATTTTGCTTAATAGCTTGCAGGCTCCTTTTTTCTCTTTAAGAATATATGGCTAACTTAGCCTTCAGAAGTCAAAGCATCTACTAAGTAGTGGTACAGGTCAGGGATCAGAGCACAGTGCTAAATTCAAAGAGGTCATCCTTACTCTGAAGAAATGATATACCAGTAGAAATTTGTGCTGAGTTTTAGATTTACCCATGACATTGTTGCAGAATGAGACTAGGTGAATAATCTTAAGATATAAAAACAATGTTCTTCAAGACATACAGTGAAGTCAAGCAAAAGCGTTCCTTTACAAGTCACACCTGTGTCTATATAAAATCTAAATAAATGGTAATGATGATCCATGTCAATTTCTATTAATTAAGGTATTATATAGTTTTGTTTAGGTGTCCTTGTTGAGGACCTCGTTTACATGAAACTGTAGTTCACAGTGATTTCTTGCCACAGGAAACACAAAAAATGTTGGATGGCGGATGCATGAGGACATCTGTTTAAGCCAATCTGCTCCTTATAACAAATGTGGACAATCTACAGTGTAAATTGGTAAAACTAAAATCTGAATATGTACAAAGCACACTTTCTCTCTCTTTTGATTCACTCGCTAACTGAAACGCACACACTAATGCAAGGACTTCCACACAAATGCACAGTAATCAACTCTCACACACACACACACACACACACACACACACACACACACACACACACACACACACACACACACACACACGCACACTAAATAAACTTAGTTCAACAAGGTCGCAGAAAGATGGCCTAGGAACAGACTGAAATAGTGGGCCAGGCTCCAAGAATCATTTACAACACACACACACACACACACACACACACACACACACACACACACACACACACACACACCACCCTGTCAGCTTGGGGCAAAACCGTTTACATAAAACCACAAAATCTCAGTTGGCACACAAATCCTTGATAAGTGCATGCCTGGTCTTGCTGAAGTAGAAAAACAGCTTGATCAGGAAGGGAGCACGAACACTTAAACACACACACACACACACACACACACACACACACACAAAAACTAACAGTATGGTGTACAGTATTGTCTCATCTATATGCTACTAAACAGACAGGAGGTGTTTGGTGTGTATTTTCTTTTAGTTGAAGTGATGTAGTATGAAAACCAATACATTATAACCGGGGGCTCTGGGGTCCTCATCCAGAAACGTTTGAGCGCAAACACTTCATTTCCTGCATTCTGTTGAATTTTTCTGTCTTTCTGTTGCAAATGTCTTTATGTAAAGGACATTATTATTATTTAATTATTCTCCTGTAATGTTCAAAACTTTCTGCATTTTTAAAACATCACACATGTTTCGGGATGTTTTTTTTTAGAAACCATGTACATCTCAACAACAATACTGTTAGAGAATGAGACCTTGTTAAAGCCAGAAGCTCCAAAGTTTAAATCTACATAAAAGACATGACATTCAAAATCAAATCTTTATTTTCAACGGTTCTGATGTGTTCTTTAACCCCCAATTTAGCACAAGTAGACACAATTATTGTTTCTCGTCAGATCGTTTATAGATCTCGACATTTCCGACCGCACTTGAAGGCAGTTTCATTTCTTTTCACGGAGAAAAAGAAAGAAAAATATTGTAAATATTGGGGGGGACATAGCACCTGCAACCCCCCTGAAATGTACGCCTAAGAACCCCATTGATGTCCAACACAGTTTATTAAGGCTTTTGATATATCAGTCACACCGAGACAGTGTGACACTGAGTGTCTCAGTAACCTAATAACAAAACAAAGTGCCCTGAGGTATTCCACTGATTTGTGATTTACTCTGCATGAATGTAATGTAACTGACACTGCCCTTTAATTACTGACATGTGGAATTTAACCGATACAACTGACTTTCTGCAGATATGTAAAGAAAGAATGAGCAATTGACTAAACGTGTGAATCACAGTCTTCAGGCAGCAAGGAAAGGAAATAAAACTCCAGCACTTAAAAGACGCTGAATGAGGGTTAGTGGAGCGACCAAATCAGAGTGTATTAAATTGCCACAAGGGCAACAGCAGGGGGAAATCAAAGATTTCATTGGTGAGTCGAGTGGTCGTTATAAAAACAATATAAGTTATTACGTGCTTGATGAGTAGTAAGTGTGTGGCCTCTCTGTCTGTCTGTCAATGTATCTGAATGCTTAATCTTTCCCTCTCCTTGGCATAAAAAGAAAATTGAAGGGATTCTTTTTGGACTAAGTGAAAATTCATTCACACACAAACAAGCACACCTAAACTTGACTACCAGAGACCATAAAACCAAGTCTTCACTAGGGCTGGGTACCAAATTCAATAACTTTAGGCACCGATCAAATTGCCTCTAAAGTATAAAGTATTGAAAAATGGAGCCAAGGGTCCCGATGCTAAGGGTCCCGACCAAGCGCGTCTAAATATGACGCTAAAGGAGACTTTTTGTGTCAATAACAAACACCAAAGGCACTTGACCATGTGTCGCTTTTTGATGCAATGGGCGTGAAAATGTGTTATCAATACCTAAGGAGTAAATCTCAACCAAAAAGTGAGCCAAAAAGCATGCCTCTACCAAGATCTAATAATGTGTGTGATTGGCTGTCTAACGTTACACGTCGTAGAGGCAGGCAAGAAAAACTCTTTACGCACATTACGCACAGAGACAGGGCTCACATAGTAGGAGCTGAAAAATAAATAAAAAGATTTGTGTGTAATGTTGTGATTTCTTTTTGTTTTATAAAATTGGTATCAGAAAAAGAATTGTTTAGGAACCGTTATCAAAGTCACGGTATTGTTATCAGTACCTGTATCGACATTTTTTTAACGATACCCAGCCTAGTCTTAACACCCACAGAGATGTTTCAAGAACTGAGTACTGGCCATAATGTTTCACTTTCCAAAAATATCCTCACTCTCAAGGTCTTAAACTCAAACTGGGTCTCACAAAGATAGAAGTAAAAGAGCACACACAAAAGCACATAGTGAGCCTCTGAAGCCTCTTACCCACTCTGTAATTGCAAAAAAACAGACACACACACACACACACACACACACACACACACACACACACACACACACACACACACTCTCTCTTTCTCTCTCTCGCTCTCACACCCACACACAGAGATTAGACCATCTGGCATCGTCTCAATTGGACCTAAGCCGAGCATCGCTTATCCTACAACCACTGCCTGCACCGGGCAACCTGGGAAATACATGAACACTACACTTAAAATATAGTGAATTAATATAACAAGGGAACCAAGCATGCATCCACATACATGAATACACACACAATCCCGTAAGCAAGCTTACATCGAGTATGCATACATGCATTCATTAACCTTAAAGATGCATTTGTGTCCAACTCATATATGTACATAAGTAGGCCATGAGAACTGACCGTGCCGCTCAATATGATCTATCCTCATAGGGAAGGAGACGAGAGAGCTTTCATCAATCGGTAATAAATCAATCAGAAGATGAAAAAGAAGGGCACAGAACACGGGGCACAATCAATCAAACCTTAAGTCAAATCCTCAAAGTATTGCTGTCTTCACAGCACTCACTTTACCTAAATGATGAAATGCTAGTGCTGTATTCAACAAACCGGTGCGCAAACTGGATTTAGCGGTCAGGCCGGTGAGGATTTTGCACAGCATCAGGTTACCGAGTGAAAGAGAAAAGCTGGTTTGGCCATGAATTATGAATTGATCTGAAGTTTGCTAGGCTTTGTCTGCTTTCGTTGTGATCAGAAAAAAGATAAGGATGACAGAGAGATTATACGCTATTTTTAATGAATTTTACAAGTGGTTTCACAAGAATACCAATGTGTTTAACTTAATTCCTCTGTTCATAGATTAAGCACGGCAGCCCGGTCTCAGTCTGGCCTTTCGTGGCCTTTTAACCTTCAGCCACGCTGATGCATATAACAATCACCATCACCATCTCTGCTGTGACACAGTGCAAAGTCTTAGCATGTATCAGGATTAATAGACATCAACAACTATGTATTTATTTTAAAATTCAATTTCAAAAAAGCTACATCAAAACCATCTCTGCTCACTGCCATTCATTTGGTAAAAACATCACACCTATATGTCAGCCTCTATGGATAGTGTATAGGCTTGTAGCTCTAACAATAAAAGGGAAAGATACTGCTGTGATAATCTCTCTCTCAAACACACATCCAGGCATGCACATACAACAAGTCTGAATGATATTGGAAGCCACCTACATTTAAATTCAAGTATGATAATGTGGGAGCAAAATTGTTTTAATTGAGGCGCTGGGTTCATCAGAATGATAGAAAAAAGTGAGGAGAAAGAGAGGAGCTTTTAGCTTCCCATATTCTTTCAGACAACCCTCAGGAGCGTCCAGACGAGAAAGTATTCAAGTGCTAAATCCCTTTAATCTCACACATCAAAAAGCAACTCACTTCCAACTCTTAGCTGTCTGTAGCTACTGAAATAACCCAGGACCTGCAGCTTCATCTTTTTAACAAAACACCAGAGTTTCTAGGCTATAAATCAGAAAGAACATCCCTGGTAATATATCTTTTGTTGTGATTTTTTTGGTCTCTCTTTTAGACAACACGCACCATTTTTTCTCAATAGAATATTCTCTACCTTGTTTACATCCCTTTAGCGCAATACACTACTTCATAATATGCTCCACATTGTGTACCTCTCTGATGCAGCTTTTTGTCAATGCCCGCCTTATCAATGTTTTCACTATCTAAAATCATTCTCGGAAAACTCCATCTCCTGCTGAAAAAGCAGTGAATTGTATTTTGCAACCGCACCCCCAAGCTTTTGTAACACAGGAATTCAGTCAAATGGATAAATTAGTGTCACTGCTCTTGTCTACCTCTCTATTGGGGGTTATCTCCCCTCCGCATCACACCAACATGCATCATGTTTGATGGCTGCAGGTGACTTTTTATGTCAACGCAAACCCGTCGCTTTACAACCTCCGGCCTCTGCACTATCAATCATGCCGTCCTTGCAAACACTCACACATGCAGTAGTCCACACTGTACATGCATGTGCTCATTCACTTATATCAGTTCATGTACACACACCAGTGGGTTTTTTTACATGCAAAAACATGCACAAAAAACACTGGCTCACAACAATGCACACAAAACAGAGGCCTGCAATTTATTAAAATGTTGAGGGTTGCTGCTAAAGTTAGTCAGTCAGTTGCATCTTGTGTGTGTATGTGTGTGTGTATATGTGTGAGTGTGTGTGTGTGTGTGTGTGTGTGTGTGTGTGTGTGTGTGTGTGTGTGTGTGTGTGTGTGTGCTGTCACATCTCAACAGCCAATGAAGAGTATCAGTCAGTCTGCCTTCAAATTAAAAGGGTGGAGGGAAGCCAGATGAGACGAGGCTTCCTTCAGATGAAGGAATGAACAAAGACAAACATGTCAGCCAAAACTGGCGGCTCGGCAGCACACGCCTCTGTGATCGCCCAGCTTGGAAACGATGATGGAAACGTTTTGTAGGATTGGATGTGAGGCACTTCACATGTAATTACGGCAACAAAAAAACAGGTTTGTGTTAGCACTGAGTTAACGTGTTTGGGTGAGACTGAAGGCTTTGGACATGCAACAGTGAAGAAATGATAGGATTAGCACAGGCCCAATTTGATATTCAAACAAAAGCTAACCCACTTCACAAACTGCAAAACAGAAGAGAAAACTTTTTTCCCGATTTGCTTTCTGCTTAAGAGTTGTGTGCTGACGACGTGAGTATGACTTGAAAAATCAGGCTGAATGCTTAAACTGTAATCACGATTACAGTTTGGTTTAAGCATTTGGAAATTCATGCAGGCTTCAATATTTGTCCCACATTTCTGTAATATTCTGCCCATAACCCAAAACACCAGAAATAATAAATGCAGTAATAAAACCACAGCACTGAAACACACATCACACCTCTTTTTACCCTCAGGCAATAAGAATCATGAACAGTGGTTGTGCAATCTAACACACCACTCCGTTATTCTGCCATTTGTTGTGTTTTTATTGTCCTTTGAATGTCCTTTAATGTCTTTTCAGTCATTCAGTGCAGTTGCCACAAGCACCATATTTCTCAAATACATTTGACTACATACAATGAGAATATCATAATGATACGCTGTTTGCCCACTCCACTTGTGAGCCGCTATAGACATGTAAACCCATGTGCCTCATTAGGTTGACAGTGTTAGTCTGACAAAGTGACACCTCACATGCTTATTTCTTAAGACATTTAGTGGACACTTTTGTCTACACAAATTAAATGAAAAAAAATAATATGTATAATAATTTATGATGGGGACTTTTTTGTTAATCTTTGGAGAAACAAAACAGTCAAAGAACATCTGACTGACTCACCTGGATAAGCTGCTAGCAGTTTACTTCCTCAATGTGTTTACTTAGAATTATTATTGCTTTCTTAGACGTATTTTTTAACTGTCTTCCGGTATGATTGTGCAGAATGTGTTGAATATTGTCCCGTTAGTCTTTTTGTAGCAAGCTTGCCAAAGCAATTTTCTGACAACTTTTGTTGTAATAAAATGTATTTAAAGTCAAAAAGATGGTGGGGAATAAAAACCTGATCTTGAGTCGCTTTTCAGTGCACTATTTACCCATTTATGCTGCTGGTCATACCAGACCAAGTAAGGCTGTATCAGAAAAAAGTCCCGAAGACCTGAGCCTGTTTTAAAGCTAATTAATTGAATGTTTGATTTGTAAGAGAAATAATGTGTAAAATGTATAAAATTATATTAGTGTTTTCTCCCTTGTGATTAAATAGTGCAGTTAATAATATGCGTGCACGTTATCAACTGGGAATTCATGTGGCGCCTCTGGGAATCAACCTTGGGTAGATCACAAACGCTTAACTGAATAACTAATGACCGTAATGATGCCATCTTATCACAGATGATACAGAAGGTTTTTACATCATTAACCGTCAGCAAATAAAATTTTCAGCTGGAAATCTATAAATCATAATCAATAGATCATTTAGCATGTCACAGGAATACAAAGGCGTGATAGTCAGTTGTCAATCATCGTCTTGCACTGTATGAACTTCTTTTCCCTGTGGAGCTTCTTTGTGTCCATGTCCCCAGGCTACTTGTCACTCTGAGTGATATATATATATATATACAGTATATATATACAGTATATATATATATATATATATATATATATACACAGTATATATATACAGTATATATATATATATATATATATATATATATACTGTATATATATACTGTATATATATATATATATATATATATATATACTGTATATATATACTGTATATATATATATATATATATATATATATATATATATATATACAGTATATATATACAGTATATATATATATATATATATATAGCTCAATGCAAGTCGTCATGTCTGTCAACCAAAAGGTTTTATTGAAGTATGCTGCTTTCATGAAGAATTGTAAATTATTATGATGTTACCGAAACAGTATGCCTTACCTCACCTTTGAGTATATGCACACCTGTGCAAATATCCAAGGGTGGATCTGCTCCATACAAATTAGCAGTGATAGTCCCCTTTTATGTCACGTCGTTCTCTTTCTATATTGCCCCAGTTGATTTCACTCTTCTTGATGAATTGGCCGCTAGGAAAAGATTCACTCTAAACACCCACTGAAAGCCTGAAAAGCCATTGGTAAAATGATTACATTTAAAATGTACCTGTATCGAGATAAGACATGAATACAGATTACCTGAGCTTCTATACAAAGAGAGAAGAGACACACAAGCCCAGACCAAGGACAAAGTTGTACCATTGGTGTGATGGTACTACAAAATGGCGTGATCGCTGAAAAAAACCCAAAGAAAACAGCAATGCACAAGTGTCACCCTATAAAGAACATTTGATGCTGGGCACAATGGGACATTACTAAAGGGCTGAAAGGAAGAAAAGACCTTCTAAGCTGCGGGGGAAATAGACCAGACAAGAAGACAAGGAGATGACAACTGTTTGATAGGGCTAAAAGAAATTTGAGGCATGTCGTCAAAAGTGGGTGGCATTGGTGGATGACAGGCAGCAAGCTGATGTGGAAATGTCAAAAAGAATGTTTGCAGGGGTATAATAAACACAAATTAAGCTATTTGTTCTTACTGGAGACTGCTTTTCAACTCCTCCTAAAGCTATGTTCCCACTATAAGACTTTCAAAGTCACCAGTTTGCTGTACTATTCACCCTACACAGCTTGCTGTCTTGCATTCTCAAGACAGATTCTTTTGACTGTCAGACAGAGCGCTTTTAGGGGGTTTCCACACATCTTTACTATTTATAGCCTGTTTTCTCTACGTGCAACTTTGGTCTGTGGTACATACAGTAAAGTACAGGCGACCCCTCCCCCTGGTTTCCCCTCAGCCCGTGTCTTGTGCTCTTATTGGCTGCAGCTCCCCATCAGATTCCCAGATAGTTCCAGATATTTAGCCTGCTAGATATCTGGAATGTGTCTGTGAGGCACAAGCGAGCCTCGCCAATTTGCCTCCGATATGGAGCTTTTGTCTGGGAGTTCCAAAACTGTTGGTGAGCAAAAAAATCCTTTAGTAGGCACTGGCCTGTCTGCCATCTAGTGTAATGTATCTAAATGTGTCTGTCCTTGTAAAGGTAAGTAGAGCTGAAACAAAAGAGGCTGCCTCTGTTTGGGCCAGTGAATTTTATTGATTGTGCAATGTAAGCTGAAATGTGTGTGTGTGTGTGTGTGTGTGTGTGTGTGTGTGTGTGTGTGTGTGTGTGTGTGTGTGTGTGTGTGTGTGTATGTGTATTGCAGGAATGTATTGCTCTTGCACGTTTAAGTGTTTGTGCAAATGAAGGCTCCTCCATAATGATCTATAAAAGCTAGATAGAATTTCAGTCATCATCATCAGTTTCAGTTCTTATATTTACTGTAAATCTAACCATGTTTTAAAATTTCTAGGTGCACATGTGCAGAAATGTGCACATTAAAAAGCATTACAAACAGCCTTTGCTATGCATTTCAATGTGGAGGATTTGTGTCTACACACATCTGTATCCACAGTAGTTCATTACTACACAACAAGGTGAAAAATTAAAAGCAGAACCTGAGGAGATGAGCCCCGAAGGAGGATTAGAATATGCACAAGTTACGTGTTCTGTTTACTCATATGCTAATTCATTCTTATGCTAAAGCCCACACGGAAAAAGGATTTTCTGCACTTGGCTATTAAATAATGAGCTCTCGCTATCCAGCCAGTTTTTGCTATATTCCCAGTCGCTCTCATGTGCACAAGTTTATCTCTAGTTTATGCACTATTTACTGGATTCTCCTTTTAGCTTTTTGTGCTACTGAAACAAGTGATTGCTGTTGGTACAGACCTTTACATTTAGTATCTCATTGATGGCGCTAGACAGGATGTTCACTCACATTTTATTACTTTAGTATTTTTGTCATATCTTGAAAGCTCACTTTGTTTTGTTTTTTATCTGAAAGAAGTTCAACAACCTTGAGGCTTATTGAAAACCCATGGCGTAGTGTAAAAAGATGCATGGTCCTCAACCAGATTGTTGTTATTGATTTTTAAGAGGCCTTTTTTGGGGCTCTGTAGATTAAAGGTTTCATCAGACGGCTTTGAAGGTATCCACATGTAACTGACAAGGAAATACTATTTCAAAAGTTGTTTGCCTGCGTTTCAACCTCTTATTAAGCTTCATTAGGTAACAAAAAAGCAGGAATGCTTAAGAGTGAGGAACGTTTTCAGTATTTTTCTTCTTCTTCTGACACTGTTGCTGAATAATGACATGATTATTATCTACATGAATAAGCCGTCAGAAAAATACTGCATCAGATTCAAATAGCAGACTCTGATATGTATATGTCTGAGCCTCAGCACTGTCAGAAATGTAACCCCCATGAATCAGTTAATATGACAATTGAAAAAATAAGTAGCTTATCTTAGCAGATGGTAAAAATAAAGGTGGGCTAGGTGGTGAAAAGGTTTTAGTAGAACAATACTTCCTTTTCTTGACAGAGGACTCACTCACTGAGAGTGGCATCACATAGTTACTGTATGTGGACATTGAGTCTATGTTGGAGGTAGACCATAATTGATCGTCATTTTATGACATTCATATAAGTAAAAAATCAGCTATACCAAACTAACAATAGCTATAATTAATCTGTACACAAACAAATATGTAAAACTGAAAGTGTATAGTTTTAGGGCGATTTACAACATGGATGATTTATATGCATCCATCCGGCCAGCGCTTACAGGATGTGCAGCCTCTGTCGTCACAGTGGTAGCCTCAATCTGATGACAGGAGTCCAGGAAATCACTGCAACCAGCTGATCACCAAGTGAAAGTGATTTTCCTATATATCTCTCGGAGAAAAAGCAAATAAGCCAAGTTCCTAAAATGTTCCTTTAACTCTTCAAAGGAAGTTTAAAGCCTTTCAGCACTCTGTCTGCACTGGATAACAGCATCCACAGACAAACGGCCCTTGGCGAAATATGTCTGCAGCACAGTGCCTTTGTTTCTGGAGGCAGCAGTCACTGCCTTCACCCAGTGGCTCTGTCTTTATCATCCGAGTTAGTCATCACTACTGCCGTTGCCTGCCAAGCAAGACACGAGCAGGGCAGCAGCTTCAACAGTAGCAGTCTGCTCTGCCTGGCTTTGCTGTATTATGAGCTAGAGTTATGGACTAAAAATCAGCTTAGACACTGACTACATGTTACATAACGTGAAACAATCTATAATGCTCTGTACATACAGTGCATGATATATATAGAGAAATGTTTTTTGGGTGTTCAAAATGCGGTTTTCAACTTCAATAGCTGAGTTTCAGTGATGCACCCAGGCATAGTCAACAAATCCAAGCTGTCCCTATTGCTCTGCCCATTGGTATCAGAATAGATTAGATGACAATTAAAGTAAACTGGGCAGCTACAGATAACTACAGCAATAAAGATAATATTGTCAAACATTGTGGATTCTTGTGGATGCATTATCTATGGATAGTTGAAGTGTCTTGTTGCCTTAATATACCTGTTTCCAGACCTCTAAATACATCAAACCTTCCAGGTTTTCAGTTTTTTTTTGTATTCGGAGTGGCAGGATGTGCGGCTATGAAGTTGAAGTAAAGCAATTTAAGGTATATTATCCTTTCAAAATATTAGATGGAAAAACATTTTTCAGTCAATCATCACTTGCACTGCTTAAGTGAGCTAAACTTTGCCACGCAGTACTCAAGTGAGTTTGTAACACGGTTATGGTTTATGGTTGTAGTGCTTCCATTTTGATTGCTGGCAGTTAGATCGGTAGGAAAAAAAGCAGAGTACTGAGTACTGAGAAACTTGCCTCTCAACTCATACTTCCGATTCTGGACAAAATGCATTTAAAGTTTACCTGTAGAATAGTTTACCTGTAGAAAGATCCATTTCAATACTTGGTATGTTTAAGCATGCCATGTTTTCTCACTTTAAGATGGACTGCTGTTGTTATCAATGATGCTGTCACTGTTCATACCTACTGTTTTTATCTGACTGTAGTTGGCAATCCACTCACACTCTACTGTTTATCTATAATTAGTGGTTGTAATGTTTTGATGAATTTAATGTATGTGATTTGTTTTGTTTATTTGCTTGTTGTATGTATTTTGTAGTATGATAATTGTATTTCTAATTTTATTTATTTCACTGTTTTTTCTCTTTTCTCTGTTTTGTCACTCCTCTATTGTTATGTAATGAGCGTACTATATGTTGGGAATCCTTGAAAACGAGATGATACTAGTTTCTAGGGGTTTAATGAACTAATGAACAAATCTGAATATAGACTAGACGGGAGAGGGCAGGAGCTGTCAGACTAAGAGTGCGAGCATATGGCTATTTCATAGAGATACCAGGTAAGACCCGGTACGCATCAAGCTTGAAAAATAATCAGTACAAAAGATTTGTTCTTACATTTCTTGCCAGCACTACTGGCTAATTTAAAAAAAGAAAAGAAATTTGAAGTATTTCTTTATAATTAAATATTTTACCTTTTTATGTATGGAATGATTTGTTGGCATGGATTGTAATACGTTTAAGCAAGAGTTTTGGCAAATTTGCACATTGGAAGCCCCAGACAGCAGCATGAGGCATTTAAAAAAAACTGAACTTCAAAACCCAGAAATCCGGAAGGCTGATGTTATGTTTTCCCATCTGGCTGGTATGCGATGTTTAATACTGAAAGTCATGAAAGGCATGAGAGAGGCAAAACACCTGGGATTATCTAATTTGGTAAACTCAGCTGTTTCAGGATACAGCCCACTGCTATTTAGGAGACAGTTTACAATTCACTCTAGTGATTCATCAGCTCCTGTGGATAGAAAAGAGCCCATATGCAGCACCAGGGCCGTACTATTCGCAAAACATACTGTATTCATTAAAAGTAAATAGGCTAGTGCCCGGCCAAGTTAGGAGAAACCCTAAAGACTAATGGGTGTGTCAGTCTGAACAAGGTTTTGTTGTAAGACTAATTCACAAAGTGTTTTAAAACTAAAACCAGCTCCTAAATATTTGAGAAGTACTCTGGAGGACTTCAAGTCACTAAGAGCTACTCACAATCAGTTGGCTGCAGCTAGTAATGTGCTTCGTTGTGTCAGTGTTTTAAAAAAAAACAAAAAAAACATACTGACATACTATTTTGAAGGTAGTAATGCAGTTCCCCATTTTTGACCAGCTGAGTCATTATAGGTTGTTGTTATTTTTTTAGTATGCATTTAGTATCATATGCCTATTTTCACACTGGGGGGGGGGGGGGTCAGGGCCTGTGGCAAGCTGCCATCTTAATTGCACTCCAATGTAGAATTGACACCACAGGACAAAACACACTCATACACTTAATCACAACTAAACAAACATTCATGCACAAAAACATGCCTGTCAAAGCACAAGCACTTGTGGACAAGTATGAACATGCACCCACACACACTCTCCCAGAACGCTGGCATGTATCACAGACAGAGTGTTTGGGTTTAACTTAGGCTTTATGGTATCACAAAGCTGGCACTGTTTAAACTTGGGGAGATCACCATGAAAACTTAAGATGGCTGACCTGCTCTGGATCAGGTTCAGATGTTCAAATCAAAATGTGTCAACTGTCCGCCAGCTTATCAATCAACTTCCTGGAAAACTGAGTCATCATCATTCCTACATGGTCCTGCATAGAGATTCTCACTACTGTGTATACCCTAAAGTGACAAGTCAGCTGAGAGTGACGTAGATCAGGAGAACTACAGCACAGTTGTCTCTGTTATTCAACAGCAGGAAGGTAACTGATACCTTAGTTCTCAATAATGAATAAAAATTGACATAAAAATTATACTTCAACCAAGAGTAACATTTCCACTCTCAGTCCATCATTGCAACTCAGGGGAACTAAAGATAGCTGGGTGTAAAAAAAATAATTTTATGGACTCACTGAGATGATGAAGGTTGTAAATAAAGTCTGCCCACTTTAGCCTTTTTATTACAGAAATCTGCACATTGCAATTAGCTACCAGTAAAGTATAAATTGCAAAGTGGAATTTAAGATGTGTTAATCACGCTTTCTTTTATTTAATTAAGCTGTTTTAGCAGAAGTATCATTTTAACTTTGACATTCTGTATTGCTCATATACTTTCTATTTAACTGACAGTATGTTCAGACATAAGAACACACATTAGCCAATAATTTGTTTCTGACTTTAATTCTACCATTAACTACAATCCCCCCATTAATGTATAGCCAATTACTTATTGTTGTATTTTTGTACTATCCCGATTGCATCTTATTCTATTTCAGTTGTGTTGTTGATTATATTCTTGCTGAATATCACTATCAGCAAATGCATTGACCTAATTTTCCCACAGGGATAGACACTTTTATCTCATCACGTATTAAACATACTGATCTTGATCTGTTGCTGCATGCGATTGTAATTACAAACTCTGCATGTGAACACAATCATAGCTGGATGGGTTAACTCAGGGTTAACAGACAGCTGGAAAACATCTTTAAGAGACCAGTTATCCAGGATCACTGATGCTTATTAAAGGACAATTCCGGCGCAAAACGAACCTAGGGGTTAATAACAGATGTGTACCCACTCGATCGCTCTCTGGGACATGTTTTCATGCTAATCAAATGTGTTTGTAGCTTGAAAGAAGCTAGCGCGGACTGCTGATTAGCGAGAGAGAGCTACCGGTAGTCAATGCCACAACACAGCCTCATACTTTGGGAAACTGTGGTGTACCTGCGGACATTGTGAAGCTATGGCCACCAAACAGGAGTGTCTGTATTGCACAGAGTGAGACCTGTTGCGTCGCAACACCCAAGAGACGCAGTGTTTTGTACAGTCTGAAGGATCCCCCTCTCTGATAAATAGGGCTGTACTTACCTAGCTACTACTACTGCTACCGGTAACTCTCTCTCTCTCGTAGCCCTTTCACGGAGCTCCCGCAGCTCTTTGTTCAATAAACTGCCTGTACACTTAGAAAGTTCTCAATGCTTCGGTTAACATGTAGGAACCCTCATTATGCTACCGTTGACGTTTGGTGATATTTTGAGCCTTTTTAGTGGTACAAAATAGCAATTTATTTTTACTTTTCCTGTTCCCTGAATACTAGCGTTGTAAGCTAATCAGCGGTCCACGCTAGCTTCTTTCAAGCTACAAACACAATCAATTAGTATGAAAACATGTCCCAGAGAGCGACAGAGTGGGTACACATCTGTTATTAACCCCTAGGTTCGTTTCACGCCGGAATTGTTCTTTAAATCCAGTTAGCCAGACAGCCTGACTCGGAAATCACGGAAGGCTTGTATCAGTTTTGTTGTCATTACTTAGAATTCCTCATAGGAGTGGCATAAACTATGCACCATAGCTTTAACATCGAAACTGCAATCAAACTGTCAATCCCTGATAGACACTAGACTGAGTAGCCTACAAAACAGACCAGGTCCAACCAAACAGCAGCAGACTGGATCCCACAAAATGAGACTTTACTACATTAAAAAATCTCAGCTACACTAATCCACACCAAACTGAATCAAATTAAACCAAAGTACAAAATAATAGGCCAGAATTCAGCCTAAAGTCACTGTGGTAAACCAAACTGAAGGTGTTCAGACCACCTGAAATTACTTAGTTACTTTAGTTTTAACCAGACTAAAACTGAAACAAACTTCAAACCAACCTTTGTTCAGGAAAGGTTGTAGTTTACCATCAAAACATTGCTTTCACCTCCAACTTTTTCTTACAGTTTCCAGCAACAATTTCACAGGTGGAGTCATGGAAGTGTGACAGGAAGTGCAATCACCCACGAGCGGTGCAGACAAGCTAAAAACAAGAAGAAAAAAAATCATTGCTTACATGTTGGTTTGTCCAGTCCACAAGTGCATTTTGTAAGAGAAGCACTTGCTTGTATTTTCTGTCTGGTAATGTGCTAATGATACAACCATGCTATAACTTGTTGTTGTGTGTGTGTCTCTAAATGTGTTGATATACATGTTTGTGCACATTGCTTGATAAAGTAAAGTGCACATACTCTGTATGTGCATCCATGAGTGTATTTTCAATTCTAAGGACCAATTTAAAGCTATGTGGCTGTTGGCTCTGTCACCTGCTCCTGTCCCCTTCTGTGGTTATTCAATCCAGGCAGACATACAACTGGCTGCCACTCAGGTCATCACCTTTCACTTTACAGTACCTTCTCCCTACCAGCCAATCACACGGGTCAGCACTAATGAGTGATAGGTCGGTCGGGTAGGAAGCGAGGTCAACCCAAGGTCCAAGTGTCCTCCCTCTGACACACACACACACACACACACACACACACACACACACACACACACACCTTCGCTAACCCTGCTTTTCTCGCCAATGGAAAACCGTTAATGTTTTGGCAGATTACAAAAAGGAAAGAACATTTAAAAGAAAATTGCCCAAAAAAGGCTCAATATGAATAAATGTGTGTGTGAGTTTGTGTGTGTGGGCGAGCGGGTGGATGTACAGTGCCTTGCAAAAGTATTCACCCCCGTTGGCTTTTTACCTATTTTGTTACATTACAGCCTTTAGTTCAATGTTTTTTTAATCAGAATGTTATGTGATGGATCAGAACACAATAGTCTAAGTTGGTGAAGTGAAATGAGAAAAAATATATACATAAAACTATTTTTAAGAAATAAAAAACTGAAAATTGACATGTGCGTATGTATTCACCCCCTTTGTTACAAAGCCCATAAAAAGCTCTGGTGCAACCAATTACCTTCAGAAGTCACATACTTAGTGAAATGATGTCCACCTGTGTGCAATCTAAGTGTCACATGATCTGTCATTACATATACACACCTTTTTTGAAAGGCCCCAGAGGCTGCAACACCTAAGCAAGAGGCACCACTAACCAAACACTGCCATGAAGACCAAGGAACTCTCCAAACAAGTAAGGGACAATGTTGGCTTGTCAGGTGAAGCCACAACAGGAACAGGAGAGAGAGAGAGAGAGAGAGAGAGAGAGAGAGAGAGAGAGAGAGAGAGAGAGAGAGAGAGAGAGAGAGAGACAGGAAGACATTTTTAACACATTTGACAAATCTGTCTCCCCACCATGTGTGTTTGAATAATTGTTCCTGATTCTGCACTCTGTCGCTAAGTTTGATGTGTGTATGACATATTTGATAAATGGTGTATGTGTGTGATGTGTCATGAAATACACCAATGCAAGCAACAGGGGGTGGAAATGTTGAGGGTTTGAATGTGAGCTTTTCTACGCACATAAACACACTAATCAGATTTTGCTATCAGAGCCCAAACTGGTTTATCTACAGTATGTTCTTCCCAGTTTTTACTCTCTCTCTCTCTCTCTTTTTATGCCAACATTTAGCTCATCATACCATTTCTCCTGAGCTCAGCATAATGAGGAACAGATTTATTCAGCACACATACCCATATGTACAAACGGTTCCCAGTGAGGTATATAGCAGTCATAACAATACACTGATTTTTAACATCACCTCAAACTACAGTGAGTTTTAAATTGCAGATCAGACTGAATATCAAATCAAGGTAAATTGACTCGCTATGATTGAGTTTGATTTATGCACTCTCTCTGTCTCTCCCTCTCTCTCCCTCATTCGTTCTTTATACATACAGTACTTTTTCTCATTGGATGTAAATCACTGTTCCGACCTCTTTCTGCCTAACTGTTTTTGCTGCAGTTGTGGGCTTTGCACACTTACAGTTTACTTTTCAGCAGACACACACACATGCAACGTCTACTGGCTAAGTGCCAGGTAACCATGCCAACCGTCAACAAGGTGGGTGTGTGATGACATCTTTATGAGGTACATACAGTGACTGGAATTACCACTTTGAGACACACACACACACACACACACACACACACACACACACACACACACACACTTTGCTTTTGATATACACACTGCAGACATCAGAGCAATGTTTGGTGTTATGAGTCTGACAAAAACCTCATACTACAGTTGTTTAGATGAGGACTACATTTGTTCATGAAATATCTTGATGTTTCTGTTGCACAAGTTTGTTAACATGAAATTGATTTTCCTTCTGTATAAAAATATAAAAAAAGAAATCAATAAAAAATAATAAAACCTTTAATAGCTCACTCATTAAAATGAAACAACAAAATCCATTCTTAGTTTTTCTTATCCAGTAAAAATGTACGGCAAGTAAATTAATTAAACACAGTACTCAATATTTAAAGTCGGCGAGTGTAATGAGACATAGCAATAAGTCTAGAAAGGTTTTCACCCATCAGATTGGTAATGAGGATGTGTGGGCAGAATCAAGCAACAATATTGTAACAAATACATACAATATTGTGAAAAGAGACACAACCGTTTTCCACTCTTACAGCTTCTCTGCTGAGTGGTGCAGGATTAGAATATGTATTGTTTTAAGACAATAAAAATGCAATTCACCCCCCTGTCAATTTAATATTCCAAGCAGAAGGCAAATCCTTGACCTCAAATCATGAGCAAATTGCCTAAGTAATGCCGACAAACACTTCCACCAACATTTAAAGACCGTACTGGTATTATATGCAAATGTAAATAGTGTATACTAACTGTTTTACAGAATTTTCTATTTGTAACTCATTTCTTTTTTTTCCAATGCTATAGTATCTGTGCAGTGTGGGAAGCTGTTAACCCACCAGCTTGTAGTTAACAACTTTACCATGAGGTTGCCAGGCAACAAGCAGATATTCCATACAGCTACGGCGAGTAAAAGTGGCGACGACAGTTAAGTTTAGGCACCAAAATGACTACTTAAGTTTAGGAAAAAGGTTTGGAATAAAACACTCTCGAGGGACGAGCATGCATTTCCTGGGTGAAAGTATTAAAATTATATTATTATATTAAATTAAATTTTGCATAACATCCGGCCGTAGCTGTATCTCTTCTAGCCGCAACCCTGCCATGTCTGCCAAGAATACGTTTCTATACTTAAGTCCCAGTGAAACCACAACGTGTCGTTTTTACATTTATGTTTGAGTATTAATTAAACAAACAAGATACAACGTGTTAATGAGTTTAGAGGTTTCGGTAAGCATATTTTTCTACTTTTCTACAGAGCCAGGCTAAGCTATGCTAATTCCCTGCCGGTTCTAGCTCCAAACTTTGGAGACACAGAAGTTGGCGATCACTCCTACGATGTTTTAGCTGCAGAAAGTTTTAATTGGCTAGTGGAATTCTGTATCATCTAACAACTGAACCTGGCTAACTAAAATGTTCTTTCAGGTTGCATGGGCAAACTTTGAATTTTAAATATTTTCAACAGTTTTTTTCCCTTTTCCTTTGTCCTGTCTTTGATTTAATCAGTTCTTTATTTGCCACAGTGGCAACCTCTGGCGCTGCTCATCCTCAGATCAGCTCAACCTAATCACCCTGCCTGTCTGCATCTACCTACAGTCAGTCTCTGTACATACGCCTACTTGTATTCTCAGCAGCACCTACACACCATTGTATAGATGGAAACTGGATAACAAATCTCTCCTCTGCTCCTATTGACTGACCTATTTTTCTTTCACATTAGCACGGATTTAGTATTGCAACTCAGGAAAGGCAGGCCTGCCCTATCTGTATCAGAGCCCACGTGGGCAGGTGAACATTTTGTTGCAGCTTATGCAAGTCAAGTCAACCAAACTGTACGTTCAACCTGTTACACCGCTTTACAGTGCAGAGAAAAGAAATTGCACAACTGTGGCAGTTAACTCTCAAAATGTGAGTGTGGCACTCCCATGACAAGTTATGTTTTGATATATGTGGGTCAACGTGTTAATTACTATAGTAGTGCAAGTACTGCAAGGTGAAAAACAGATTATTTGTATTTGATTAAATTTTTTACGTAAATGAAGGCAGTTGGCCAACCCAAACAGTGCCCCAACCATCCACGTGAAGAGACCGGCTTTACACACAGATTGCTCATGTTTGCTTTCACCAGATCAGGCAAACAAAACTATCCGTGCCAGTGGAAATAAAGATGTCTGTGCATGCTGTTGAGTTGTTGTTTGAGTTCATATACTGTGTGTGTGTATATATATATATATATATATATATATATATATATATATATATATATATATATATATATATATATATATATATATGTGTGGGTTGTGCATGTGTTGTTAATGCACAGAGTGTGGGATTCACTGTTCTTGCTCTGTGTGCATATTAAACTGTGGCCCATGAAGTAAAGCTGCGTTACTCATCACATCTGCGGTCATCATAGAGGCTGCACCCATTGGGATAAAGCAAATTACCTGCAAGACAGAGAAAAGACAATGTTAGATGACAGGATTGCATTCTGCAATTACTGTACTTGCATGCAATCTTACTGAGCTGCCAGTAGAGATACATAGATCAAGTGTGGACATTCTTTGTAAATGATTTGCCTAAAATTCACTTGGATGAAAAAAAAAATTAATGACGAGGCATTGCTTTTATTTTGTCTTTGGAGTAAAATGTGTGAAAACAGAACAGATAATGAACATCTGCAAAGCTTGGCAGATTTAATATCTGTTTCAGTAAATTGATGCAAATGTGTCACAGGGAAAACAGGCAAAGCAATCTGGACTGTTTATTAGCCAGGATATATTTTCTTTCTGCCAGGGAAAGAGTTACTGTAGTAGGAGGACAGAGGGTTGTGACTGGTAGGTAACAGCCAAATGTCTATTTACCCCCTTTTTTCCTTTCTTTTTGCCTCTCTTTTTCATTCTTTCGTTCTTCTTTTACCAGACAGACTGGTTGCCTATTTATTTGGCAGCAGCAGCTAAATGCAATCTCTCTATAAGAGAAGTCCTGGTGATGTTTAACCCATTCAGGGGCAGTAACACGGGGGAAATTGATCACCAGGTAAGAAAAAAAAGCCTGTTCTACCAGCTGCCTTCTTAACACCTATTCCTGTGGCTGGCTGACATGGAAAGGAAACCCATGGGAGTGAAAAAGAGGTCAAACCCATTTAGGAAACCATGGGTAAATGTCACACAAAAACAATGTTTATAAATGGTTGACCCTTTGAAATGCTTGTTCTTATTACCATTACCCAGACATACAGAAAATATTCCAATTAAAAAATCATTTTAAAACATTGTTGTAGGTTCAAAAAGATGAAACATCAAGCTCTTTTTATATTAAATATTTTCATTCATCCCTACAGTACATAATGTTGCATGTCCTATTATGTTGAACCCAATGTAGGAATCAACCACTTAACGGCATGTCAACTGTGTATGTTTTGTCAAGGCATTAAAAAAAAACCTTTTCAATATGTCTTAAATTACTTTAATATCACAATACACACAATTAGACCGAGTGGCAAATATCTTCCTCCAATCACGAGGTGGAAGCTTTTTCCTGTCAATAACTACATGAAAATAGCCTGTAAAACCTGAGATAGAAATGTACTTGTCCTGCTTATTTATTAATTCACACTTAATGGTTTACTTATAAACAAATTATTTACTTAACATGAGGTGAGTTGCTATGCCATTTCTTCCAGACAGTGCAGTGGCCACCCTGCAGCTCTCATATAATAAAGGACCCTGCTCGCTATTAAAAGATCACCACTGCAATCAGGAGTGAATTATCGGTTGGAAAATGTAACATTTCAAAATCATTTCCTAAATAATAAAAGGGAATTTTATGCTGTTTTAGATCAGAAAAAAGGTGGCTATGTAACATTAGCTTTAGAAGTTTGGGGAATACACTGACACCACACAGGCTAACAAGTGGTTAGTGATGGAATTTTGATTGACACGGGCCAAAGATGACAAAAATGTTTATTTGGGTGAACCTTTCCTTTAATACACTGCTGACCTATCTTGAAGCATTTCCATTGGCTTGGATTGTATATATATTTTGAGTGTCCTGTAATCCAAATACTGTTTTAGAGGCTTTTCCACCATGAGAAGAATAAGGTTTTCCTGCCACTGTGCACCTCCTGCATAAGTGATGATCATGTGCAAAATTTATGTCAGCCTGTACATGTGCAAGCATCTACAAATAAGTGTTTTCATGCTACAGTATCTGGGTGAGCTTTGAATGGATTTACTGATTGCTGCAGTAGGCTTCAGAGCCATAGGCAAATTAATCTGATTAATTCAATGAAGAGGGAAAGATGTGGAAAACAGCCATACCATCAAGTGACTCCTCCCTTTCCTTACATTAATTTAAACATGTTTAGATGCAGCTGAATATTTCCACTGTAAGGATATATATATATGAAGATGCTTTCAAATGTCAGTTGGGTTGAAATGCTAAAACCTCTCTTGTGTCTTGCATGCGCCTCATGTCGCTGTCAGAGGATGCTACCTTTTGGCACGTCCTTCAATATTTCTGGCCTTGAAAATGATTTGAGGTGAAGACAAAACAAACTTTGAAGCATGCTGTCACTTTAGAAACCTGCCTCCGAGGACATATTTATATGAGATTTATGATTGCTAAAAACTCAACAAAAGAGAAGGGACTGCAAAACGACTGGGGATGTGAGGAAACATCACAGCCATGACCCTCAGCCCCACCATCAATCATATGCATCTCGGAGCAATTTCAGAATTCTGTTTATAGGTCTAGTTCTATCATTTTCTTTTTTCTTTTTCATCTTTTCTTTTTCTCTAGATGCAGAGCAGTGTTGATGCCCCTCACAGTGCTAATTAATTGTGACTCTGGGCCAAGAAACAAGTCCCTTCATTTGAACATTGAGTAACCCGCTGTCCAGCACTCGTTGTACTTGGTTTTAATGAGTCTCTCTAAAGTCCCTCCACCTCTACAGATTTCTTATCTGTTCTACTTTTTATCCTCCTGCTTCTTCTCAGTTAATCTCTCTCTGCTAAAGGAGTCCTTTGTCATTGCCTTCCAAAATGACTGATATGAGTGTTTTCAGATCTGATGCCCTTATCAGCACAACAACAAGGTGCACAACTGTGTGGTCAGTCATTGCGTTTTGGCTTATGACTAAAAAGAGGTAAATACTACTCACAGTCCATGGCAAAAGTATCATAACATGCCCCACAATTCAAGGTTGCCCTCCTCTGAATGATAAGGAGATTACAGAGAAATAATGCCTTGTGTTTTATTTGTACTTGTACTGAGCAGAAATATTTATAGCAAAGTCGTCACAGTTCAATAATGTTGGAAACTGAAGTTAGAACCCTAATGCAGGCACACAAGCAGAGTACTTTTTTTTTTTTTGCAGTTTACTGAATCAGGGGAGGCAAAGACGAACAGTCAGACAGAAATGGAAGTAATGTAATGGCTGTGCAATTTTATAATTTTATTATGAAGTAGGAAACTACTGACAAAAATAGAACAGCTGTTTGAGAATATGGCTACTGTTCAGGTAATTGACAAAGAAGGGAACCTGAACAATGGCAACTAGTGGAGTCCAGTGAAGGACATGAAGTGTAATCATTATTTCTCATCTGATAAGGGATGATGTATCCACTATAACTGATGATAACTGACATCACTTATTTTTTCATTAGTTACTCAAATTGGAATAGCATTTTATTACATTGCCCCTCACTGACAGAAGCAATAATATCAGGCTGATGTTAAAGGTCCAGCATCAGCGATAAAAGCTACAATATACTACTACTCTCACAGCCAGTTAGATCTCCCCAGGTGCCACTTAAAAGAACAAAGGTTACACATATTAATCCTAGTTGGATGAGTGGAGGCGGAGTTCTCTAATGAGCTTAGTAGGCTTGTCCACTCTGCCCTGCAGAGCAGCCGACAAAAGGGCCACACTTCACCTTTCCATGCAGATACGGAGATACACCAGCATTTCAGCAAAACAAGTCTGTTAAAACCCTCAGAGCCCTAAATGATTTTTGACAACCTCTGGTCAAAAGCTTGTAAAACATCAACCCTGTTGTCCACAGTCCATCTATGTACACCATTTTTTTCAGGAAAAACTGGGCTATTAGAATAGTCTGTGACTGCAGTGAGGTCACTTGAATGTTCAAAAAAGGTTGTAGGACCTTAAAGACAAATAAATAAATAAAACGGAACATTAATCTCAACAGATATGTATTGATATCACACACAGCAATACAAGCTAAGCCAATCTCCTGTCTAAAACACTTCTCATATGTATTAGGAGTCAAACTAGTGAAGAAATAAACATTATAACTTATACAGTTGACAAAATATCTATATTTTTAAAAAAAAGTCCCGACGCTTTTGCCCTCATGACATTCACTTATGCCAATACTTAAGATAATAGCATTTGTGTTGTCTAAAACAGTTCTCCTATACTGTATACTTTGAGTCATCCAGTGCAAAAATAAACCTAATGAACATTATAACTCATATAAAGGACTGTTTTTTTAAAACTATTTACATTTCTAGGCCCAAATGTATGCCAAAACTCCAAACAGTGATGCTATTCTTCTCTGTAAAATGGTTTCAAATGGTATTCCGTGATCTAAGATCGTCTATATAGACGATCTTTGGTCAGATTTTACTGTTCTGACTTGTATGAGTGATCTCTTCCCACGATAAACAATCATTGTTCTCCGGCCCTGCCTTCCATTGGTTGAAAAACATCAACACAATCTCGCAAAGCATCATGGGAGATTTATGCTAGATGGTAGCACGGAGCTAGCGGCAGAAATGACCGAAAAAGTTATGAATTATGGACATCAAGTGGATAAATCTTAGGATGTAAGAGTTTGGATTTATTGCTCAACAACTCAGAAAAAAGGCACAACTTCCAGGCTGGATAGAAAAACTCCTGTAAAGGCTTGAAAGACACCAATGACACCCCCGTGATGGCTAACTCCTTGGTTTTTAGCTGCAAAAATCCGTAAGTCTGTAAGTTTAATGGTTATTAAATGAATAAAATATGAATCAGAGGTACCGTTTTAGATCGTATACGATCGTTTAGGTTCCTCAGGGTTAAGGCAGTCACACTGTACTCTAAGTGGAGTGCACAGTCATGGCACCTGGAGGATCCAAGTCAGCTACCTTCAGGGCATGTGAAATGACATCAAAAGTCATTAAGTCTGTCCCTTAAAATATATACCTTAAGTGCCTTCTCTAGGAAAAAAAAACAAGTCTGCCAAGGTGATCAAGGTGGTTGCATCTACAAGCAGTGTAGAGTACTTCTATGTATCACTGTGCTGTTCATGGCACATGTAAGATTGTATCTACTCTCATGCTTAGACACATTGTCCGGCTGTGGTCCTGCCTCTGGGCATGTCAGAACCACTACATTGAACCCTGGGGATGTGGCGCCCCTTTAAAAAGCATAGTAGTGCCCAAGGGGCTCACTAGACACCACCCTCCTGCTTGTTTAACATAGGCAGCATAGCATCCAATTTGTCTGTCCTTCCCAAAACATCACTACCAAGTATTGAAAGACACACATCACTCTATCACCAGCAGAATAATTGTGGCTAGACTCTTTAAGGGCCCACATGCCAAGAGCCTTCCAAGCCACGATGATGTATCAATGTACTGTACTGTATAGTACTACCTGGATTTAAAATGCCAAGTAAAGGTATTCTACAAGGAGCGTGTCGGGTGTTGCTGCCCTTTGTTTGCATGTAATATACATTTCATATAGTATGTTCCTGTAAACGCGACAACCATTAGCCTCCATACATGACATCTAAGACTTGCTATCTACACATTTCACTACAAAAACAAAAAAATATGTTTCAAATATATGCTGAATAGGTAACAATAAAAAGAAGCAGTGCACATGAATTTCCTATCAAATGAAAGCTTTATTACTAGCCACAAAATGGCTGTGCAGCTGCTTTAATTATGTTGATTGTGGGTGTGGGGGCTCGGGGGGAGAACTTTAAGAAGAGAAACTAAGGCCACCATGATAAAGTGGGGTAATAATTCCCCCCACTGCCATGGCCACAGAGGGCTAGCCTTGGCCTCCATCCCTCCTCTCCTTCTCTTTCCTTTTACACAAGGAAGACAGCCAATATGTGCCAGAGCAACATATCCTTCCCCCAGATAATGGAATTGCCTGGCTGTAATAATAATTTGAATTTCACGCCCCGGTGCCTTGGTGCGGAGGGATCGTCGGAGCAGTGGCATAAATTAGCCTCCATGCACTGAGCTGATCAATGACTGCCCCGTCCACCACCTATTGATCTGAGACAACTCCTCGGGATGCAAGTATACCCTGCATCTGTGCACACACATGCACACCATATTTTCCTTTTACCAAAACTTAGCAGGAGACCATGAATTTTGTATTTAAGTTGTTGCTGCATAGTGCTGGCCCTGCAAAGGTACAACAAATATGCATAATGTGTCAGGAACGTGTTCAGGGTATAAGACAAGTAAGTGTTTTGCAAGAGCAATACATCCATTTTGCAAGAGCAATACATCCATTTTAAATACATTGAGTGACAGAACAGAGATAAAAGATAAATACTTTCCCCAGCCTTCAAACATGACACCACAGTAAATGTCCCCAACATGTCTTTAAACATACTTTGCTTCAGGCCAGAATGTTGTTCAGCCTGCTTTGAGGGAGTTACTCTATTTGGAGACCCCAAGTGAAATTCAGCTGTGTACTATTTTTACAGTTAGCGTTTGCAACATTTCTATGTGAACTACCATCTGTTTTCCTGTCACCTATCTATAAGCTTCCAGCAGTTAGAAGAAAAAGTAGAAAAGTAAGTTGAGTAGTTTATATGAGCAGCAGTGAGCACCAAGGCTGAAACTATTTAGAAAGTGCCACCTACAGAAAATCCATCATAGAAATTAAATCAGCAATGAATAAAAGAATAGAAATGACCACTTTATAGTTTATCATCCTGTGTTGTACTATAGCTTATGGAAGGGCTTATTGGAAAAAACAAAAAACAGCTTAGCATCAGTGAAGCAATTTATAAATAAATATAAAAGAAGAAAGAACATACATAATGTGCATTTGCACTTAATGATACATTTTAAAGCACAGAGACACGGAGACTAAGAAGGATGACTGTTGAAAAATGAATTTTTGTCCTTTGATGCTTCATGGTACAGGAAAACATTCAGTTTAGTCAGCGGCAGAAAGCATCATGGTTGAGAGCTCCACAATTATGCAGGCACGCACACACACACACACACACACACACACACACACACACACACACACACACACACACACACACACACACACACACACACACACACACACACACACACACACATTATCCACAATCATGCATTTACACATTCAGAGATACGTGTGTAGACTCAAAGGAGTAAAACAGAGTCTCACTAAAATACAGAAGCACTAATTAACCAAGTTTCTCAAATGAACCACTACGCTGGAATAAGCACATCTGGGAGAGTGTTCAAAGCATCAACTGCACAGTGTGTACCCTAGCCAAACAAGGATGCAAATGGAACCCGATGGGTGCTCCTGCCAAAAAAGAATTAAAAAGAATCACATACTGAGCAAAAAGTAGGCTGGAATACTGAAAAATTCATCAAAATCACAAATCAATAGTGTACAAGCAGTAAAATCCTTCTGACAAAGAGACCATAGAGGTAATTTCTCTGACCTTTCCGCAAGTCTGACTGTGGGTGCAGCAGTGGGATTTGGACCAATAATGATGAAAATCAATTCTTAGTTCAGGTCTTTTGCCCCCAGTCTGAGGGTGAGGGGTGTTGAGGTATCAATGAGTGTCATAAAAAACTGCCTGCATGCCCAATGCTCACAAGTGTCCACACATTGTCCTGACGCATGTCCTAAGGCAAGGCTGCACAGACATTACAAAATGACACCTCAGATACAGCCTTCCATTTACTAGAAACCTGGTCATTTTTTTTTTACCACTTATGTCATTGCTGCAGATGTAGATGTAGATGTAGTATGAGCTGTGGCAAACAGTAGGTTATACAGACATTATTTATAGCTACTGTGGAGTACCATGGGGATCATTAAAAGTGTATTGTATTCAAATGTAAATTAATTGTGCAGCAAAGTGAGGTATTTTGTAAGGTTTGAAAAATACAACATTTGTAAGAAAGGCCTCCGTGCTTTATCATTGAAAGCTGTTAAAGCCAGATTCACCGATTTACTCCAGCAAGCTGTATAATTCAATACAAAACAATACTGTAACTTTTATTTATATGCTCATCATGACACTTGTACTGATATAAATACATCACACTGTGATTATTCAATTGAAAATTCAAATAAGCAGACAGAGAATTGAACTGCAACGCTATTGTTGAATGTGGTTGACAACCTTGACAGATAACAAACTAGACATAGCCCGTGAGCTGCCTTCCCACATTTTACACAAACTTTATCTTCCAAAATATCACTACATTCCGCTGTGAGTGAGACACAGAGAGAGAGTCAGTTAGAGACTACAATTGGCTTCCCACTCTCTGCCCACCTGAGTCGGTTGGAATGTCTGGCACATGAGGAGTCCAACGGGCAGTCATGCTTTTTCGCTCTGTTGGCATCGACCAACAGAGACATGACAAATTCTGCAAAACCCTCTTCAGTAAGTTACACTCCTTTATCTTTTTCTGTTGAAGAAGTACACAGATATTTACTGTAATATATATTTCCTCCTTCAAGGGATACTAAAAGCTTAAATGCGTAACTTTTTGATATTAATGAACGTCAGTTACGGGGGGGGGAGAGCAGCGTGCCGACAGATTTGTTGTCATTACTTAGAATTCCTCACGGGGGCGACAGAAACTACGCACTATAGCTTTAAGGATAGTGTATAGTGTATATGTATCAATTTTATTATTATTGTGCTGCAGAATTCAATGTGAGTTTAGGAAATGCCCCACTATCTAAGATGAATTCCGGTTGCCATTTTTTAACAACCTTTAGACACACTGGTACAAATCCAGATACAGTTAGGTCTCATTGAATTACATGCACTATTCTACCTGAATATTTTATAGTTTCTTCCATACCACAAATGCTCATATGAATAGGGGCTCAAAAAGAAAATAGAAGATCATTTTCTGAAGCTGTGCAGAAAAGAGCAATTGGGCTGCCAGGTCTCTCCGCAGCCATTTGATAAGCTTTTGATCTCCGCAACTGTGAATGTTACTTTCGCAGTTACAAAACGAAAAACAAAGACTTCACCAGAAGCCATCGTGTCTCGGTGATGCAGCCTCCTGCAACTCCGGTCAGCTAAAATGGATGATACGTCCTCTGTGATCAAGCTAAAAGAGATTGGCTTTTTTTTCTTCTTCTTTTCCCACATTTTTTATTCCATAGTCTTATTATCCATAAGAAGAAGGCTGAGTTGTTGCACAGTTGACAGCCACTCGGTCGAACCATGAAAAGAAGAGATATGCAGACATAATGCCAACCATATTATCATTTTTCTTCCATCTCTGTCCGACAGGCAAAAACAGCTGAAGGGCATGAATTGTGTTAAGAATTCCCTTTCAACCTCAACCTCAACCATACTGGGCCGCAGAAGCAGAATCTCGGAATCTTACTCACAATTCCATACGACATAGTCAGAAACCCAGAAAAACATACATTATAGTAACATTTCCCCAGTAAAGCATTGTACGATAGCAAACAAATATGTGTTTTTTATATTGAGAAATATCAGGTTAGAGAAAGTTGCCAATTTGTGTTAATTGTTGCCGCTAGGCTTTACACTTCCACTCCACACACACTCATTCCTCGCCCTCCACATGACCACGTTTGTGATTATTTTAGAAACCTGCAATCAATGGGTAATGTTGCAGCTGGGACACTGTCGTTAACCTCCCATCTGGCTGTCTAATCAGATCAAGGATGGTATTATTTCAGTTAATATCACAAGGTTCAATTATGAATTGAAATTGCAATTCATATATGAAAGACGGCGGCGCCCTCATTCTAAATAACTGGATGAATGGAATATAAAACCAAAGCCTAACTAAATTGAGCAGTGATCCTGATTGCGAGTGTGAGTCCTGATTTAAATGGCCCAGGACTTCTGAACCATGATGATATATTTAAAAATCTAAGACGAGGACTTGATCAAGGATGTGGAACATCGTGGTATTTCATTCGGCTAAGAGGCCTCCCTCTTCAGACACCTAGCTCTCTCCAGCCAACCATCTTCAATTAAACTGACCAGCGAAGCAGAAAAGCCAAAACTTATTTCAAGAAAAAAAAAAAACTAAACATCATTTGTGGAGAAACCTCACCAATGTGGTCCCAAAGTTAACTAAATATGCACAGGGTTGCAGGCTTCAGCCCACTGGCTTACAGGCATGTGTGTGGCAATACTGTATGGTGTTCCCTAATGAGGAGATTCTGGGTGCTGGTATCAGTATTCCACTCTCACTTCCTCTCCCCACAGGAAGACCCCCCCCCCCATGCTCATAAGGAATTCACTGCACATTGTTGGCCCACTTTGTAAAAGAAAGTCTCCTTGAATCATTGAGGCTCTGAGTTTCTGTTTCAGTCAATCCTCTGTGCACTGTGAGAAGCTTATTAGCCAAGCTGAGGCATTACAAAAGGATTTAAGTAAGAGAGAAGCGATTGTCCAAAGCCCTCTACTTGGTTTTGATTTTTTCTTAACCCTTATCATAAGCCAGGTGCATATCCAGGTTAGAAGAGATTGTAAATCTTCCAACTTTTCATGTTATATTATTTTAAACACAATGTATAGGCTAGTGCATTTATACAATGATGCTTTTGAGGTTTAAAAAGATTAATTGCCACATCTTATTTATTTGAGGCCACATTAAGCCACATTTTATGCAGGTCTAATAAGCTCCTATCTTGAAATGAAAAAAAAAAAATTTCAATTCTGTATTCAAAATTGAATTTCAAATGCCTGTTTTACATATGCAATACGTATGCTGAGGTACTTCTATTATGGATGGGGTCACTCTTTGTACGATGGGAACTGAAAGGTTAAACACGCACACACACATATATATATATATATACAGTTTATCAGTTTTACTGTATCACTTGATCAAATTAAAGGGTATATTGTGTCAGTATAACGAGAAAACTGCATCAGTGTGCGGTTAATTAGAATGATTTGATTACCTAGCAGACCCAAAGGAACAATTCAATTTAAGAAAAGTAAATGAATGTCAGAAATGTTTAAAACCCTAGTTTAAATTTAAGTTAAAACAACGATACAAATCTCTCTAAGAATATTGGATAGGTTTTTTTTTGTCAGTGGTCAGTCAGTTTTGATACCTCAAAAGAGATGTTATTACTACTAAGCATGAGCTGAATAATTGACAGCTGTCATCTCATGTTTATGTGAGATGGCTCTGCTAAAATCAGACCAAAATACAGTAGTTCCTCCAGTCTCCTGGCTGTTCTTATAACAAGGTGCACCTGAAACAGTTTGCGTCACCTTTCGAAAAGGGCAGGTGAGAAACATTTCTAGCACCCCCACACCCCCACACCCCTCCCATTCCTCTCATAAATAACCCAGATGAATAAATTACCCTGTTCATTTGACGTTTAACCAGATAATTATGTGGTGCGTTGCCGAGAGCTCGGAGGCAGGGCGGCTCTCTTCTTAGCTTGCCAATGGGCTGCTAACCCAGCCATGACATTGGGCGCTCCTCATCCGTCTTAATGAGGCCGGCATCAACACCGGACTTAACAATGACACACACACACACACACGCACGCACGCACGCACACACACACACGCACACACACACACACAGACCTGAGTTTAGACCATGAATGGCACACTCATGAGTGATGGACATCCAGAAACACACTCAAAACACACAAAGTATTTGTTTGGGTTTTACCTCTGAAGTTATTACATACACTGAGGAACACGTGTGGTCAACACAAAATAATCATCGAAGAAATAAGTCTGTAAAGTCTGTGTCTGTAAGTCTGTAAAGTAACCGTGTGACAGTGACAGTTCGTTGCTGCAAATGAGAAGTTGTTCTCAAAAACGACTTACCTCGATAAATAAAGGTTTAAAAAAGAAAAGAAAATCATAAATCATAAAAAAAATCACGTGTGTCAATGTGTTAACTTCCCAGACCTGTCAACAAATGCAGGCATGTTTTCAGTTCCACACTCAGTGCAGCCCCATTTATTTGAGGCTTTTACATTATATCCGTGCCACCACTCTGTTTCAATCAACATGAGCGGATATTCACAAAAGTGTGCTCCGTTCTGTGGAATTGGTTCTGGCTGACAATAAACTGTCTGTGACATTAAACCTCTAACATAATTGAAAAGAGTCAAATTGTAATTGGGCAGCCATTGATATACTTTGGCAAACCGCCCTTATAGCTTATGTGTTATCAAACTCAAGACATTAACTCAACTGCAAAAGATTAAATAAATGGCTCAATTACTGTCCTCTAAGTTCTAACTGTAAATACATAACTACACGGTAATTATACCGTGTATGCAGTCTGACTGCTGGATTGAATCCCAGTCACATGTTTCCTTCTCACTATCAACTCTACTAACCTCTACTACTGTAATTAAACACTATTGCTTGTAAATTAATATATTGGAAACCTGAAGTCAAAATGGCTGATGTAGCAGGATTTGTTGTTTATACCTGGAGCTATTTCAGGTGAGCACTGAGCAGTTATGTTTGTGTTACTACTGAACATTGACTTTTGCTGTAAAAGTCTTCCATTGCCCACTACTTTAACTTCATGAGGCAAAGTTCCTATTTAATCCAAATGCTGTAATTGTTATATGATCTTATTTGGAATCAAATCAGATTTGAAAGGTTATGGTTGACAACAAAAAATCATGTATTGCATTGTTGCAGATGCACAAATCAAGAGAGATTTTCTCAAATTGTTGTCCTTTTAATATAAAGTTCCCTCTTTTTGTTCATATCCTTCCACCCCAGCTATCAAGGAAACACTGTCAGGGGAATTGTATACTATATTTATACTGAGAAGACTGTAAATTAGGAAGAAATCCATTTGACTAGATTGACACAAACAACTGAAGCCGCACAATAAACTTTGAAATACACTTATCCACAGAAAGAGGACTGTACACTTTGTCCCCATCACTTACATTAGAAGCACATTAGGAAGAGACCTTTCCATGGCAAGCATGAACAGTAGAATTACATTCTTTATTGCACTAAGATAGATGTGAAAAATAGTGAACCTATTCTTTAGGATTTGTTGCAACAACATAACAGTACTATACTTATTCTCCACCTGCCCAATCTTATATATTTTAATCTGCATTACTCATCCAGGTCTCTTTTCTATGAGTTTAGGGCTAAAGGCCTGGGTAATATGATCAACAGCCATTTTCTTCCCCAAACACACACAGTGTATTTTTGTATTATTAACCCTTGTCACTTGTCGACTCCCACAAACTAATTAAATTAATGAGGAAGAAGCAAGAAAAACACTGAAAATGTGTAAGTGTCTATAAGTAAAAACAATCCAAAATCCAAAATGAATAGGTAATTGTGGTGATTGTCAGAATTAACACTTGGCATAGCATTGATACATGTTTACACACATGCACACACATATACACAGCTTGTAGTCGTGTATGTTACATGTCCTTGGAGCAAATCACTTTCAACTGCAGCGGGTTGACATTGTTCAGCACCAAATGTGAACAAATTAAATGAGGCAATTAAAGAGTGAATAAGCCAGCGTTGATAATTGCGACCTGATATGCCAGCAGCAATCATAATGAAGCTGCCATTCTGCTCGGCTGGCTTTGTAATGCTCTACGAGCAACCACAACCACGCAGCCGCATGTGTGTGTGCGTGTGTATAACACGCACCACTTAGCTCGAACTCTGACTTCATTTTCTACAAACACTTATCCTAACCTTCAGGGGGGGATTTCAATATGCACCTGCCAGGATTGGTGTCATGTTTGTGTGTGTTTGTATGTGTGTTGAGAAATAGAGGAAGCATGTAAGAGAGAGAAAGAGAGAGAGAGAGAGAGAGAGAGAGAGAGAGAGAGAGAGAGAGAAAGAGAAAGAGAGACTGACAACATGGACTGAACAGAAAATCTAAATTACAGAAAACGATGAGATAATCTGAATAAGACACACACACAAACACAACACACACACACACACACACACACACACATACACACACACACACACACAAAGGCAGAAAAAATAAGAGAAGGCGAGAGAGGCAGTCTGGCAGAAAATTGAGACGGTCGGCCATTTTCGACTATCCCTCATCCCTCTGGGTTTATGGCCCGTGAAGCCTCTTGTCATTGGGACTCGCCAGAGAGCCAAGTTAACAGAGCCTGTCCTCGCCCCACCAGCAGAGAGATATTCCTCTTCATCATTAACCCATCTTAGAGACATGAGAGTGCACACATATTCCAGAACAAACCTGGGTTAAAACAAGAAAAACAAAACAAATGAACCAATCTTCACTAACCCGCCCAGCCTGTTTGTTATATCTGCTTATGTGAATAAAATAAATATATAAACACGTTGTGCAGATGATGCTGGGAGCGATGTTTGTCCAGGTTTAACGTGCGTTAACCCACAGCAAACAAAGGAGTGTTATTGTTAATACGACACCTGCATAACGTACAACCCAGTCTCACAGCAGTTCATGAAATGGTCACGTTATTTAATCTATTTATTCGTGTACATGGGCACGTTTTTCTCATTTTTTTCGTGGTGGCCAGCACGAAAATGTAAACTAATGTATTTCAATGGGAAGCATATGTCGTGATCACAGCACTACTACAGTAGCAAGTAGTATGAAATGCTGAAAATCTGCGTAAGGAGGTTGGTTGGAGTGGTGGATGGGTCAAACAAGACAGGAATTTCACCTTGGAGACCGGGGATCATGGCCCGCGTGTAGCGTTTTGTTTCCCCGTTGTTGTTTTCCTAATCACAACCGTCCCGTTATTGTCGTGCGTCCCCTGCGGCCGTCTCCCAGCGTGTGACGCATCCTTTTCCCGTTCTTCTTTTCCTAAACCCAACCTCCGCCGTCCCGTTGCTGTTGTTGCGTGTCTCCCAGAGACCGCGGATCGTGTCCCGGGGTGTGACGTTTGCTTTCCCTGTTCATCTTTTCCTAAACCTAACCTCCGTATAGATGGTTCCCATTTTGTGCTGGCCACCATGAAAAAAACGAGATAAACGTGTTCTTGTACACAATCATAGATATGTTGAACAAAATGTTTTAACAGTGTTTCCATTGTGACATAAATGACCATTGTTGTGATGTGTGGACTCTCCAGGATGACTTTTTGATTTAGTGTCTCACTTCAGCTTTTTCAGGACAGTAAACCACAGCCTCACTGATTACCACTTCCCAGTTTCAAGTACAGTAATATTCTTTCTTTTAATGTTTTGCAGGATAAAAGAAGTGCTAGATTTCAGAAATGTTTAAGACAACCAGGAATTTCAAAGAAACTCTAAAAACCTCGCATTCAGATGATTCTCGCTGCTACCTCCATCATCCTTGCCGCACCACCGCAGTAAACAAGTTGGCCTTGCAACTCCCTGTTTTGAAGCTTACCACTTTCACACACTCTCAATCTCCTTTCCTGTCACAAGGGATTCAGGCAGTCACTGCTGGCCAACCGCCATGCAGTCCCACTCTGTTTATCTGTTTGTAATCGCTGCCTTTCCTCTGCGGGGACAAATGGAATCCAATCAGTCTAGCTAAAGGAATGACAGGGTCACAGGCCTGACTCACTGGCCGGCAATCTATTTGTCAATGGTGTCAAATGGAGGGGCGGTCGGACATGTTGATGGGCCAACAGATCAGTCTGGTATACACTGATGGTAGACAGAGAGAGTGAGTGGGAGGGAGAGACAGAAAGACAGATAAAAGTGAGAGAGAAAGGAAATATACAATAGATATTGAGCATGGGGTTATCGAGATAAGCTAAACTTGTTTGCAAAGGTGTGTGCACAAACACATCAACGTGTTTGAAGGGCCACACACTTACACATAGACACACACAGTCACTTAACATTTTGACATTTTTGTGTGTGTGTGTGTGTGTGTGTGTGTGTGTGTGTATGTGTGTGTGTGTGTGTGTGTGTGTGAGCTTCTCATCATCAAGGGGAACTGTGGGTAACAGGAGTTGGTAAAAGCCCCACTGGAGGACCATCTCAATGTGACCTCTATTAACAACACCCAGGGTATCTGAGTGTGAAATGAGCAGTGTGTGTGTGCGTGTGCATGTGTGTGTGTGTGTGTGTGTGTGTGTGTGTGTGTGTGTGTGTGTGTGTGTGTGTGTGTACAGGGAAGTTGAACATGGACTTGGAGATATAGCTCTGTGTATGTCCTTCTCTCTCTCCATTCAAAACTATCTTAAATACAAAACGCGATCAAGATGATCAGTTTCCAAAAATGAAGGAGGTCCTATATAATAATTTGCAGCTCAATTTGAGCCTGTAAGAGACAGTCCACCTCTTTCCAATAGAGAATATGGAAGTGCAGAAAACCACTCTGTGGAAAATACTATGTGTAAGTCTCAGAGATGCTGCGATTGTTTGCTGTTGGTCCTGTTTGTTTAGGAAAGGAAATTAAATAAGGTAGAGCTGGGCGATATGGAGAAAATCAAATATCACAATATTTTTGACCAAATACATCAATGTCGATATTGCAGCGATATTGTAGGGTTGTCTATTGGTGCTTTCACAAAATACTTACACAATGAGAGTTTTGATGAATATGAATCATCAGTAATGTGGAAACAATGATTAAGTGGGTAAAGGCAAATAATAAAACAGCTAGTAAGTCTGGTAAGTTCAGAAAATTACATCACTTTACTGTAATGCAGCCTTTAAAACCAGGAATGGACAACACTGTATGTCATATTACAATTTTACAATATCCGAAATTTAAGATATCTAGCCTCATTTATGGATGTCGATATAATATTGATATATTGCCCAGCCCTAAAATAAGGCAATAAACCATCCATGTAGGCTATATGTAGCACAAATTCTGTATGGTCAATTGTCATTATTAGTTGAAGAGTTATCTATTCAATCATAGTCAATCATCATTTAGTCATAAATGAGCCAGCTTTTTAAAAGATTCTTTTTTGGGCATTTTTGGACAGCTGAAGACATGAAAGGGGAGAGAGAAGGGGAATGACATGCAGCAAAGGGCCGCAGGTCGGAGTCTAACCTGGGCCCGCTGCGTTGAGGAGAAAATATGGGCGCCCGTTCTACCAACTGAGCTATCTGGGCGGCCCTGGAGCAAGAATTTTATTTAATAATTCAAAAGCCAATGGAAACTCGTAACAGCTCCTGTTTTCATTGAAATATATTTTGAGATGTGAAAAAGGATCCATGATAGGAGTATTTTTGAGGATCCAACCAGTTAAACCTTTTGACCTTTCACTCTCTGGCTCAGAGGGAGTACTTGAACACTATTAACTGATACTTTAAGACTTTCATACTGGTTTTAACATAAGCTTCTTTCATTGCATTGCAACTAAAGCAGCAATGACACCTACTGAACGGCATCAGAAGCATTTTTTGCAACTAAAAACGTGGGTATGACTATGTGGACAACTGTGTAATTATGATTGAGATATTCACAAATTAAAACCATACTAATGTCTCAATTTGTCTCATCTTCCTGCGGGTCTGCCCATACTGTGTGTGCATATGTACTCTATGTGGCTACAGGAGCCTTCAGTGATGATGAGGTAGCCGAGGTTGAGAGGTTTATCTGCATAGCGCCAGTAATCCTTTAAGCATTGGCAGCATTACAGGCAGTTAGCATCAATAATTAGCTCACTATAGGTAGTCAATACGCTCCCCTGAGATTTAGAAGGCCAACACCAAATGCCTTGTAAATGCCCGCCCTGCTCACAGACCTCATACAGGCAAATAAATCATCCAAAGTGCTGGATGTGAATATGCTATGACCATGCACACACTAGCTCACACATACACACACACACACACACACACACACACACACACACACACACACACACACACGAGTCAGAGTCGCATACATGTAGGTGAACAGTGACATACACAATCATAATGAATAAAACATACAGTATGTTCAAAGAGAGAATAGTAACAAGACGTTGTTGTTCAGCTGCAGGGCCTGATTCCCAGTATGAGTATTCTGGTAGTATTCATAGAAAAGACCTTTAATGTTGGCCCAAGATGGCAAGATGAAAACATCTAAGGTACTTTGACATGACTGATTAACTGGTGTTCCAATAGGAACAATGACTAAAGTGACATTGATAATTTAGATCTAAATAAAAGGTACAGGCCTGAAAGCTTGACCGTTACAGTGCGGGGGGTCCGGTAGCTCCATAATACTGTTGGGGGCATTTTCCTGACATGGTCAGCTCCAATCCCTAAAAGGTCACTGGAAATCAATACAGTTATTCAGAGTGATCACCTTTAACCCAACATACTACATATATATCCTGATCGGAGGGGCCTCTTCCATGATGACAACACTTGCACAGCATGAGAGGTCACTGAATGGTTTGCTGAAAATTATGTGACTCAAATGCTGTGGCCTTTACAGTTACCAGATCTCAACCCAGCTGAACACCAATAAGGAAATATCTTTTGAAATAATGATCTTGGGGAAATAAAAAAAAGACCCATGCTAAGGTCAGCAAAAGTGGTTCTGGGGGATTGTGGTGGCTCAATGCCTTTCTAAGATATACTTTATTATGCTAACAGGACTGTCTGATCATAACTTGATTATAGTGTCCAGAAAGCTAAACAACAAACGATTTAAACCCTTAATTGCAACAGAATCTTATAGAATTCCAAGGAATGAGCAAAATAATTTCCAAACGTCAATCCAACCGGTACATTGGAATGAGCTAATATAAGGGAATAATCTGGAACAAGATTGTCTAACATTTTCAAGCAAAATACAGGAAATGATCTCAAAATGTACCCGTAAGATTAAACATAGGGCCAAAAATAACAGCCTCCCTTGGTTAAATGATAACATTTTCAAACTGATGAAAGAGCGTGATCTTGCTCTAAAAAACAAAACAAGGTAGTGAAGGAAATTAGAAAAGCCAAGGCAAACCTTTTTATTGCCGCTTTAAATGAAGCCAGAGGAAATGTTAAAATGATCTGGAGCCAATTAAAGAAACTGACAGGGGAACATCACAGCAATAGAACAATGCTTGAAATTAACCACAATGGAATTTTCCTAAGACACCCAACAGAAACAGCAAAGGCCCTCAATCACTACTTTGTTGACTCTGTAGCTGAAATCTCACATAATTTCCTAGTAGATCAGGACAGAGTGTATCTAGCAACCACAGTAGAACCTGCCTTTACCATAAAAAGCATTGCTGAGTCAGGAATCATGAGAATCATTAGGTCACTCAAACCTTCTAAGGCAAAAGATGTGTTTGGGATGGATACAACTATACTCAAAAACCTCGGATCGGTTTTAGTTAATCCTATTACATCGATTATTAACCTCTCAATATCAACTGGACAGTTTCCAAATGCCTGGAAATCAACTATTGTCACTCCAATTCTCAAATCTGGTGATTCAACTTCCTTAAGTAATTATAGGCCGATCAGTATTCTCCCGACAGCATCCAAAATTGCTAAGAAATGGGTAGCTGAGCAGATTGTCTTCCATCTAGAAAACAGTTCCACCTCTCTCCACCCAATGCAGTTTGGCTTTAGAGCCAAACACTCAAAAGACATGGCTAATTGCCTTTTTTTTTAAGAGAAAATCAAATCATCTCTGGATTTGGGTGGTGTGGTAGGTGCAGTATTTCTGGATCTTAGGAAAGCTTTTGATACTGTCAATCATAAAATTCTCCTTGCCAAGTTATCCAAATTTAATTTCTGTGATGGTGCAATGACATGGGTAGTACCTTATGTAACAAACAGGTCTCAGTCAGTTTCCATTGATAATCATAGATCAAAGTCGGTGCAGTTACCTACTGGTGTCCCGCAAGGATCCATTCTTGGTCCGCTCTTGTTCAGCATATATATTAACGACCTTCCATTTGTTTGTCTTGAGGTTGAAACCATAATCTACGCAGACAATACTGTTTTATTTGTACATGGCAGATCCAAAGCAGATGTTAGAGCTAAGCTCACCAGATCCATGGCTCAGGTTACAACATGGTTACAAGAGTGCTGCCTGCAACTAAATGTCTCTAAAACAGTTAGCATGTTCTTTTGCAAAACCAGTAGATCCACAAGTGATCATCACATAATGGTTGAGGATGCAAAATTACAAGTTGTGAGAGAATTTAAATATCTTGGGGCGCTAATTGATAAAAAAAAAAAAAAAAGTTAAATATTGCTAATTTTCGTTCCATCAGAAATCACATGTCTACAGAGGCTGCCAAAATGTTTTTACATTCTATGATTTTCACCCATCTGAATTATTGTTTGACAAGCTGGTCCCAGGCCAACCACAGCACACTGAAACCACTTGAATCACTATACAAACAAGCCATAAAAACTTTAGCTAAAAGAACTAAGCGTTTCCATCACTGCTTAATTTTACAGAAGTACCAGCTTTTAAGCTGGGAAGACCTAATGAAATATGTAAACGTATGCTTGGTATATAAAGTCACTCACAACCTAGCTCCACCGCCACTTGTTGTCACAAGGGGATCCTCAAGAGGAGACGTGTTATTCAGTGTTATTCCGCTGCGGAAACAACGTGCACCAACAACACCAAAACAAATTCCTTGTATGTGTTAAAAAACGTACTTGGCAATAAAACCCTTTCTGATTCTGAAAAGTTCTTTTAGTCAGTCAACCTGGTCCATCAGAGGGTCAAGAGAGTGGAATTCAATCCCGAACCACATCAGACAGTTAAACATATATACGTCTTTTACTATGCAGCTAAAACACTGGATGGTCAATACATATAGATGTCAGCACTAACACTATTTATAATATATTTATTCTGTTAGTTTGTAAAGTCAACATCTATGAATTTTACTTATTGTTTCCTCTTAGTTTAATACTGCTTTTATTGTTCTTAATGGCTGTGTCTGTTCTTATTTTTATTTTTTCACTTTACACCCTGTTGCTTTGCTTTGTTGTATATCTTTCTACTGTTGTGTTGTGTCTTGTCTTGGTTTTGTTTTGCTTGTGTTGTAATTTTGGTTCTTTGTATTTTAAAAAGCCGTTTTTAACATCGAGGGCAGGGGACTACAGATGACAAATAGCCTTTTGGCTAATTCTGGCTTTTTTAACCCATGGGGAACCTCATGTGTTTTATTAATTTGCACTGTCCCCTTTCATAAAATAAACTGAACTGAAGTGATTTAATACCTACCTCATCTACGCTTCCAAGATGTAATGCAAGCAATATTTCAAGAAATAAAAAAGGAGTTTGCTCTTTAATGGTTTCTCAGGGTTGAGTATTTGCACTTCTAGTCGGTTGTACAAAATCAAAAGTAGAATTCTTCAAAAACTACTGGATGTAGCAGGCAGAGCTATATCAGGCCAAGCAACTTACTTATCAAGATAATTTGATTAATCTCTCAATCTCTGTCAGGGTGTCTAATCCAACAGCCAAAATTATGCATTAATAAGTAAAAAACCCATAACACTGTTGGTTGTGAGAAATATCAATGATGCAAGCTGTGCTTCAATAAACAGCTTTGGCTGTCTGAAAGCAAATTTCACGAGCACTGGATCGTAAACAATTATTCCAGTCTTATGGGATGCACGGCGTAGAAAAGCAGCCATTTGAGTTGATGTGAAGGTTGTTGTGTAGGAATAAGAGGTGGTGTCATATTACAGCGATAAGAGGGGAAGAACAGGATAATGCTGACTGACTGAGCAGCGTTGAGCAACATTGGGTGTTATCACCTTTTTTCAGAGAGGATGGGAGGGTGAGGCAGGCGGGAAGAAAGAGCGAGAAAGAGAGAGGGGAGGGGAGGTTGAAGAGTTTAAAACAATGAAGAATTTATTAAAGGTAACAAATGAAATAATTCAAATGAACGGGAAGGAGGGAAAAGGAGGAAAGTGATAAAGGAATGGAACAGGGTGAGAAAGTACTAAACATTGAGATAGAAAACCAAGAAAGAAAGATTAAATAAAGAACGGAGTAATAGAAACAAATCGTGCATAGAGAACAAGTAGAGTTAAAAGAGGGTGGAAAGAAAAGAGTGAGGGGATAGTGATAAAGGAGGTGTGCAAGAAACTGAAAGAAGTCTGTAGTATGACTGAGACAGAAAGTAGCCTAAAAGCACATGATACAAAGGTAGACAAGAGAGGATGGTGTTCATGGCAGAAGATGATCCTGAGTAACTGGGGAAACGCTTATTAATGTATCAATGTACAATTACACAGACGTAGCATTAAGCAGTTGCAGCTCTGTAATATCAAGCCTGCGGTTGTTTGCTAAAGACGCTTTCCATGTTATACATTTTACAGTCAGATAGTGGTGGAAAACTTTTATGCCATTTTCAATTCATATTTCAAAGCAATTGTGCTTATTTAAAGCTATAGTGCGTAGTTTCTGTCGCCCCCATGAGGAATTCCAAGTAATGACAACAAAACTGTTGACGTGTCCATATGATACAAGCCTTAGGCCGGCTACACACTGCCTGCGTGGCGTGAGCATGGCATTTCTGTTGCGTGTCAGCTGCGTGGCGGCTGCGTGGATTTTTCTATGTCTTTACACACCAGAAACGTGTCTGACGCGGCGCTGCTGCTGCTAGCCTTGTCTGTACACATGTATGTTTTCCATTGATAAAATGAAATACCATATTAAACATAAATATATACTGATTTGATTACAGCAATACCAACGTCGGCAGTATTGACGGCAAAATAGGCTACAGAATATTTCGTTCTGTATTGAGGTACAATATTAGAAAATCGATTTTTTCGAGACTTTCAAACATCAAAATGTCATTTATTAATATGTATTAGTATCAAAATGACATATAAACTCTTTTCCTATTCTATTTTGCCTGGAAACGCTTCCAACAGGCTTGCGTGTCGCGTTGGTTCTATTTCTAGCATGCACGCATGTCACGCAGGCAGTGTGTAAGCACTAACCTGTTAAAATGGGAGCCAAAATATAAACGGACACGCCACGCAGCTGACACGCTCACGCAACGCAGCCAGTGTGTAGCCGGCCTTACGTGACCACGCGCCCCCACCCCTCCTCCACGCAGTTGCTAGTAGCCAATGAAGACACGGAGGATTAAAAAAACATGATGGACTCTTCACAAGAGGTAATTATCTTCACTCGAGCTCCTGCACGGGAAAGTCACCGGACGACATAATCTTCTGAACATAGTCATACTGAGAAATACAGAGAGAGTTGTGTGGAGCTGATCGTCTTAATTAGCTTCATAGCAACTCATTTGATAAAGGCTTGAATGTAACGGACCTTTATTAATATCAAAACCTTGTGCACTGAAACTTGTTAACTTGATTTTTTTTGTAAGATTATTTTTTGGCCTTTATTCGACAGGACAGCTGAAGACATGAAAGGGGAAAGAGAGGGGGAATGACATGCAGCAAAGGGCTGCAGATCGGAGTCGAACCCGGGCCCCCTGCGTTGAGGAGTAGACCTCTATATATGGGCGTCCTCTCTACCAACTGAGATATCCGGGTGCCCATTGTTAACTTGATTTTAAAAAACTCAGTGTGTGTGTTTTCCATTGAAGGAATGATTTTAAGTTGGTTAACAATTCTCTTTTTTCAGTGTAAAGTAACTTTTTTGAGCTGTGTGTTACCGCTGCATTGCTCTTATGTTTCTGCTTGCAATCATATTCATGAAAAACACAGCACTGGTTGAGCTGTGTCTCAACACACTTTGGACTTCTGCTTTTTGCCCTCTTGAGACTTTAGTTTTTATCCATTTTGAACATAAAGAATCCAATAAGAAGCTACTGAAGGGAAGACATGAGCCTTGAAATTTACTTCATCATTCTGGGAAGAGTCCCACCAGAGGTCACATCTCCCATTAGAGCTTTGAATATCTTGCAATCCCACTATATTGCTGCTTTGATCAAATTAGTGTGATGCTTTGTGTCTAAAAATAAATACATCTCAGTGGAAAACATATAGGCACACAAGCGCTTTGATCAAGATGTACAAGTACAAATGAATATCGATATACCAATAAGTCAAGTCAAAGAGGAGATGAAGTGCTTTTAACTTCAAAGCCAACACAGACTAGAAAACCTTATAATTTACCAGTCAGTAATGACAGTTGACTTTGGGTCAAATATCTACACTGCATTCCAAAGTATTTTTCAAGTATTTTTTTTTTTACAGAATCCAAATCAGGTCACTCATGCTAATTCATTCATTATTCAAGGGCATCCTTAGCTTTGAATTAGCAGTGAGGTTTGCATCTTCATTAGCGATCCAGGAGGCTTCAATTGGCCCACAAATTTGCTACAGTCGAGTATTCCTGAAAACAAACAGGCAAGAAACATCAAGAGGAAAGGAAAGCCTCTTCTGAATTCACTGGCATCAGAAACAGCGTCTTTCCAAACAGCTGATATGGCAAAATATGACAGCCCCTTAAGAAATGACATGAATAACAATAAGGTCTTCACAAGGCAGAAACAAACACCTTACAAAAGGTATTTTGGAAATCTCTCAGTAGTTGTTCTCTCAGTGTGCCAAAGATGCCTTTGAGGAGTGAGACTTGTAAAAAAAAATATATATATATATATAAAACTTTATTTACATACTCAAGGTCCAGATAGAAAAGTAGGCATAACATATTAAAAGAGGGATACACACAAACACACAAACATAGATACATAGACATACTGACTACCACATATTACATAAAGGGAACATACAAAACATACATACATACATACTGTACATACATACATACAGATAGCTATGCACAATAATTAAAACAGGTACAGATACGTGTTCCAGTGTTTCCAGAGTTGGGAAGTAGATTTGGTATCACTAAGTGCAGGGTTGGTTAAGGCAGTTAAAATTGTATTCTTTGACTCTGTTAATAATAATAATAATAATAATAATAATAATAATAACAACAGATATGTTGATGTTGTTTTTTATGCCCCAAGGTACTTGATCTCAAGATACGGTATTGATACAATCCCAGTTTTGTCAGCCTATCAACACTAAGTGCTTCTTCAACAACGTGTGGGTCCATGTCCATACATCATCATCATCATCATCATCATCATCTACAACATAAAAGGGGAAGTGACTAATGGAGATAACATTTTTTGAAATTGGTCCAGTGTTGAGCGAGAGCCCTGCAGCCAGCAGTCGTGAAATGGCCCTAAAGGGCAATTATGCACCGTCAATGTACGTCCCACTAAAAGAGCTGGTTTTTGCCATTGACAGGCTCAGGTTGTTGTTATAAGTGTCTGACTACATTATGGAGAGATAGAGAAGTTGCCGATAACCTGCCATGCTTTCATGTGCAACTTACTGATACAAGGTCAACATAGTAACTTTAGCTAATAGCATTAGCTTCCTCCGCTCTAGTCTGCAGATCAGCAGATGCAGCAGAACAGCATTTTTCTTTATGCTCAAATTAGTCACTGCAGACCCAATGCTCTGCAGGTGCAGTGTACAGTATGGATCGGCGTGTTACGGTTAATTTGTAGCTGTAACACAACTAGCCTGTCCATATCCAAAGTTAACGTCTATGAAAGCTGTGTGAAGTGTAGCCCGACATTTTGTTGACACAATTCATAAATGCGCAAATACAAATATTTTAGACAACACAAAGCTACGCTGTTTTTTACCATAGGATTACATGGCCCATAGGATTACATTGCACCCCGGTTTGCGGCTGCTGGTTAGCATTCTCGCTCAATACTGAACCAATTTCAAAGATTTTTGTTCACATTAGTCACTAAGACACTAGTCTCACATTTGGACCTATCTCCAAAGTGTTGTGGAATAAGGTCTGGCTACACCACACATACACTCCTGGATAGGAGAAAAAAAACATCTTGGGCAGCGCTAAGCTCCGATTGCAAAGACGGTTGATCTGTAAAATGGTCTCGGGAAGGAACTTGTTTTGTTGGAACATTTGCACCCTGCTAATTATAATGAGAAATAATTTAATAATTTGCTCTTACAAGTGTATCACTGTGTGTATTTTGTTCATAGCAAATCCACGCCAATAGGGTCCAAAACGTCACAGTTAGATAGTGAATGCATGAGTGAGTCATTCACCGAAAGAACCAAGCAGGCCTGCTTTGTTGCACAATCCAAATTTTCTTCAAAACTTGCCATTTTCAGCGTTTAGCTTGCTAGCTGAGAGGGTCTGGTTGTTGTTTACCGTAGCAATCTAAGTTTAGAACGGCAACACAAAGAAAGCGAAAGGTGAGGGACATCCAGCGGCACCGGAAATATCCGGTAAATGAACCGCCGTCGATCCAGACTACTTAGACACAAATGCATGGGAAATAGGATCCAGGTTGAAATATACCAAAATTCCCCTTTAACATCACCTAAGGCCAAACTATGAAAAACTGAGACAAACCTGTTAGTATAATGCAGTATAATATACACAATATTTCAACAACCATTCAATAAAGTTTTCAACTCATGTGGATTCATTTCAAATGCAGTATGTTTCTCTAAATTAGACCACCAAATGGAGACATTATTTTCTCTATTGCATTACTATTTGCTGCATGCTAATTTAAATTATAAAGGCTATTTTGCATGGTTGTCATATTGACAAATCAAGGCAGCAGCTGCCATGTCTTCAGGAGAAATTGACTAGCCTGGTTACTTCAATATGACCACACCATGGAAAACTGATGATATTAACTTTCCTCAAAACATATTTGATTCCTTGAGCAAAGACATTGATTCCTTTGGCATCCATGCCTCGGGCAGCCTTCATATGTCTGGTGAGTTGGAGATGCTTTAGATTTGTCCAAATTAAAGAAACACTGAGTCACATCATCAAATTGTGGGTAACTGTGGGATTATACAATATCTGTACACAGTAAAGACATTGAAACAAAAACAAAACAAAAAGTTGAGTTAAAAGTTCAGAAGCATCTATTTTAATTTAAATTCACATGTATTACCAATTAATGAATTCCAACTCACTCATAAATGGGAAGCATGCTCACAGGACCTTAATCAAAATTACAATGGAGGACACCTATGTTAATAATCTTCCAAGCCAAAAGGCATTAAATTAAGTGGAAAAAAGGAACAAGAAGTTGTGCAGAAATTGAGGTGCCAAAAAATAGCATACTGTTCTGCAGCAAAAGCAATCCAGCCTTACACAGGAACCAAGTTAAAAGTGGTGTGAAATTGTTCCCTAAATGGTGCAAGGAAGCCAACAAAAGAAAAAGCAGGGCCATAAGGTGATTTGAAGATAATGTGTCTCATTGTCCAAAATGGTGACAGTTCCATCATGTCCATTGCTCAATCCATACGGTAGGCTCAAACAAACCGATATTCTCTGATGGTGGATCTCTGTAGGTTGATCGGTGACAAAACATCCCAGTGTCCAAATCATGCAGGTAACATTTTAGCAAGAAACAACTGTTGGGAATATTTGTTTTTCACTACAAGCTAAAAGTAAGAATAAGGCAACTCGTCAACTCTTTCAACAAGACGTTAAGAGTACACCTGCTGCTTTATTGTACTGGTCTTCATATGTTGAAGAGATTTGTTGGGAAAAGGTTTGGCTATTGCCACACAAGTCTTTCTTAACCAACAAAGTTAAAGAGATCTCTTTCAAAATGCTCCACAGATTTTACCCAACTAACCATTACCTGCAGAAAATGAAAAAAGACATTGATATCAGCTGTACTTTTTGTGGAGAACTAAACAAAACACTGGTACATTTATTTTGGTCTTGCCAATATACCAAGAAACTCTGAAGCAGATTGTCACAATTTATTGCTGTTCATATTTACCCTCAATTCACATTACTTTAGGAAAATGTATTGTTTGGATTCACTCAATATGATATGAAATATTTATTCGGAGTATTATACATTTAGTGTGATACATTTAGTAATTATTTTAACCAAATTTTATTTACATAAGTCAAAGTTTTTGAAAAAGAAGCTAAGCTTTTTGGAGCTGGCTGCCAATATTAAACAATACATTGTTTCCATATCTAACTGTACAAACAAAAAAGCTGATAGATCATATGACCTCTGTAAGCTTTACAAAATATTTATGTGAAGTTTTTTGCTTGGTTTTGATTTTTTTCCTTTAGTAACCCCCTGGCTCATTTATGAACATAGACTCTTAAGATGTACAGAAGATGTCGTTTCCTGCTGTATATCCACGTCTTTCAATAAAGCTTGAATAAAAATAAATAAATAAAAGAACATGTCAGGCATTCACTGTTTAAGCACCTACAATTAATGTATTGTTTTTCTTATTTAAATAATGAAGTCATATCGGAAGTATCTGAAGTTATCTGAGTGCACTATATTAATTCAGTTGTTGCTGTGGCCTGTTGATCACACATTGTTATTTTTACACATATTCTGCACAAATATGATTTACTCACATTTCTATTTGAGTTTTTGGGTTGATATTCTTTAGAACCATGCTGCCTAGTTACACCCATAGTATCCATTTGATTGTTTTTGAGTCTCACTGTGCTTCAAACCACTGTGCTCCACCTTCACAAGGTGTGATCAGTTTACACGTTTCAATCTGTATTTTCTCACTTTTGCCAAGCCAATCTCTCCAACATGTGTTGACATATTGTCTGTGTACACATCTAACCTCCAAAGATTATACAAAGGCTAGCTGCACTACACATTTATGCAGTAATACATTCACACCTATTAGCTGTTCAACAACTTCTACTACTACTTGTAACCTGAGGAATCTGTCCAATACAACCATGTTTGCACTGGTGGCTTCTTTGTAGCTCCACTAGAGCAGTCAGGGGTTGGTTGCCTTACTCAAGGATATCACAGCAGAAGTTGCTCCTTTTTTCTTAAGAGAGATAAGATATTCTCCGCTGTCAAACCAAATAAACATAAGTTTTATGTTCACCCTGGTCATGGCGAGCTCTGCTCTGTTGAGTGTTTGTTTTTGGGTCTGGATGTTTACAGTATGTAAGAGCTCAGCCTGCCGCACACAGAGCAGAACAGGTGACGAGCAGCCGTACTCTTGGCGGAACAGGTCAGCTGCAGGGCTGGGGGTGAGGTGGAGAAGGGTTCGTCACTAGTCCACAAACTGTGGCCCCTCAGTACCCACATGACTCTATCAGTACAAAGGATTACACTAAACTCTCTCTCTGAGGTTTGCTCAACAACCCCAAGATTTGGATGCAGATGCAATGACCCTGTTTTCAGACTGTTGTATTGTTGTGACACAGACTCAGACATATGCACAAATACAAGGAGTTGATAGGTTTGGTATATTTTAGCATGCATGTGTTCAAAGGTACTTCATCTATTCTAGGGATCTTCTATATAAGGATTAGTGTTTCAGGTGACATTATCTCACAGAAAGAAATAGACTGGAATGTGTAAATCTATTAGAAGCATCGGCCATAAAAGGAGTAGTTTGAAAGCAACTGTTCCACTGAAATAGATAGCTTGGACTGTGTGAGGACAAAAAAAGAGTATAAAACAGATCCATTTTGATGTTCATGTTAGTCACCCTTGAGCAGACACTTTTGTATGCTCAACGGTTGTCTCATTGTCATGAGAGTTTGTTCACTGTTTGAATAAAGCTGCATTTGATTTGAACTCATCAGACTGGTCGTCATCTTTGAAGTCTCCAAATATCATTTCTGAGTTATCAACCGATAACAGGAGTCATGATATCTCATGATCACACACATACTGTATGCACACATGCAACAAGAAGATGCATGTACATATACTGTAGTATCACAATTTACTATGTGAAAATTAATTTTAAAGGTGCCTCGCATGTCTCGGCTAGGGACTACAACAGGCTACAAAACATCTCCTCACTATCCGCGAGCTGCCTGTTCCCTTAACACACACAAAACGCGGTCTCTGTAGACAGCCCAGGCTCCACAAACAGCAACAAAAACAAACTGCGTCAACCTGCACCACAAAACATAACAGACAGTATTTCAGCCAATAACTAACAAGAAGGATTTGGGGGTGGGGGTTGGGGGGTTAGAACCAGGTTAGAACACGGAAGGGAGGAGGGAGGGGCGAGCTAGCCTCCGTTTTGTTTGACAATACTTCGAACATCAACAAGAAGTGACGTCACCCAACATCGCTTAGAGCACCTTTAACATCTAGGCTAGTGTGTGTGACAAAACCTGTGTTTCACATTTGTTACACAAAGACTTTCCCAAACAGCAGAAGTATAAAAAAAAATCAAATGCAGGACTTGAAAGTACTTTTTTATTGTGGTATTAGCAGAACAGGATTTGAGACACTTTCTCCATCTCTATCAAACAAGCTCACTCACAACCAAATTAGAGTAGCAGGGGAAAGTGGCAGAGATATTAATCAAGGTGTACATTTTTTATTGAATTTGTCCTTTATCACCGAGCTGCCACTAACTCAAGAACAGAGAGTCGTCAGCCATGAAGGGTATAGCTACTGTAGAGTTTTGCTGGGGGTGTAGGTCTTGCTACACACCGCCCATAACTGCCACTGTTCCTCCTCTCCAGTGTGAAGAAAACGGACACAGTTACTCATTAGCAGGTCTCCCTAATGGGTGTCAATAAACCACAATCATTATAAAGAGTAACTCCAGCAGAAAAAGGTTAGCTATCCATTGTATCTGGGGAAATGTGTGGCATTTAGAAGTGAAACCCTAAAGCTGCATCAATCACAAAGCAGCAGCAGTTAAGTTGCGACTCCAGGGAGAACAGCAAAGGTTAAAATTCCTAGTGAACAACAAAAAAGACACACATTTGGGGTTTCAGCTTATGTATGGCTGTCAGTGCGTGCTCAGTGACAACCGTAACTACGGTGTACTTTGTAAATTAGCATTTTTTTCTTCCAACAGTTTGTGAACGCCTGCTTAAATCCCCACGAGACAGATAGAAAATCCAATCAGTTTCCATTTGTCTAACTCTCTTATTATTGTTATTGCAGATCATGTCAGCAAGCATCTGCTCTGCAATAAAATGCGCAAATAAAAATGAGCAGTCAACGCTCTCTTGAGCTTCCGTAGCCGACTAGATCTTCTTTATGGTTCAACAGTCGTCATAAACCATTATGTCGTATGTAAGGGACTCTCGAGAGTTTGCTGCATATACAAGGAAACTGGCACAAAGACAATTCTGACAAAGACAAAGTCTGATATGGGCATTGCATTGGAAGAAAAGTTAAAATAAGTAAATCTATAAAAGCAAATAGGGAATTTAAACTTTTCACTCCTATTAAATACTGTAGGATGCAATTTATATATTACATTTTGAACTGCATTCAAAACCTGCATTCTCTCATAGCGTTTCCTTTAATTAGCTTCATATTGTGCCAAAATCTGTTTTTTAATAGAAGGTGAGGAATATAAGGTGGCAGGAAAAACGTTAATCACTGACAATGGCGGCTAAAATTAATTTAAACTCAGAGCAGTTAGAATGGATACCAATGATACACAGCCTTCATTCCCCATGACATAAATAAATACTATAACTTTTTACATCAACTAACAACTTTTTACAAGTCTTCAGCTGGTGAGTATTCATATTTAGAAAGCAGATTTTGGTTGGTTCAGGAAATAACATTACCAAAATTACAATCCACCCATTGCCAAAACACTTATTATTGTTATTGAATGAAACCCTAGAAATAATTGGCTTTATGGATGTAGGTGAAGTGTTGAGAAGATTTAAAGGTGTAGTTGAGCAGAGGAATTGTTGAACAAACACAATAGCACCAATATAGCCGGGGATTGATTTATCTACTGTATGACAACATTCCCATAGAGGTGTAAACGGCAGAAACAAAGTGCTGTGTTAATTCACTTAACCTCTATTGTTCTGTGCTGTCACGCAGAGACGGTTATTGATTCCTCTGCAGCTGGGTGTCAAACTCTCCTATGTGCATGAATACAATCACACATCACTGAGCCCCAGCAGAGTGTAGATGTGAGCGATGAATAAAGAGAAAGAGGCATTAGATCAGATCAGATAAGCTTGGAGTCATCAGAGTTTCACAGAGCCAGTCAATAACCAGAAAGAGTTAGACAGAAACACATGCTGTGGGGGATCAAGTCTCCATGGGATATACACTCTTACTCACTATAGTAAGCATAATTAAAGCATACAGTTAGCCTTGCCTGCTCATAGTTTTGGGCTAAGCTTTAAGATATTGTGGAGGACACCAAGCGTTCCTAATTGAAAACGTTGAAACATTTTATTGCAATTTTTAGGGAAATCTAAAACATTTATTTTAAATAAGACCTAATTTCAAAAAGACTGGGTAGTGGTAGTAGTGTTTTTGTACTTTTGTTGGTAAAACTGAATTTTTAGGTATGTAGTAGATGACAGAATAAGCAAGGTCTTTTGGTCATTTTTCAGTGAATATGCAGTAGGTTTTGTTTGAAAAATCAGTAATACTTTACAGCATGTGTGCATAAAAGAAAAGGCCTTCATTTATAATGTAATATTAGATGCAATTTTATACAAAACAAGAAATGATATCTCATAAATGTCTGAATGTAACAATGCAAGAACTAATTTATCTCCATCATCATGATTAGTGAGGTATCAAAGACGCTCATGTCTTTCAAATATAGTCATGGAAAGACTGAACACTGACCTATCACAGCACAGAGCTTCTGTATGCTATTATTCTGTTGTCAACACCGCTGTAATCGTCATTAAAAAAGCATTAGCTTTTCATGACTTTTACATGTTTGTGGCCTTTCAACTAAAGTGATGATAAGCTCCTTCTTTAAGCCAAATGTGTGATGTGTTATTAATGACGGCATAATGGAGACATTACATTAATTAACCATTAGAGGTGTAGTTACCAAAAAGGTACATCCGGCAGAAGTTAATTAGGGAAATTAAAATGATGCCACACACAATGCACTGTAGTTGAAAATGGTATTAGATCTTTTCTTTATTCACAGAAACAAAACTGTAAATTGTATGTGTGTTTCTTTAGTTAAGTTTTACTTGCATATTATCTTTATACTGCTGAGAAAAGAGAAATGTACTGTACAAATATAAGGCCCTCGTTGATTTCTGTTAAGTATACAGTGCTTATTCTTTACAGTGTGCAGTCAGCATAGCTCTCCAAGTTTCCTCCAGGGTGTACAGTATCTGCCGCTTTCATAAACTGAAAGAGTGCCTGCTAAAATAAAGGCAGGCCCAGCAGTACAAACACTCCCATGGCAGAACGCACTGTCTAGACAGCACATCCACAGAGGAAAAGACTTCCAGTGTCCACACAAATCGTGACAAATCACTTTGACCTAGACAATGTAGCAGAAGCAATATAGGCTTTGATAACTGTGAAGGTTGAGGAGGAAACACAGGTGAAACATAAAAACAAAAAGTCACGGAGGGGGACTGCGGTGTGTGTGTGTGTGTGTGTGTGTGTGTGTGTGTGTGTGTGTGTGAGGGAGAGTGGGTAGCTTGTGTGCAGACGAGGAGGGTGTGTGTGTGTGTGTGTGTGTGTGTGTGTGTGTGTGTGTGTGAGTGAGAGAGAGAGAGTGCATATACTGTATGTGAGTCAAATGGCTTATCACAGTGTATTGTGCTATTAATATCATTGCCTCACAGACACAGGCACACACGTGCACATACTCATGCTGATATGATATCCTATGAAATTAGGCGACCACCGGCTGGTTGTGTGACGATTAAGTCACATGACATTTAAGTTTAAGTTTAAAAGTTAATGGGAGCCGTGTGAGCACCGTGATGTCCTGGTCGTTTCAGAGGCCGGTGCAGTTGAGTTTAGCTGACAAAAAGTGACCATCATGGGCACCAAAGCGACTAGTTAAGATTAGAAACAAGATTGTGGATTGGATTAAAACATTGGTCCCCTTAAGTAGTACTCCCGGGATACGACACGTGTGTCCTGGGTGAAAGTCTTGTGTTTCCCCGGTATGCGAACTCTACTTCCCCGCCTGAAAGCCCTACGTTTTATGACCAATGCATCCACCCCCAACCACCTCCCTAAGCAGACCAGAGCCATCTTATACAGCAGCATTTACTGTGGTACATACAGCAATAAATATGTGGAATACATACGACTTACAGTGCTTTACTTTTTTTAGCTTTATGTACGAATGGTTCATGCGAACAGCCTGCATGCACGCAAAGCTCCCTAGCCAATAGAAACTCACAAGATAGAGCCTACGATTGCATTCATCTCCCCATGCTTGTTTCTGGGTATTTGGGTCACAGGCGGTGTTGGTGTTGCAGTCAGAGCCTGGTTGGCCTTGGAGGAAACCAGTCTGCTACCAGTGTCCCAAACCCACCCCAAAACCCCACCAACCATGATACCCCTTACTCATTCATCTGCAACATCACCTGCTCCAGTTTTCCAACACAAAGTCCAACACACTGAATGACTTCTAGACTCTTCTAGGATATTTTTTTGGCAATATTCCCACAATGTATGCATATTGCAAGAACACAGTCGATGGAAAAAGCAACCCTAACCCTAAAGTAAGGTTTTATTGTAATACATTCAGAGTTTTATAGCACCAGATAATTGTGTTTACCACAGTGTCTTCCTTGAGTTACTGAAGCAGGACATAACAGAAGCTCTCTGATTGTTGTGCAATAGATTGAAAGCACTTTGATAAGGGTATGGACATTTCAAAAAGGGTAGGACCAGAAAAGCATTTTGCTTCTTCCTACTCCTTTTCGGACAAGAGTATTCATTTATTTTGCCTATTTTTGCTTTTTCTTAAAGTGAAATACGTTGTCTTGTATTTTAAGTATTTTCTTGTTTTTTTGTATGTTGTTGTAAATAAAACTATTGATTGATTCATTCAAAGAGCGTATGAAAGGACCAAGTGAATGTGCTGAACTACAAGTACTTGCGTCACAAACGTGTACATTTTTCTATAGTAACATGACGGTATTTGGATATGAATATGAATGAGCAAACTGTATTCAAAAGCACAGCCTCCATCAGTTCTCAACCACAGTGTTTAAAAGACCAAAGAGGTAGATGTAAAGCCTTTTACTTTTACTGTCCATTTGAATTAATGCTATCTGATGTTTAGAATGCACTTGTTGATATTGTTATAGCTACCATTTCATCAAAGACATTTTGGAACTCAAATGTAATGTGTTGTTTATTCAACAAATCTAATGTCCAAGAGTGACAAATAATTTATTTATTCAATATTCAATATTTCGTATTAGGCCAATATATGCAATTAGAGAATCTTGAACTTTCTAAACTGCCAAAATGTGATTGCTTTGATTGAGTTTATGAGACTGATTACTAAACAAGGCACTCATGATGTGAATGCATGAGATGGGCTGAGAAAATTCTTTGATTCCTTGCGTTGTGAAGCCCTTTCAAAATTTAATGTGAACTTTTTTTTAGCTAAGGAAAAGGTTCTTTTATTGTTTTGAGAAAGGTTGGCATTTGGGAGATACAAAGTTCCCATTTGCCAATAATGCAATATAAAACAAGGGCTTAAGTGAGCAATTCCTACTATGGTTTAGCAAAATCAATATAACATTGAGGGTAATTTATCTCCTGAGTTGAGAATTACAGTATGATCTCCCATTTTTGAGCTCCCATGATGCTCTTGATGATGTTTAACTAAAGTCTTTCTATAAAAGCCATCAATAGGAGGGAATCAGAGGGAGACTGCTAGCCAAGGGTAGATGAGAGTAAATAAGTATATGAAAAACAAATCATCCATCTGAATATTGACTTGTCTGAAGATTCTTCAATTAAGGACAGATCATTTCACTCTATACAAATTGACTAGTTTTAAGAATTTCCTTCATTCTGGCATATTCTTGAGGGGAATGGTAAGCTTTGTTGATCATTATTTCAAGTTTTTGGCATTTGGATCAATCAGTAATCAGAAGAAGAACAAATTGAAATGCCTTACCAAAACTGACAGAGATGAACATGTATTTCATGAAACCTAAAGACAGCCATTGTTTGTGCTGTGTTATTATGTTTACAGCAGCATCTTAAACAGAAATCAAGTATGAAATGGTATGAGAAAGTGTGAAAACCTTTAGTAATTTCACAGACACAGACTAATAAAGGCACTCTCACTCACGCACATACACTCTAACTCACCCTACAACTCTCCTTCTGTTCTTTCCTCTGCTTAGCTCACTAGCATGAGACACCAGAGAATCTCATTCATCAGGTTTACTCGCTAGCTAAACAGATGGGGTTTGAGCAAACTCCTGCGGTTTCCCCCGAGACAGATTACAAACCACATCCATTGAGTGCTCACAGAGAGAGAGAGAGAGAGAGAGAGAGAGAGAGAGAGAGAGAGAGAGAGAGAGAGAGAGAGAGAGAGAGAGAGAGAGAGAGAGGGGAGCTTTGAATTTGATTGAGAAAGATTGTATTTGAATTAATATCAGCATCAAAACGTGATTCCGGTTAGTATTTCTTCCCATAGGATTCCCAAACACACACAATAAAACACAATAGCACACACATTTCATTTTATATTCATTTTCTGGTGAGGACCTTCAAAGACAATTGATTCCCTCAGACTTATTGTAGTGTAACGTAAAGCCTTACCTTAACTTAGACCTACAAGGCTTACTACATAGTTCTTGCACTGGACTTGTGCGTGTACCCACAAGCCTCCACACTTACGTTCTTGTGTTTGGCACATGGACCTGGCACAAGCCTCTCAAAATCTGAAACACTGCGGCCTTCATGCTGCTCTTCTGTGGTACTTTACGGGCCAATCACTTCCTCCACCAATTCTTTTGGTAGAGGAAGTGATTGGGCGGTTTTTTACGGGAAACCAGGAAGCCAATGTAATTTTAAGGAAAAGCAGAACAAGGAGGAAAGTTTAAGGAAATACTTAAAGAGTGGCCTTCCACTGAGCTTGCTTTAGATTTGTCAACAATGCCCACTAAAGTGTCAGAAAGTAATAGCAACTCTTGCATGGATGAGAATTGGACGATGTGCCCCTGTATGTACACAGTAATTGTTGCAGACAGTGCGCACACAGCCGCAGTGGAGATGGTGTGCCGTTTGGCACGGGGACCATACCGAACTCTTTATTCTAATTCTATTATTATCCTGATCAAACTATAAACCCTTTTGAGTAGAGAGAGGCCCTGCCAAAATGTCCTGCTGGACTCCAAAATCCTGACAATGAAGGATGTGCCACATATTTCTCTCCATATAAAGATAAATCTCTCTCAACTATATAAATACAGGAGTTCAAACACACATACACACAGACACCTGTGAGTGTTGACAGAGTATGTGTGTATTATGTGACTGAGCTAATCTGGGAATAAACAACATGGAAACCACTGAGGCTCAAAGGTGCTGTCTAAATTTAGAAATTGACTAAGACTCACTGACAGGCTTCATAAAGTGGTGAAGAGTGAGGAAAGTCCAGCCACTCTTGATTCTTTACTTGAAAGCATCATCCTACATGTATTGTAACTGATGCACAAAGCACATTTTGCCCTGTGCAGTATACCAAGCAAACAATAGAGTGAGCATGAAGTACTATTGATTCCCTCTTGCTGTTGGTAAAGCAAAACTCCCTGGAACAGCATCAAGTAATGACAGTGTGACTCCCAGATGGATGTGGTGATAGAGCATTTATATGAGTGGATGTGCCTGAGAGATGCCATCAGCTCTCAGTTGGCATCACAGCAGAGCAGCTTGCAATTGTAACAGACACCGAGATCCGTGTCAGCTTTAGCCTCTTCGGAGTTGGAGTATTTGGACAGAAAATGCACTCCTGAGGGAGCTGGACACAAAGGCAGACAGAGGGACCCGTGCCAGACTTCGTCCAGAATTAAACACCTCCTCTATTTTCTGCTCAGCTGGGATCTGTTAAAATCATTATAACATCTGTTGTGCTTTTACAGGGAGCAATGATCTCACTGGGCTGCCTCCATGCCCTCTGGGGCAAAGATGGGGCACGGGTCCATATTGGTAGGAGTTATTGTTTGACAGGGGGTGGTGTGGTTGGATCGCAACTTTTTATTTATTTTTTTTGGAGCTGATGTAGTTATACTAATATACCTACTTTTATACATCTCCCATATGGGGACAAAATACACAGAGATCCCTGTGTGCTGTTGATGGTGTAGATAACATATAATGATGACTTTTATAATGAATTGCTCTCAGAACACAAGGTACTGTAAGCACAACTCTGTGTTAGGGTTAGTGATCTCTAAGATATTGTTGCCAGGGTAATGGTTATGTGTTATCAAAACAATCATAGTGCCTCTGAAGCAGGTTTTTGTTCATGCCTACATAATGTCTGACAAACAATGAAAGGATTAGATATATCTAAGTGAGCAATGAGTGTACTGTGTGTGTTTCTCATTCTCCAGAAGTAGCATTATATTATGTCTTTATTGCAACATTTAATATGTGTGGTCACTCACAGCAGTCTGCAACACCTCATGGATCTGAGGCCAGATTGTGATAATGAATGGTGTAAATCTAATGGACATGCTGACTGTGCAAGCCAAGTAAGACATCAATTAGGCTCTTCTTAGCCTTGGCAACATGTTTTTCAGTTCCATAATTTTACCAGCTGTGTTGCTTCTTAATTCATGTATCCAAATCCAAGGAGAACCACAAACAGTCAGTCAGTCAGTCTGTAGCTTAGCCTGCTCTCGTGGGTTGCCCTAAACACATTGTAAGAAACACTACTGAACCATCACGATTTTAATGAATCAAAACAGCAAACTAGAGCCTATAGAGTGTATTTTTATCCTCTGTTGACTGGGACATTACTTTCCCACCCACAACACATTACTTGGTTTTATGTGACGCATGCATGTGTTGTACATGTACCCTGAGGACATGCTGTAGAAACCCCTATCAGCTGACAGCTCAGGATGAGAAATAAAGGCAGTGTATTTAATTAATAAAAAACATTGGCACAAGCTATGTACTAGAAAGGTAAATAAGACACGAACAAAAGCAAATATATCTGAGACCACATTGATGTTGGGTATAAAACCACCTAGCGCTCTGACAGATCTAAGGAGAAAGCTATTCTAACTCTGCCAAATGAGGTTCCATCCGCTAGATAAGAGGATAAAACAGACTGTGCTATAGAAGGAAAGCGGGAGAGCATATTTGTTACTCCTCCTAGATTCTGGTGTTCGTGCAAAGTGAAAGCTGTAGAAAAATGGATGAGGTTATTTTGCTCTGCATCCTGGGATGTAAAATGCTGCAGGGTTTCAGTCCTTTTGATTTACATCAGAGAAAATCTTATGGGAAATCACTTTGCCACTGTATTGTATTGTTTCAGTCCACACTAATTAATATTTACATTGAATGAAAGCAATCTTCAGAGAAACAAAATGAATTAACATGGAACATTTACCACCAGAGGAAAATAAGATAAAGATCCTTTTTTCTCTATTGGAACTAATTAACCTGCAGGTGATGACCACTGGTTTAGAAGATGAAGCAAGAGTCATAAATGATGAGACCAAAAAGAAGGATGGAAATTGTTTTTATGATGTTTTTATGGAATTGAGATGACTCTTCACATGCTTTCAACAGAAGGAGGGCTATGACATATATGATGATTACAGAGTATGATCATTGCCAGTAGAGACTGAAAATGTGAAATGAAAGTTTATTGACTGCACATAAACCAGCCTGCTGAAACGATTTAAGCCCCATCCCGAAAAAGCCCAGTCTGCTCTGATTGGTCAGTGATCCTGGAGTCTCTGCATCTGGTCTCAGCTGTTGCTGTCTGTGTTTCTGTACTGTCTGTTGCAGCAGGAGACTGACTGCAGAGCAGTATATAGGAAGACTTTATACCATTAAAAATCTCCAATAAAGGCTTCTAAACAATGAACAAGAAAACCAGACATGTTTCAGGAGGAATGTGATCCAAAATTGGGGAGAAAATAAACATCTGCAACCAATATTACAGGTTTCCTTGAGATTAGCATGTAGCTACATTTCGCAGTGTATGTGATGTATACACTGCAGTAGCATGCCCGGAGCAGAAAACCGGCTCAGTATGACGCCTTACCAAGCCAAGAATAGAAAAAAACTGTTGAAACCAGAGCATTCAGAACAGTGGAAAATCTGAGGTTTTGGCTGACAGGGATTACGTTTAAATACGTTTAGCTCATTATTTGAAGCTTTAACCACGTTTAATATGAACATTGGGGTAGTGGTGGTCTAAAGGTTCAGAAGCAAGCTTAGGACCGGGAGGTCGGCGGTTCAATCCCCAGACCGGCAGGATCAAATCTGGGTGGGGAAAGTGAAAGAGTAGTGCTTGTCCCTCTCTCATTACCACCACTGAGGTGCCCTTGAGCAAGGCCCTTAACCCCAACCGCTCCAGTGGAGCTGCTAAGTGGCCAGCAGATCAGACTGTGGTTGTACTGGGCAGCTTCCAGGTATGAATGTGTAACTGTGTGAATGTGACAGGTTGTCGTTGCAAATGAGAACTTGTTCTCAATTGACTTACCTGGATAAATAAAGATTAAAAAAAATAATAATTCGGCATTGTAAAATATAGGTATGACAGAAAGCATATTAAGTCTCCTTTAATAAAACCCAACAATAATACATTTAAAAAATAATTGGTGGAGTAAGAAAAACAACCTTCACATCCAATATGCCTTAGAAATACCAGTCTTGTCTGCAGTAGTATTCATTTAAGGCATTAAGTCAGTGTAAGAAAAGCCCTGCTGTCTATCTATCTAGCTAAGCCATGTCTCTCTCTGCATTTATTGGCTCTCTCGTTCCCCTCCTAAATCTCTATGCATAGCACACCTCAATTCACAAATAAAACCCTCATTGTGTTTAATTACAAATTTCCAGTATTGACTTGAATTTCAATAGTGCTGGTTCGCAGTTCATTAAAAGTCAGCCAAGTCTGAAAACTGGTCAATATTATTAAACAACCGTCCTCTGTACAAAGGGGTAACTTGCAATCTCAGCGACTTCTGATACTCTTTTTTTTCCAGAGTTGATGCATTTTTGTATGTGGGTTAATTTCAAGGAGCAACTCCATTACCACATCTCCTATCCTTTTCCTATTAATATCCAGTATCAGCTCTTTTGAAAGGTATCAAAATTAACAAGTTGCAGAGGGGAATGGAGGGCTTGTGCATGAGAAGTGTGAGAATTGTGATAAATGGATAAATCAGGCTTTGGTGTCTTATTGGACCCAATGAGACAGGCAGTGTGGCAAACATATGTGCATCCTGAGAGCCACTCCTCACGCTGAATCACAACTCACAAATAACACAAACAGTCCCTAGACGGAGCAGCATTATTACTAAAATTGTAGCTGTTGGAAAATCTCTTGCTGCTTATGGCCTCCGTTAGATTTCCAAGGTATTTTAACACCTAATTCAATATCTTATCCACTTTTTTTACATCTGCCAGCACTCTTGACTGTGGCAGTGTGCAGCATGGGTCAATTTTACTGCTATATTAAATTTAAAATATGTCCCTATAATGACTTTCCCTGGACTCACTTTAAGATTAGACCAATTGCATTACATAAAAATTAAGAAGTTGTAACTGTACAGAATTCACTCCATTCAGTTGACAATTTATTGGCCCTCTCTCAAGCCTAAAACTGATTGTTTTTTAAGCACTAAACCCACTGTCAAGACTGACCTGTTTTAAGAAATCCACCCACAGTAGTTGAATAGTAAACAGAGTATCTAGTATCTACTGGAGTGCAATTGCCAAGCATGGTGGGTAGGAAATGAAAAAAGGTTATAACACCATCACTGACATCTGATGAGAAATCCCCAGATGGAAAGGATGTACACACCAATGTCATCCACCCATGTACAAGAAAAGAATGCAGCACAAAGGAATACAGTACACTGCAGCTGACTGTACATGCTAACACAAAACAATTCCTGTCTTACATATACAGTACATTGAGGGATGCACACACACACACACACACACACACACACACACACACACACACACACACACACACACACACACAGCTGACTTAAAAGACCCTTTGTTGAAAAACGCACAGTAATCCCTCTCACTAATGCACAGCCAGAAGCTTGTGATTAAAGGCCCAGTGGTGAACAAACAAACAGATGAAAAACTCCTACTACTGATTGTGTGACACCGTGTTGAAGAGGCTTCCATTAAGAAGAAAAAAATAACAACCTCAGGTATAACAGCAAAAATCTACGTAAAGGTGCTCTAGTCAATGTTTACAGCCTGTTAATGAAGGTTTAAACTAAAGTAAAAAGTAGCTCATTCATTTGAGACCACAGTTGTATAAGCTGTTCATTTGGCACCTGTTTTCTGTTTTCAAATTACAGATTTTATACTTGGAAAAAGTATAATGAAACAATTTTGTTAGAGTAAGCAAAGTGAATGTAATTTGTTGTATTCCACGGCCGTATGACACTAGTTTAACTCAGCAAGAAAGATGTCAGTGTTCACATCTAACAGCTGTGTAAAAGCAAACAGCTATTTAAAAGCTGCAAAACAAGATTGTGTTGTTAGCAACTTCTGTGAAGTTAGTAAAACATATTGTTTTCAGATAGCTTTACAGGTTTCCAGCAATGCTGTTTTGATATTTATAATCTGGGAGGAGGCAGACAACAGACATGTAGTTGTGAGGGAAACAAATCTGTTTGTAGAAAATGTTTAATATACCAAGAGGGAAACACCTCTTCCACTATAGAGCACATCTTTTACAGGCATCCAGCCATTTACGGTATGTGCACAAAGGCTCTCCTGCAGTTTTAACACTGTTTCTGTCTGTATGGAAGTATGGAAATTGAACCAGGCTGATATGGGCTGGTGCCCATGGTCCTCTAGCTATGGTTTTACACCGTATATTGATTGCAATCTGCCTTAATGTGTTTGTGATAGAGGCTGAATGTTGTCATTGGCTTTCTTATGACTGTGTGTGTGTGTGTGTGTGTGTGTGTGTGTGTGTGTGTGTGTGTGTGTGCTGCCTATGGTGTATTCTTCTCAATTGTTCTGGTTTTTAATTTTATTTTTGCCTTATTGGTAACCATAATAAAAAGATGTGTGCAGTGTTTGTCTCCAAGTATAGCCACTGGGTGATTTAAGGATGCTTCTGTAAAGCCTCGATAGAGGCTTCGGCATTATGCGGGCCAACTGTCCAAGCAGACAGAGGGGCCATTGAGGATCTAGGTGAGTAATAACACTTGTAACTTGCATGCAAGCCATGTATGAACACAGTCCTGTGGGAAAGCTGAGACCAAAAAGAATAGGATTGCAATATTCATCCTTTTGGCTGGTAGTGGAGCCTGAGAAAATAGTTTAGTTTGGAGCCAGCTTACTGTTACTCATTATGCGGAATGCAGCAATTTGCAAAAACAGTGTAGACCATTAATGTGGATTTTATGGAATATCAATAGGCTTTATTCATTATTACAATGCTATATGGTGTTTTGCAGGACAAATGAGTATCCATAAAACAACAACAGAACAATGTATCTTTTTTAATAAAGCATCAATATCAATATGTAATCAACATGTCATTACTTTGACTGTGTCACATTTAATTTAGGAATAGTCTGTAGAGGTGGGGAGGGGGGGAGGGTGCTCATATGGTCTCAGTAGGCCAGCAGATAATCCTTTCACTCATATCCGTAGGACCCACATGCCAGCACACACATATGCCAGGTGACACAGCTAGCAGTGCCAAAAGAAGACACATTACATCACGTCTGATATCATATGGTAATGATATAAGGCTATAGAAATAGTCAGCCAATCACAGGTAAAAACTTAATTTGACAGCTGAATAGGATTCCCTCACTGCTGATGTAGGCATGATATCATGTAGCAGACATTCATGTTTGGTATAAAGTGCATATATTAACCTAAATATGTGTGTGTGTGTGTGTGTGTGTGTGTGTGTGTGTGTGTGTGTGTGTGTGTGTGTGCGAGTTCATGCATGTGCTTATGTGTTGGGACTGGTGGGGAAAGAGGTGACTGAGCTTATTGTTATGCTACGAGCATCATCCTCCACACTTCACCCAACCAAGTCTCTACCCAGACAGTCTCTAACCCTACTACCACCACCACACACACACACACACACACACACGCACATACATATTGCAGCCAGGGCACCGGTTACTGTGGTAACAGTGCATCTCTCCCATCAGTCTAAGTCCTGACTGAACCCCCACACCAGAGTAAAAGCAAAGTGTATCTTCCCTGATCTGGCAGTGTTGTAGAGGATGACACAGACGATAAGAGAGTCTGTCTCTGTCCGGCTGATTTACTTGTGGTTAGTAGACATATTGCAGATAGTTTTTTTAAGTGTTGCAGACACACATACCTCTTTCACAGATGATGGACAGGGATTAGTTGAAGCATTAATCAAAGAAAATCCATGCAACATTCTTCCTTTGCCGAATTTGCAGCAGTAATCCATGTTTTAACTACACTGGTCTCCACCAACCATTTGGTCATTGACACTTTTTTTTAAAGGAGTCAGAAAAACAAGAAACAATAAAGATCACCTCTACGTAGTTTTGTGGAAAATCTACTGTAAAAAGTAAGTCCATCTGCATTTCATTATCAGTTTTTATTGACATTTGGTCCAAAAGAAACTTTCCTTATTGTGGGAATTGCTTGAATTCCCTCAGTATTGTATGAAGTCCAAATTAATCAAAATGTTCAGTGTTTGTTGGAATGCACATGAACATTCTTTTCATATATTCAAAGTCACTGTAGGGCATTTCATCACATTACAGAATTCCAGTCTTGTCACTGTCCTGAATGAATCCTCTGTTCTTAATACGATCTGTTAAGATCTATAAGCCACGTTTTCTACTCCCCTTTCCATCTTTTGCCACATTGTCCTGACATTTATACAACTCAAGTGTCCAACTGCCCTCTGTCTGACCCTCCACTGCCGCTTTGTATGGCTCATAAACCTCTATGCTTCTCAAGCCCCTGCAAGTACCACCATCCACTCTGCACCATCATGGGTACAACACCGGCCTTAGCCTCTCCAACACAACTGAGTGACCAAACTCAATTACATGTCCCATTTATCTCTGTTGGGGCCGCCTGGCCCCGTGGCTCCAGTGTAAATCTCTGGTCCCAGTCAATAATCTATTCTCCAACTCGTCCAAAGGCCCTCTATTGTCATTAGACATCCGTTTGGCAGAGGAACGAGGAATGGGGGTGGGGGGGTGAGGGTGGGAATATAGAATAGAAAGAAGAGAAAGTGAAGTGGTGTGAGGTGATGGGGGGCCGAGAAACCAGAAGCCATCTATCTACCCTACATCTTGTAGTCACAGTTCATTATGGGTCGTAATGCAATCCAGCATCACACATGACCAGTGTTAGGCTTGAGCAATGCTCTGGCGAAGGTCAGGTTGGGGCCCTGTGCTTAGCCTCATGTGTTGGTTGGTCTTCAGCACAGCTAGATGTAAAGCTTGGTCAGATTTCTTGGGAGAAAAATCAAGAATAACTGCAATCAAATCTTTCCACTTTTTTCTGTTTCCTTGAACTGAGATGTCCAAGTTAGCTAATTTATACTATATGAGAGTTACCTGTTGGATGACTAGATGTACAGGGCCCTTCACAATGCTTTCTGACTTTGGTTAAGGCCTCATTTCCATCCACTCAGTATCTAGCCAATAAAAAGACTGAGACAGGGGCAAGAAGGACAATGACTATGCCAAAACTATCTAGCTCTCTAACTTCCACGGACTTGCAATGTTACTGTCAGAAGGTATGAGTGTTTATTCTCCAAATAGGGAGTTGATGATAACCAACAGAGGTATCAGATGTCAAACTAAAGATGTCATATGAGATAGATAATTACAGCTGATATAGCGACGTGGGCTGCTGTTGTGCTCTCCCACAAACTCAAAGGCAGAGCTATCTAATTAAACGATGAGAGGGCATATTCTTCCTGTTGTCTGAGAGTCCACTGGTGATGGATGGGATAATGAGTTTCCTGAAGAGCTGCAGACTGGGATAATGAGTTTTATCCAGGAGGGGCTCACAAGGTGCTCAAGGAGGGCTGCCGCATCCCAAGCTAGGCGACAAACAACTCAAGACACTCAGTCAAGTGTGCCTGCAATTGGAAACATGGCATCATAACTGTTGGCCAACGCAGCCTATTATTTTGTGTGACTGGCTGTTAGGTGAAAAACTGCCAGATGTGTTGGCATAGCAATCTGTAAAGGCGATCATTCTGCATGATGGGGAGGTTAGCCTCTGGTATCATTCACAGACAGATTAAATGATGGTCCATTCACTGTGTACTTATGAGTTACTTGCACAAGCCTGCTGTCCCTGTAACAGCTTGTCCCATGTAGAATGCGGCCGGGCTTTTATTTATGATGAATGGCTTTACGTTTTTTTGTCAACTGTCCAGGTGGCTATATTTCTTAAAAAGCATATCTTCACTACTTTGTTTTTGTGCTTTACGGTCTGGGTATTTTCCACCTTTATTCTGTTCTTTTGTCTCTTGTTTTTGAGCACTGCAGCTGGCAGAAAACTTTTGGATGCCAACTGTTTGGATTTTGTCAGTCACAGGCACAGCCAACTTGTTCTACACTGCCGCAGGCGGTTGAGTGAGATAGGATGAGGCAAAGCTGAGCATATCTTTACAGTGGTCATAAAGGCACAATGAAGAGACTTACTGCGGCTTTATGTCAGCTGGCAGCTGCTGCCGGTTCCAGCAAGTGCAAGTTACGGACAGGCACAATAAACAAGGGTATGAGAAACAGAGAATGTATTTGTACTTGTATATTTTTCTGTATGTACATCAGCGTGTGCTAACTTGTGTACACACATGTACTATATATGCTTGTGGTAATATCTGCATTATGGAATACAAATAACATTGGGAAAGTTAATTTAACTTCTCACAGTTGTCTGAGCAGAATTCTGTCAAAATAAAGGTGGAATATCCACATCCAGAATCATTTCCAAGCAAATTAATTGTAAGGTACTGTATGTCACTCAAACTGTTTCCAAATTAGCACATTTGTAAAACATTCCCACAGTTTATCAGCTTCGGTTAGGCACATGGAATAGCTGCCTTCTGCAGAAGTCAATGATCAGGAAAATCTGTTTTTGCATTCATTGTGTTTATGTTCTGCTGCTTGCAGGTAATGAAGTGGATTCCAATTTTCAATGGTGCAGGTGACTTGATACTATGCCAATGCAACACACACACGCAAACGCAAACGCACAGACACATACTCCACACACTCCATTCCATGTTGCCATGAGTAATTATTAATGCATCACAATAGTATTTTTGCATAGTTTCAATTATTGCCAAATTATGTATGTGTTTTCAGCCTGTTACAATATGTTCAAAAAAGCTATGAAAAGATAAGCACTGTAATTTGTATGATTTCCATTTTTTTTGCTGTGTGCACCACATTGACTGCTGCTGTATAAGAACTAGGGGTGGGGGAAAAAATCGATACAGCATAGTATCGTGATATTTTTTGTGGCAATACTGTATCGATACACAGACGCCAAGTATCGATCTATTATTATATATGTGTTGGTCAGTTTGTCTGCTTGACTATCCCATTTTGCAGTAATAAAATTGAAGTGCGATGAACAAACTGAGAAATGTATATTTTTAGATAAAACAGATGCTGACAAAGTTTCCTTTTGGGGACATAATGGGTGAGCTGATGTCATGTGACCAGCTGGCGGTCTCCTAGTTTTCGAATGATATATGTGCATACGATATCACACAAACCCATTCATGAGAATGCGTTGGTGTTTTATCCTGAATGTGTTACAACCCACTAAGCCATTCAAGCTGACTACCTCCAATAATTAATGTCAAATTTGAGATAAAAAAAAAAAAAAAATATATATATATATACACTGAAAACATATATATATTATACTATATACCAGAAACATAGAAACGTAGCCTAAGTAAAATTGTCTTTCTTTCACCATTCGGACAACTTTGATTTTATCCAACAATGGGACAACAAGAAAATTGTAACCCAATGTTTCTGCATTAATTAACATATGACAAATCTGATTTAGCAGCCTGTTGAAGGCAAGAAACAATACAGACTTTAATTATGTAGGCAAAAAAAACTTTTGAGCAATTCATAGAAATTATCACAGAAACCACAGTAACCTTTTTTAAAGCTGCAGACAGAGAGCATGCCAACCATCCTCCCTCAAATTTTATGACCTGCGTGATATAGATATAGAACTGCGGCAATCAGTGTCTTGAGTAAACATTAAAGTGCCCATATTATGAAAAAGACATTTTTTCTGGGATTTTATTTTGTGTCTCTGGTGCTTCCACACACGTACAAACTTGGAAAAAAATCTCTGTTTTTGTTTTGAGTGAGATACGGGTTTCTGAATGTGTCCTGCCTTCAGTCTCCGGGTGAAATGTTTAAAATCGGCAGGGCTTTTTACGCCACTAGCCGAAACGAGGTGGCTAACCGTAGCATGCACGCTCGTTCTGAATGGCAAAACACTGCTACAACACACACTAGTTCACCATAATCTACAAAAGAACTACTTACAAAGCAAAGACCTTCTTCAGAATGATCTGGCATCTGAACACACACTTCTCAGGGATAGATAAACTGCAAATCAGCTGCACATACGAGACATGGGTATATACCAAGGGGGTAAGCCTCTCCCCAGAATGCGTAACTCCAATGCCGCCATTTTGATGCTATCAAGCCATCATCTCCTGTTAGCATTCCATTGACTGCCATTCATTTTGGCGCCACTTTGACAGCAAATAACTTTACATCTGAAGCAAAAGACTCTATTTGTCCATTGTTTATTTCTAAAGAAACACGACAATGTATAAAAGGCTCCATTACCTTGTATCTCACGTTATGGCTCCGTAGTAGATGTTTTTGTAAAAATAGGTTAACGATTGTGTCATAACCACGCGACTTTCTGTCGCATAGTAGAGGAATTACCGTATAGTACAGGAGAAGCTCGCAGGCAGTTTCGACTTACATTCGCTGTTTAAGTTTAATTACTAATGTTAACTAGCATTTTAGTTAGCTATAATTAGCCTGTGCCTATGTTACCTCCTTACATTTACCTACGCTCTCCGTCTCTGCAAGATTCGAAATGACTGAGATTTCTCTTTGCACAGCTACCAGAAGACTTACAACTTTCAGATAGGTTGCTCACGTCACATTTACGTCGTCTCTCTCAGTTGGAGGCTGCGCAGTCCTCAGCCCTCACTGGAAAAGTGCTTCTAATATCCTTCACTGGTCTCCGTCCAGAGCAACGGGATCTGTTGGTCCATTTTATATATGTCTATGGTATATACAGGGTAAACAAGTACGCATAGGCCAATATGTATATGCACACACATATTGCACGTGGGATAGGTCTACAGTATACCTGCATTTGTTTCTTTTCTCACGCCGAAAGCAAATTCGACCGGCTCTACTCTTGTGGATATTAAAATTAAATATAGAAATACACTGGTAAACACTATGAATGGATCTCTATGTTGCATCTCATCTTCATTAGATAATTGCTTAGCACAGTTTAGTCACAGAGAATGACATCTTTCAATTGTGTTAACACACCGTTTGAAAAAGATGGTTCATAATTTCTTATTTACAGTAAAAGCATCTTGTAATAGTTTTCACAAGACAGACATGTGGACTTAGATGATAATGATGATTGATGCTGCTGTATGAAGTGAAACATAAAAATATATCTTGCATTCTCCCTGCGCCTCCTCATAATGCCTCACAAAGTTGTTTAGCGGCTGGAAAAGCTTCAGGAACATTAATGTTTCAAGCTCTTCAAGATCGTAGGCTACTGTCATACTGTCCCATTTAAAGAGCTGCACCCTGTTACCTATCTGCTGTGATAACTCATAACTCATCATTCACTGCTCCGTAACGTCACATGGCCATGTTGCCGTCTCATAGCTGACACAAAGGTCAAATTCCTTTCATTTAAAAGATTTCAAGACCAAAAAACATAAGGGTTTTGAGGTGTTCGCTGGCAACAACAAAAAAACACAGCACCTGCTGTGGAGCTCTGCATTCACGAGACATCAAACCGACAAAATGCTGGAGAAGCGTCTATCTGACAGAATGCCCTCAGGCGTCTGCGGTGTCTGAAAGCGCAGAGAGAAAGATTTAGAGGAGAGTGGATAGATGCACTCTGAAGCTGAAAAAGTCATTTGGAGAAGACAGATAGTGGTATAAAACAAAATATCTTGCCCTTTAAAGAAAGATGTATAAGAAGCCTATAGTGTTTGTAACATGGCTGGTAGATAACCATTTTAACAGTGCATGTGTATGAGTGCAGTGAATTCAGGCATCTGCAATTCAAACCAGAACCAGACTGAACCACAGAACTACAGTTAGCTGACCATTCTCTATTGGCTCATCAAGCTCTTTTACATTAAAAGGTAGCCATGTGACCCATTGTTAATATAAAAGTATTGCCACTTTAAAGAAGTGAGTTAAGAAAAGAAATGTCTGTATCTATGTATAAACTGTCACTGGCTATAACCTATCTTTAGAATGAGATGCTGACCTACTGATGCTGATCCCTGGAGAGGTGAACATGTAGGGTTGCAGAGCTGACAGGGATACAAAATTAAATAGTGAATCCCAGAAACAGATTTCTGGCCAGTGTGCTGGTGTCCCACAGGTGCAGGTACATGCATGTTTCACTAGAGGAAATAAAATAGCTTGCAGCACATCCAGTAATACTGAAAATGTGTTACTTTAAGTGTCACCATGCGTCAGTGAAGGGTTAGCAGGCGACACAGATGGGCCAGATTTATTGGAGCAAATTGAGAGGGTAAGGAACCTACAGATGACTTTTAGCAGTTCTCACCTCTTTCTAGGCTAGGCTAGATCTGCTTAATTAGAGTATTGTTGAAAAGAAGGGCTGTGTGAATGTGTGTGTGAGAGGCAGTGATACTGTATGTGTTATTATGTGTGACTCTGGACAGGTCAGTGTATGGAGTAAGGGATATGGAATGTGCGGGGGAGAGAAATCAGGAGAAATAGTATAATAACATAGTATTAGTAACATAGAGGACAGTAGTATTTACTGTATATTTACTTTACTGTATAGTAATAAACATATGCTGCAAAATAACAACAGCAAGCTCCAGAAAGAAACAGGTGGAGTGTGTCAGCAAACACAAACCCCGCTGCATGTGACGCTAGTTAACACTATACTCGACAGCAGCTAACGTTAGCCTACCGCTAGCTAGTAGCTGGATTAAACACGGTTAAAATGCTGACAGCTAACGCTAAAGTTTGACTGTGTTTTACTGTAGAGGATTCAACACCGGTATGTAACTGCAGCTGCCGTCGGAGAAATAACACAGACGGTGCGTTCATGAAACTGGTAAACTACAGCGTTGTGGTGCATTTGAAGTTATTGTAAATGTCCTTTTCCTATCTGGTTGTTGTTTTTGTCGTTCAACAGCAATTTACTAGTGAAATAAGTTATTGTTATTGTTATACATTATTATTAAATCATTTAATTTTGACCATATGGCCTTAGCAATAAACAAGCCGTTCTTTAATGTCACCAACTGTTGTTTAGTACCCTTTTTTTTTCTTTTCTTTTTTTACTTTCTTAAAAAGTATCGGTTCAGGCACCGTTAATTATGTATGCGATTAATTTCGATTAATTAATCACAGAGTATGTAATTAATTAGATTACAGTTTTTAATCGATTGACAGCCCTAATATATATATATATATATATATATATATATACATACACACACACATACATACACACACACACCACTATAAAAGTTGTGGTGATGGAAAATAGAGGTTGTGAAGGAAATGTTGTAAAGGTTTTACAGTGAATTGTTTTCCCCCAGCTTTCTTGTGCTTTACTACTCAATGTCTGTTTCCCCCATGCACACCATGTGTTCTCTTTTTCCCTTACTTCTTTCTCTCCCTTCAAATTATGGGAAAATAAATAAAATGTATTTATGATGGGGGAAGTTTGACACAGATTGTGGGACCATATATATTTCTGTGTGTGTGTGTGTGTGTGTGTGTATGTGTGTGTGTGTGTGTGTGTGTGTGTGTGTGTGTGTGAGTGAGTGAGTCAAAATGTGTGTATTGATAGGGATTACTTTATTTGTTTGGAGGTGTAAATGTACGTGGCATTAGTGTGTGTGTGGTGAATTTTGAGTTTTATTAGTAGTTGTTTTCTTCGCTTACCTTACAGACAGCCTGGATAAAATGTCAATCCCCAAATATTTGCAACATCAGAAAGGGGAAGGTCAGTAGATATATCCCAATGTATTGTGTAATTGGATATTTGTTTGAATATTTTATTGAAATTAAACATTTCTCAGAGTGAGATAAGAGGATCCTGTAGGTACAGTAAGATGTTTTCTGCATACAGCCTAATTCCATGTTGTGAGTTTGTGGTCTGAATTCTTTAATTCTATTGTTTCCTCTCACTGCTGCAGCGAGTGGTTTAATGTAAATAGCAATTAGACAGGGAGATAATGGGCATTCTTGCCTGGTTCTGTAGTGAAATGTGAAACTCTGTGAGGTGATACCATTTGTGGTGGTGAAGTGTACACCTCACTGTTTCATCACTCTAGTAACATCAAACAATAGCATGGATATGGCACTTTTAAATAGGGCAACTCATTTGTAATGAAACTGCACACTATATGGTTCCTTGCTTGAAAAGTATTCCCCAGTAATGGCATACTCAGCAGTCCTAACTTCATTAGATATCTGGATACAAGACACTTTTAACATGATCTATTCTCTTGGCTAAGTATATGAAATGTCTAATTAACTTGAAAACAATATTTTCTTAACCATATCCCATAATGTGGCTTTGAGCCAAAGCTTTTTCTTTTTCTAATCCTCATTCCATTAAGTTTTAATTAACACAACTAGGATTCAGTGTCCTTTAATGACATCCCTTGGAGGAGACATTCCTACTCATTAGCAATCAATAACTCTTAGAGAAAATGAAAAGTGTGCAGAATGGTCTCCAGCATTGGCATATAGTGACAAGGTGTGCAATAATGTTATTTCTCTCATCATTTCCTTTTCAAAATGTTATTGGGGAACAGAGGAAGAAAGACATCAGACAGAGTATGAGACTGAAGTATAGTGGGACAGAAAAAGGGTTAAAACTGGAACCATAGGGAGACTCCTCCCTCTTTAACACCAATTTTATTTTATTTTTTAATTCGGGTTTTGACAAAGAGAAAGCACCAAATAACAACAATTCCAACAAATATGGAAATGTGTTGTTACTGCAGATTTGACATTAAATTAGGTTGAAACTTTTGCTTAAAAATTTACCACTTTGCCATTGCTCACACCTGAACTCAAACAACTCCTTTCAAGCATGATGTAACTCATGAAACACAAACCAGTTTGCTAACATTGAAGCCATTAGTATTTTCTTGTTAAAAGGAATGACAGTAAAAATTAAAGCATTCAGATGTGATCCTAATTCAACCTTAACGACTTGGGCAATCCTGACGATCTAAATGAAATGTTATTAGCGCAGTAAAGTTACAGCTGGTCAAGACATACTGTGTTGGTCTCCTCTGACATCTGGAAATGTCTATGTGTTCACTGGAACTACAACCAACATTTTCACATTCATGCTGCTTTTCACATGGCAGTCATTGTAGCAGGTAGGTTTAAACTGATTTTCACATGGATTTTGTGTCCCTAGACATCCAAACAATGGTGTGTTTTCTGTTGCAACAATCGCATGTGGTCCGCTTGCAACAAATAAGGCTCAGAAAATCTTCTAGTTACAGAACAAGAAAGAGGAAAAAATAGGGAGGAAAAAACAAGTTACTTGCTAATTATGGGTGAGTAATTAAAATAAATGTTTGAAGTGCAGTATACTTGATTTGCCCCATACGTTTTTATTTAAACAAGTCTAAATTTCCTGATTCTTTTGAAAAAAAAAGTAGAAGATAATAACCCATATAGGGGATTGCCTGTATCCCCTGCATATTTCACAACAATTCAATATGCATCTTGTCATTAAATATTCACACCTTCAATAGGCTGACCTGAATTTGTAAACTCATGACTGTGGCCCAGTTTAAGGGCTAAGAGTGACAATCATGAGGCCATGCATTCTAATAGCTTCCATGTGCTGACAGAATCAGGCTGCCCACTCCCCTCACCACAGCATGGACCCTTGATCCTGATAAGCATTAATCATAATGTAAAATGGCAAATATAGAGGTATAGTATGAAATAAAAATGGTCATCCCCACAGGACCTTCCCCACAAAAAATAAATAAATCTTGATTTCACTTTAGAATGCCTTTTCAGCTGACAACATTGTTAGGCTTTGTGCTGTTATGCAGGTATTAGATTAGAAAAACATCTTAGTGTAGCTTTTACCAGGGCTGTGTTGATAAAAAGACTAATGCATTTTGACCGATAGACAACTATCGACAAGAAGCTATACCATAAATAATTCCAAGTTTACAAAATGTAAAAAGCCTGGCTTTATTTCATATTTTGGGTTCATACCTCTCTGTGTCAGAAGATAAAGTTGGTAACTGCTAGTCTTCAAAAATGAATGTAGAGGTTGTCTGGTAAAATATGTTTTTAACGCGTTTTGTCAAATACAATATTTATTGTTTCATTTTGTGTAATTCACAAATATTTTGGATATTTTTTATACAGTTGTGATATTTATGTCATACTTTATACTGTACTATCTGATGTGTTGTTGTATCTGTGCTCCCATTCTTTGCAATTGATGTCCGTTTTCATTTCATTGTATACTTTTTAAATTGTTAATCATTTTGAGACATTTATCACCTTTGGGTGAACTGGACAGCCATGTCATCATAGAGCATATCAACCTATTTGCATATAAATAGTATGGTTGGGGTGATGAGTTTTAGACATTTTGACCTGACAAAGACCCCAATTTGGTTCAGAGTCCGGAGAGAGGCGTAACTTTTTTCACCTATGCTGTTTTCCAATTGCCTTGCATTTACATGTGACACTGATGAGCGTATAAATATGCACCATGAGTGTATAAATACACACCTTTTAAGTAAAACGGCTATAGTCAATACTTACTTTAGTCAGTCCTACTCCAAAAAGCAACACTACAACATAATGTATATTTCCTGTCCATTAAATACATACAGATTTTCTTAAAGATCAACAGAGGTGTAAATCTTATATTTGCAGGAGTTCGGCACTTCATTCTTTAATATTCTACTCTTGGATCCGATAGGTGCATGATTATTTTGTTACCATGAACAGAAATCAAACACTAGTAAAATTACTCATAGATCTTTCTAAGAGTCGAATAAACATCGAAAGAAAAGTTCCAGAGACCCAGCACAGTCATGGGTAGTATTGTGCTATACAGTAATCTAATTTCTGTGCAGTCGAGGCCCTTTTTGTCTACACTACGCCATCCAAGCTTCCCTCTCATCTAGGTGTCCTGAATGTTGCATATTCTTGAATATATCTTCTTCCTTTACTGTACGTCTGTCCATCTGCCTATGTGTTGCCCTGCCTCTCTCTTAGGAGATGGTAATGGGATCTTAGCAGAAGTCTGATTAAAAGGACACTTCCTCCTTGGAGACCACCCGACAGTTTCCCTTTTTTCTTCCCTTTTCTTCCTCAGAGCATCAGAAACCTTGGGTATGGGAACAGAAGGGCCTGATAGCAGGCTCACGCAGTGCAAGCTAATTAAATTAAGCCTCGTTTAATAAAAGAGGAAGTGAACTTAACGCTTTTATCCCAGCTCCGCCATCAAAGGAAGAGGGGAAAATAAGACAGCAAAGGGGAAAACACACAACCTGAAGATATGAATTTCTTCCTGTTACGTTACATACATGCTACCCCTGAGCTACATTTTACCTCGTGCGGGGGAAAAAATAAGTAAATTGTTTTTAAAGAGTAAAAGAGTTCATGAGGACCAGAACTCTTGAGAAACCGTCAACTTTTCTCATCTTGCGGCTCAGGGTTGTCATTGTAGTTACAATTATTTCTGTGTCTGGTTAAAACTCTAGTGTGTGTGTATATATGCATGTTTGTGCTCTGGAATGACACTTATTAGGATGAATGTCTTATGTCACCAGAGCACACTAAATCCTGTTTGTGTTAATTGCAGCTCTCTGTATACTTTTCACGTAGCAGCAGTTACTGCTGGGAAAACCAGGATTTCAGGTTGATGAGTCTGGTGATGAGTGATGCACTGAGTTTGGAGTTTTAGCATTTCATAACAAAGAATTGCAGACTAAATATGTAATGAAGTTAGAGACCTAGTAAAATCCTTTAATCTTAGCCAAGTAGAAAATACAATTTGGGGCAGTGATGGCCTGAAGGGTAGATAAAGGAATGTGTGGTTGGAATAATTCAGTGTATTCAGTGTATCACAGGGGAAAGTGCCCATTTAACCTGTAGTTATGGAGAACTAGAAGTATGCCCTTCAACACTTAGCAGTTTGCTTTCGTATTCAGACTCTTTTCAAGCAAAAGGCTTCTGGACTTAAATCCGAGTCCATCACTTTCCATATCTGGGAAAGAGGAAATGAAAGGTATTGGAGTGGGGCAAAGGCCATAACGGAAAAAGTCAAAGGGATTATCATAAATTTACATGATCAAACTATCTGCCTTATATGCAGAGAGTTTGGAAATCTGAGAGTAGAAAACAAGTCCAATGTCTAATTCATATGGCAAAGTGTGAAAGGATAATCAGTCTTCAGGGTTTGATGTCCATTTTATAAACCAAAAGTTCAAAACTCATTTCCGGTCATTTTCACAAGTCAATCCCACTGAATACATGTCTTGGTATACCAGGTCAATGGGAGCTGTTTGACATTGGTCATAAAGAATAGAAGGACATGTTGCTCTGCTTTGGTTCAACAGGCCAAAGACAGAGAACGAGATAGAAGCAGAGAGAAAGAGAAAAAGATGAGAAAAAGAGCCTCTCCTCTCATCCTCATTATGTAAACGAGGTGCATGACTGTTCAGTGGGTCCCTCGAGAGTTAATTACCAGTGGCTTCTCAGCCTAATTGGCTGAAACTAAAGAATTTGCCATTTCTTATTCCCATGCTCACTCTTCCCTACCCCCTCTCTCTCTTATTCTGTCTTTCTCCTTGTTTCCGTCTCTCTCACAAGCACATTTCCCTTCTCCTGCTTTGTCAACCTGTTTTCTTGTTTTCTCCTCTTTCCCTCTTCGTCTTCGGCCTTCCAGCTTAGCTTCATGCCAGTCGAAAATCTGGCACTGATGCTTAATTTGAGCATCTGCTCCAGCTGGCAGTGGATAAGCAAAATTTTACATTGCTAATTCCAGCTATTTGGCTAGACTAATCACTACTGGATAAAGAAGAGAAATGGGGGCTAAGAGTTGCCCATCACTTAGAAACAAAAAACAGATAGTGAGAGCTGGCATCTCCTCTATTTCTAAATGGATGCAAATTAAATTCAAAAAGACAGGGATAACAAGTTTGAAGTAAGAATGAAAGTGGGCAACACTGTGAGTAAATATTAATAAAACAGAGCATGCAAGGAGAGGAACCGAGGGATCCAGAAGGCTTTGATTTTTTTTTATAGGACAGTGCTAAGTAACCAAAAGCTATTTTGGACATGTCGTGCACCAATAAATACACATACTCTCTCTTTCTCTTACTGTTTCTTATCAAAGGTAATACATTCATCCAGATATTGCCACTGCAACTATCATAGTCAAGGCTGACAGGCCTTGTGGATTACTGATGTGACAGTCAACCTCAGTCTGGTCTACTGAAATTTGAATGAAGTCAGAAGCACACGTTTGACTGTTTTAGATAACAAAGCTGAAAGATTTTGACCAGGTAATGAAATCCCTTCATAGTATATTTAAGATATGGGCTATAAAACATACAGTAAAGCCATGAATATTAAGAACATTAACTTGGTATTTGCATGGTCAAAATTAAAGCTGCAGAGGCCAAGATATCCTGACTTTTGTGATTATGTAGAATCCTACACTTTCCCATTATATTTAGTTTAGCAAAGTATTAACTTAAACATTTGAGATACTCTTTATTTCGTTGCAGAAACTAAGATAACAGCACTGTTAAGCTTGACGACCAAACTGTCCAATGCAAACAAATATTTGAGGATTTTTAAATGACGGCTCCTAGGATTTATCTGCTTCTCCGTTTTAAATGTTGGTAGACAAATGCTATACATTGTAAGAGAAAAACAAAACTCTTCTAATCTCAAAAGCCATTTAGGCAGAGTAAAGTAAACATGGACAGAGAGGGTAAGAGGGAAATTACTTTCAACTACAGTAACAAGCTGAAATCAAACCAGTTACATGCTGGCCCTGACCAAAAACATGTTAAAGTGGAATTAGGAGGTTTTCACGTGACAGCAGGAGCTATACAGCCTGCTACACAGGTGTGACTGGTTGGTCGAGGCGTTTTGAGTAGGACTGATCGTTGGAAAGGCTTGTGTTCAGACAAACAACTCAATCGGCTGACAGCTACTGGCAACTAGCAGCATCTGGGATTTCCTCTGTTGCATGTAATTCCCCCTCATGTTTTCCTGCACTTTTGATTTGTTCTCCTCCAGTTGCTGTCATCATAATACAGCATGTATTAGTCAATTCTATAGTCGACGATTCATGTGCAATTCTATGGGCGCAGTGACAATGGAGGAAGCATTGTAGTGTGCCGTTTATGTAGCGAGGGAAAACAAAGGTATGGCAGAAACAGGTTATGTTTTCATTAGGTAAGACATGTACTGGACCTGGGCACGGATCAGAGGCAACACAACACAACAAACACACAAAAAGGTGATTCATAATGTAGTTTGTAATAGAAAAAAAAATTCTAAAATGACAGTAAATCAGAGCCTGACTGATAATGGTTAATAAACACAGAATTAAATTGGAAGTCAGCTACTTTGATGTCCCTCCATTTGCTGGAGAAAATGGAGACATCCAAACAGTCAGAAAAACACTAAGGGACTTAACAGCAATACTTGGTATTGTATAAACACCGATCAGGACCTGGCAGTGGAGCGGACAAAATATGATAAGCTGTGCTTGTAGTTCAAAGGCCCAGCACAAATTCTAGTTGCTGTGTGCATATCTGCACTTTCACAGCTGTGTTTTAAAAGATAACCACCATATTCAACGCGTGCTGCACAGTAACACTATTTATTCAGTGTAATGAGCAGATATTAAAGAGAAAATGAGAAAACACAAAACAGAGGGACACAGAAGAAAAGAATGACAAAAAAATAATAATGATAAAAGGTAGAATAAAGAGAAGAAATAAATACATTAAGCCCATGAAAGGGACAGGTTTTTATTTTTTATTTAAAAGAAATTGTCATTAGCAACATTCTTTCTATCCTGAAAGTGTCAGACACTCATCAGCAGGATGTTGGACATCACCCCTATTTTATACTCATTACATTGGCATCCGATCAAGTTCAGGATCCAATTTAAAGTTCTTGTTCTGACTTATAAAGCTTTGCATGGTCAGGCGCCTGTTTATATCTCGGACCTGCTCCATCCACACACTACTAACTACTAACTGGTGGTCCCACGCACTCGCTTAAAAACTAAAGGTGAGCATTCCTTTGAAGCGGTGGCTCCAAGCCTGTGGAACGCCCTTCCTATTGTCTTATGTTCTGCAGTCTCTTTCAATATTTTTTCCTTGCTTATTTTCTGTTGGATCCTTACAAATGTTTATCTTCTGAAGCACTTTGTGACTTTGTCTGTAAAAGGTGCTATATCAAATAAATGTATTATTATTATCAGTGCGGCATCTTAACTATGGAAAAATTCTATTCATTATTCTTTTCACAGCATACTTACTATAAACTACTGTTTTAAGCAGGCTGAAAATATTTACTAAGGGCCTTGAGAAAGACAGCAAGATGACCTGCATGCACCTGAAATGGATTCTGTCCAAAGAAGTGAAGGGCAACATTTTACAAATGTAACTGTCGATTGCCTCAGAAAAGTTTTCAAACCTTCATCGTCTTTTAAAAACATTTCTAGGGAATTTGTTGGAAATGTCTTATAATAAGAGTCAGAGCGAGTACCGACTCTAGAGTCATAGTGGCAGAAACAAAGTGTCTCCCCTGTGTTTTCTGACCACGGTGGGAAATCTGTAGCAGGAAAACGCAACCCTCTCCTTGATTTCATGTTGTTTATGTAGAAGGAGAACCAGACCAAATGAGTCAGGGGAAATGCAACGCTACCAAGCAACGGCCGAGCGATGTGCGTCGCTGCAAGGTGTAGTTACATTTTTCGAGAGGTGCGCGTCAGGCTACGGTGTAGGGTCCGGCGTAGACACAGAGGGGTCTGCGGGGGTACGCCATCGATTCTACGCACAACCATAAAACGGCCTTAAGACTTGGTTGGGACCACCTGACCAACTGGTCACCTGACCAGTGAAGGCCAGATCAGTCTGATCATATACAAATTGACCCGATTCATCTCTAGATGGGTCCCGGACGGTATAAAACTCACAGGTCCAACACTGAACCTTCAGCAATTAACTTATAAATCAACAATCTGTTTACAGTGAAGTGAGGCAGAATGAGCAGTTGCCATATATGTGATTCCTAATGTTTTCATAAAGGCATCTTTTGTTCCCCGATGTAGAGTAAATTGTGTTTACTGTTTACAAGGGCTGTCAAAATTAACATGAATGGGTTAACGCAAATTCCTTTTAACGCCACTAATTTTAGCATTATTAATTGATTAATAGTGATTGAATATTTTAATCGATTGACAGCCCTAATGTTTAGTAAACACTTGTGTTCTTGTCTTTTGAATGTGGATTTTATTTTTATTTTACTTCCCAAAATAAAATTGGCTTGTTAATGTGAAGCTATGGCAAGTCCTACACCTTGATAGACAATACCTATCTCAAGCCATATAAGCTCAACCTCGCTAAGAAAGCAATAAAAAAAAAAAGGACAAAAACATACAAAATGTACAAAACGGGAGAGGTTTTAAGGCTCCTCGGTCAGGTGAATGAATGAATGAATGTGGAGCATTTAAATAGATGTCCTAACTTTGTCACCAGACTGGAGTTTAGTTACTGTGTGCTCCTCCAGAGCAGATATTTGACAGTCAAACTAGAGGAAGATGAATGAGATTTGTCTTGCCAGCGCTCAGTAAGCAATTCCCCCGTTATCCTTCCTCTCTCCTTCCCTCAGTCCTTCCTGTCCCTCGCTTACTGGAAACAGTATCTACCTGAGTGGAGGATGCTGGTGGTGGCATTTAGGAAACAGCTCCATACCTCCTACTCTCCTCACCCTGCACCTATTACAGTGATTATCAGTACTGTCAGTCAGAGTTCCACACACACACACACACACACACACACACCTCAATCCCGCCCTTCTGTGGCCCGGAGGGCTGTGCTGATAGAAAGATCCAGCGTTCCCCTGAGATGCTGGGAAACGGGGGGAGATGGCAGCAGGAAGAGGAAGCTTCTCAACACCTCAACAGGAAAGAAACGCAGCGAGGGAGATGGAGAGAGACACTGTTACTGACGCTCTCTGCTGGTGTTCTTCTGGGGAATACATGTGATGTGGATGAGGTCCACCGAGCACTGAAAGGAAAAGGTTGTGGTCCATGTTGTCAGGGAGTGTCTGCTGAGTTAAAGAGCCAAAATAGATTGTATAGTGAGTGCAACTAGTTAGACACTGTGAGAAAATATTTTACAGGTCATGCTTATTTGACATTTTGGTTACACTTTACTAGAAGGTATCTACATAAGAGTGACATGACACTGTCATGGACATGTCATAAACATTAGAAACGTGTCATAAAAGTCATAAACGTTTATGACATAACGCTTCTTTTAGTAAGTGTCATTCGATTTTTGTCATGACAAGTTAGGGTTAGAGTTAGAGTTAGGGTTAGGGTTAGGCTTCATGTGTCATGACAGTGTCATGTGTTCATGACAGTGTCATGTCACTCTTATGTAGATACCTTTAAGTAAAGTGTTACCCACATTTTTAACAAATTGTCCATGTGTGGTCATTTCAGAATGTTTACTATGTCCATATTTTAAATCAAACCACTTATTGTTTTACTTCTACACATGACATTCTACAATCTTGTATCAATCACTATCACTCTTTCTGGGCCTGTCGCTTAACTGACCTTTAACATGCATATCACACATTTCCTAAAAAAAAAACTATATACAATTTACAATATATATATATATATATTTATATTTGAATTACATAAATGTTGACATGTATTAAAACTGTATCTTTGTGTTTCTAATTGAATATGACATTAGGCCCAATGGTACTGTCAACATTACCTTTTAGGTTTAAAACATACTCAAACATCACAAAGAGGAAAAAAAATCTATGGTTGCCTCTTTTACAGCATGCCCTCCAGTGCATCATTAACCCATGTCACTGGACCAAGGACTAAGAACCAGTGATTAAAATAAAAGGCCAACCCAAAACCTTTGATCTTTTCTTTTGCTTATGCCATTAAGTGTGGAGAGCCACACACAGTGGCTCGCTGCCAGGAGTTTGTTAGATCTAGCTAACGAGGAAGGCTCAGGTAGTCCTAATAGAATCTTTCCTGCTCTTATCTGTATTGACTTCAAACAGTGTGGAATGAATGGAAAACAATCTGGGTCTGACTTTGAGGGTGAGGCTGAAGAATACTTATGTGCTTGGGCTTTTTTACAGGCTAGGCTACCAAGCCCCTACTACACTGCGGCAGATCAAAGTTAATTCCCCTCTTAATTAAGCCGAAATTGGATAAGAGCAGGCAGGGACTAGCTTTTGTTTTCCTTTGTGCCAACAAACATTGCGAGATGTATATGTGTGATGTGTGTGTGTGTGTGTGTGTGTGTGTGTGTGTGTGTGTGTGTGCATGAGGGAATGATTTCTTGTATCTGTACCCAACCATAGGTGTTGGTGTATCCATGCCTCCTTATATGTGTGCGTGAATATCCTTGTCAGCGTGTGTGTGTGTTAGAGCTGCTTGTTCTCTCTCTCTCCTGACGGCCACTCTGCCTGCATGTGGCCCGGCATTAGCTCAGTGGTGCTCCGTAATGAGACTCCTTCTGCCGCTCTCTTTTTCATGGCCATGTCCATGTGTTGTGATGCTAATGAGCCCTCACTACCCTAATTGTCCTCTTTGATCTACCACTAATTCTGCTAATTAGGAGCCCAACTTACAAAGTTAAACGATTTGCTTCCACCTTCAAGTGTGCCCCTGCATATGTGAGCGTGTATGTCCGTGTGCACAAGGGGAAACAAAATAAAATGGCATAAAGAGGAAGAAAATTGTCATCTTTTTCATCCCCCCCCCACCCCATACGTCCCTCTGTGAACTCAGCCCGGGTTATGTTGGGTTAGTTTGGTTGCAGTGCATGCAAAGAGAAAAAATTCACCTGGCATGCCAGATTTATACATTAGCTACATCACCAGCAAACACATACACAGCACAAGACACCCACAAACAAATACTGTATCATGCTTGGAACAGATAAAAAGCATAAAGCCTTCTTAAGCACAGATTACCACAGATGCCTCAGTTTGCATCGGTCTGCACAAACACATCTGTACATGCACAAACAGATGAATGTACTGTATGAGGAAGTTCAGCTCAGAGACGCGAGCACAACATTCACTGACATAATCAGAAGGACACATCCGGCAAAGAGTCTTCTTTGCCCACCAATTTGTTGGCTCTGCCGCCTCACACATTGCACAATTACGCAATAAGCTTTGCAAACCATCCAAAATGAGCACAATTACAGCATGAGAAATCAGATAAAGGCATTTAGTTTAGAAAGTTCTAAGGATACTCAATCAGTATAATCCTTTGAGAATCCAAGGAAAATTCACTGTTTTAAATGTCCCCTTAAATATTTTTAGCACTCTGCTAATAGGCGTGGATGTTTGTATCGTTAAAGATTCAGATAGCATCCCTAACGGATTTCACACACATTTTAAAATTATTTTAATTAAAGAAGCCTGGGAGGTGTGCTGTGCAGGAATTGTTGGCACAACCACAAATAGCTCCAGTGTTTGTCTGGTCAAGTTGCTTTCAAGGTTCCTTTGAAAGCACTTGGGCTGCTCTCAAACAGCAACAGGGATCCATCTACCCTTAGGATATTTCTTCTGACCGCAAACACACATATCCGTTAAAATACAACACAAAAGCACACATATGCATAAGCACTTGGACACACACACATACAATAGATCAAATGTGAAGCTGCCCTCTGTGGCCTGTGCCAGTTCTGGCCAGCAGCATCGTCCCTGCTCCATATGTATGAGGGAAAGAGACAGAATTGAGCACAATCAGTGGGCATGTCACTGCAGCAGCCTGCTCCAAAAGCAACTGACACATCTCTATCTCACTGATGAGAGTAAATACACTCAAAAGGAGGGCAGCTGGATATCGTCCGAAGCCATCTTCAACATTTTTGTGAGCTTATTATTTGAAATGTGAGCAAGGCTCAAAGTGTGTGTGTGTATTAGTATAGAAACACAATATACTGCTGCATTTGTGTTACAAAATATAATTAGATGAACACTTAATTAAGGGATACAACATTTAAACTACATTTAGTAGCGGGCCAAATGAATTGGTTTACACTTAATTAAAAGAGAATCCTAAAGAACACAAGTGGCCCAAACCTGCATCCAGAGTCACAAAGAGGAACTCAGCTTTATTGGTTTCTGCAAGTAATCAATATTAATCACGGGCAAAAAAGAGAGAGAAAAGAAACCTCGACTATAAACAGCCCATGGTCACTTTTCATTCTTATCAAATTGAATTGTGATTAGCTAAAGGCACCAGATAAAGAAAGATGAGCAATTAATACTGGTGTTAGCCCGCTGAGAGAATTCCAGCTGCACTTAATCAGCAAATCGATTGTTAGTTACAATACAGAGGATGTTTTCTTTGAAACAACAAGCATGAAACGGTTAAAAAAAATAACAGATTGTGTATACTGTGCAGCGGTTGCATTTTGTGATGTCCAAACTACAAAGGTGAAGGAAATTAACTTATTTCATATATTTGCAATGCCTCTCAACAACACATGGACAACTCCTCTGAGAGGTTGAATCAACACTCAGGCTCCAACAAAAGAGGACGATAGAAAAAAAAAAAACGTGGTTGGGAATGTTGGAGGGAGTCGATATCTTTCCAGATTTGAGAATGCTAATAATTTGGAGAGCAGAGGAGAGGAGTGAAGACACAGCACAGCCAGGGGATCCCATGCCAATCGGAGCATGGCCTTTTAGCCGAGTGCTCTGTCAGAGATGCCAGTTTGACGGACGATGCCGGCCCAAGTGACATTTCTCCAGGGTAGGAAAGAGCGGACAAAAGCGCGAGACATCACAGGTTGTTAAAGAGAAAGAGGGTAAAAAGCACAGAAAAGCGTCCATAAGCATTAATGGGGTGAGGGTAAGATGGTTACTTTTAAGTCCATTTGGTGTTATTTCTCGAGGTGTGAAGTGTACCAAAATGTCCTACTTGTGTGAAAATAGTATCATTTTCTTAAGCAGTAGTATTTGTGTAAAACTCAGCGTGTTTGAGTGCTTTTAAAGTGCACTCAAATACATGCACATTATTTGTTTTTACATTCAAAATCCTGTTAAATGTCAATTACCTTTTTACATCAATAAAAAGCTGTTTGACCTGTATGTAATGGATGGATTTAAAATATAGTGAAGGATAATGCTTAACATCAGTCAAAACAAATAACTGACAAAAAGAAAGAAAGGTTGAAACTAAATTTAACAAGCTCCATCCATTGCTATTCAAGCCTGTTGTTAGTTTCTGTCAACGCGGCTGAATTCACCTCATTTTACCTGTGAGGGTGTTAAACAAACAAGAGAGGAGATCAGAGGTGAGGGGAGGGGAAGGGAGAGCTTGTTTATTGGCTCGGAGCTCATTAGCATCGCACCCATTAGCGTTCTGCCAGCTTCGCTGCCCCTCTCCGTCACTCAATCCTCTGAGACAGACTGGCTGTCAGTGCGGAGAGGCGGCCAACATGCCCCACAGAACAAACACACCCACTGCCAATTTTTGCTCAGTCTTTATTTATCCATTTGCTGCCTGCCTGTCTGTGTCTCAAGTATAAAGGACAGGTAAACAGATGGACAAGAGAAGTATTGTAGCAAGACGTACTATGCCAAGGCTTGCAAACATCCTTTTATTTTTATTTATTTTAAATCAACTACTCCTGGATTGGCAGGTAGGAAGGACTGACTGACCTAATCATTTTAGTAAAATACAATTCAAATTCAGTCGTCTGAATTTATATTAACTCTCCTCTCATTTATTCTCTGTGCATCCTGATTTTGTCAAGTTGCCAGAAGCTTCATATCCTCATTTTTAATAACCACTTCCAAACTTGAGGAGTTTAAAGAACATTTTACAGTTTATGATGCTTCAGTTGATGATGCTACTTGTTACTACTTAACCTTTCAGCATAATGGATTTGGTTGGACTTGGTTTGCCAAGAAGGAACTAAATGTTGTTCCAAAAATAAATCTCTTGCCTTCCATCCACTGTTTGCCAAAACTGACTACAACTGAAAAGAAAACATTACACAGTACTACAAAATACAATATAACTGTGATTATATCTTAGGTTTTGGTTGTTATGTGATTATGAGAATATTGACTCTTTAACACACTCAGTTCTTCACAGCCACGCTGTAACCAGCCTATGCAGAGCAGCAGACATGTGTGGACTATTGTTACTGTTTTGGCATAGTGAACTTTTAAAACACCATTTGAAAATGCTTGAAGTGTAGATTAAGACATGAATGACTAAAGGAAATGCTATTTCCTGGAGCTCTCAGTGTTCACTCATCCCCTTGTATTCAATAGATCCCTTGAATAAACCCACATGCATGCCAATCTATGTTTTGTCACTTACCATATCAAACATTTCACTATGCTTCTTCTCTATGTCTTTCCTCCTCAAATCATGTATTCCTCTCTCTTTGACTCATTTCCTATCTGCTGCATTCATTATCATGATGTGGTTTTAGCAAACTGTTTCGAATGATCTCTTCCAATATTCATTTTTCTTCCTGTACTGCATATGTTTGTCTGTTATGCACAGCTCTTTAGGCTAATAGGTTACCTCAGGATGAACCACACCTCTGAACTTTGTATCAATGTCTCCCTCTCTCTCCTACTGATGGCATGTTCAGATGGACCTAATGATAATGCTTGTTTCAATTACAGTAAGTCCGTTAGGGAAATGCTGGGGCAGGTGGTGGGTGGGAAGAAGAGGAGAAATGACAATACATCCTATGGACCTTGCCCTCCTGGCCGCTGATCCGATGTCTGGGGCCAAATCACACGTAACCTGTATGTAATGTGTGTGACGTACATGTGTAGTCAGTGGTTTGTATGCGTGTGCATAGAAACATATACACTATGTCTATGTTGTGTGTTTTTGTGAACCATGGTTTTCAAAGCTCATGTACATATGACTCCAAAGAATGGAAAACACTGTGGTCAGTATAGCATTAAAGTATAAAAGGCAACCTACACACAATTCCCCTGCTCAATACTTCACTTTTTCCAGTGTTAACAGCAGAGTTCTGATTTCCACAGCAGAAGGAGATGGCAGGGGAATAGAGGTAAGAAACAGGCACTGGCATGGAAGAGTGAGATCTGTGCTCTGGTTGGCTATAGCCTCCTGTTTTCATCCAAGAAGATTTTTTCAGAGGGTGGACAGCCTACCTTTACACCAGATGGCTACAAAGAACCAGCAGACCAATAACAAATTTGCTGAATAAGGAGTTCTATTTCGTATAGGCTTCGCCCTCTAATAGCTATTGCTATTGGGCTAATCCCTTCGTGCATGCGCAGTTGTGAAGATTTCTTTTGCGCCCTATGCCCCGTACGGGCCTCTCTTACGTCCGCAGATATGTATATTACAGTGGCGCGACCAGAGATCTGCTCCCATTTTTTCTTCAGCGACAAGCAGTTTGAAGACTTCGAAGAACAGCAGTGTCCGCCGTGTACCGACCACCGACCGGCTACATCCTCCCGCCGGCAGACAGTGGCAGCCGACGGACAGTCGAGTAAGGTAAGGATACCACCTGCGGCGACATCCACACAGCCGGGAAGGGGACTTCTTTGGCGGGCACGAGTCCGCTGACTCAATCCCCCAAAGACGGTTCCCTTGCCGGCTCTCCCTCCTCCCCATTGGGAGGACTGGAGCTTGTAACAGCGGAGGACTACGAAGTCCCGCTACGGCGACTGTCTCTGTCCCAGGAGAGGAGCACCACACCAGCGGCTTTCTCCTCTTTCTCTCCTCCGCAGCGGGCGGGCTCCCTGCCCACCGCTAAGGTTCTTGTTCTTGACCTGCTCTCTCGGTCACGCTCTAGTGCGGGAAGGCTCAGCACTCTCTGTTGCTATGGCAACAAACAACACATGGTTATACGCCTCAACTCGCCAGCCTTTCCCCGGCTCTAATGCTCGAGTTCAGATAACGGCTCCGACGCCTTGCACACATGTGGTGCCGTGGGCGGAGCCCAGTCACTCCCACACTGTGTAAACAGCGGGAGCAAGCGCCTGCTCAGTATGTGCGTGCTACACAGTCACTCCTCCCCCAGCCATCTAGTGGGACCTCTCGGGGTCAACGCCTTTTCTCACCGACCATGGCCCAGAGCCCTTCTATACGCTTTTCCCCCGATCCCTCTGATTCCTCGCCTCCTGGCACGCATCCAGGCAGAGAGCCTATCGGTCATTATGGTGGCACCAGAACGCACAAGCGCATCCTGGTTCCTGACCCTGGTTCAACTACTGGCGGCAACTGCCGTGGCATAGGGACGCACTGTTGCAGCTGAACGGTTCGATATTCCACCCCCGGTGATAAGCCAGCTGAGTGAGAGCGTTTGGAGAGGCTAGGCTTGCCCCCTGCCGTTGTGCGCCCTATCCAGGGCGCGAGAGCCCCCTCCACTATGCCGTGTTACGCAGGGCGGTGGGTTTTCCAGCGCTGGTGTGTGGAGAAAGGTGCAGAGCCCACATCGTATCCTCTGCCCCTAGTGTTAACTACCTCCAAACATTGGTGGATAATAATTTGGCTCCGTCTACAGTTAAAGCCTACGTAGCGGCCATTTCGTCCTGCTACAAGGACTAAGGAGAGAGGTCAGTTTTTACGCACCCCCTGTTTTGAAGGGGGTCAGACGACGGAAACCTGCTGTGCGTTCTCTCACACCTCAATGGGATTTAGCCCTGGTGCTCTGAGTTCTAGGGAACCCTCCTTTCGAGCCCCTGGCACAAGCCCCTCTCAGGACGCTGTCACTGAAAACAGTGCTCCTCCCTGCCTTGACGTCGGCTAAGAGGGGGAGTGATTTATGCACGCTGGCGGTTTCATCGTCCCACAACTCCATTAGGGGATGGGAGCGCGGCCACTTTACAGCCAAATCCTTCATTACACTGAAAGTTTTGACAATCCCTTTCGGGCAAGGGAGTTTTTCCCTCTGCCTCATTGTTATGAGGAGGCGTCTCACCGACTTGCCCGGTGTGCACGTTATTCCAGCACGTTTTACGCACGGCAGACATAAGCTGAACACAGCGGCTGTTCGTTCACTACAGAGAACGCTCACAGGGTGTGGCTCTTTCGGGGAAGCGTCTGTCTCATTGACTGTGTGAAGCTATCACCCAGGTCTATAGCACGGAGGGGTGGAACCCCCCTCAGGACATTCGGGCACACTCCACGAGAGAACTGCCAACGTCCGCGGCCTCCTCAGAAGCATGGCGGTGGCCAACGTTTGCGCAGCGGCTTCCTGGGCATCCCCTTGCCCTTACATCCGTTTTTATCTGCGCGGTGCGTCTGAGTCCCCCATATCTCACGCAGTTTTACCCACACTTGATGGCAGATGATGCGCTGTTAGGTTTGGTTTTGCTGCTGTCTCCATCCTCCTGCACGTGAGAAATGTGGGGGTTTTGCAGTTATTAATTATGATATTAATTTTTTGTCACTATAAAACATTTTCACAATCCACATGACATGGGCCTCACGATCAGTAGTAGGTGACATGATGGTGACAGGATTTTCTCATCAAAATAATGTGTGTTTTTGATTCATTAAACCATGTTCAGTGGGAATAGGAAGTCTATGTTCTGCTTGTGGACCTTGTGTCGCAGGTGGCATTGACTACATCAGCTTCGCCCTTAACCTAATAGCAATAGCTCTTAGAGGGCGAAGCCTATACGAAATAGAACAATAGTTACGTATTGTAACTCCACATTCTATGAATATAGGCACAGCCAGGGCATGGAATTAACACCCGACCACCCGCCAAATGCGGGTGAATTTTTGGCGGGTAACACTGTCAATCGCCAGTGAGAATTGAGTGATTCAGACGCGTAACTATCGGTAAGCAGGGTACGCGGTTCCTTACGGGCCTGGTCCAATCAGGGGCCCGCATCACTGGAAGACATTGATTGACAGCATTTTCATTACTCACACAATCCCAGCAGTCCCACGTGCAGCCACTGACCAAGCGGGAGAGAACGGGTAAAATTAATTTCCTTGTTTCTGCTGTCTGCAGCGGGCGGGGCTGTTGCTCCGTTTCCCCCGTGACACACACAATCACACACGGTGGATGCAGGAAAAAAACACAGATGAGATGTACAGTTTGACCTAAATTGAGGACAGCTGCACTCGTTATTGTAAGTGCAATGATAAGTTAAAGTCAAATAAGTACTTTATTAAACTGTATGAATGTGTGTCCCAGGCCAGGCTAGGAAATTAACTAACAATGTAAAGATCAACAAGCCACTGACAATGACCGATATGTTCATATTTGATTCATTCAATAAATTATTATTTTGTGTCTTAAATCCACCAGCCATTTTCATATTATACCAACATTTGCAGCATCCTGAGCCTTTTTGGTAAGGTTCCTAGAAAATCTCAGCCCAGAGTAATTAACAATAATAATTATTATTCTACCCAAAACAAGTTTCCTTTTTATTTTTATTTTTTTATTTTTAAGAACTATACAAAAAACATTGCAACTTTTTTGCAACAACTCATGTGGTACGCATTCACCAGTGTTTTTTTGTTGTTGTGGTGCGCGTAGGCTACTCCTGATTTTGTCAGTCATCTCATCTCTTATATGCAGTGGCGTAACGAGCCAACACTAGGCCCCTATGCAGGATTATCAAGGCGGGCCCCCCTACTACAGCACGTGATGACGGTGCAATGTCCACGAGTAGGCTACCATCAATAGGACAGGATAGGATCATAGAGACACAGTAATTCCTGTGTTTCACCTTTTATGAGGCAAAAAAAAACTGGCTGGTAAAAAGTCACTGTGGCAGGTGGATTTTTAAATCCACCTGCCACAGTGGCTGGTGGTCAAAAAAGTTAACTTCATGCCCTGGGCACAGCCCTCTAAGATTCAGGCCACCTGCTTCACCAAAATTGGCTGAAGAAAAATGCTGATGTTGGGAGCAGATCTCTGGTCGCGCCACTGTAAGATACAGTATCTGCAGACATAAGAGAGGCCCATGCGGGGCACAGGGCGCGAAAGAAATCTTCACGACTGCGCATGCATAAAGGGATTAACTCAATAGAAATAGCTCTTAGAGGGCTGTGCCTATACTCATAGAATCTGGAATTACAATACGTAACTATCAAGATATGTGCCGCATTAAGCCAAGTTTGACGACAACCATAGACCGTTCAGGAGTTTTGATAATGTAAAATCAATATTTACGTGTGCAAGCTACATAGAGTTTACTGGCTGTTGAAACAGGTTGGACTGGAAGTTGGACTGTTTGTTGAGTATGAGTAATAACAACAAACAGAGAAACTAGGAGCATTATACCTAAAAAACCTAAAAAACTTCTCTGCTACACACACATTTATGCACAATCTGCCTCACCCTAACTTCATCATGTCTTGATTATTAGTGGGGTGTGTGTGTGTGTGTGTGTGTGTGTGTGTGTGTGTGTGTGTGTGTGTGTGTGTGTGTGTCTTGGTTGGCATAAGGCAGAAAGTCAGGCAGGCCCCCGAGGGCCCTAAGTGTTTGAGTCTCCATTAGGCTGAGGAGGTTTGGCAGTTGAAGTTGCTGGAGTTGGTGTTGAGCTTCAAACCTCCTCATGGCTAGGCCTAATTAAACCTAGACCTCAGCCCTAATTTAAAGATAATTAGCTATAGTAATATATAGGGTTAGCTACTACCACTGAAGGCAGAGATGAGTGTTGTGTATTATGTGGACTAATGCTTGTTAGATGATGTTAGTGACAGACCAGTTCAATGAAATGCACATAAGCAATTTAGAGGATGTTTTTACCCAAAAGCGGTTTGCAGTGTCATAGGTGCACACAAGTTTTTACAGCCCCAGTGGAAATGGAATCTCTAACTAAGCGAGAAAAAAAAATATTTTTGTTTACTGATCTTAGAGACTAATTAGTGTGTCTCTCTGAAACATGATAGATCATTACAGGTAAAATGATACAACAAATATATCTACTAAATTAAAAAACACTTTTTATCTTGGTCATTCATAAAATGCATAAATACAACAGTTGCTTTTGGAGTTTTTGTATTTGTGATATTCCATTTGGTACTCTGCAATAAACTGTCCGACCCTTGGGACCGGCCCTATGTTTTCCCATTAAACTATACTGACACTTTGACATTTCCCAGGGTAGAGGGCTCTGATTCAGGAATGTTTTATTCATCCTATTGACTTCACATTGCTTCCAAGCCAGACAGAGAGCAAAAAGCCCAAAGTAGGGTAGGCGGCGATGAGAGGGAGAGCAGAATATACCTGTTGTTGTTGTTGTGTTTGCTGCTCAGATAGCCAGACACAGCTATGAGACAGCTGGGTGATACGCACACAATACACTCATCGCCATGCAAACAGAGAGATTGGGAGATATTGCCACTGCTGAGAGGATGAAGCTGCCTATCTATTGGGAAGACTTGAGGCAGGCAGGTAGGGTGCAGAGGTGGGATTACATCCCTCAAGGAGTTTTGTACTTTGTTGCATAATGCCCTAAAGGGTAACTACCGTTTTTTTCAACCTGGACCCTATTTTCCTATGTTTTTGTGTCTAAGTGACTGATGGGAACAACAATCTTTGACATCCAGTTTTAAGCAAGATCGCTGCAGTCGGCATCAGCTAAACAAGCTAGCCTTTCGATAGACCGTCCAATCATCACGCAGAAGCCCAGCGTCCAGGCCAGCCCACTGCTCCATTGACCCCCAGAGACGCTGAGCGTCCGTGGGCGGGACATAATCGCAGCATTTATCCAATGACCGTCTAGTTTTGAAGCACTGAAAAAAACTGCTCAAAGCAGCCCCATTGAAGCCAATGGACGCCAGGCTTCAACAGGGAAATGCACTTAACACTATGGGAATGTATGAGAAGGAAATCGAGTCAGCTGATTCTGAACGAACTCGTCGTCGAGATGAATGTATTCTAATGCATTTTTAGTCAATAAAATGTTAACACAATAGTACATATTTGACCATTACATTTTAGACATTTTAGGGGAAGCCGAGCTTCCCTTGCAGTCTTAAAGAAATCGCCACTGATCCACAGTGAGCCAGCTAAATTTGAAAAGGCATCTTCTTCTTCTCTACATTTTGGCCCTCTGTCCACATAAAGCTGGAGTTTTTCCCACTCGAAAACTGAGGTGTTCTTAATGGTCTCCAGAGTGTGTAAAATTGAAAATGCCAGCTTTGTATTTTAGACGCTGTCAGGAACTGTGGGAGTAAAGTTAGAATGCAAAATTTGTGTTGCCTCAAACTTTTTCTGTGATAGGATATTTCTTAGATGTCATCACATCCTATTACACAGCACTTTCTTTTTTATGTCTCAGTACAGGAGTGTAAAATATGCAGTTCTCCTGATTAATAGGTAGCATTTATGAGATATGATCTGATCACAGTTTGTTGTTCATTTAAAACTCTGCTTTAATGCTATACACTTGTGAATGTCTGTTTTAGAGAGTTTGATAAATTGTTTGATGCAGCCCCCCAAATTCTGACATTGAAAACGTGGACTGAGGCAATTTCATACACAGATGTACCATCCAACAAGCACTGTGGTTGACGCCTTGCTGGATATTGATTGTGATATGCAGTATATCTGTTATGTGGAAGAAGACATTTAACTACGGTATTTTCCTACTGGATATTTTTACAAAAGAAACTGTGCAGGTATGTTGTTTTCATGCATATACAATTACCAGCATGGGAATAATTAAAACAGCACCTGAACAAATATATGAGTTGTCAAATCAGATTGAGGCAGCTTAATGATTGCCTTATGCAGGAACAATGGCTACAAAAACAAACAAAAAACTGTGCTAGCCCTAGCGGGCTCACTGAAAACAATACACCTGCACTAAGATCATTGTTGAACATTACAAATAAAAATAGCTCCGCAGTATTGTTCATGCTTCCATCATTTTGTCCACCAAACTGCTCTTTTAGATTTGTATTAATTAATTTGGTTATGATGTGATTGTGGTAGTTTTTCTAAAAAAGTGGGTACCACTGTGCTCTGTGGGTACCCTCTGTGCTCAGCTTTTTCTCTATAAATTGTAATAAAAAACAATGCTGCATGGATTTGTCACTTCAGAAAAAAACAAAAAACATCTGAGATGTGTTTATTGTATTCAGATCTATTTTGCCCAGGTCTGACTTGTTGAATCCTGGAGACAGACAATGTTCATGAGACAAGTGCTTGCCTCATCTCCAGGCGTGTCACGTGGGGTTAGGAGCCGGGAGCCACGGCGGGAGCCTCCTTCAGGACAAAGCACTTGGAGCAGGGAGACAGTGTGGGCCTTGTTCCCCTTTGCTTGGCTCTATGTCAAGTGGGTGTTTGCTTACTGGGGAGGACCAGGACCACCCTGAACGGGAACACAACACACAGCCTCCGCTCAATTATACTCGGAGACATACATACACTGGACTTACTGCACTGTAGGTACATTAATGATCCGACATTGCCTATGTCTGATCAATAAACACAACAATAGCTACAGCTCATATGTCACTGTTTAAAAGAGAGGCAGAGGTTGAAGATGAAGAACAACTTGCATTATACTGTCATTCATCTCCAACCAATGCAACACAATATGAGCAATATACTCTATTTATCTGTTTCATGTTTTGAATTAAGCCCTGCTTTTTTGTGTGATTTGTATTAAGAGTGTAAATGTAACAGTATGATTGGAATCTATAAATTCAGATTTCAAATTCCTTAATCCCCTTTAAGACGTATACTGTATGTGCTGAGGAAATTCTACAATCTTTTAAAACCATTTAAATTCCCTATCATGAATGCAAAATGCATTGGTGTTTAGCATTAAACATTGAGCAGTATCAATGTGCTCTAAATTCCATCAGAAAAACTGTCTCTACATTTTTCACTTGGCGATAAGGTTCATGATTGAAACTCATTACCTTTACTGCATATTCAGTTACTATCATATTATTTTATTATAGCGTGATGTAATGGAAAACGGAGAACACGTGCACCGTTTGAGGAAAAGCTTCCTCACTCTGGCAACTAGAGATGTTCCGTTACCGATACCAGTATCGGTATTGGCTCCGATACCGCCTAAAATGCTGGTATCGGTATCGGGAAGTACTGGAGTTTATGCACCGATCCGATACCACGTAATAAAGCCCTAAAGAAAATCTACGTTAAAAGTAGTTTATTTATGTTCTTTTTCCTTTATAACTGAATGTCAAACTGCAGAATAAAAGAAAGTTCTGTGGCATTCATGTTTCACAAAGAGTTTAACCTGAGCCAGACTGACAACAAAGATAGAAATAATATCACATCCATACAGGGATAGTAGTATACAGTTGTTAAAACAATAAAATATATGACACACTGGTATCGGATCGGTACTCCCTATCGGCCGATACGCAAGTTCAGGGTATCAGAATCGGTATTGGGAAGCAAAAAATGGTATCGGACCATCTCTACTGGCAACCCTGGCAAGGCATGATGGTTAACAGTGTCAAGTACACCCTCTTTCCTTTTTGTCTTTTACTTTTCCTGTCTGCCTCCCGTCCAGCATCTGGCTAAATCTCACCATTGTCCTTGCTAGCGCCCTCGGGTGAACCAGGCCATGTCAAACCTGAATCCATCAATCACTCAGTGCCAGCCATGGGGAAGAGAGAGGGGGTGGAAAGGCAGAAATGGAGAAATGAGCGCAGGGAAGGATGAAGGGGCGGTTAGGGTGAAGTATAGCCACCAGTCCACCCTCTCTCACCTTATTTATCCTTTCTCCCAACCTCCCTGTCTCCCACCATAGCCGCAAGAAACTCAAACTCTTACAGAGTTTGGAGGCAGCTGTCAGGTCACAACAGGGATTCTCAACTCATTCTAACCAAGAGGTTCACAGACCTAAACACGTCTGAACAGAGGTGATGAGGACAAGGAGAGGTAAGAAAAGGAGAAGAGACCAAAAGAAAGAGACGAGAAGAAAGTCAAGGGGAGCCGAGAAGACGGGGGACATAAGAAAAGGAAAGAAAAAGAGAAGCATAAGAAGGGAGATGACAGAGGAAAGGACAAGGAGGACATAAAATAAGCCATAAGAACAGAAACAAAAAAGAAAGAGGTGAGAAGAAGCTACGGTGAGCCTGTCAATGTGCATGCGTGTGTGTGTATGTGTGTGTGTGTGTGTGTGTGTGTGTGTGTGTGTGTGTGTGTGTGTGTGTGTGTGTGTGTGTGTGTGTGTATGCTATGCAGAATGAAGTGTCTCTGTCAGAGCCCCAGCTCCCCCTCTGGGCCGCTGCTGATTAATTGTCCGTCCAGTTCCTGTGATAGCGACCACTTTAACCAAGACTCCCGAGACACTCACCCTTGTCCCATCCCCGCCAAAAGCCACCTCTCCTCCCATGTACCCTGCTGTCTGCCTGCCCTTCTCTGGCTAAAATTAGGAAAATGTTTCGCCTCCCATCTTTTTTCTTTTTTCTGTCTTACCCTGGCTGCTACAAATAATCTTACATCAGCACCCCATTCACCTTGCCATCGGGGGATAATGTCTCTCTGTGGGGGAGAGGTTTTGGAACAAAGGCAGGGAGGGAGGGGGTAAAAACAGCATGATATACAGTGTTTCCCCCTGTGTGGTTACATGTGCAGTTGTGACTGGCTGAGATAAAGCACCCCTGTCTCAGGTAAACAGTCTAGCACAGCAGGGCAAAATGACAGGATTGACTTTGGACCTGGGTTGCACTTAGTCAGCTCCTCTCACATTTGATATACACTCCCATCCTGCCTATCCATCCCTTCACACACACACACACACACACACACACACACACACACACACACACACACATGGTGTATACCAGGCCATTACAGTTCTCTAATACTGTATGTCTGATGAAAGATTGACACATATATTGAAGACAGTCTCATTAACTTCAGTAGAGATGTTACCAAAGAGAAGATGTTTCGGGATAGTCAGTTTTGCACAATGGTTCACATTTTACAATTACACACTAATTCAAGAGAAATCTGCATTCTTTTCTACACTGTGAACAATAACTGTCATACTCAGCATTGTCCCTTTGCTTCCTCTCCCTCTCTCTGCCAAGCTGCAGAACCGTAGCATCTATCCGGACGACTATATAGCCAGCCCTCAAAAGCAGCCAAGGTCAATTGCCTTTCCTGCTCCTCTCATCCTGTGCTTTATGTACCTTCACATCCAGGGAAAGAGAACAGCACTATTTCTGCTCTGCTGCAAGGTGACTGCTGCTTCACACCAGCAACAGCCACTCTAGGCTAGGAGGAGTACCGAACATTTCCTTTAACGTTGAAGGAAAATCTGTGAAAAATCTATTCACATAAAAGCGAAATGTAGTTCATGCTACTTTTAAATCTAAAAGCATAAAGATTCCCATATCTGTTATTACTTTGATCCTAGTAGATACTGATCTGGTTAAAAACCTGAATAAACAAGCATACAAAAGGATTCATTCTGTAGCTATGGATGAGAGTATCTTCGACTAATGTTGTACGGGCATTAATGACCATAATATGGGCTTAGAAAAAGTTGCTGATCAATACTAACAACTCAATGATTATTCTACCACAGACTCAGATCCCTGTATAGGAACAAAATCAATATTCCAATAATAACTTCCAAAGAAGTTTTGTGAAATCAACTGCATTTTAGTATTTACACAGTAACATCAGTGGTCATGTTGTAGAGGGTGGTATGTCAGTAAAAAGGTTTTAAAGCACAAATTAGATCACTGCCTTAAAAAATACTCAAAAAGCACACACAAAAGATGATTGCAATTATTAGAATAAATGTAATGTCCAACGTGTATTGGGAATTGAGTGACTAAAGGCTAAAAAGACCCTGGTGACAAATAGGAAATCAAGACTGAACACTATTTTCACTTTTTATGCGCTTTCTACTTTTCATTTCCTTTGTCTCTGTATGTTTTTTCTTTTCTTCACTGCAGCGTCTGATTATCCTCATCCCTGATGAAAAATAACAATTTGCCTAATATTCAGACAGAGACTTATTATGTGCGACACTGCACTTGTACTTAATTTTTCTGCTCTGGTATTCAATGGTGATACATTATCATTTAATATTAATCCTGATGGTATTACAGTAAGATTATCTACCGTATAACCTTTCTGTTTCTGCATTCTCTGTCACATTTTTATAGTACACTGCTAACATTTCACAATAGGATTATTATTTGTTTAGCATGTTTGGTGCAGCCATTTTTCATCCTTGCATAGATAAACTGTTTTTCTGCAAAGTCTGATCTCTCTCTCTCTCTCTCTCTCTCTCTCTCTCTCTCTCTCTCCCACATGTCTCCTTACAGCTGCCATGACTGACTGCAAACTCATTTATTACAGGTCACAAACGCCAAGTGCTTCATTTAAAAGGACGCCACCCCCCTCTCCTCTAACACAAGTGAAAAATCGACCTGCAAGAATAGCATACAGGGCACACCGCAACATTAGCACTAAACAGAGGCCAGCAGCGCCAAAAAGATGGGAACAGGGGTTTGAGCAATGGGGGCAAAACCGAAAGACCGAAGGGATAACGCATTACATTTTGCTGGAGCTATCATAACAGCAACAACATAGACAGTGACCAATTTAAAGTACCTCCTTTCAGATGCAAGGCCCCTATAAATAAATACTAAAATGTAACATTACATTGTGGGTTCTAGCGATGAAAAAATGGCAACTCTTGCTACAATTGCACTGACTTTAAAAAAAGTTTGGTTTATTTGAACTTATTAAACAATTACACATGACACACCCCAAGCCTGTTTCGTATTTATTCAGGCACACAAATCACCAAATCAAGATTTTGCGTGAAGCGTGTGTTCCGCCGGCCATATCCGATATCACTCAAAAGCCTGTCTGTAATTACATTGTAAATGCAGATTAGCTATGAATATTTTATAAGGGGATTACTAAAAGAGGAAAGAGACAGAGAGGGAGAGAGTCGAGAGAAACCAGCCCTTTAAATGCACACCCACATGCAGAACTGTATGAAAAGCTCATTTGAAGGTGGAGCTAGTCTTTCATGCCCAAGTTGTCAGCCTATTATCATCCTTTCATATGTTCGCCACCATTATTAACTTTGAGCGGGAATAGAAAAACTACACAAAAAAAGTGAGAATAAAACACATCACTCCAATATGTCAGGCTGTCGCTTCAGAGCGAGAGAAAAAACATGGCAGAGCAACTCTTATCATTGAACTCTCATTCTGAAACGTGGCGGTAATGAGTGTGTCTTAACAAAGATTAGCCATAATTTCCATTGTCATTTTAATGCTCCCACATTATGTGGAGGCTTACAAAGCCACAGATGAAGGCAGAGGGTGGGTGGAGGAAGAGGAACAAGCAGACACTGGAGCAGAGAGAGAGAGAGAGAGAGAGAGAGAGAGAGAGAGTCTTTGGAGCTTGGTTAGTCTGTCAGTCACCCGCTATCCCTCCAACCATGCAGCCGTAGAAACAAACACTGACAGACACAGTAGACACACACACCAACACACATGCAGTATGTGCGCGTGTTTCCCAGACCCTTTGTCACCACATTTTTAACCCTCAAGATATGGTTGTCAAAGAGGTCGGTGCGTGACAGCCTTCTGCAGCCCTCCAGGAGGATGCGGAGGATAGACGGGCTCATTGTGAGAAGAGGAGCAGCAACAACAAAGGGGATCAAAAGTCTCACAAACTGACAGACATACATGATGCGTTCAGACTCCCGACATCTACATTGTCTAGTGAACATAGGAGTGAGGACTTTCAAGGGCCTGGATATCACACATTTGCCTAATGCTTCAGAGTGATGGCCCAGGGTAAAGGTAGTTTGAGTATTTGTGTAAGTGTGTGGGAGTCTCTCAAAGACTCTTATTATATTATGCAAATTTCACATAAAATCTTTGTCAGTTTAGAATATCAAATGATGCAACAATTGTTTGTTTGACATCTTGCAAAAAAAAAAAAAAATGCTCGTATTGTCAGCGTTTAATTTAACTGTGTAATACTGTAACATCATGTTTAGCTAAGCTTTGTTTCCATTTCTTTGGGAGTAAAGTATGTGGAACTGAGATTACGATTTTGGTCAATGTTTCACTTGCTTGCTGGCTGAGTAAACATAGCCTGCTATTTTTTTTTTTTACCATTTCCATAAATAAAAGACTTTCCCTTTGGTGCAAATAACTTATTATTATTATTATTATATACCCCAAGAGCAGACTCAAACCTTGCAGCAACGTTGATACAGAGAGAATAAGTCTAAGCAGGGATTTTTGACTGACAGTTGTCTGCACTGTGCATGACGCCGCATCATTTAGCATCTTTTCTTAGTCTGTTGTTTGTGTCGATCCCATTTCAACACACTCAAAAAGTCTTAATGGTAGCAGAAGCCCTGAGAAATTGTATTGTTTTTCTTGCTGCAAGCACCTCTTGGTGGCCCTAAACGCACATTTGCCAAACCTAATTAAAACGCAGCGGATTGATTTCCGCGCTACTGAAACTTAAGTCCCCAATCTGTCTAAACTCGCCGTGGTACTCTATATGGTCAAAGATATCAAGCAGGACCTCGCTTGTGTTTGTGTATATGAGTGTTTATTGCACTACCATGTTAATGAAGGACTTTTGTTGCTGTGTTGCACAAAGGCTATCAGTGTTATTATCTGTGTGTCTCACTTGTTCCCTTCCCTTTCATTCTCTCGCACACAATTTCAAAGCTTGCTCAATTTACAGAAAGCAAATACAGAAACCATAAAAAGCAGAGAAACCGGGGGAGTGAAAAACATTATAAAGCATTCCGTTTTTCAACTAAACCTGTCAAATCTAACGTAATCTAATTGCTTGTAAACCATGCTTCAAACATAGAATTAGCATTTTGAATACACACGTGATAAACAACTGGCAAAACCAAGCATGTACACACATGTGCAATGCTCCAATTCAATTATGACATCCTTCACAAAAAGGACATTTATTAGCTGAGCTGACAGTGATGCATGGCAAAACACATGCACATGCATGGTGCATTTATAACTGCAGGTTATAAATGAGGGTGCAGCGCTGGTAAAGGTCACACAGGACATGATCCAATCATTTCTGCTGGCTGCAGACAGTCTGACTGGTTATAAGCCCATCAACAAGTCAGAACTGGAAAACAATGTCTGCAGTTGTGTCTTCAGAAAGAAAGAATAATAATACAATTCCCTCCATCATCCTAAACAAACTAATCCGTGGTAATCTAACACGGTTTATAAGAATATGATCCAAATAAAAGACATAAGTCCCTGTGGTGGCAATTAAAGAATATTAGAGAAATATCACAGCAGATTTAAAAAAAAAACAAAAAAAAACACCATTACAGACAATAAGGTCATAGACTCACTATCGAGTAGGCCACTGCACACAACACTTTCAGTCCCTGTTGGAATATTAAAGGATTTTTCATTAGGGATTCTTGGGCTGCATTGTGGGTGCTACACATGTATTATTGATGCCAGCAGTTCAAAAGCAGTTTGTTTGTTGAGAAGTGGAGAGATTTATAGGAAACTTAATGGTTTCCACTCCTCTCACAATGAAACTACTGTCTAGATTACACAAACAGAAGTTTTTTTACTCGTTATCTGGCTGCAGGGTGAAATGCCCAGGAGAGGGAAACACAATAAAAATAGTTAGAATTTCTTTTCTGCAGCAAATGTCTTTTGGCTATTTTTTCTTTTCTTTTGGCTGTCAGTAACACATGGCAAGGTATGGACCATAGGACATTGAATGGACAGATCAACAAAAACTCACAAGAAAGCTGGAAACAATAATGTGATCATCTGCATCTAAAAACACATCCTGACAGCAAGACAGTTCATAGTAGTTAAACTGATTTTTGTTCATATAGTAGATCAATGGCCTTAAATTCCTCCTCATCTCTCTCAGACACAGAGGAGATGAAAGCACAGAGGTTCACATTCCTTTTTCCAACAAATGGAAGTGGATCACCACCTTATCAAAGACTGCCATTCTTCTAATAGAAAGCCTGGTGGCGGTGGAGGGTCAAAGCTCCTTTATCAGGCAACAGCAGGCAAAGATATGACTGTAAGAGGGCTTTTGTGACCAAGCGGAGCCATGTGGGCCGCTAAATGTGACACCATTTTTTCTCTATACATAAAGAATGATGTACAGGTCTGCAGCATGGTGAGAGTGCAAAAACACAAGAAATAGAGAAGGAAATCCTCACGTCCTTTTTCGAGATGAGTCTCTCTCTCTGTGCCACACTCGACCCCTCGAACATTTTGATATACTCACATATCAGCCACACAATGGAACTGCAATTTTAGTCCAGTAAATACTGGGTGCCACTATAAAAATCAAGGAGGCAGTAGTACCAATTAGGTTTTTAGAAGGCCCTTTGCGGAGAATCCTTAACAATCAAACTGCTGCTGAGAGTTGTAAAACAGGGTCATTTAAGGATGTAGTTTATCTACATGGTAATTGAAAACCCACTCCACACACACACACACAGTTGCATTCGGAACAGATGACTTGCTTGCACTCCTGCTCATAAAAAACATGAATATTCATCAACACAAATAGAGTTTTGGAATGTGGCCATGTGTTTCAGAATCAGCATTCAGTATGCATTCCCCACCTCTGTCCTCCTGGTCCTCCAGCTCCAGTGTATAGCTGCAGTCAAATGAAGAGCAGGGCACAGCGCAGAGACCCTGTCACAAACTGGCATCTTACAGACATGTGTGCTGCTGTCATGTGAAAACCTATTTACTCCAGTTTAGGTGGTTTTGTGTTCGATTTAAGGAGTACATGGTACTCTGACGTGGGTTGACAAAGACAAAAATTCGTGTGGTCTAGAAAAGGCTCTGATTTTCGTAGTTGCTGAAAAGGTGCCATTTTGGAAATAAGAGATTTTAAACAAACAGGAATGGAGCATGACGTTTTGAAATGACTCATTTAGGGAGATTTAAGCAATTATCAAAGAACCTCATGAGAAAGCTCTGGTGCAAGTGCAATCTTTAGCATGCTTCATACAAAAGCGATTCCAACACACGCAGACAACTCGTTCGCGAGCGCAGATGCACACGCGTACACACACGCACTAGCGCACACACATTTCATCACTTTGCCCTTCTCTGCCTTTCCTCTCACAGACAGAATTTAATCTGCGTGTACGCCGATTTTGTATAATCCGCTCTTCCTACATTTGTCTCGGACTCTACTTTGTGTTCCTCTAACTTCCATATACATTTTACAAGATTTTGGAGCTCCACCAGGGGATGGGATCAGCCAGACTGTGTGAAAGGCAACAGCCACCGTTATCTTCGTGGTGGATTCTCCCGTTTCCGAGAAAAAAAAAACATTGCATATTGACACACAGGTTGTATTAAACGCAATAGGAGTTACATTTTTATTTTTGTTCTGAAAGAAAACACATCTGTTTTACATCGTTCCACATTATACAGCTCGTTCGATACGCACTGTAAAACATTCTTGACAATAAGATAGTTAGTGAAACTTTCTCAAATAGGCTATGTGAAAAATTACAGTAATATGTTTTCTGAACCGACCAAAATTACCGACAAATCCAAAACCACCATTTCCTCTGCACAAAGTGGAGTCACCTCGAGACAGGGATCAGCGTTTCTCCAACGTTCCTTTAAGTGAAACAAACAATACATTCTGTTTTTTGGAACAATATGATTCAGGAATAATTCATCTGACCATGTTTTCATCATTGTAACACGTGGCAATGTTCTGTGCGTAAAATGACAAGAGCACACGCATCTCTCTCTCTCTCTCTCTCTCTCTCTCTCTGAACCGCATCCAACCTTTTAATTAAATCACTAATTTTTTTCCCTTTAAGGCTCTACTGGACCCGGATCTTATGGCACAGTGGTGGGCCTGCGTTAAGCTCTGCGCTTTCATTGGTTATACAATTAAATTTGCAGGCCTACATTGAAATGTTCTTCTTCTAGAAAGCTGTGCTAATAGGACTGACATTGTTGGAAAACAGTTTCACTTATTGTAAGATGTTTAAACAACAAGACAATTCGCAATGGGATAGAACGTTCCACTCATAAAAATAAAAGAGACAAAAAAAAAATATATATATCAATCCAATTTGCAGACTGGCTTAAGTGGCTCAACACTTCAACAATAACATCCAACGATTTTAAAGCTTTTAAGTTTTTAAGACATTCCACTATGAATGGATATGATTTTCATTCACGTGTATCCGTTATTTACGGTTTAATCAAATTCTCCAGTCATCAGTCACAACAAACAGCCACTCCACATAGGTGGTCAAAATAGTTACACACACACACACACACACACACACACACACACACACACACACACACACACACAAGACCATCACTAAAAGCAGAGAAAGGAAATATATAAAGGATGCGGACGTGTGTGAATTATGGATAGCTTTTACTCTGGTCCAGTCTCATTTCAATTTTGTTTGAAGGTGACTATGCATGATGACGAGGATGGTGGCTTCTATCTATCTATCACACACACACACACACACACACACACACACACACACACGCCTGTGCGTAAAGAGCGCCGCTGCGCTGTACAAACGGTACGTGGTCCACAGGATCCCTGAGGGGACTCACTATAAGATGAGAAATAATGTAATTTCACGGTAATCCGCTTTGCTTCATCCTGATTACAGAATGCATATGGATGAATGTTCACCACTGTTATCACCCTTTGCACAGGTGAGAGTTACACATATCGTTACCAAACACAACGGTAGACTATTTCCAAACCAGTCCCTGGCTGCAGGACTTACAACTTAAAGTAGTTGATCAAATGCCTTTGGAATGGCAACGCTTGTATAATTTCAATTAAAAATAAATAAATAAATGATGCCGGGGTTACAGCTACCTACTATCACTGTTATTTAGGGATAAACTAGTCGGAAGAGGAAGAAAGAACAGAGACAATAAGGAACTTTTGAAACACAGTCGTAAAGTCTAGCCACAGGAAGGAAGACAAGAGTACAGTAGCCTGTTGTAAAGCGAGGCTGTCACTCCTCTGTGTTTGTTCACACTGTGTCTAAAGGACACGTGCGATGGACAATAAATGCTCTCCTTTCCCTCTAAATTCAACAGTGCCGCTCTGTGCACGAAGAAGACAGAGCAAGTCACTGGTATGGATTCATTCATCTTATCGCATCGATATGTCCTGTTACAACCTGCCATCTGCTCAAACCAGCACCTGTGTTTCAGCATCACAGTGCTCTGTGCGTCAGCCCCTTTTCAGGTGAATAATAAGGATGCCGTTTCTTCAACATTAAGATGCTGAATGATACTGAAAATGACAGCAGGAGGTGCGGATGTTTTTCTGTCAAGCCCAAATACAATTGTTACATGCATGAAAAGAACAACAGTGATGGAAAAGTATGCTCCATGGATAGTTATGCCACTGCGCTCAGTGCGCACCGAGCAGCTCCACAGAAAACTGCGCACCGGAGAGCAAACGGATGGCGTCCACTCACCTGATTGTGAAGAGCTCGACCCGAACAAGAGACAAGTCAGGAGAAAGCCGAAGCAACACAGGGCAGTCGTTGGTTTCATTGTTGTGCTTGGCAAGTATCTCCTTTAAATTCACATGTCCAGCAGCGTATCCTTCCTTGAAACAGCCAGAAAGGATGAATCGTTTGCGTTTGAAGCCTCTTCAGCCTGTGAGTTTGGGGACTTTGGTCGCTTTTGACTAAGTTTACAGTTTGTCCGAGAGTGTTCCGCCTCGCCTCTCTGTGCCTGCAGGCCTAATTAGTGACTGAGGTGAAAGCAGAAAGAGTCGAATGTTAGTTACCAACGCGCGCACTGTAAAGCTTGTCTAAACAGTACAAAGCAGTACTCATGCCATTTCTCCCCGACTTGGATACAGTATGCAGCTGTAGACTCGTATTCTTCAGACACACCTCCGAGTCCCTGAACTCCTCCTACTGATTCTGTGATTGGCACAGGTGCACGACAATCACCCTAAACCCCACCACCCACAACTCCATACGCGCTGCCATTGGTTGAGACAAGTTGCCAAAACCCCATGAATTAGTGCGTCGGCACCGTTGCACCTGTCACACGGAGCACAGCAGAGATGAATGCTGCCTGCGAGGAGGATTTATAGGTGTAATGGGTGAAATAGAGCTGAATATCACTTGTAGGTAGCTTTCCCATGCGCTTTTGAAGATTTGATCCAGATTTGATAATGTCTCATATTGGAGATTTTGTGAATTTAATACGTCACTGCACTGAACTTTCAGAACTGTACTTTGAGTTTAGTGAGAATGATGGCCAGTTCTACAATATATTCCATTATATTAATATCACATTTATAGTGAATTAATCATTAATCGGTTTGCTGTTAATCCTGTGACTCTAAATGTTTATTCCTCCTATCTAAAGTTGCTTCATTTTATAAATCAACATGATCAGGCAATAACGAGAGCGATTTCGACAGACTTTTTTTTCATTGTGCATCTAAAGCAAAGCTTTCCATTTTTCCTTAGTTATCAGAGTACATTACTGTTGAAGGCAATATCTCTCCATACCCAGGGTAATCATTTCCCCAAGGGGTGGCTCAGTTTAAATGACACAAATCAATGTCAAATAGAACGTTTAGATAGTGATATTATTTTGCTCACTGAGCTATTTGTAATAGTTTGAAAGCAGTGACTTTGCAATGACAGAAAATTAACTAATATAATGGGAGCATAGGAAACAATGTAATAAAAGGTCATAACTTTCTGATCCAGCTGCTGCCTACTTTCGCACTTTTGGAAAAAGGTGCACGCCTCCTGGAGTTAACAATATGTCCAAACATCTGGAACGGAAATCATGCACTCTTACTGTCCCCCCACCCACACCCACACACACACACACACACACACACACACACACACACACACACACACACACACACACACACACACACACACACATACACAGAGTGCACTATTCTTGTTTCTTCATCAGATTCATATTAATATTTAGAGTTCAACTCTATGTAGCCTACTTGGGTAAAAGTGTAAAATAAGTTAATTTTATCTTTATATTTGCATAATTAAGCCACCTATTTAAGCTAAAACACAGTATACTCTTATATTAGATTTGATATGTAAGCACCATAACAGGTACAATCAACTACAAGCAAGTATAATAATGGGGTCTTTTACGGGACAAAAGTATGATATTTTTGCTCTTCTGAAAGTGGTTGTTATGACTGGAGGAGGCAGTTTACCTTCCTTTTGATTTTCCATTACATCAAAGTATATTCCTGAGCAATAATCTACTCAAGTCCATAAACACCCTTCTTTTAGCTATAGGCAGGTCACTTCTCCCCAGAAATCATTCAATGCTTGTGTTTGCTTCTAATAGGGAGGCATACCACTCGCTCACCCCTCACACACACCCACTGCCTGGCTTGGTGCTTTTTCTGATCCTGGAACAGTGAGCTGAACTTCCCTGAGTCAAGTGTACCCAACACTTTAAGAAAATGGGATGCAGACAGTTTTCACTTTGAAGAAAGTCAAAAGGCTGTGTTGTTTTCAGCTTGGTTGCAGAATGAATAGTGCACTGAACTGTGATGGGCACTTCTTGAACCTCCGCTGCAGTATTGACCCTTCACCAGTGGGGGGCAGTCCATTTCTCACCTTATAGGTCATAAAACCAGTGGAGTGACACAGTGGGGGGTGGGCGATCCAAGCTGCCACCAACTAGTTTCCTGACTCTCTGTGTGACATTGGCTTCCTATCACACAGAAGCTTTATTAAATATTCCTCAGCAGAAATGGGCTTTTAATATCACTGACACCACAAATTTATTAAGAATTATGGAAAAATGAGATCTGGCAGCATGCTACGAGGGGAGGCTCACTCTAAATATGCCCCAAACGGCTGCCGTTTATCATTTTTAATACCAAAAATGCAATTTAGCAACGTTGTGTATTTTCATTATACATTACGCTTTAAGAGGCACCTTCTGACAGTATCACCCTAATGCTGTCAATTAGGTCATTTATTCAAGGGATTATGAGAGGGAATGAGACGAGGTTTCATGTGTTCTTCTCGGCGTTCCCTGGTGCCTGCTGTACAGCTAATCTAATACATAACCCCCTGATTTGTTTAATGGATGAGACGTTGCTGCTGCAAGAGGCACGCCAATAAAAGCCCGGGCCCTCCAGAGGCTATTGTGCCTCATAATGATGCCAGACACACATTGTGAGAGTTATGAAGCAATTTTTTATCATGCGGCACATTGTTTTGCTCTGTTGGTGCCGAGCAAGTAAAGGCAATCTCTCCCTGCAGCACAGCACTTCTCCCCCACACTTAGATAAACCTTCAGTATGATAAACTGTCCCAGCCACATGTTGCAGAGATGAAGGAAGTTTAGGATTGAAATGCATGTCCTGTGCTGATGATTTGCTAGTTAGTCTTTAGACTTTTTGTTCACGGTTTCTTCATTTTTCAGAGATTTTAGTCGACTGTTATGTTAAATGAGACTCAAACACAAGAAGACATTTCATACAGTCGCAGTAAAGGAAAACATTGTGTTTTATGGCTCTGGTGAAAATGAAAAGCATGTACTCATTTGTGGTTAAATGCAACCATTGCACTGACCTCTGTCTGCTTCTGCACATGGTACAATGTTCTTCAAATAGGAGGTTAGGAGTGGGATTTTAGATCAAATTAAGTCTAAACAGCAAACACATAATAGCCAGCACTAAACTGCCTCTTTTTGAGCAAATCAACACTTCAGTCAAATGCATCTATACAAAAGACTATGCAGATAGCACCACAGGTGTTCTTTCATGCCTCAGAGTGCTCCTATCTTTCCAAAACAATAAGGGAGAAAGAAGATTAATACTTCTTTCATATATACTTCCATTTCTTCGATGCCAGGGCTGCAAAAACTTTGAGACATTTGTTATTGTCAAAACAAAACTGTTTACTGAATAGATACTGCTGAAGTAGTCTTAGAAAGGTAACTAAAGAGCTAAAAGACTAAAAACTGAAAACACTTCATAGTATATCAGCCTTTTTACACAGCGAGGGAATGCTAAATCAATATCAAAATGGCTGCAGCATGCACTAAATATAATATAATATATGTGTAATGTTCTTTTTCTTGATACACTGTCTTTTCTTAACCTGGCTAGTCTTATATTTGTCCTAGTATTGAATATATATATATATATATATATATATATATATATATATATATATATATATATATATATATATATATATATATATATATATATATAGTGGCTAGTCTTATATACTTAATGAGCAACATCCAATCCAACATCCAATTATCAAAATTGCAAAAGGTTGGGTAATGGGTGGTTCAGTAAAAGCAGAAGAATGGTCCAGATTCTGAATAACTGAATAACCAACAAATACTTTAGACCACCACTTTGGAACTTGCCGTTGGCTTGAATCATAAAGAAAATTGACAATGTTGCTTACTATTTGCATCAGCTTCAAATGTATAATTAACATGATATGTGCGAGATCCAGTCTGAATTCTACTGGAGGGGGGAGGGGTTATAAGGAAGCTGGAAACTTTATGATTCACAGAAGATTAGTTCACCATAGACAAATTCAAAATGCAGATCAGTGGATATGGTGGCATGAAGATGGAAAGTGTTTTTACACGCAGTCAATTTAATTATCTAAAATTGTTGCTGCTAATGATAGATAACTTTGTTATCAGCAGCCACAATGACATGATTAATTGCCCTCAGGATTACATGGCATTAGACTTGTCGCGTAGGTTCAGACATTAAATCTTCATGCAGTGAAATACATGTCAATATCAGTTTCGGGTGACTTTTGAGATAACCATTGACAGGCATTTTGCTTGGCTTATCACTCCACTCTCACTATAATCTTATGCACAATTTCTCTATAGGGAGTTGCTTTTTGCAGCTTGTGTTAAAAAAATCTATTCAGTATCCTGTAGATTTATATGCGGAAAAAAAATTCTAAATTGTAAGATTAGACTTTTCCCTGACAGCAATGATATACTACTAAAATACAAACACCCAAACACCCACTCAAAATCTTCATTCATTCAAACTATTAAAGACTACTGAAGTGTTGACTCAAACTTAAGAGCAATAGCTTCTATTAGTGTAAGTTCTAGTTTTAAGACGGCTGAAGCAGTCATTTTGTGACAGAATCTATCACCAAAGCTAAAAACAATAACCCAAAAACCTACTTGAAAGAGTAATTTCGGTGCTTGAGAGTTTACATCAGTGCAGTAGTCCCCGTTGGATATAAATCACTAAAAGTAGCTTTTTCCCAGTGTAATCTATTCACAAAGTCAGTCTCCTGAGAAAGAGGAAGAAACAGGAATGATTTGGCTTTGTGGGAGACTTGTTTGTGTGGACACATTTAAAGTGACTGCAATAGAGGGATTTCAATGGCTGTGCGTGTTGTACACTTACTGCTATTTCCTTTCACATTTGTCCTCTCATCAAACTCATATGGTGGCTAAAGTGTCAACTGAAACTCTGACTGGCTGTGCACGAGCCTGACTCAGTGAGCAATAAGCAGCGTTAGCGCATTACACACACATGATTACGTGGCCATTTCCTCAGTGAATGAGTCTCATCAGAAGTCACTGAAGAAGCCACTGAGTGTGTAATTGTTTCCCATTAGGGGAAACGTTGACTGCCATCGAGTTGCATCTCACTGCAGAGTCTGCTGACGAATGCTCGCTGTCCACTGAGTGGAGCGGGCTAATTTTGCTGTGGGTTGTGATGGAATTGCTCAAAATCCCAAAAGCACCAGATCAGTTTCAGGGTGAGGGTGATGCATCATGTGTCTTTTTTTCTGTGAAAGAAACTGCAGGTCAAGAGTTCATATGTTTGTTGATTCACTGGAGTGACACCAGGCATTAAACATTATTATCAGTCATACCAATGCCAACAGCACTAATGTCTCTGTAGCTCAGATGCAGTCAGTGCTCTTTACGCAGCGGTGTGACTGTATGGACCATGTTTTTAATTTTTTTGGGGGGGGTTTGTGCTGCTTTTGCTTTTAGAAGGTTTCAAGTTGGATTATCGCAAGAATATAAGTTTAGTGTGCTTCTGTGCAACGGTTATGTGGACATATGTATTCTTGTTTTGACAATTATGTTCCTTTATAAACTAGTAGCTTTTCTACAGTGTTAACATATCTTCAGCATCATGCCCACACTCTACACACTCACACACACTCTCTCTTTTTGAAGCCTGCACTGCAGTGATGAATAATCGTTAGCATGCGCTGTTGTGAAGGTGTTGTAAATTGGATAGCTTACATTGCAAATTACTGGCCGGTCAGAAGTTCAAATGAGGCCGACCGTGTCAAGTGAGACATGAGGATGAGGCAGAGAGAGGACTTTTCTCAAGTTATTTAATGGCTGCCTGGAATGGGCTTTACTACTGCACCATTAAGTTGATGGGGATGGGAGGTGATCAGCGGAGAGAGGTGGGGTTCTTTTGTACACTGCTGCCATCTACAGGATTGAGAGGGAAGTGTCATCATCACTGCTGGGGAGGTGGGAGGGGTGTCTCTATAGCTGTTGTGGAAGACAGACAGACAGACAGACAGACAGACAGACAGACAGACAGACAGACAGACAATATATAATAGAAAAGAATGGAATAGTATTGACTCAGAAAAGTTAGTGGGGGCAATTCTGTCAGAATATCTATAAAAGATTCCCAATGATAAGAACTAAAACAAAGACTGGTAAACATAATATGTCACAAACAACAATGCTAAATATGATCTTGTTTATATCCAAGAACCAGAGCGATGGCATGCTGCTTCTAATGTTTGATTGCAACAAGTCACCACTGGATGGCAGTATGAGAAAGGGCCTGAAGTGGAATGCAAAAAGGACCTCCAATAGCACAGCTAGTGCAAAAAGGGGAAAAAACATTGCTATAACGTTTTGAATGTGTTTGTGCATGTCTCTTAAAGTGTGTTTCTTGTATCAGTGGGTGTATTAAAGGAGAACAAGATACAAATAGAGTCACAATTGAGACACAGCCAGATAAGAAATCCTGAAAGATCTGGAAAAAAATCATTCATAAAGACAATATATGTAAAGTCAAAGTTTTCTTTCTCACTTTAGTAACACAAATCTTAAAAGTGAGATTTAGTTTTTGCAAAAAAAGACAAATGCAAGGGTAATTTAAATTACAAATATACAGCAGCCTTAATAAAAACTCACGGCTTGAACTAATAGGGCTTCCTTTTCCTGTTTTTACAGAAACCAAAGCTTTTAGGAGGAGCTTAAACTCACTGTACAGTGGATGGATACATGGCTGCTCAAGTGCAATAGTTCCATAAATAAACAGGCCTTGTATTATCTTATGTTCTTGTAAAATCACTCAGCATGAAATGGAACAGTCCAAGCTCTCCTTTCAAAGAACCAAACAGCAGAAAAGATTGATCAAAGTGCCTGGATGTGAACTCCATTCACATTTAGGCTATTTTGTCTTGTTTTGGATTGTGACTTTCCCAGTGGAACCTATTTCAAAGTCCCAACATAACTTTGAAAACAACTCAGCGCTTCATGCAAGTCACAATTTTGTGCTGAGTTTAAATTTACATTAACAGGAACACAACATCTTGTAATAAAAACAAATGAAAAATAAGCATTGGCCTGATTTTTAAACCAGTTTGCCCAGCAAGATAGCAATATATGACAATCATAAATTGGTTTTAGTTGGATTTTCCAGCACATTTTCATAGCCACACTGGGGAAATACTACACATGAATCTCATGAAGCCGGTGTAGAGCTAAAACATAGTTCATGTTGGTGACTTGACATAATGCCTGTTAAATGTTCTGTCACAATGATTACCATAGTTAAAGAGACATTCTAACTTGAGAATAGAGATCTACATATACATATAATATAAATTGCTGTTCCTTTTGTTCTGTTATGGTTCAGTTTCTCTCAGCCCTTGCACTGTCGTCGTGTCACCTGCGAGAGAATGTTTATTCTGGTCTCAGAAAATGGGTGATAATGACAGCAATGCATGCATTGAAGGTGCACTGACTTTGGTTCACCTCACTGAAGGATGACAATTGATACATTGATTAATACAATAACGGTGAAAGGAATGTAGAAGGTACATATATTTGTATAAAGAATGAAGAATATTGCAGTTAATAATGCTACAGAGACATTACAGAGTTTTGGTAAGCAGGAACATACAGTACCTCTGCACAATAACCTTTTATAGTGGGTCCTCTGGTGGTTTTCTAATCACTCAGACATCATGGACAATGTTTGTGAAAGAGGCAGAACCAGGTAAGGCCTCAGCACTGGTTAGAAGTATGTCAGTCTTTCCATCTGAGTCTTCTCCACTGCTCTCTTGACCTAAGTGCCTGCAACCACAAGAAACGTGCTGACATTTGAAAAAAAGAAGGTGAGATGTGTACCAAAACTACTTGCACTAACTGCTATATTCTTGACTTTCTTCCTCTGTTTTCCCTGAGTTACAAGCTGAATAAGCTGAATGTGTGAATAACAGATTGGCAGAGTCTAGAAAGTAGTTTCTCCACTAAATAAATAACAATTAATCAACAGCAAGAACTTCTTTAATTACTGTTGTTATTTGATTACTGATATTTTGTAAACTACTACAACTATTCTCTAAGTAGCCAGTTTTTCCATGACATGGTATTTATATATACTTTTGATAAATTAACAGCTTTACAAACATCATATAATTTGTATCTTTTAGCACAGAACTTAAGTTTTTTTTTTGATAGTCCTGCTTTTCATTTGAGAAATCATTTACATCGTGATTGCAGGGTTACCAGCAGTTACAACACTTCAGTTTGAGTAACAGTACTGGCCTCTTCTGAGAAGGACAGTAATGCCAAACCTTTCAGACTGTCAGACGACACCTTGTCAGCATCATTGTACAGAAACAACTGTGAGTGTGACCCACTGTGTTGATAACGTACAAATGGTACAACTACAGGAGTACAAATAGAATTTAAAAAAAAGCCATGAATCAAAAATGCATTTCAGTTTGAGTGTTACGGTTCTGTCATAAGTGTCACAAAAGGTAATGTACTATAAAGACAGCTGAAGGTGTTATGGTGGTAGAGTGAATGTAGTTTGATGTGATGTTGACTGATAAAGTGCAGAAAATGACAAGTAGGGTCCAACACGCAGTGTCTCCCCAGCCCACATTCAGCACTGAATGTGATGCAAATGGGATAACACAAAGGGCTGACATTTACTTTTGCACTTTGGTTTACAGTATGTGTGGCTGCCCTTTAAATCACTTGTGATCATTTTAAACATGACTCCTTCAGTCAAACCTTTTTAGGTCCCCCCCCCGAAAAACTGATAACATACTCTGCAGACGAATAGCAGTTTCGTCACAGTCACACTGAAAATGATGAAAAAATATTTACAGTCCAAGCTAATCTATTTTTGGAAATGACACTGATCATACATGCTTCTCAGTCAACCTCTGACATTCAGATTAGGCTTATTGTGAGAAATGTATGAAACTTCCTTCTCTTTATTTGTCTATGTGAAAAAAAAAAACAGGTTTTGTCTTCACATTTATTTCCTGTTTTCAGTTCAGCACACTGCAGCTGTGTATCCACTTATGTCAAACCGCCAGTGCCTGTATCCCCACATCCCACTGTCAGGTTCCTACAATAAGCCTGTGGCTGTTTGCTTCATGACAGCCCTCAAACTGTATCTTGCTTCCCAGTATATTTTCACAGTTCAAGCTGATCAGCAGGTGTGCACTGCCCTACAAAACCCCACTTTCTCTCTTTCTGTCACATTCTCTATCTTCCTGTGTCAGATGCATTCATCCCTCTATCTCTGTCTCTCTCAGTTTCTCAGTTATTGTTGCTCTCTGTCTCTTTCCCACTCTCTCAGCCTGACTTACCATGAAGCATCTGATGTGTGTGCTGATGTCCTTTCTTGGTTACTTTCCCCACTTGCCCTTGCTGCCTTTGCTCTCTCTTTAACTGTTTTGCTCTTCTCCTGACTTCCTTTTTCTAGGGTCAGATGCAGAAGCAAGCTATTGTTTTAGTCTTAAATGCCTCTCCCCGCTTTGTCTATCTCTTTGTGCGTGTTGTTCACCCCACAGTTCCTCCCCACTAGACATGGCTGTATAACGCGGATAAGCAAAGGAAGGAAAGTGGAAGTTCCCCCACAGTCCTACTTCCTCCCCATTGCGACCTCGCTCTTTTAAGCGCCCTGACCGCAAACCAGCCCGACATTACACTTTGGAGGCCTTTGCACAGGGTGTCATAAGCTTGGCCTCAAACATAGCTTGATTTCCAGCTAACCTGCAAACCTGCAAACATAGATGTAATTTGCTTAGCCACTTTGTGGGATATCACCTGTTAATTTGCATGAATTGAAAATATTTTGAGGATATTCCATTGCTAACAATATACCAGCCCTTCCACTGAACATCTTACTGTAAATCATTAAAGTGGGTAGATCGTAGTAAGAAAACCACCCATGCCAGTTTTCAGTATTCCCCACAGATTCTCAAGCTCAGTAGCACCACTCTCTCCCCTGTTTCACCTCCAATGTTTCAACACTGACATTACACCAATCTGTAACGGAAATGCATTAATAATTTCCCAGTTTCTCACATTACATGATCAAACACAAGCAGCGAAACTTAAAGCTACAGCATGTGATACCACATTGCTGCACTGCTTCAACTAGCCAAACTAACTTCTGTGTGTAAAAGAAACAAACTGGGTGTGTGTGTCTGCGTGTTTGTGTGTGTGTGTGTGTGTGTGTGTGTGTGTGTGTGTGTGTGTGTGTGTGTGTGTGTGTGTGTGTGTGTGTGTGTGTGTGTGTGTGTGTGTGTGTGTGTGTGTGTGTGTGTGTGTGTGTGTGTGTGTATATATGCATGTCTTTGCTGGTGTGTGTGAAGTTTTAAGGGCCAGTCCAAACATCCACCACTACCTGGCAGGAAAAACAGGAATAGGATTTGTCACCGTGGCAATTGCACAACCTTGCTGTGGATTCTCACTGGGTTGAAAAAGATCTGGAACTGCTCCCTGCGCTGTAACCTGAAACCCAGAGGACAGGCTGCGCCACTTGTAGCTTAGACAAAAGCCACATGATTCTTACATGCTCAAAAAAAGTGACAATCCATGGGGTGATTGTTAACTTAACGACCATACACTATTCCTATGTGTTGGTATATTACTCACTATAAGTAAGGAAATGAATGACTTTCTCGCTAATATAGAAATTACATTGTATATACTTCTATATAGTCATATTTTTCACATTATATTTTCATCGACATGGTGTACTGGCTGAATGCTTGTCAGACTCCAGCGCCTCTATGAGGTGTGTTTTGGTGTTAATCTGAGTGGGTAAAGTGTGTCTGTAGATAGGTGTGGATGCAGTAGTTTCCAATGCTTGTGACACCTCCAGACAGCTAACAGGATCTGCAGAAGAAGTGTCACAGGCAGTGGAACCTGACTCGTTACTAGAGCCACAAAGCAGTCTCAGCGATCTGTCCTGAGGAAAATATAACAAGTGAGTTTGTGCTATAACAATTAGTGCATCCAGCATTCAATAAATCCTACACTGCTGGAATGCAGGAGAATGTCAAGATTTCTTCTAACTACTTACTAATTTAAACCTTTCATGTCGTTTGCATCCCGTTATGGCCACTGTTGGTAGGTGGTTCCAGCAGGTTCATGTGCCATTAGTTTCGCTGAAGGGTCAAAACCATGACATTAGGTCAACAGTTAATTTTCCAGATGTCAGACCCCAGACCCAAAGCACACAATAAAGTATTATTGTAGGAAACAATAGATCACCTTTTACTTCGCACTTACACAGTGAATTACTAATAACTTGGTTGACAGCCATCTGCTTACTTATTTCAAAGTGCTTTATTATTTCATACAACAATCATTTCTTTAGCACAGACTGTCCTCCGCCATTCTTTAACATGGTGGGTATTTCATTACAGCACAACACATCCTCACCTGAACCACAAGGTGCAGTTGACATTTGGGATTTTTTAATGAAGTGGTGGTTTGGCCATAAGCAAGAGAAAGAACATGCATTACTCTAATGGTTGACTTTCCCCCAAAGAGCAATGTCTGGCCACCATATGAAGAAAAACATTGATTATTAACAATTCTTCTCCTAACAGAATTCCTTTACATTCTCCCAAGAAACAAACTTTCATTTTCCTTAAAGTGTAACTCTTGCCAAAATGGTCAAAAGGGTCTTTTTGTGACTGTACCTGAGTCAAACTTTCGTTTAAAAGCATATTTAGGATGGAAACGCCACTTTTAAGATTGACTGTATTCTCGTTTTCGGTCAAATGGCCTGGGGGAGCGCTAGGGGCACTACTAAACCGCTATTTTTAAAATGTATAAAACGTTTTAGTCTTGAGTTAAAGCTCAGATTAAAGAACATTAATAATGGTTCAAAATGAATGCAGTTTCTTTTTTTTCTTTATTTAGCAAATTATTGTTTTCCTTAATACGTGCAATGTCTGAGAAAAAGTCTTTCTGTCGGAAGAGAAAGTGAGGGCAGGTGTATCACCCCTGTGTTGAAAGTATGAGTCAAACAGAGATATGATCTAGATGGGAACAAACAATCAACTGACAGGCAGGTAAATAGGAATCTGAAGATGAAAAGATACAGTTTGGGGTCTGTTCAGGCTTTACACTTCTCAGTTTTGCTACCGCCTTCAGGCAGCTTTGATTTTGTGTGTGTTTGCTGTTTGAATGTGTGTGTGCAATACACAGATTAAAGAAGTAAGGGGGTGAAGAAGACTGCTCTGACATTTAGAGGCTTCAACAGGCTCTAGCGCCCACCTGCTCATAGACAAAGACTGGAGAGGAACAAACACCACAGTCATTACATTGCAAACTAAAAGGCACTATTGTCTAGAAATTATTCTTTACGTAATGATAGATTTTATGGACAGAACAATGTATTTTGCAATCAGCTTTCTCCGATTTGCTTGTCACTGTACTAGAAATTAAGCTTTTATTTAGGTATTTTCATTTTAAGGCAATGAATGACACAGCATCCAATGCCTTAAATACAATAAACATAAGCTGGCTCTACCAACTGTTACATTGTCGGTGTAACCCCAATGCTTTACAATCAGGGTTTAATTGTCTCAATCTGATTATCTTTTTTCATGTATCTCTAATTTCATAATTAATGGCCAGGAAATTGGCCTATTAAGGTTTAAATGGAAATTCGCCCTCAAATAGACTTTATATACTGTATGTTAGTTTTAGGATATTGTACAAAGCAGTTGGTGATTATGAGTAAGTCTGTCATCAAGCTAAACAGAAGAAAGACAGACTGTGGTGCTGCGTGGGCAGTAAATTATCCAAGTTACTATGACCTGGGTTGGGCTAATGAGGAAACATTTCCTGATAAAAGCCTGTCATATAAATAAAACACAGTGGGATGGAATCTCAAACAAATATTCTTTGAGTCCATAGTTGTTGATCCTTGTCTGTGGACTTTGACTTTACAGCACAAAACCACTGGGATAACATCATTTAAATTCTACTGGTGCTACTTTTCTCCCTGGTGATTATGGTCAAAGTCACAGTCACAACAAGAAGAGTTCAAATCCAAACAATGGCAGAATAGTTATACCAAACATAAGTGGTCAAATCAGTTCTCCAGACATCTTTTCAGTTTTACAAATTTGCATGTTTTTCACAAGATTCAAGAACTGTATTTTTTAGTCGCTATAAAATCTTTTAATTGCATGAAAGGATGCAGTTTGCACGTTTTGAAGAAAATTATATAACAATCTGTCTGACTTCCTGTTTCAAAACACACAAAACAGGCAAGGCAGTAAAATCATGTCTTTAATAGAAGGAACCCCATGCCTTACAAATATACACTGTATTCTTCACAGCAGTGTGTCTTCATGTTATGTCATTGATGTTGAAAACAGGGCTGATCAATCATCTAACTTCCTTCACCACACTCAGTGTTGGACTGATTTAAGTCATGAGAAATTACCAAACAATTTCAATTACTGTGCATCTTTTTGATAAATAAATCACATATTTTAGGACATAAAAATACACAACCTATGCAAATACCTGAGAGCCCTCACATCAGAAAGTTGTTATCAATATCAGAGATGATCAATCAGCACGTTTCTGGATAATTTCAATATTCAGTGCCAAAATATACACCTTTCATATATTATTTCTTATAAAATACAATTCACCTGAACCATATCTTTTACATCTTTGTAAACATTTTAAAAATTAAAAAACACACAAAAGTTCACAAAACTATTTGCATTAACATTTCAGCAGAAAAATAGACATTTAGCATACGCGTTTTCAAAATTTACAAAAACATCCCCGCAATCGGAAACAATAGCAATGATTTTGATATTCAAGTAAACTCCTCACTCACAAGGAGGGCTGACAGAAGACCTTTCTCTCTGTTGTTTTTGTTCATATGGCTGCTTCATTTAAAGAATGTGTAAGGCTGTCCTTATTACAACGTTACTATGAGAAAAAGAAAAAATACTTCTGCGGCCCAAAGTCTTACCAAATATAACTTGGAGGAAATAACATTTCATTTGAACATCATATATTATGCCCAGTTCAAGTTAATAAAGTTCTGGTCTGTCTATGTGTATTCCTTTGAAAGAGGATTAAGGAAGAAAAATCAGGGTAGCATTAATTTACATTTGATCATAGAGTTCTTTAAAGAATATGTTCTTTTAGGAGGACCCCTGTCTTAACAGATAAGGCTTCAGATAACAAATATATACAGGAATGTTATAATAGAGTCAATATCACAGCTGCGAGGTGTAAACAATTCCCAGTGCCAATACTTTCCAGACAGTAGGTTTTTATGCTAGCTGGGCACTAGCTGCGCATAAGAGAAGCAACATGTAAACAGAGAAAAAGCTGCCTTTTGATCACAAGTAGACATTGAACATAGCAGAGTAAATCACTGAGTTTAACCTTAGAGAACAATCAACTGTTTATAATATTGAGCAAAACACAAACTGTAAAACTAGCAATGCCAAACTTCTGGTGAGTGCTGTTACAACAAACATAAAATTGTCCATTGGACAGCATACTTACTTTGCAATGTGCATCTCCAAGATTGTTCTTTCAGAGAAACGACTAACCTGTGTTCTGCCAATGATTGTTTCCCACTCTACCTACACTTCAATGTAAAACAAAACAAAACTAAAAAGCTGTCTATAGTCAGAGTATGGACATAAAGTGCAGGGCCAGTTGTACAAAGCACAGTCTTATCTGTTCAAAGACATTAATTAAAAAGCTGCAGCTAGCCTTATTGATCGAAATCTGTTACCCTTCAACACACTGTGGATGATGGAAAGAGATTTGGAGGTGGAAAGTGGTTAATCTCTTAGTCGCCATTTACATTTTGCATACATGCGCTAGGAATGAGGAATGCTACAGTTTTGGGTGCCTTGGAAGTGCCTTCTTCAGAGTAAAACTAAGTGGTAATCACACTTACTTTCCTCTTGCTTATGCTAACTTGTTCTTGATGCACTCTGTATAAGGTCATACATGAATGTAGCGACATCATGGCAAGAATTAAACATGACAAATGCCCACCATACACATCAAGAACTCCCTCAATTCCCATGATGCAGTAAAATGTAGGCTTTCAGCCACAAATAAAGCAGTGCTACGCAAAGTCTGCTAAGGACAAAGCAGAGTTTTGTGGTGAGTTTGTGATGTTTCCCTATATTTGTCATGACATACAAAATATAATTAAAAGATGGCATTGAACTAGACATATAAGCATGTATTTATCATGCTAGAAAACAGCTCTAATAATGCAGACCCTACCTGACCCTGTACCCAAGCACTGAAAAAAAGCACAGCACTTACACTTACATACTGTACACAGCCATCCAGCCTAAAACATAAAGTGGATTAGATCAAAAAGTTGGGGAAAAGCATAAAGTACAGAGGTACATCAAGAAGAGCAACCAATGCGGTATCTTTAGCCTCCTTTATGCATTTGGTATCCATTGCCATAGTCTGCCAATTTCAAACAAACCATGATACTACTTTAGGAATCTAACTGTACGCTCAAACTGCAAGCAACACCTAACCCATGAGTCACCAGGGGATAATCATTTTCTATAGGAGCAACCAGCGAAACAAATAAATGGCTATTTGGTTAAATGGTTATTTGTGTGAAGAATACATTACCTTGGCAGATGAGAAAAACATGGCTATTGAACTTTTCTGGGGCACAGGGCTGACAAATATCATTAGGCTACATGTTGTGCACTTCCTGTACTTGTGTTTTTCTTTCATTGTGGTTTTTCTTCATGATCAATTAATAGTTCTACCTTGTAAGTGCAAACTAAACAGAGGCTGATAACCATAGTGTCAATAGAAGCAACAAATGCAGTTTCATGAGACAGAGATATAAAGATTTACAAATGTAGGCCACATGACACTTTTAAGTGTATAATTCTTTATATTTACTATATAAATAAAGTTGAGTATATTTTATCATTTTATTAAATGAATGAACTCCAAATGGTTGGAAATGCTTCTTGTGCAGATGAATGTAAAGATATTTGTGATCCGTTTGTGATAATTGTAAAAAAAATATTGGGTGGTGATAGTAAATATAACGTCAGTTAGCTAGCTAGCACCGCTAGTATTGTCTGCTAGCATAGCTGGCCCATTACTCAAGTGTAGCAAAGACAATGAAAAAAACAGCCCTTTTATGCAATATGTCAGCCAAAGTGTATTAATTAACGCTATCACATCAGCTGAATTTTAGTGCTTGTTAAGAGGTAGTTTTCTGCTACCAGCTAGATAAGTAGCCTTTTGAGAGTGAATGTTAGCATTAGTTTTACGGCATAACTTTGGCTTAAATTTAGGCTTTAACTTCACAAACTTCGGTATTAATATGGACATGAATAATTTAAAATGCATTGTATGTATGTTACATGTATTTACATTTGTGCATTTATGATTACCACAATGTATGTACAAATTGTGACATACATTTGCAAGTCTAGTTTATTTGTGTTTATTGACACATTGATTTTTTTTATTAACACTTCTCTTCACAGACTGAATTTAAAGCCTCCTAGTTATCTTAACTTATATAGGACTACAAGAATAAAAAGTCTCAAAAAATTGTAGGCTATTTATTGTATTATCTATTATTAGGGGTAGAGTCTGAAGTAATTTCTAATTGTTTGTTTTTAATTACAACAATCTTGGATGTATTCTAATTCATTTAAAGGTTCAGTAGGTAAGCCTTATAAAACTAACTTTCTGTCAAAAATCCACCGCTCCCTGTTCAGATGCACCAATCAGGGCCAGGTGGGGTGTCTAACTGCGTGTCAATCACTGCTCCTGCACACGCATTCATTCTCCCTTGTCGGGGGAGGGGCTTAGGAGACCGTTTTGGGCTTAAGCGGAAAGGGGGAGGGACTGAGAAGTTGTCGATGTTCAAATTTTTTGGCTAAGTCCTGGATCTTCGCAATCCTACCTACGGCACCTTTAAATTATGCAGTTATACACGGCAATACTAAAGCAGAACTAAATACTGAAGATGATGGCATGACTGGTCAAATTTCTACAGCTGCAGATAGATACAACCACAGACAACCACACCACCGGCAATGAAGTCCAAATAGACACCGAGTTGCTTGCAGCTAGAACACACAGCACCAGTTGACCATAACATTATGTGTATCCCACCATTGTTCATAGGAAAAAAAAACATTACAGTACGGCCCATGGCAACATCATAAAAAAAAGAAAAGAAGAAGAGAAGAAAAGAAAACTGTGTGATATGCCACAGTAAGTAGGCCAGTTCAATGCCATACTGCTATTATGCCCATGAAAGAATTAATGAATGGTAGTATTATTTAATTGAATTAGAGACTACCTGAAGTCTTTACTTCTGTCATCATTCTATCTGGTTGAACTGCATTTCTATGCATTCATTACTTCTTGAGAGTGAAAATATGCAAAAGCATGACAAGACAAGCACAACAAGAGACATTTCCAAATAAGACTAAAATGGAAAACTAGTCAATGTCGTCAAATCATATACATTTTGTATATGAATCTTATATGATCTTGATAATCTTAAATATGTAGAAAATGTGTTTTTGTCCCATACCTTCATTTGATTGTTCAACTGTTCAGATTCACAATAAGTAGCTTAAAAAGAAGTCTATGCTATGCTTGTGCTACACTTGTCCACAGTGCCGTTCAACAGTGCAGTCTAAGAACGAATATGAGGCTATTGCTCCTTTCCCTTCTTTGTCTTTCCTTAATTCCTACCCATCCTCTTACTGGAAGGTGTGTTCACCACGGACTATGTGAGAGGAAAACTCATAGCGGTCTTTGCTGCGGTGACCACAGATGTTGCACTCCAATGGTTCTCTGTATCCGTGGCAACCCATGTGGATGGTGTACATGACATGGTCCAGGAAGAGCACCCGACAATGCTCGCACTGGAAGGCTCGCAACTCTTGGCCCTCTCGTCCAAACACCCGCACCCCTTCCTGGTTCACAGGCCTCTCTGTAGCCACTCGCATTATTCCAGTCCTCATTCCTGCCCCACTTCTGGATGATGCTTCTGTCACCCGCTCACCTGAATAAACCACTGGACTGGCTCGAGACCTGAGGCCGGGAGTGGGGTTGTTCCTGTGGTAGCCCTGCCTCTCGTGAGGGCTGCTGCGAGCTGAGTCAGCAGAATCAACTCCACTGTTGCTGGGAGATTCTTCTTGCCCTGGCTGGCGCAGTTTTCCCTGCCTGGTTAAAGCAGTGGGGCCATTTGTGGTGGGATGGCTGGGGAAGTCATGGGGCTGAGTTGGCTGTGGTGGCAGCGTGTCACAGTTTCCTGGACGCTCTGTTTGTTGGCCCAATGGCAGGACATGGTGGAAGAGGGGGGTGACCATGGGCACACCTTCAGCCATAGAGATAGGAGGGCCTGGATGGTGCAGCATGGGCTGAAGAGTGTCCGATCCTAGGTATGTTATGGCATTGCTGATGGCCTGATCCATCATGTGGGCCGACATCAGTTCATGTTGCTTCTCATACTTTAGGCCCATCTCATAGCCTAGTTCAGGGTACCTGTAGCGTACCATCTTTTCACCTGCATGAAATAGAGCGGCACTATGACTGTCTTGAATTCATTAATTTAACAAGATTATGCCAATTTCAAAACATAAGACACAAAACATAACTATAAATGCAATAGCTTAAGTGGAGGGAAACATTCTTGCTTTTAGCTACAAACTATGGAGAAAAATAATGTGCACAAATATGAGCATTGTTTGATTTCACAAAATGTCCTTTCTATTCAGTCAAACTTATCTTGCTGATGTTTCAGGGTTTCTTTTCATATTTTTTACCTGATATTCTGTGTGTACAAGTATAATGAGGTGGAAAGCCCCATCAACATCTACTACTGCACTATTTAACCCCTCAATAACAGGGATGCGGTGAGCTGTTTTCTCTCGATAAGAACAATGGCAAAGTTACAGGTGTATCAAACCACAGAGTGAAAAACATTTCCTTGCCTCTAAGTCAACCGCTTGCTCTAGCTTGCTCAATCACTTTTTCTTAAAGTGCAGCAAATAAAACCAAATTCAGAAAAAAATCTGTGCTTATAAGTAAGACAGGGCTATTGTGTGATATTATATAATATCGTATGATGCAAGACTGAAAAGGAAAGGAAATCAGTAGCAAATGGTTGCTACATGCTACATGCAACATGATGCTAATTCAACTAATGCATTCTCAGACACATGCACATCAATTTGTAAGAAGAAATTACTTATATGCTTAGACATATAATAAATTTTTTTCACATGATTTCCATGGTAATTCATCAGTGCAGAACACAACACAACAAATCGTTTTCAACCACGACCTCCATGTTAGACTCATAGAAAGCAAATGGAGGAGTTGAAATGTAATAACATTATATAATACTGTGCATCAGGCTGGTCCTCATGGATATTCCACACTAACTTAAGAAAAGCAAGCCGTTGACTGCCTGGTTATGTTTAAAATACCCACCCACAAATTTCTGAGGCGTGGTGCTCTTCCTCTTGCCCACGTTGCTGTGCAGCCTTTCAATAACAGGTGGCCGATCAAAGGTAGCCATGGTGTTGGGCTCTGCCATGGGCCTCGGCTCTTTAGCGACTTCACCTTGATAGGTTGAGAAAGGAAGGGGGTTAGAAAGGGCAAGAATATATTTATGTGAGTAATGAGACGGATTCCTAACCACGGAAAAGTAACATTGCTAAATTGAACAGATCACTTTTTTTTGGGATGTGGAAACAAAAAGAAAATCTGAATTTTGCTTTCACATTTTTTTTAATCATAGCCTGAACTTGAACCATAACCTCAGTTTACCTTCACCCCATAAACCTTCCTAATGCCATAGGACATGCTGTTTGTGTGCTCAGTTTTCTTAAAATAATAAATGATTAAATTAATTAACTAAAAAAAAGCAGTTATGTAATTACACATAAATTACAAAAGTTGTACAAATTTGTGAATAAATTAATACAAATCGGAAGAAAATAAATTGAGTAAATAATAAATAAATAGCCAGAAAAAAATCTGTAAAGTAAAGTAGTAATGTGTGCTTCATATTAGCCTTTTTTAATTTCACTTCTCTTCTGAAGAGATTATTTCCATACTGGACCAATTGGAATAACTCCAACAAATGAATAATTCATAAGTAAACTTCACAATGTTATTGCTGATTTTCCCCTGTGAGATCCACCTTTTCTTTTCTTTTTTCTTTGTATTGTAGTACTTTTTCCATTACCCATTAGGCTACCTTAATTTCCATGGTTTCAGTTTTAGTAAAACAATTTACCTGTGTAAGGGCCAGTGCTGGTGTTAGGATCCAAGCCGATACCCTGCAGGTAACTATGGCAGCGCTCTTTATGTTCCTCCAGGGAAGTGCGCTGTTTGTAGCTTCGCCCACAGTAGTTACACTTGTGTGGTTTGCCAACTAAAAGTGAAGATATTCAAGGGAGAGCATATTAATTTCATTCACTGCTTCAGAGAGAGAGAGTGGGTAGCATCCAATGAGATAATGCAACCTGCTGCAGTGCTCAGGCGGTGCGTAGTAATAAATACTGTGTCAGAGTACAAACAAACCAAAAGCAAGCCTCTGAGATCATGGATGTTCCACTACTAGTGTGAGGATTCCACACAACTGTCGCCAGACAGAAAGACCGGTTGTGGGCGACAAAGAGAGAGTTGAACCATTTTAAAACACTTTGGTCTCTGAAATATACAGCTAACTCCCACAGCAGAGTTGATCATGCATCCCATGGTGGTGGTAGGAAACTAACTCCAATGTTAAACTGCTATGGAGGTGGAGTGTGAATCATTGTGCCATTTCTATTTTATTCAATTCCTTCCTACCTAGACGAGTGGAAAGATGAAGACATATCCTATCTACCTTGGTCAAGCCATCAGCCCATCTACCCTTTCATCCATCCAACTTGCTGTATCACTTAATCAACGGATCAATGGATTAGTGAAATATTTAATGCATAACAATAATAATAAAGGCATTAAATTATGAGTTTACAGGGCAGCCTAAATATAGGACAATATTTGTTATGGTCACCAGTGTTACCACCTTTGTGCGATGGAACTACATGAGCTTTTTCCATATTGAGGTAAAATTGAATTGAATTGAAAATAGTGTATTAAAGTGAAGATCCTATGCAGGCAGACATTGCTGAGGCTATATGTATGTGTCCTGTGGTTGAGTATTCTTAAAACTAATGTAATGACTCATAAAGGGACTGAGTAAACTGCAGGCCACATAAGCATACCGATGACCGTGACCCAGACACCATCATTAGCTACAGTATGTGATGTAGTAAGACTCACTGAGATAATGGTGACAGCTATTACTAGAAGAAGATGATGATCCAGTGCTCTTGTCACTGTGAGAACAGAGAAACCAAACATGTTTCAGTCTGAGGCACGGAGGCTGTAACACACACACACACACACACACACACACACACACACACACACACACACACACACACACACACACACACACACGGTGAGCGCACCTATACTTCCCTGTGCGTAAAGAGCGCCGCTGCGCTGTACAAACGGTACAATATGTTAAATAAGTTACTCAGAAATAAATATTCCTTTAGCTTTACATGTTACATGTTCTTCCCTGGACTACTTCTTGATGATTTGTGTGAGGGAAATAAAATCCACTTGTTACTGAACCAGACGGGGCCAATCTTGCATCAGCAGGGGCACTTTTCTTTTTACTGAATCATTTGGAAGGATAATAGGTTTTCTGCTTTATCTGTCATTCAGTACTCTTGTGGTCTATGAATGACATTGTATCTGAACTCAAAACTACATGTAGGGTTCATTGTGACGAATGTGTAATGGATTGTAATGAGTATGAACAGATTCAAAAAATGATGGCTAATGACAAAAGGTTTCAAAATTATTAAAATGTGGGGGGGTGTACTATAGGGGGACTGCAGTAATATTCATTCTGAGTAGTGAAAGAGTAACTTCTAAGTGAAACGTCATCATGAAAATCATTTCTTATGCTGATTTCCAGTCGTAAAATTAAAAAAGTGAAGTAGGCAGTATTCACTCCCATGTTCTTAGTGGCTCACATCTACACACTCTCTCTCACACACACACACACACACACACACACACACACACACACAACATACTGTAGAATTTATTACTTCTTCATATTTATATAACCACCCACACACGACCTTGCGCAGATGTTGGATGGACCTGAAGAATCCACCTTTCAGACACTATTCTTATTCATGCAAATGGTCCACACTGTGCACTCAGACTTACTTGACTGATTTCATTTGGCTAATAAACGGGAACTTGTTAGAATTTTAATCTTCTGCCTTAGAAAATGTGAAATCCTTTGCCTCTCAAGCGTTAACTGCATTATCCTTTCACCAATCAACTGTGCCTCAATAGATAATGCCATTTTTTAACATTTAACATGATTAAACATGGCCTTAGGGATAGCAGCCAAATCCAACACCCTTTTGTTCTATCACTCTTTCTCTCTTTTCACTATTGTTTAACATTTTTTCTCTCTTTCAATGTTGTAATTCCCTCTTTTGGCTACACCTGTTCTTCCTGGCAGGGCACCAGGCCAGAGCTGCCAGAGTAGTAAGTCCCTGTACAGTATGTAAGAGAACATCATGACAGCACAACTTAGAAACATCAAATTCCTCACATTCCCCATTGGACGGCCAGAGGAAGGCAGGTTTAATACTCATGCATTTACAGGAAAAAAAGAGATTGGGGGATGTGACAAACAAATTCAGCTGAAAATTAAAGGAAGTGAGAGTAGGAAAAAGACAGATGTGGAGAGATAGATTAAAGAAATGCCTAAAAGAAACATCTGAGTAACAACTGGGACAGAGATTACAGATCTCACACATGCACACACACAAAACTTGTATGCAAACACACGGATGCACACCCAAAAACACATTGCATCTATCTTATAAGAGAACTGTGTATGAGTAACCCTCTGTGGGGGCATCACTGGCAGAAATGACGGCATTGTCTGACCTTGATTTGGTGCAAAAGAGGGGAGAGCACATCCTGTCTGATAGGAAAGTGGGTTACAGTTAAGAGAGACAGCCAGCACTCCCCATATGTTTCTCAACACACAGATAGCTTCCTCCTTAGCGAGTCAAGCAACTAAGGACAGCATGTCCTTGGTACCTAACCACAAAGCACTCACAGCACTGTCAATAACATGCACATTAAAAAGACACCAATGCGTCTATCCAGCAACAATACGAGACAGAGTCACTAACCAGCATGTATGGCTACTGTGGCTACCGTAGTTCTGCTCGTTCTTATATTTGACACTCAGTCACACAACGCTTTAGAAGAAAAAAATATCTCTAGAAAATATTTAAGAGGTACTTACAAAGCCTTTAGTTTTTTGCATTATGGAAGAACTGCACTTAAGCCAAATACTGGCATTATGTTGAAACACACAGGGATCTCTTACATTCTTCCTGTATGTGTAGGCCTTTAAAAATGTGTTGTGTTTTAAAATAAAGAAAGTCTATCCCAGCTTTAAAAGCATTATGGGTTGATTTTTTTCCCCAGATCTCTGAAGCACTTCTGATAAAATAAATGAAGTTTCTTCTGGGCAACAAAAGTGGATGAGTAAAAAGGGAAGAGAAGAGAGTGAGGGGATTCTTACCAGCATGAGTGCGCAAATGCCCACTGAGGGCATCGCGCCGCCGGCAGGCGTAGCTGCAGAACGGGCATTTGAAGGGTTTTTCGCCTGTGTGCAGCTTGATGTGTCGCAGCAGGTTTCCCTTCTGGGTGAATGAGACGCCACACTGGTTACACTGGAACGGCCTGTCACCTGATAGAGGCAGGCACAGGAAGTCAATACCACACTCATTGTGGAAGATGTTTTTAGAAAGTATAAGCAACCCTGCAAGTTATTTTTTGTATCTAACTAAACTAAATTAATTAACTGCCCTGTGCTGAACTGAATAAAGACATCAAAATGCACTTCTGTTAGACTGCTTTAAATTAGATTAAACTGATGTTACTAATTATTAAACCGAATTGAACCTAACTGAAGTGACTCAAACTAAAACTAGATTTAACTGAACTTGCATCTTCTCCTCATCCTTTATTCAAAATACATGCACATCAGGTGAAGTGGGTATGCTGTGTATATCCATCTAAAGACATGTGGAGCTTAAGAACTATGTATATACAATTCTCACAGGAAAAAGGTACCACTACTGTATTTACTTTAATTTTCCACAGTAAATGCAACGTTTTCCAGAGTAATGAATGGAAGTGTGCGCGTGTCAATCTCTCTCTTGCAGTGTATGGTGAACTTTACAGTATATCATGTGGAATGATACAGTTCAGTACATACTTCTGATTTTACATAGACTTACAACCGCTGCCTGCTGTTCTAATGGAAAATCTTTTGATCTACAGCCAGTTGGAAAAGAGAAATATGATCCTAATGCTGTGACAACCAGAGCAGTTATGGCGTCAGTTAGAACAGGTTGTGGGAGATTCCAAGGATATTTGTTCCCTCATAATAATTCCAAGTCTAAGCTATTGTCCTTAAACAAAAAAACTAAATAAACAGAAAGCATTCCACGCCCAATGTCAAGAAAACAAATGGTTTCTGACTCACTCTAAAGATGGGGAAACGTACATATCGCCCTGATTTTAGTGATTAGAAAAGGAAAAATCCTTTCTTGATTGTCAAAGCCCAAAGATGTACAAGGCAGCTTTTTTAAAGCATTATACGCTTTTAATGGCATTTGGAAATGTACTGATCAGTACCGTTTGGTTGTCGACTTCCTGCATCAGCTGTCATGTTTGGCTCAGATAATCCATCCTGTAAATTGCTTGGGCTGCCAGTCATGGATTCCTCCAATGCTACTCCTTCCTCCCCAGTTTGGCCTATTTCACCAAGTCCTGGGCTTCTGTTGTCAGCCTCCTCCGCTGTTTCTTCCTCTTGCTTAATTGTCAGTTCTGTAAAACAAAAACTATGGTAATCCTGAGATGTGCAGCTTACAATGTCAAATTTAGATGAAGCCGTTTTTATGAAGGTGCCATACCATCACAAAAACGCTCTACAGCAACCATGAACCATATGGCAACCATACGGCAACTATGTGGCCTAGGTTGGCCCTGGGTTGCATGACTTGGTTAAGAATGAACAGATTACACTGAAATGGTCTGTGTTTATTTGCAATGGAGGGATTGAACTAGGTTAGGTTAGAAGGGAAGGGGTCTACATCCCAAGGGTGAAGCTTGTGGTTAGAGTTGAGGTTAGAGTAAGTAGCCTCTATAGACTTGAGTAAAACTGTAAAGTATTGAGATGACTGTGCTAGTCTCAGGATGGACTGGATTGGCTGGAAGTATAATGGGTTGATCTGCAATGGACATAGGGTGACTTAGGAGTGATAACTGTGCAAAATGATATATCATTAAATGGACATGTGGAGGGGGCATCCTAGCAACTTAGCAACTCAACTCGTAGACAGCATTAGGATGGACTGACACATTGACAAGAGAGGAAAAGAGAAACAGGCTGGTCTGGTTCCTGGCTGTCCCTGGGAAGAAAAGGGAGTGTCTGTCAGAGGCCCTGTAGCTTAGAACAACTGACTAGCAATGGGAGACCGGCTGGATGACAAGGGCAGAATATTGTATAATTATGTGTGTGGGTGTGTGAGTAGCTGTGACGGAAAACTATTAATCACCTGCAGTTTCTACTTATAAGTCACCAGCAACTAATAATACTACAAAAAATACATATCCAGAAGCCAGAAATACGAAACAGTCACAGCTACACCTAGTTTCATTCACCTAAAGTCGTGTCCCAATAACCACTTGGATTGTACATACTGTATACACCTCATTCAACCGGAAAATCTATTTAAAGCCGAAACATTGCTGGGTAAAGTAATTGAAGTCTTTTTTTTCTGCACAAACCACATGAGATGACAGTTTAAGATACACAAGACAATGTTTGACCAAGAATTGCCTCTTTTGCCTAACACAGCACTCTAAACGTGCCACAAAGCAGCTTAATTTTGTCTTCTGAGGGAAAGGAAACTGTTCCTTTGTCTTGGAATGAGCCCCATTTTCAGATATTTACACTCTAAATGCTATATATATACAATCAAATTGACTATTTTACTAAATACATACTGTGATCAAGCAAAATGCAGTATGTCATATTTACAGTTTATTGTTCTTGGCTTATTTAGTCTTTAAACATCTGTCATACGCAACAATATCAGAATCATTTTTGTTGTTTGAAGTATGCTTTTTTATAAAGCACTCTGAGACAAACCTGTGATTCTGAAGCATATAGTAAAACTTGACTTACATTGATCCCTTATGGTAGACTTGACTTTGTTCCCACTACAGCTGTGACAAAAGATTTCCAAGAATCATACTTGGTAATGAGCCTTACACCAAAAATCAATTCTTTGTCATGTTAATGGGTTAAAATGTTTGTGAAAGGGCCTTTAGTCATAGTGCTGAAAAGAAAAAGAAAAACGTTTGGACATAATCCAAGTAGAATTTACTGATCCTGATGATCCTGTTTTGGTATTTACTGTGGCAATAATCAGTGTGAGAATGTGTTGTTTTACTAAAGCCTCCCATCTGACTGCATCCATGAACTGTCCTCTCAAGCTTTAAATCCTAGTAAAAGAAATTTAGATATTCAGGCAACATTTCCTTTTTATAGGCTATAGAGAAAAATATCTGCAAAGCAATTGCATTCTTTAAACTGATACCAATGCCACAGTTTGTACAGAAGAAACACTTATCCCAATGTCCACATCGCGATCGAGCCTTGCCTTCGACAGCTGTATCCTGGCAACACGAAGCAGACCTGAATATCCTTGCTATTCAGCTCCTTGCATCTTAACATCTGTCTCTTCAGTGTGGCAGAGTGGAATGCACAGAGTGGTCAGATGACAATACACTTGAAACAGTTGCTACGAGAAAAGCAGCGATGAAAATCATCGAGATGCAATTATGGCATATTTCAACCCCTATACCGGATACAGTAGTCTGCAAATTATCTGAGTTTCCCATAATCCATAGAAAATCAGGGGAAAAGATCACAATTGATTGAGGGGTTTACTAAAAGGAACACAGCCTCATGAAGAAGCTATCTGTCCCAAAGGGTGTAATTCTACTCTTCTACCTTATATTACCAGACAGTGCAAAATGCCAAGATAATTGCTACACAACATGTGTTTAAGCTTGCAAGTTTAAGAGTCTGGCACTGGCATTTGACAGCACGTCATGCTTATTTTCAACAGATGATATGATGCAGCCCTTCTTTTGTAACAACACCTCAAATAGCAAATCATGTTAGGCAACTTCCAGAATGACAACAGCTCTTATCGGTGAAGAGTATCTCCCTGTGAAAACAATGGCCCAGCTCGTCTCCCAGTATCTCTAAACTTGTGGGAAATAAGCGTCCCTTTTTCTCCTTGGACTGCCTCGTCTCATTTGGTTTCCCCTTTCTTACTTTGCTGCTTCATAGTGACATCGCTAGAGCTAATCTGAGGCATCAGGTAGACTTAAAGGAACCAAGCAACACTCATGGGTAAAGGCAATATACTGTGGTACAAGTGTGATATGACATTTTTGTACAAAAGCTCTCACTGTGGAAACTAGTATACTTCTCTACTCACTGTAACAAGCGTCCCATCCTTTTTCTTCTTCTTTTTTTTTTTACTTGTTTGAGACAGGACTTTATTTCTGTTTCTCTTTGTTTTTGAGTATGTTATTTGAGTGCATTTTATAGTGATTTTATGCTTTGCAGTTTGCCCCTCATTAACACATTCACACACCAATTGTGGCACCCTACCATGCAAGGTATTGGCCTATCCATCAGGAGCACCTGTTTTCAGATCAGCTCACATTTGCCACGTTCAATTTCTGGTTCAACAAATCCAAACTAACCACATCCTCTGTTTCAAAAATAAAGGCCTTCCATTATTTCATGGATGGAAATGCAGTAACCCTTCCTACCCAGGAAGGCTTTTATTGTAAAAGTGTTGAGTTTCATTAAAACAAACTAAAATACAATGATCCAAATAAACTGATCAAGTAAGAACAGTATGTTTGTTTAAAGGAAAAACAGTGTGTGTGCATACTGTGGTTGTTCTTGGCAGACCGCAGAACATGAGTATCTATTGATTGAGCACTCACCACTGGGGGAATTAGGACCCTGAGGAACTGTCTGTCCATTAGGTGATGATGTATCCGCCAACATTCTCGAGTTCTCCTTACCGGGAGAGCATTGGCCGTTACCTGGGAGACAAGCAGAAATGCAGTAATCTATATTGTGCTGTACAACAAATACAATACAATGTGTATTATGTATATGTTATGTGAAAAAAACAAAACAGCTTTGAGATTTTTGATATTATATATACAACTATATAATGATTAGGGTTGTAAAAGCAAAGATGTGGTAGGAGAGAAGAATAAAAGGTGGTCAAGTGAAAAAACAGAGTTTCTAAAAATAATTTTGAAGATAATTTTTAAGAGGATGAGATTCTTACAGATTGTGATGATACACTGAACACCTAATCTGAAAAAAAAAACGTGTCTCTTCACTTTTATACAGATAAAAAGTAGATAAAATGTCTTGCTAAACAAACAATTCACATGCTATACAGTAGCCCTAATTCCTTCTCAGATTAAAAATGATTAAGTTCATCCTACTATCAGATGTCCTTTAAAGCCTAACCTGAATGGCCACTATGGAGGTTACCATACAGAATGCATAAGGCAACTAACTTAAATGGCTTTATCCACCTATGGGATTCTAATGTCCAGCAAATGTGGATCAGATTGCATCCTCTCAGCAGTCTGTACAGAACCCAGGCTATGGATAGCCCTGTGTCTTGTGTCCTGTATGGTTTGAGGGAGAGCACACCAATCCCTTATCCCCTTACACAACGGCCCCGTCAGGGTCACTAGAACAATACAGTGGCAACAGGCAAACACCCCTGCTGACCCAGGTGTCAGATCCCTTAGGAACCAAAGTGAGCCATCACTCACCTCCAGCACAATTAAAGTTTTTCCTCAAGCAAACTGACTGCGAAAAACTGGAAAGTATCCATTATAATGACACCAGATTGCCTCATGCTTTTAAAATTGATGTAGCAATAGCCGCAGCCGGGGAAAGTTTCAATTAAAATTAAAGGAACATCCTATGTGCTACATCTGAAACTGCTACAAGAAAGGCCTTGTTACAATTTGTCAGTGCTGAACATGTCTGCAATGATCCATCATACATGAAAAAGAAATCTGTCTGATCTCCTCTTGCTGTGACAGCTCCTCTTAGTGTGACAACCTCCTCTATGGTATTGTCCCAATGTAGTGGCAGCCAAACTGAGTGTGGCATACTGGGAGACGTTGTCCATGACTCAATCCCTGAGCCTGGGCTCGGATTGCACAGGTTGGGGTTGGAAGAAATCTCAGGTGACCGACGCTTGCTCTCCTTTGGCAATGCTGTCCTGGAGACAGTAGTGGCCCAGATTTGTCATGAAGGATTTTCCATTACTGTAGCAGATGTTGACAGCTTCCTAGCAGCACTGTGACTAGGCTGCCTCAAGCCTAAACTAATAGCATTGAGCTGCCTGGGTTCACATGCTAAAATAAGAACTAAGAACTAACATAAGAATAAGACGATTTTAACAGTGTTATTGTAAAAGGGTCAATGTAAATTGCTGTCCAAGCAATTTATTCAAAAGCTCAATGTATGAAGATTGATAATGCTTCCATTATGATGTATTTTTTAATTAATAAAGATTGACGTGAAATAAATACTTTTGTCATCAAAGGTCAAGTCTTTAGGAAATCACTTGCAATCAAAGGAAGCAGTGAACCTTATGTCTGTCTGTGCTTATGATGACCAAATACACAGCTAGTGAAGAAGATGCATTTCCATGCCTATTTAAAAGGGGACCACAAACCTTTAATGTTTGGAAAATATGGCTTATTTGTTATGAACATGAATAAGGTTAACAATGTTTTAAACGTGCGTTGGTGCCCCGCATTTGCTGAGTCAATCCTGTATGAACAGTAAGATCAGAATATCAAACAGTCGAGACTTGCCAGATGGAAAGTTATTTTGAGTAACACACCAAATTGGGATAAATTAATACGCTGGCAAATAGAAAGGAACAAATGTGTACACATGAAACTTGTAGGTGTAGCAATTGCTGACTTCATCATTAATGCCAAATGAATGCATAGCTTCTAAAGTACAGTCATCCTTTCAGAAATCTAACAAGGGTCAATGCAATTTCAGGTCCTACAAGTTATTCAAAAGAGAGCACAAAGATTTATGAATGGTATCTAGGTTCAGGAACAGAATGCAATGACAACAAACCTAAATTAAACCAAGTTAAGCTCCATCTACCTACTTGTGATGGCAGAAATGAATAAAAAAAAAGGAAAATGGCTCAATAGCAAGCTAGCTGTGTTGAGTGACTTGAATAAGATTTTTTTTCCGGAGTGACGAGGCTTTCCATTCTGGCTTGCTGGATACACACTGTATGGGACCTGGTTTTTCCTGTCAAACCCTGAACCTTCCTTAAGACAAATATTCACAATGTGCCACACACACACACACACACACACACACACACACACACACACACACACACACACACACACACACAATATACAGATAGACAAATGAGAGCATTCATTCACATGAAACCTGTAAGATATTGTATTGGAAGTAGATAATGATTCATTTAACTCATGAATAAAGTTATGTATACACCTTATTCAGAAGTATTACAGAAGCACTTGCTGTTAATTGCGAAGCCATAGAGTGCACTGGTGCATTCCATTTGTGGTGGGGGTGACCTAGACAGGAGAGGAACCTGATACATCTGCAGATAACTGATCTTAAATTATCTGCACTACTTTGTGATCTCCATTAATATTACAGCATCCATGGAGGGGTGATGGATGTTGCAATGAATGCAGAGCAAAGTTAGCAGTGCAACAAAAACTTTAGATTATGTTTTACTGACAACAATTGTAATAATCCGAGTTGGCAGATTTGCATCTAGGTCAAAAATCATACTCTGGAACAAACTTCCCATTCATATTAGGTCCTATCTACTACCGAGATCTTTAAGTCTTATGATTTAGTTTAGGGACATTTGTATAGAAGTGTGTTGTTTGTATGATGTTCATTGTGTCTATATTTTTATTGTCTTCCTTTGTTTTTATAACATAATACAACTTTGTACAGCACTTTGTTCAGCCTAGGTTGGTTTTAAATGTGCTTTATAAATAAATTGACTTGACTTACTCTCACACACACATTGCATTATCATAATCACACACCACACAACCTATTACACCCCCTTGTATTCACAATCATACTCTCTCACTCACATTACCTTATAAATAATACTTGATAAATATATATATATATATATATATATATATACTTAATATTACTGCTGCATTAATGTGTATGTTGCATTTTACTGCTGTAGAACTACTACTGCTCATAAATCAGAAATATTAAAATTCAAAATTTGGAGATACATGGTTTTAGCTGGACAGGAAGGGTATGCAACATTATAATCTAAAAAGTAACTAGTAACTAAAGCTGTCAACAAATGTAGTGGAGTAAAAAGTACAATATTTCCCTTTGAGGTGTAGTCGAAGTATAACGCTGGATAAAGTGGAAAGTAGAAATAAAGTACAAATACCTCAAATTAGTAGTTAAGTACAATACTTGAGTAAATGTATTTTGTTACATTCCTCCTCTGAAGAACACTATTTATCTTTGGCCAAAGACAGTTTGAAAGATTGAAAGAAACACCTTTCTTCACATACTTTATGCGGAAGTGGAATTTGGTAAATTAGACGAATGGGTACTGTACAAGGGCTGAGATTTTAGATTTGAAGGCATAGGAGAAGTGTTTTGTTGATGATTATGGACCCTGTAGTTCCCCTCAAATTATTCAAGTAAATGTAATTTGTTTCGGTGATAAACTGAAACTCTCCTGGACTGAAATTATGTAAATGTTATGCAATGTTAAAATGTGAGTTTGTCTGGTATGAGGAAAACTCATACTGATATTTTTTATAGTTATTAATTTTCTGTTGGCTGCCACTGGCTTTGTACATCACACATTAAATGTTTGCACCTGTCCATAATGCCATTTAATGCCATTTAACTAAAGCAAGAAACTAGACCTCTAACTAGAGTAGGTTGTGTCTTTTCTCTGTTTAACAAGACCAACAAAGCGCATGAATGGCCAACAACCGGAACTTGAAAAATAGAAGCTGGAATATCCAATTAGCCCTTCAAATATTGTTTGAGGTTATCAACTTAAAAGCTCTTACATTGGGACCTTCAGAAGTCCAGGGAGTGAAGTATGCCTTGTTTTGTAGTTATGTCAAACTAGCATAATCGTAAACGACTAAATTGTAAAGACTATTATTAATGGTTGTCAGATATTAAAGGACAATTCCGGCGCAAAACGAACCTAGGGGTTAATAACAGATGTGTACCCACTCTATGGCTCTCTGGGACATGTTTTCATGCTATTCAAATGTGTTTGTAGCTTGAAACAAGCTAGCGCGGACCGCTGATTAGCTTACAATGCTAGTATTCGGGGCACAGGGAAAGTAAAAACAAATTGCTATTTATACCACTAAAAAGGCTCAAAATATCACCACACTTCAACGGTAGCATAATGAGGGTCCCTAAATGTTAACCGAAGCATTGAGAACTTTGTAAGTGTACAGACAGTTTATTAAAAAGATAGATTATAAAGATAGATTATACGCATTCTCGTATACAGGCGGCCGCCGTCTTGGGAGCTACTGTCTTTCTACAGTGACAGCGCAAGTGGTTACGAAAAAAAGTGTGAGAAGAGTGTTTTTATATAAAAATGAACGCCTGAAATGTTACCTTTGTCTCTCTGCCTTTTGAGTATGTTCAATGTGAGCCAATCAGGAATTGAAACCACAAATATTGTCAATCACATACAATTATATACACTGTCTGGCTTTATGTCTCATACTACTATTCTGAGTCACAGATACTGTTATCCTTTCTTACATATTATAGACATAATCAATATATGAATAAGAATAGTAGTAATCTCTCTTCCTCTCTCTCTCGCTATACATATACAGTGGGGAGAACAAGTATTTGATACACTGCCGATTTTGCAGGTTTTCCTACTTAGAAAGCAGGTCTGTAATTTTTATCATAGGTACACTTCAACTGTGAGAGACGGAATCTTTAAACAAAAATCCAGAAAATTACATTGTATGATTTTTAAATATTTTATTTGCATTTTATTAAATATATATATATATATATATATATATATATATATATATATATATATATATATATAACATGCACACATAGTTCGATAGGTAGACACAAATATGGGCCTTAAAAACAATCTACCCAACATGATGGACATTACTGGGTTTGGCCTTTGGTGCTGGGAAAGTATTTTGCCCCTCAGATATGTTTGATGGCTGAATATGAGCGAGAGATAAAAGATAAAGCCTCCTTCTGTTTTATTAGTACATGGCAAACACAAAAGCTTAGTTACAGTTATGAAAAAGTATCTCTACCGAGTCTTTTGGATAATATTACATTAAAGATAAAAAATGTGTCATTTAATGAACAGATTTTTGTCACAGAGCTTTGTAACCTATTGACCATATGAATAAGAAAGAAGTTTCAACCTTGCTGTAATAAACTAAAATGACATTGGTCATCAGTTTTCAGTTACTGCATGATGAGCCTATCGAACTCAGTGCCCTGTCAGTCTCAACCATAAAATAAATCACCCAATCAACCGTAACATTTTTCAGCTCGTGCAGATGCATCTTTGGCTCAATTTGTGCCTCCAATGGCGGATTGCATTGCCTTTATATGCACTCGTGTCACCTCTAAAATGTTCTTTCATGTTCAGTTTGAACACACTTTTACATCTTAAATCTTTGACATATACTATTCTTTTTAACACATACCACATGTACTATTTTTCTTTTTAACATATACTGTGCTGGCTAAATACATTACAATACACTTTGATAAGAGAGTACATTCATGTGTTCTATGATGGTGAGTAGAATAACATGTTTGCATGTAAAAGGAGAAGATAGTGTAGTAGGGTATACTAGTGTGTGTGGGAGAGTATAGTGGTCTATGTACAAGAATACGATGACGTGTGTCACAACAGGTACGATGTTTGGCTGAAATAGTCAGCAACGTCTTCCTAATGTATTGAGCACATAGTAAAATACATGGGGGTAATAAGGATACAACTTGCATTCCACAAAGATGCATGTCTTCTGCAGTTTCATGCTAACGGAACAGACTATTATTTGTTCCAAATGTACCATTTCAGAAGCGACCCACAGGCGGACAGGGAGAGGAAGAGCCTCCATGTCTTCTTCCGCCACCACCCATACCCCGCCTGCCAAGTGTTCCTATAAGCACAAACCCCCAATGGAGACCTAAAATCCCCACTGATGTCATAAACAGCATGCTACCTGATTTTAGACCTGCAAACCAAAGCAAAATACAAGGGGGGGGAGGAGGGGCAGGGAAGAGATAGAGATGTATTTAAGAGACCTGCCCAAAGGAAACCAGCAAAGGGCAATGGAGCACCACAAAGTGCATATCCAATATCTGCTGCATTCAACAGGATGTTACATGCAATCGTTTTCTCTACCTTAAAGGGGTGAACAGGAAAAAGCCTGCACTAAGGGAAAATCCCTTGAAATGTTTATGGTGTTGTGATTGCAAAAATGTTGTTGTTTTGTATCAGCATTGCATCTAAAAGTTGGAAGAGATGTGAAAGTCAAAATAAGCTAATAACATCAAAGCCACAGTAACGTAATAACACACAGCCGCAACTGCCATCTTCATTACCACCATTATCGGTACAACAAAACACAGACACACATTCCGATATACTGCATAAACTCTGACCTCAGATGTAAAGTATGGGTAAGCAAGTGTCAGTGTGTAGTGTCAAAGTGATATGAGGACTTACTAGCACAGTAACCATCGGGAGCCTCCATTTCAAGTTCTTTGGGAGTGCTGCAGAGAATACAAATAAATATTACTGCAACTTTTGTATTATTGTAACAGAGATTTTTGCATTACGCATATATTGCTTGTCTTATTCTTAATTTGTAAACCAAATATGTGCATTTGAAAAGCTGTGCAATATAATAGCAAGCAACAATGATGTATCTTCAACTTTAATTTTGATCACAAACCTGTAAACTATTAAAAAGTTTAAAATCATATTAATACCCCAATTTCAAGGCTGTTAAGCATCTTCAGGTGCATGGATTACAGTGCGCAGAGGTGTATTACAACAGAGACTGGTCTGTGCAGTTTTCTTATTATTTACGTAGTCACGTATATTTAGCAAGCTACCCAATGCAGTATTTTAAATGTGTGAACAGCCACGTTTTAGTTTCATGTTCTCTATTAAACTGTTTTTGAACAAGTTAAATTAAAGCTGGCGTGGTCTCTCCAATCGCAGAAATTAAATAAATAAATTCAGGTTACATTTGACCTTTTTGTGCAAAACTGGTTTAAGAACTATGAAGCGATTAATAGAGTGAATAGCATTAACTTAAAATTAAACACGATGCATTCAACTGTTAAGAGATACACTTTAACACACACCTTGTTTTCTAAACATTTATGGGCATGTCGATTACACATGGTGTCAACAGGCATCTGAGGAAGTCGCAAATATGTTATAAGTTACTAGTAAATTGATTCTAATTTTTATGAATAGCAAAATCAAGTTTGGGTCCATCTTTATCCATCCGCCCATTGTTGTTGTTGTTGTTGTTGTTGTTGTTGTTGTTGTTGTGTAGAAGCAACATATATAAAGTAAGTGTGTTATGATTATTATAATTTGGAATAGCATTGCATCTGAGAGAATTTAAATAGAGTTTATTAATATCTATTCAAGTCAGATCACACAGCAAATTTGTATTATGTCACAGCACAACTGCTGGCTTCCTTGAAGACCATCCACAAAAAGCTTAACCCTTTCATTAAAAGAAGAAAAAAAAACTCAAAGGTGTCATTCCATTTTTCTTTTAGCCTAGGCCCAATGCAGATTGCTCCCAAATCCACAGTCAGCTTCATTGTACGGAACTATTTTCTTTTTTACTGTATAACAAAAATGATGGTAATCTGACTCAGAGCTGTTAATTTAGTCTCCCCCTGTTAGCTGCATGGAGGAAACTTTGACCATTCTGTCACAGAAAGTTGGAAATATGTGTTTTACATGCTGGTGATTTCTTCATGATACCCATCAATTAAAAGTGAAACGTGAAAGCAAAACAATAAAGTAGCATGCATAGCCTACATAGAGAAAAAAAAAAGTGGATTCATATAATTACCTTCAAGTGTCTCCCCTGTGCGAAATTAGTTGGTAATGTCAGTCAAGGACGGTGGGAGGGGGTGGTAAATTGTCTCCACCTCCCTTTAATGAAACAAAAAAGTTAAAATTACCTTTTTCGTCCAGTGATCTCTCACAAAAACAACCTTTTTAGATTAGTATGTTTCAATGATAGTCCAGTGAAAGGAACGTGTGATAATTAATCTGAGCAGGTTCAGAAAAGCAGAGATAAGTTGAGGAGCAGAGCATATTGTCCTACAGGTGACAAAGCCTCTTCTGCGCGCGTCCCGTCGAGTTTTCCACTTTAAAAGCGACGCCGACACAGTCCCAAAGAGCTCTACACTCAACTTGATTCAAACTTGCGACATTTCTCCAGAAGTCGCACAAATACAAACTGAGCCGTACACAGCGCACTTTTTTTTTTTTTACAGTAGGAACACCGTGGGGGGAAGACTCAACAAGTTGGTGAAGGGAAAGAAAGAAAGAAAGAGAGGAATAGATCAAACTGGATCCACCGGTTCCTAAGGAATTAGCCATAGCGACAGGGAGCAGCCAAGCTATATTCAACAGTCAAGAGACTGGAAATCCGTGGGTAGGCAGTGTTGAAAAGCTATACTGTGAAGATGTGACTCAAGGTCGGACCTGCAGAGCCTCACATGCGTTTTAACTGCCACTGCAGAGAATGGGAATAATGAGATGTATAGGCAAATAACACGTCCACACTACTGTACCTTCAAGGGACATGTCAACCAACAAAATGACAGAAATTAAAATTAGTATTCCCCTTTCTCAATTTGTACATGCCTCTACTGTCTAGACGTGGCTTTAGGTAGCCGAATTAACATTTATTTTAGCAGCAAAACGGTGGGAGAGCTGCATTTTTGCAGATGTAGCCTACAGACAGTTTTTAAAGCAGTGAGGACAAGGTGCATTTACCTGGCAGGAAAACATTAGCCTACATCTCTGGAAATAACCATCCGCTGCAGAAACCGCGAAGCCAGTTTTATTGTGACAACGCGCTGTGTTTCTCGTGTTAAGTGATTGTTTTGCTGGCTGAGTCGCCCGCATGGCTTTGGAGCTGATTGACAGCTGCAATTCAACAGGTTATCCGACCACCGCAGTCTACAGCACAGCCCGTCTGGCTTTCCATTCATCAGGCAGACGCTCCTTGTCTGCCTTTGCCGCAGACATGCGCCTCCAGCAGCTCTGAAGCGTCTATGTAGCCTACTGATAGTCGAATTATACTCAATGGATTAAAGCAGCAACACAAATGATTAGTTAATAGGCTACAGGAAACCGATTCATGCGCGTGTTGCTCTCGCTCTCTTTTTTTATTTACCTTAAACACGAAGGAGTTTATATAATCCCATGAACTTGCACATTGATCCAGACTGAATGTGTCGGTTTGGAATAGACTTCATTCTAGCCCGACATGCGCCATGCAGCGCGGACTGAAAGGTAGTTTGGTTCCGCAGCAGCAGCAGCAAAAGCAACAGTTGTTAAATCCACCACTGACTTCCTCCTCCATCTCAAGAGCGAGCGGCAGACAACCCGCCCGAGTTGCTATTCTGGGAAGTTGGTCTGACAACCGATCACAGAGTGTGGACCCAGTCTGCCTCTCTGTTCGGCAATCGATTAGGTTACAAAGGGGCCTCTTATTTCTGAGGCAGCAGTGCTGTGGCGACGAAAGCATAACTGTTACACTTTTAAAGTAGGCCTATTTGTAGGGATTAAAGTGTAGGCCTACTCAAGGACATATAATGCGACCACATGCCTTATTTTTCTTTTCTTTTTTTACATATCCTGAAGCCAATTTAAAACGTGGCAGACTACTTATCATATTGTTATAATAAGAGCCAGACTGATACTGGATTTTTGAAGCCAATATCAGTATCAATAATTGAGAGTTACAAAAAAAAATGATATTAGGATAATACGATAATATCATCCTTTAATTTATTTATTTTTTATTAATGCATTTTAACCAAGATATATCCTATATTGAGCAGTACAATGAAAAATAAACTTCTGGTGAACAATCTATGTAATGGCGGAAAAAGTTAAAATTGGAAGATAATACCCGCTGTGCTGTGTATCGGTTGGACTCTGAGTCTGTAACTGTTGGATGATGACAATAATGATGCTCATCAGCAGTATGGTATGTAATAAATAATACATGTGAACTGAAGGCCTAATTGTAATATTAGGAGAAGGATAACAGTGTAACAGCAGTCTCTTCAGTCAGACACAATCTGTACTTTTGTATGCACCTCAATTTTGAGGCAGGTCTGACATACTTTGATTCGTCAACATCTGACAAGACCCTAACAAGAGTCATGCAAAGTCATGCCCATTTAAATGTAGTTTCATCATGTAGGGGATTCATTCCCAACATTACATGTTTTAGGGGTTGTCATGCTGGCTATAGTAAATTAATGCTGCAGTGAATTTCAGAACAGTGTGTTATGTGCACTATGTGCACTGATGCCAGGCAAAAATGTAAAAGGCCCATGACAAGCACATGCCAGCAAATATGAATTACTTAGGCTACTATAATGCAAGAAGCAAATGACGTTGTGAGTTCTGGTAGTCAGGGACATCAGAGGTTTAAATATGGATGTGTGTGAATAATGTAGTGTAGGCAAGGGAGAGTGTTTCACGCTGACTGATGGGGCTTACTGTATGTCTGATGGAGCAGTGGGCCCGGGTGCTCCAGATTTGGTTGGCTGACCCACTGCAATCACAAACCTCAAAGACAGCACAGGTGACACATACACACCAAAGCAGTACACCCACCCACATAAATGTGTAAATATAAAGTTGTACTACTGTTCTGACATGTGGGGAGTTCCTTCTATCAGTGGGGCCAGTGCAGAGAAGGGCTTTGACTGAGAAGTTCAGCTGAATTGAACTTTTTGAAAGATTAACAAAATGGGATTTGTTTGCAGCCAATGCAAATGCATCACACCCCATTTTTGTTCAACTGAATCAGAGGTAATTCCTGTAATGTTATAGGATCAGTTTGAGTTTGGGTGAGACAGTCACAGTTTTTAGATGTAGGCTGATAGTTGGAGTAGTACTAGCTGAAGTCAATGCTGATTACTAATGTACTAGTAGTCTGGATCAACAGAAGTAAATTTCCAGGATAAAGCCCTACATCCGAAGTATGGCTCATGCGCAGAATGTCCGCTCTATGTGTTGCCGTTCTCAAAATCCCTTCGCTACAGGAAACAATAACCTTCAAGATAGCAAGCTACATGCTGAAAATAGCAAGTTTTGAAGAAAATGTGGATTATGCAATAAGGCAGGCCTGCTTAGCTCTTTCAGGGAATGATTGTAAAGATGTACAAAGAATATGCTTACAGTATTCACTCTCTAACTGGGATGTTTTGGAACCGATTGGCAGGATTGCTCTGGACGAAGGACACATGGTGATACACTGGTAACAGCAAATTACATTTAACCATACTTCCAGCTAATTTAAACAGCTCATGTTACTGTACTGTGTGAACAGTTAACCTTGTTTGATATTGTATGTAGAATTTTATTTCGTGGGGTGCAAATGTTCTACCAAAACAAGTAGGCTACCTTCCCAAAACTCTTTTGCAGAGCCACCGTCACTGCATCCGGAGCACCTTGGCTCCGTCCGGCGCCTAGCGCCGCCCAAGACGATTGTGAGTGGTTTAAAGTAGGGCTGTCAATCGATTAAACAATTTAATCTAATTAATTACATACTCTGTGATTAATTAATCAAAATGAATTGCATACATAATTAACGGTGCCTAAAAAGAAAAAAAAGGGTACTAAACAACAGTTGGCGACATTAAAGAATGGCTTGTTTATTGCTAAGGCCATATGGTCAAAATTAAATGTTTAATAATAATGTATAACAATAACAATAACTTATTACACTAGTAAATTGCTGTTGAATGACAAAAACAACCACCAGATGGTAAAGGACATTTACAATAACTTCAAATGTACCACGGGGCTGTAGTTTACCATTTTCATTGAACGCACCGTCTGTGTTGTTTTTCCGACGGCAGCTGCAGATTGTTACCAAAGCCCGTCTACGGAAAGCCGTTCCACTCCCTATTCAGCCCCATTGTACCGAATTTGGTTGCAGTTCCACCAGAGTTCCACTGGGGGTAAATGCTAAATGAATGGGACTCTATGGAGCTAGACGGCTAAATTTGTCTCTTTCGCCTGATTGTCGTTGAGAAATCTCAGATTTGATTGTAGTTTTTGCAAGTTCAACATGGATTATAGGTCAAAAGTTGAATGAACGAGTACTTGTGTCCTTTCGATTTCTTACAGGTTGAGTCGTTGTTGCCCATAACACGCTAGCATTCTGCTAATGAATGCTGATTGGTCAGTGAAGGACTGATTACGATTGGAGATCCCGCTTGATGGCATCCAAAGCAGAACCAGAATGTCAGAGTGAATATTTCGGCGTGGTCGTTAAAACGTTAGCAAACCTCTTTCTAGCATGTGTATGTAACAGGGAGTGCCTAACCTGTCAACTGTGTTGTCGATGCTTCGAGAGAACAAAGGAAGCGACTCAGAGCTTGCCGTAAAGCAGTATCTCTGGCCGTATATGTGTATGACGTCATTGACATTTTAAAAGGCTTTTTAGAACAAAAAAGCCACTTTAAAAAAAATCTAACACCCAGCAGTGTGTATTTTCTTAGCCTCCCCTTTCAAATGCAACATTGAAATTACTAGACAAAAAATTAAATCCTGAGAAAAGTGGATTTTGAGGGGTATAGCTCCATAGAGTCCCATTCATTCTGCAATGGCCTGTGAGCGCCCCCTATATGAAACTCTGATGGAACTGCAACCAGTTCAGAGGCCGGAAGTAACGAGAGAGTGGAACTTCTTCCCTTATTAGAAATTATTTGTTGTTACATACCGGTGTTGAATCCTCTACAGTAAAACACAGTCAAACTTTACACCGTTTAGCGTTAGCTGTCAGCATTGTAACCATGTTTATCCAGCTACTAGCTAGCGGTAGGCTAACGTTAGCTGCTGTCGAGTATTGTGTTAACTAGCGTCATGTGCAGCGGTGTTTGTGTTGCCTGTATCGTCTGTTTCAGAGCATCAGAGAGAAGCGCAGACATATCAGTGGCACCAAATTTCGGTAGCCAGGGTTGGCAGGAAGAAGATTTTTACAAGTAAATGTTCCAATTAATGATCCAGGCAGCACATTCTCATCTCCCTCCTTCATTTTACAGTCCAATGGTGGCTAGAACGGCTCCGAGTCAAACGTCAATATGGAATGGATTAATCTGCGTTATTTTTTTTAACGCGTCATTTTTTCTCATATTAATTAATCAAAATTAACGTGTTATTTTGATGGCCCTAGTTTAAAGAAATGCAAACAACCCAGAGCGTTTTTTCTCCTATCCCAGAATGTGTCTGTGGTGGTCTAGTCTTGCATTGCCAGACCTTCCTCCACAGCGCTGCATAGGAGGGTATGGCTAGTCCACACAGCATTCCGAAATGGGAGAAAAAAGTGCTCCGGTTTGGTCTTTAAACCAATCACAGTCGTCAATCAGAGCCAAGGTGCGGCTGCAAAATAACCTTGGGAAGCAACTTGTTTCGGTGGAACATGTGTACGTTCGAAGGTTGTTTTAGTCGTGCAACAGAAAACTCAGATTGGACAGATAGTCTAGCTAGCGAGGAGCAGTTACCCAGAGTCCTCATAAATCGAGCGGAGTTTAGAATTACAACACAAAGAAAGCAGAACGTAACGGACATCAGGCCAAAAAGAAGGAAATCCGGCGGAATTTCCGGGGGCACTGGAGCAATCCCGGAAGTGGAGCGTCGTGGATATGGACTAGTGGTAGTCAGAGCTTACTCTACAGCGCTGTGGAGATCTGACAATGTGAGACTACTAATGCAGTAACAGCAGTATGACAGCAGTTAGTTATACAGTCAGTATTCACACAAATCAGGGTTTGCGGTATATTTCTTTTCATAGTTTGACTGAAAACAAATTATGGTAATAGAATATTCAGATTTCTTTCCACCTTAGGCATAAAATGTGTGTAAACACTGTTTATACAGTAGTAGTAGTAGTTCGTCCAAGGATTTATGTTGTTAACAGAGTAAAGGAACAACAGTAAAAAGTACCAATACAACAAAAGTAAACACTTTGCAAGTAATAGTTCTTCATTCAAAATCCTACTGTACAGTATTACTAGCTATATACATGATTGTTTACTTTATATCAATGCATCAATGCTTAAGGAGTATTTTACTGTTGTACTGTAGCTGTATGCAAATGAGCTAGTTTTAAAATACTTCATGGGTAGTTTAGTCTAGTGGTACTCAACCTTGGGGTCTGGCCCCCTCCGAAAGCCCCATTTACACGGTGCGTTTATGTGAAGGGTCTCAAGCCAAATAGGTTGGGAGCCCATTGCAGGAATGCAGTATGGTCCCAAAACAAATATCCATAATATTTCTCTGTAAGAAGCACATAAAGAAGCTACAGAGAAAAGGAACAGAACAAGTTTTTCACATCACCAAGATCACAGTGCACATAGTCTCAAAAGTTAAGAAAGCATACTGTATGGAAAATGAGCATCATGTGATCTTTCACTTTCTGGTGGGCTATAAATACAAAATACACTTTTTTTTACATCATAAGTCCCTGCATCTTTATTGCCCAATAACAGACAAAGTTCCAGTAATAACTATAATAATATTAATAATATTTTTATTATCATTTGGAGGAAAAACGTTCTATTATTCTATTCCAAATACTCATCATATGCACTTTACTCCTGACTTAAGGTTGTGAGCTGCATTAAGAGCAACAGTGTATGGGTGTATGATCCACTCTACATGAAGCCTCCCAGAACCCTGTTTGCAAAATGTGCTAACATCAAAAAATTTCACATTCATCACATCACAAATTAAATAATAGAAATAGAAAATGATAAATAGAAGATTTCATTTACCCCACATATATAACATCAAGATCCATCTTTTTTATCCATATTGTTTGAAGAGAGCTGGACACAAATTGTCAGCTTTTTTTAATCCATGAGGTTGTTCCCCTTATACTGGTTCCTTAATTATGTTGCGGTTAGTGCAAACATGAATGCCATGGTTAGTTATGTTGCGGTTTTGTTGTTGCTGCAGTGAACTTGGAAACTACCCATCTATACAGCATCACGGTGGTCAAAAATGTTCAAAGTCATTCAAACTCAGTCCTTTTGGGATAATCTCTACACTAAAATATTCATAAATTCATTTAGTGGATTTTGTGGCTGTCACCTGTCCTTCTACACTAGCAGAGCGGTATTGTAGTAGTGATAGAAGTCATAGTTGGTGGAAGTATTGTTGGCATTTGTAGCAGTAAAAATGTAAAAAGAGGGTAGTATTAGTACTAGTAAAAGCAGAAGCAGAACTACTAGAAGCAGTGTAGAAATGCTGTGTCATTTGAAGTAGCAGAAGGAGTCATTGTTAACATTAGGCCTTATGGTTGACAGAGGGAAGACTATTAATTCAGTTAGCATTGCATTTCTACAGGGTCTTTTTCACCTAAACAGTAAAAATCCTCCCATTATTGTTTCCATCCCTGCATCTTCAATTATCTTCGTGTTTTCTTGTTCATTTTTCCAATGTTGTGTGATGTCAACTAGGGCTGCACTTCTTTAACTGCTGCAGATCACCTTTCTTTTACTGCAGCTCCCTCCTGTGGTAAAAAAGGGACACAATCAGTTGACTATTGTTAAAGCATTTTGCAAAGTAAAAGAAAAATGCTAACTTCTAATATTTTGTTTCATATGATTTAGACTTGCTGTTGAAACCATTTTTTTTTTACTTAAAGGCAAAGTAAGTGCTTAAAGCTCTCTTTATGCTCCCTGTATCACTTTCTCAAACCCAAACACACACCACTTATACTCACTGAAAACAGCTTTTACATATTGCTAATTTTCTCTGACTGTAGCATGAGTTCAACATGAGTTCATAATATTAAGTTAAAAACCATGCAAAACATTATTTTGTGATCAACCCTTTTCATTTTTAAAGAACTTTTACTAGCCCAACTTGAAAGTCTAAATTCTACAAAATAACTGCCACTGTGTAGTAAAACGTGCACTTTTTTAGTTGGTTTAATTGGCTTAGTTATTTTACCTACATTATTATGATACAAATTTGGTTGAATATCATTAAAGTAACCTATCCCTTTAAGAATAGTGGAAATTTGACTTTAATAGAAGGTAAAGCACAGGTGTTACTAACAGCATTAATGATGGCCCTAATCCATTTAGGTGTGAGTGTAAACCAGTGTAAACCAGAGCCCTGGCACTCATGAAATGCAATAAAATCCACTGCTTTTCATTCCTACAACACAACCTGAGATCAATATTAAACTTGTTGGCTCCATGTCTACTTTTGTTTAAGTCAGAAGTTAGCCCCCAAACTCTGGAATACGTTGCCTCTACATATTAGGCTGCCTACACTGCTTGTTTTCAAATCCCATCTTAAAACATATTTCTATTCTCTTAAAATAAAAATTCTCTTTAAAACACTACAATAGTTGCCTTTCTTTATTATTGTCATTTTGCTGTTAAACTGTTTTCTTTTTGTTGTTTTTGTGTTCACTGTGCTCTTTCTATATTTTTGTTTTTTTTCTGATTGTACAGCACTGGTCAACTGTTATAGTTTTTAAATGTGCTTTAGAAATACATTTGGATTAGAGAAGTTCAGAGATGACACATTTACTATTATTAACTTGTCTTGCTCTAAAATGAGGGTCACATAGACAGAACCCAGACTGGAAAATGTCTGTGTGGTGGTCTAAAGTAGATGAAGATATCATCACCATGTCTGAAGGAAGGTGCTGGGTTCCTTTCCCACAATCAAATTTCAGTTTCACACACAAGAACAAACACTTAATAGCTGCCTCAGGACCATGTTACCTCAAAATGAGCCCATTGCCTTTATACCCACGGGTTTGGTTATCGCATGACTCTGTGGTGACTAGTCATATCCTCATATATACAATTGAAATCTGTTGGAAGAAATATAGATTTTATTTTCAATTGGCAATTTTTTTAATTTATTTTTTATTTTCACAGGCATGCATTATAGCATTACATTTAGAGAAAGGGTTGATCTTTCCAAATTCTACAAAACGGCATCATTAACATACATATATTTAGGGATTCAGTAAAGTGTGGTTTCAGCAATGCCAACCTAAGCTTAACAGAAGAACGATACTGAGAAACATGGTGTCTCTTGTTCATAGAAAATGTAGTTTCACATACAGCTTATAACACTATGTACAAATTGAGATAGGGTTGTGTAATGCTTTACTTGTATTTCACATTCAAATATCAAACATTAACTGTCAAAGTATAGGTACAGTAACTGGTTGATCATTTTACTAAATATATATATATGATTTAAGATAAGACTTATTACAATAAAACAACTTCACTGCCAGATCATCAAAACAAAACACACAGATAAGTTTCACTTATATCATGGATCACAGCAACGCTGCAGTAAATTTAAAATCAAATGCAACTCCCATAAAGAGTAAAATAACATCTCTGCTTAAACACAAAGGAGCCAAATGAACCTCCAGAAGAAAAACATGAAATATGTGATATCCTGGTTAAGGCTGACAGAGGGCACTAGTGGTCTATCAAATATTGAACACAAAAGGCCATTCAACTGTGCAGGACTTATAAAGATCTTATCCTGACTGCTGTAATAACAACTCACAAGTACACTAAAGAACATGTGATATAAAGCATTCAAACAAAAGTGCAAGCACATTAACTCCCCTCGGTTGATTGTGGAATATAGAATGTTGAAAGCGGTTTAAGATAAGATAATATTTTTAAAGGGTTAAAAATCTTATCTTAGTGCTTAGCAGTACCAGAGGAGCATTATTTTAACACCACAGTTAACCTTCACATTGTGCATCCTGTCAAAATCAGAAGCTGGTTTGAGAGTATTATAGTGGCCTTAGTTTAAAGCCTTATATCGCAAACGATTATCTTTTTGGATGGGAAAGCACCCAGCATGTTTACAGTGTGCATGTGCTACAAATCTGATCATTAAAAAGGAATCAAAAAGGGAGGGGGAGGGCTTTGTTTGTGTGTGTGTGTGTGTGTGTGTGTGTGTGTGTGTGTGTGTGTGTGTGTGTGTGTGTAGGTGGAGGGTGGGTGGTTATTTAAGATGTATATAATATGTTATGCTGGTATTTCTTTGCCACCAGTGATATTGTTGTTGATTAAGGCTAGCTAGTCCTTTTTGTAAGTCTTCTCTTTACTCAATGACTTCTGATAATCTATAAACAGGCAAAGCCAATCCAGTTCTGTTTTTTTTGTTGTTGTGATTGCTTTAATCACCCAGGCCTCCTGAACTACCCACTGTGCTCTGTGAATGCATGAATATTGGTGCAGTACTTCAAAGGAAAGAGCTTTAGACGCATTAAAATGTAAATAATACTAATATTTTGACAGGTAAGCAAAGTTGTAGCTAACATTATGCACATATAATGCAAACATGAATGCCACAGCATTGCAGTAGGTGGTTATTTTAGACAGGTACCAATAATTGCTCCTTATCCAACTTTTTGTCAGTTCATACATAAATGAAACTTGGACCGTGAGGCATGCTAGCCTTTAATACTAACTCCTATGCTAGGCCACCACCTAACCTGAGGCAGTTTGTACCTAGCTTGTGCAGGTATACTTTGTCAATTTAAAACTTAAAACCCTGGGAAGATTTAATAAACATTGGAGATTGTAGTCACAAGAAATACATCAGCATTGGTTATTCATTTGTTCCAACAGCTTCTAACAACCATTGTTTATGTTCAGTATTGTTACACTTATACAAGTCACTTTGCAAGAAACTGAAAAATTACCTAATTTTCTCTGAGTATGAGGATTTTTTAAACAATGTTATGAAATGCAGACTCCGGTCTTATCTCTGTATGAGTTACCATGGGTTGTGACAGGTTTGCCAGTGTTGCAGTTTCCTTATGCCAGATCTCAGTGATACTGTGTATATATATATATATATATATATATATATATATATATATATATATATATATATATATATATATATGTACATAGCTTCTATAAATCATCTATCTATAAACTTTAATGTTGCCTCTGAGTGCTCCCTCCATTTTCCAAATACACACCTGCATTACAGTTTTTGCAGTTTTTTTCACAGCGGGATCCTAACAACAGGGTGTTTTTATCCCCACCATCGACCCTTTTCATACCTATCTCTGTGTAGTGTCAGAATCCAAATTCTAAAACACTATGCACTGTTTACTGTGTGCATTTACATGGTACAAGAAACAATGACAAACTATGCAGCATATATGCAACAGCAGCTGGTGCAATTCTCATAACATGACAATAAATACTGGCGATGACAATATATGTATGTTATATACACTCCATAATGATAAAAGCTTGGACAGAAGGATCAGGACATATGCAGGGCAAGAATACATTGCTTTTACTCACAGACAATCACTTGGTCCTCCATGAGGGGCTTAGTCCCAATAGCAACACCTGCATGAATGACTAACTGTTCTCAGTCACCAGCAGCCACTCAACCCCATATAACACCAACACCTCCCAAAGCCCCACCAGGGTTTTTACTGAATCTATTAACTGAAAACAAGAGGTCGATATAAAGTAGAGTGCTCAACAGACCGCTGCAGTACAATAACAACTCAGCTACATCTGTTATTTTAGCAACACACGGCACACTGTAGAATGTAAACAGAGGCTGATTGTGATTTATGTTCATATTGCATCTGATTCAACTGGAATTCAATACCTGGATCAGGTTTTTCAACCTCTCTATGAACACATTCATTTCCCCCTGCATGTGCAATGTGGCAGTGGTGGCCTAAAGGTTAAAGAAGCAAGCTTGTGATCAGGAGGTCACTGGTTCAATCAAGTGGGGAAAGTGAAAAGAACAGCGCTTTGAGCCCTTAACCCCAACTGCTCCATGCCAATGGAAGCAACCCCAATAGTCACTTTGATGAATATATTATATAAAAGCTTGTTTAGTTATCTAAATACATCTTAATATGTCTGTCCACAGACAAGCAGGTTAGTTATTTATGATAATGTCCATTTGTGTATGTAACACATAAACCATCCTGATGATATGTTCAAATTCAGTTGACAAATTGAAATTTTGTGGGAGGTGGTGGGGATGTCCAAAGTTAAAATGAATAGGAAATGACTTGCTACACTGTTTTGCTCTGTATTTAAAGGATCCATATTTTGCTCATTTACAAGTTCATACTTGTATTTGTGTTTCTACTAGACCATGTTTACCTGTTTTAAAAAACACATTATTTTCTATATATATATATATATATATATATACCTGTATTTACCCTCTGCCTGAAACAATCCATTTTAGCGCCTGTCTCTTTAAGCCCCCCTCCCGAAAAAACACAGTCTGCTCTGATTGGTGAACGTTTCTGGGTCTTCTGCATCTGTGCTCTTAGTTTCTTTCCACGGTCATTGCAGCCAGGGAATAACTGTAACAGCACTGTAGTGGCACTATACCTATATATATAGTATAGTTATGACATCACAACAATACGGAAGCCGGACAGCTCGTTTAAAGGCACAGTTTCTAAATATGGGCTGTGTGCATTTTTTCTGTGGATTGAGCATTTTGATACTTTTACAGTATTTATAGCACCTCAACCTGCTTTATAATAAAAAAAGACATGGACATCTCACATTTTACAACATGGGACCTAAAGTCAGAGAGGAAAGTAACATTAAGGCTCAGACAGTTCTTCACATGATTATTTTTACATTTCTTTTTTAATTTGTACTGCACATGTCCATCTCCTGCTACGTCTGCAATGCAAATCTGGTGCTTCTTCGACATTTATTTGGTGCACTCTGATTCATTTTTCATCGAGGGCCATTCATTTTAAAGTTGGATGCAGACAAAGTAAGGTCAATAGACTGTTTAATTTATTCTCACTGTGTCTGTACACCCTGAGCTCTGAAATTACAGAACAGCAACCGAGGAAATACAGAGACTTTGAAAACATTCAGAGAGCACATCTGCCTGCAGAGCGTACTCCGCACCACTCTTCGCCCTACATTTATACTGTTTGTTGTTGTGTGTGTGTATACGTACCAAAATCTGTGAACTTGTGTTTTGTGTGTGGGCGTCTGTTTTGTGCAAGAGGTCCTCCCTGCACGCGCGCACACACACACACACACACACACACACACACACACACACACAGACACAGAGTCAGTTATCCTTGACCTTGTGGAACAATGCATTACAGATTAGAGAAAAGGGTTTTGAGGGTATGACATCTCACCTGACTCTGTACTACATCAGACTCCAATCACACATGGCCTCGTAGTACCACCTCCATAATTCTTTGGATTTGTTATGGCGTTTTGATGCTCACTGTTTACCCGGGATTTATAATGATGACTTCAGTGCCCCACAAGGGCTCAGCAGATCCAGTGAGAGGCTTAGATGGCAAACAAACCAAATTACCATGAAGAGGCAGCCAGCAGACACACATATACACACACACACACACACACGTACACACACACGTACACACACACACACACACACACACACACACACACACACACTCTTTGTCATGACAACTTCCAAAGTAGTCTTTTTGTTTGTTGGCGGGACCTTGGAGTCCGGCCATGGCAGAGTATCCTATCACCTCTCTGTCAGACAGCTCTAGCAGTGTACATTACTATACTTTGTTCTGCAGTGATCTGCGCTCTCAGATGACAATGACAATTTAATTTCTGTTGATCACTGCTTTTACACATCAGATAGCATGGGCTGTAATGGTCCTTTAGCAGTATGGCACTCTACTATTACAGTACCTTCCACTGTGTCAGAGTTCTGTATTAGTTTAAGACAGAGTGCTGCACTCTCTGTCACCATGGTAGGAGAAGACTTTGGCTTGTAAATATATACATCCATGGTGTTATGTTATAAAAAAAATGCATTCAAAGATTGTTTGATTTGAATTGCACAACAGACCTTTATTCCATTATAGACCATAGGTCAACAGACCAAAATCTAACATGTCAATAAAAAATACACTTTTTGTTGTGTTTGACATAATTTTGACATAATTCTGATTCAACAATTTTAACAGTTCTGGGTCCCAGTGAAGGGAAATGTATTTCAAAAGGTTTGAGATTTAGCACGCACAAGTCAGCAACAGTCGCTCAAGGGCATGAGATAAGCGATGTCATTACACTAGCATTGTAAATCTGATTTGTCACACCTCATATGTGGCAAAACGACCCTTAAAGTGCTCCACGGGCTTGTGGGGCTAAATGAGATCAATGGATTATTTAAATTTACCAAGGGAATAACATTCTATTGTTATATAAAAGTATTACGGCATATTATTAACAGTGCATGTGCGATATACTGTAGATACTGGGGTTGTTTACATCAGTAAAATTTGAAAAACAAAACAAAAACAAGAGCATAACCAATTATTATAATTTAGTGAAATAAAATTGCATATATTTCTATATTTGTAACTATAGCCATAATTTGAGGGGTAAAAACGATCACAGATTGTGCCTTTAGACAGTAAAAGATATGTTGTGCTTAGTTTTAATCAGCTTTTAATATACACCATGAGACAAGACATTTTCCTAACAGTGCCGGATGACAAACCAGCATTTGGTTCACCTCCAAATTACTGATAACCTGGGTTTTAAATTGACACCTGCCAACCCACCAAATGCGAATAAAAAATTAACTTTGGCGGTAACATTATAAAGTTACTAGCCAATTTGGCTGGTGATTAATGAAGCAAACAACTGTGCGTCTGGTTGAATCGGCAGGCTGCAGAAACGATGAGACAAGTCAGTGTCGCCAGATTGGTCTGGTAACCGGCAAGAAATTTAGGCAGTTTTGTGTGTGTGTTTGGCTTGGAAACATAGTCTTTATCTGACAACACTGCTTGTAGAACTAATCCTACATTTCCCATACACACTTATGTTGTGAAGTGTCGTACAACCATTGGCTACGCGCATAGCATGTGCAGTATCGATTACGAGCTATGCTGAAACGGAGAAGACGAACAGAACGGTGCAAAACAAACCAGAGGAGCTGAAATTAAGTAGTAAAGTTAGTTAAAATCTGTTAAAATCAGTAAACATTAGGCTAGTGGAAAATCTGATTGGCTGGTAACTTTAAAAATCTACTAGCAATGTTGGCTGGTGATCAAAAAAGTTAATTTAAAGCCATGCTAAGCTATGAGCTCAACTAATATATAAGCCATGATTAACAAAAAAAGTACCTGCATAGTTTTTAAACAAATGATTGAATTGATTCATAACTTATCAGTGTCCTCGCAAAGGTAAAGTATAAGGGTCTACAGCCAGGCTAACGGATCTGTGAGGCTGTACTTGTACTTGACTGTAAAATGTTAACATGGCTGATGTTTAGTAGGCATAATGTTTAGTATGCCAACCATTTTAGTTTAGCACATCAGCAAGCTAACATTTGTTCATTTTCTAAACACAAAGTGCTGGAATGATGGAATATTTGGTCATAAAAATCATAAAGTATTGGTTTCAAATTTTGACCTACTGTAATGATGCTATATGAAGTCAGGGATCATCAAAGTCAGACCGAATGCTGAAAAATGTTACATCAGTATATTCAAGTTCAGCAACATATCTGAATGCATTTATTCAGGCAATTAACTATCATGCAATCATAACTGTTGACTCACTTTAAAAGACATCTGGTCTGACAACTGAAGCCAATGAGGACATAGACAGATAATGCTAATTTGCATCTCTATAGTTACAACTTTATGTGTTTAACATGTGAAAGACATTGTGGCAATTTGAAAGGAGAATACATGAATCTAATATCATCTAAGGATTAATTTAAAACTTTTAAAACTACTCGACAACATTTTTTGAAGAAAAAAAACCATTTGTGAGTTCATCTGTTTTTGTATGCTTTAAATTGACAGTATTCTCAAAGCAGTTGGATCTAACAAATGTTAAAGTTTTACTTCTATCCTACCCATTCTTTTGTCAAACTAATGGGCAATAACTTGAAATAGGCTAAATGTATATTCTCTGAGGTGTCATGTGTAATGCAGATGCTAATTTCAACACAGTCACAACTTTGCACTGTGTAGGCGTCAGGGGTTAGGCTCAGGTTTAGAAAAGCTGATAACATGTCTACACGTCTGTGTTTAGAGAAATCACACTTACACTTACGCATTCAAAAACCACAGAAACCATGCTGGAAATTTTATCAAGTGGAGGTGTTTACAATCTGTGGACCACCATTTCCCATACAGTAAATTACTTTTTTTCCTAGTACACAACTGGGAGATACTGTAATGACAAGTGAAACCTTCTCACGTTCTTTTGACTCCCCCTGCACTACCCACAGTGGGTTTGCAGCATGGCAATTTTATCTTAAAATCAAAAAACAGCACTTGACACAAAACCTTTGTGGTCTGCAGGCACTGTAGCGTTTGTGTGTTTGTACTTCCGGTAGAAGTTAATGCTGTCGTGTTTTCATATTTGCTGTCGTGTTTTCCTATTTGCAGTTGTGTTTTCCTATTTGCTGTCGTGTTTTCCTATTTGCCGTTGTGTTTTCCTATTTGCTGTCGTGTTTTCCTATTTGCTGTCGTGTTTCCTATTTGCTGTCGTGTTTTCATATTTGCTGTCGTGTTTTCCTATTTGCTGTCGTGTTTTCATATTTGCTGTCGTGTTTTCCTATTTGCTGTCGTGTTTTCATATTTGCTGTCATGTTTTCCTATTTGCTGTCATGTTTTCATATTTGCCGTTGTGTTTTCCTATTTGCCGTTGTGTTTTATGATTTGCTATTGCGTTTTTCTATTTGCTGTTTTGATTTGCACTTCAGGGCCACCATAAGAAACAGAAGTGAATCAATATAGTTATTTTTTAAATGTATAATATCCTCAGCTGTAGAGAGAAGTGGAAGTGGTAACTGCGTGCAAAGAAAATAGCACTACGTCATTTAAACTTAATATTTAAAAAACAAGCTAGTCACTAAAAGGTTCTAAACAACCCTTGGTCTTTATTAAAAGGGATTATTCCACTAGTTTCAATAAAATTCTTGAAACAGTCATTTTACAATTAAAATGTTTTTGACAAAATATCATTTTAAGGCCCCCTCGCTTTTGCTTTTTTAAGAACTATCTGTTTAAAAACAGTCATACTGTGTGATGCCACACTTACCTTAGCCTGTTTAGATATCAAAATGATGATGAGACATTTTGCTGTGTGCAGCTTTAAGATTGATACTTTTCTGTGGTGTGCTGCACCTGGCTGCTGTGCTCTAACGGATTAGCAAAGAAATACAGATTTGTACGCAGATAATCTCATTAATGGTTTCAAGAAATCTAGGTGCAGGTAATCTTTTTATTACATTCCTCTAATCTTAATCCTGGGGAGATAATTCCTGGACTGCATAATACTTATCTGATCCCATCGCTGCCAAAGAATAAAAATAGCTCTACTTACAATCATGACACATACAGTATAAGTGCTGTATAAAGTTAAATGTAGGTTAGGCATGAAACCCCCACTATGGTTAGGGTATTGAGAGGGTGTTAGCACTTAGTCATTGTGTGTGAAGACCTCACTGTTGTTTCCTACCCACCTCTTCTAACCATACATTGTTTCACACTAGCAAAACCCACAGACTTGTGATTACCAAGGTAAACATTTCCTATAGCACTGCAGCTTAGCTAGAAAGTAGATTAACTTCATTTAACCAGTAGCATTTTAGAAGAATTGTCAAATAATATCAGATTGTATTAAAGTTGCAGTAGGTAAGACTTATAAAACTAACTTTCTGTCATATTTGCTGAAACTGACCCTATGTTTGAGTAGAACTACAAGAAGCAGGTCATTTAAAAAATAAAATCTGGCTCCTCTGGCACCACCTACAGGCTGTAGTGCAATTTGCAAAAATCCACAGTTCCCTGTTCAGATGCTCCAATCAGGGCCAGGGGGGGTGTCTAACTGTGAGTCAATCACTGCTCATGCACACGCATTCATTCTCCCTTGTGGGGGGAGGGGCTTAGGAGACCGTTTTGGGCTTTAGCAGAAAGGGGGGAGTGACTGAGAAGTTGTTGATGTTCAAATTTTTTGGCTATGTCCTGGATCTTCACAATCCTATCTACAGCACCTTTAAACTAAGCCAGCCAGGCCACACTATAACTAAAACTGCTGCATCTCACTATGAAAACTAAATTAGTAGTCACCCCTCTATGGACCGTGATTGTTTGTTACAGTATGCAAATAAAGGAACCTATTTAGGAATATATTTCTCATTAAAACAAACATAGTCGCTGACTGCATAATGCCAATACTCACAGTTCATCAGACCTCAGGTAATGGTAGAAAAATATGTGTGTCATCTCATGTTCTCAAACAGTCAATTAAAACACCATCCAGACAAATGCACTGCTATTTGTGAGCAATAGCAGCCATAAAGGGCCAAGTCACTTTGCAACATTAGATCATTTGCAACATGTACAGTTCAAAATGTATATTAATGTGAAGAACTAACATGCCAGATATGACTGTTAAAGCCACCATTAAAACATGTCAGTGGCTCTAAGCGTTGGATACCGACGCAAAAATCACCCATTAGCATCTGTACAGGACGCACCGGGCAGAGCAGCATTGCAGCAGCGCTGTTAGATGACATAGTATTAAGAGTGATAACAGTAATGAGTAGTATGAAAGAACTAAAATCTGCGTAATGAGGTTGGTTGGGCTGCTTGATGGGTCAAACAACATAGGACTTTCACCCAAGAGACCAGGGTTCGTGTCCAGTTCTTGTCCTGCGTCTCACTGAAACGCACAATTTGTAACCCCCACCCATGATCTTTTCCTAAGCCGAAGTGTCCCCTTCTCGTGTCGCATGTCAGTTAAATGTACGTCCTGACCCAGAGTAACAAAAAGTGACGCCAATAGTCATGACCCACAGCGTCAAAAAGTGACGCCAAGAGTCACGACCAACTGCGTCAAAATATGACGCCAAGAGTCACAACCAACTGCGTCAAAATATGACGCTAAAGAGACTTTTTGCGTCAATAACAAACCCCAAAGGCATCTGACCAAGCGTCTCTTTTTGACGCGATGAGAGTGAGAATTTGTTGACTCTACAGGCTAAATAGGTTTCACTGCACATCATTATGCAGCCGGTAACTGCGATCATGTCAGTGATCTGTAAAAACAGACAGCTGTTCCATTCACCTAGTTGTCCTCAGCAAATGGAGGGACTGTCTTGAGAAGAATATGAAGGCTCAACTGACAGAATGGTCAGCGGTTGCTAATAGACAGTTATCTACCTGACAATTATTGATGATTAAAGTTGTAATTTGTACTGTATGCATGTGCACAATGCTGCATAGCAAGTGCTGCTGAAGTGCATTATAGTTGCACTACAGTTACGTAAGAAGCAATTTTAAAAAGAAACCTGTATTCTTCGTATAACAGATGACCACCAGTCATTTAAGAATTACGACAATGTGTGTTTTGTCTCTCAGTGCTTTGTAACGTAAACAGCATACCATATAAAAGAGAATAGGACACAATGGCCTGTCTGGCACAAAAACAAATCCCATACAAAATAAATGCATGATTATAGTGCACAGTTTAAGTGTTTTTTGTTGTTAGTGACAAAACAATAGAGCTATGGTCCCATGGACCATTTTTATAGTTTTGATCCAGATAAATAGTTGGATGTCCACTGAACATTTACTGAAGTTGATAAAGGCTTTTTTTAAATTGTCTTCACAGTAAAATTAATGTATGATGCACATACTGTACATACATGTGTAGTCAAGCAGCATGCCTCAATATAAGAATAACAAAAAGTGAAAAGGGAAAACGAGATCAGGATACCTTGATGAATGCTTGCGGATAGACTGCAATACAGTCCCAAAAAGGAAGCAAATTCAAGAGAAACAAGAAGATGTCAGAGTGACCAGCGAAAACCAAGCTTTAAATTCACAACCCTGTCTGAGCACATGGAGAATGATGACCTTGTGAATCAAATTCTGTCAGATGTGATGGGAGCAAAATGAACCAGCGGCTCCTTGGATCGTCTTTGATTAAAATATTGCCAATGTTAAATCAGTGACACAGTAATCCATTTTTAAAGCCAAGTGAGCACCAGCACTGAGACATGGCTGAGACATGTCTCAATGAAATATTCACCTGTTGGCTCCTGTGAAACACCAAAAAACTGTCATGTGATAAGGGAAAAAAAAAGACTAAGCAAGAATGAGCAAATTTACATCAGTACTGTATGTTAGTCAATGGTATGACTAACATACAATACAACTAATTGGATTCACTGACAGAACTTTTTCTGTGCCTTGTGCCTAACCCCTTAGCATAAGTAAGAAATGTGCCACAGCTGTCACTGGTACCGTGAGGTGAGAAATGCATGTTGGTCTCACATTAGCACACACCCCCTGTTTCCTTTATCCTGCTCAGACAGATCACTACAGTGTGTCTGCTGTACCTTTCTCTCCACGGCTCTGTCAGCGCTGGTAATTGACTCTTGCAGTCTCTGCTGAGCCGTCCACTATGGCCTCTCAGGCTCCACACACCCAATTACAGGCTGCAGCTCCCTGACGGGCTGAGGTGGATGACCAGGGGGGAGGCGAGGCTGGGGTGGTGGAGTGCAGTATTATTAGTCTTTGATGTGGAACTGAGAGTTAGGTGGATATACACAGGCACACCTGCATGTATCAGTGGCATACCCCTGTAAAACTATTAACGTAATAAATTAGTGATGCCACAGCATTGACACGGGCCTCAGGATTGGACACATCAATATCTTAGAACCAGGATACATTGTTGACTAGTCAGTTTAATCAATTAGCTGACTCACAAGTTGAACGTGAAGGCAGCAGCAGTATCTGTCCTGCTCCATTTATCGGATATGTGTAAGGCAACAGATTAGGTTGAAGTCCCGTTCAGCCTATATGCCACACAGAAAGAGGTGTTTCTTCATGGCCACCAGGCACGACTCAAACAGCTAATGATAGGGAACCATTGGTCAGTGGCAGCCTGTCAAAGATAATAACCATCACTGGGTTGGCTGTGTTTGCCAGAGGAAATGCCTGAGCAGTAGTCTCTATATTTTGTATGCAAGTGTCTCACTTAACTCATTTTTCAGCTTAACATTTACTTAAAGGAACATTCTGGGATTATTACAACTTTCTTTTGTATTTTTGTCTATTGTTTCTGTCAATTTTCATAACACTGTACTCGCCAAAGTAATTGCTGATGATGAGATTGAGGTTGAATGAAAAAAGTAATTTCCATTTAGGTTGCGTAAGATAGGCCTGCAGAGCCTGCACATGTAGCCGCTGTAGCTACATGTCTGTGTGTATGTATGTATGTATGCAGGTCACCACGTGATTTGTTAGTATGCCTGTGTTTACTCCGTCAAGTTTCTAATGTAAATGGAAATTGTTAAAGACAACATTTAATAAATTGAAGAAAGCCTTAGGAATCTGATTCTTTTTAATTAAACACATCTAGCAAAGCCATTTCCACAGCAGACCTTCTGCTAGCTGCAATCACAGCAGTCTAATACAGTGAATCAAAAAAGACAAACGCTGCACAGCAACAGTTTAATATTCGGTATGGCTACCTGGATGTAACTCCAGTTAAGTATGAGCAAAGCCCCCATCACTCCATATCACAAAGTGAAAAATGTAAACATTCACTGTGGACAATATAATTAAAGCATGGTAAAGATATATCCCTGTTGTCGTGGTGCTACAATGGGTAAAATCTTGTGCCACATTTTCACAGCATGGTACGGCATGGTTACCTGATGCGCCAGATGGTTTGTCAACAGAACTATCTGAGAAGCTGTCATGGGAATCTGTTTGGAAAAGAGCAGGCACCTTCAAAAAATACCTGGCAGGGGATTGTATGAACCATCATTATGGGGAATGTACGGTCTCTGGGAAATAAGACGGACAAACTTGCGGCGCTCACTAAAACCCAGAGGGAGTTCCGCGAGTGCAGCATACTGTGTTTTACCGAGACATGGCTGCACTCACACATCCCGGACCATGGCGTGGCGGTACCTGGCTTTTTGACGGTTTGGGCGGACAGGGACGTTACAGAAAGCGGTAAGAAGACTACAGACTGGGGAGTGCTCTGTGAGCCACATGGGGAGGACATCAATAATACGACAGACTGCATCGCAGAATACATAACATTCTGTGAGAACATCACCATGCTGTATGCTGCTTTCGCAATCACAAGCCGTGGATCACCAGTGACCTTAAAGTTCTTCTTAATGAGAAGAGGAAAGCTTTCAGGTTATGGGACAGACAGGAGCTAAGGAAAGTACAGCACAAACTGCGGGATAAACTGAGGTAGTGTAAAGACTCCTACAGGAGGAAGCTGGAGGCTAGACTACAAGAGAACAATGTGAGGGAGGTATGGACAGGGATGAAAGAGATCACCGGGTGTGGGGGTAGAAGAAGACAAACACCAGGCAGCCGTGAGAGAGCAAACAAGCTGAACTGTTACTTTAACAGGTTTAGCTCACAGCCATCCCCTGCCCCCTCTACCACTCCACCAACCCCCTACACCCCCTCACTGCCTCCTCCCCTCCCTCTCTTGCTCCCACACCTCCCCCCCCCCCCCCCTGTGGTCTGCCCTCTCCCCCCACAGACACTTCAAGCACCCCCCCCCCTGCTTTTCATTCACACCTGGCCAGGTGAGGAGACAGCTGGAGAGGCTTCACCAGCGCAAGGCAGCCGGCCCGGACGGCATCAGCCCCAGGGTCCTGAAGATCTGCCCCAGTCAGCTGTCTGTTGTTCTCCAGTATCTCTTCAACCTGAGCCTGCAGAGGGTGCCGCTGCTGTGGAAGATGTCCTGCCTTGTCCCAGTCCCCAAGAAGTCAACTACATCTGGCCTCAAGCACTACCGCCCAGTTGCTCTCACATCCCATGTGATGAAGGTGCAGGAGAGGCTGGTCTTGGCCTACCTGAGGCCGCAGGTGAGATCTTCTCTGGACCCTCTACAGTTTGCCTACCAGCCTTGTCTGGGAGTGGACGACACTGTCATCTATCTTCTGCAGCGAGCTCATTTGCACGTGGATGGCGGTGGCGGCACTGTGAGAATCACAATTATTTATTTCTTCAGTGCATTCAACACCATCCAGCCACTGCTACTAGGTGAGAAGCTGCAGAGGATGGGTGTCGGTGCGTCCACAGTCTCCTGGATCACTGACTAGCTGACAGACAGACCACAGTTTGTCCGTCTGGACCGTGTTCTGTCTGATGTGGTGGTGAGTGGTACGGGGGATCCACAGGGGACTGTGCTGTCTCCTTTTCTGTTCACCTTATACACTACAGACTTCCAGTACAACTCAGAGTAATGTCACCTACAGAAGTTTTCTGATGACACTGCAGTTGTTGGGTATATAAGGGATGGACAGGAGGGAGAGTACAGAGCGCTGGTGGACAACTTTGTGGAGTGGACTGGTAAGAATCACCTGCTGCTGAACGTGGATAAGACCAGAGAGATGGTGATTGACTTCAGGACAAAGGGAACGGCTCCGCAGCCCCTGTGCATTCTGGGTGGAGATGTGGACATGGTTGGGGAGTACAGATACCTGGGTGTCAACATCGACAACAGGCTGAACTGGAAAATCAACAGCACTGCTGTTTACAAGAAGGGGATGAGCAGACTCTATTTCCTGAGGAAGCTGAGATCCTTCAACGTGTGCAGCAGAATGTTGTAGATGTTCTACCAGTCTGTTGTGGCCAGCGCTCTGTTCTCCTCTGCCATCTGCTGGGGCAGCAGCATCGGAGCCAGCGACACAAACAGACTGAAAAAACTGATCAGGAAGGCTGGCTCCGTTATTGGCTGCAAACAGGAGACATTTGAAGCCATGGTGGAGAGGAGGTCACTGAACAAAGTGTTATCTATCATGGATAACCCCGACCACCCTCTCCACCCCACACTGGTCCAACAGAGGAGCACCTTCTCTAAGAGGCTCCGACAGCTACGTTGTTGCACGGACCGCTACAAGAAATCATTCCTACCACAGGCAATAAAACTTTTTAACACCTCATCACTGGGTGCTAGATAAGACTCTTAGACATCACATCTGCACTAAGTGCAACTTGCACAATAGGTTTAGCTACATCTTTATCATTACTAGTTAAGCAGTTGTACATTTTGTATTCCCAACTTGTATATATTTTAACTATTTGTTCTTGTATTCTATCCTATTATTATTTCATGTATGTTTTATGTATGTATACTGCATCCTATTATTTCATGTACATATTGTATCCTAGTATTTCATGTATATTCTGTGCTGTGTGACTGATATGTTACTACTGTAACACTGTCATTTCCCATTTTTGGGATCAATAAATATCTATCTATCTATCTATCTATCTATCTATCTATCTATCATATATATATATATATATATATATATATATATATATATCTAATTCGCCATTGTTGTTTTGAATGAACAGCCGCGGCCATCACACACACCTAAACCACGCCCATAGCTGCCAGTAGCTCCTCACAGGATTGGTGCGGTAAGCATGTAGTTCAGACAAAAACACATTACTTAAAGCCGCTCTTGTGTAATCTTGTGATATCGCGAGAATTGAGCTGCTGTGCAAGGTAAACGGCACGGCTCGACTCGCTTGGAACCGCTCTTTTTTGGTTTTCAATTGGCAAAGGTTGTGGAAAGTATCTTTTTTTTGGTATCGCCTCAGTCAAGATTACAACGAGCTGAGCTGATACTACAAGGTGGAGTTAAAACACTGTAGACCACTGATTGGTCAGAGAGATCGTCACTTGTATGACACAGGACTTCCTGCACAAATCCACTATTTTTTATTGGCCAACCAACTATCAATAGCGAATGCAAATTTTTAATTCACTCAACCAAGATTAAAAAACATGGCAGCCTGCAAGTACAGATATTCCTCTGTTTGGTTGCCGATGAAAGGATCCAGCGAGAGAACACACTGTGTTTGTGTCGCATTGAAGATGATGCCACGGCAGTTTCATGCAGCATCACTATGACGGTTAGCTAAGAATCCCGCCTATACTGAAGGTGTACTAGATGCAGTGGAAAACCAAATTGAGGAAAGTACCAGGTATCAAAAGCATAAAGCCAAACTCACCTCTTGCATCAAGTATAAATCCATCGTTACTTTAATTCACAGCCACTCACACCCAACTCCCAATCCACAACACTATATCCTCTGTTAGACCAGGAAATGAAAAAGGATCAAAAGACCAAACAGCCACATGCGACAAATGTGAGCCACAGATTGCACTGGCCGATATTACTTCTTGCAGGACCATTATCACTGCCTCTTTCAGCCACCCTCAAACGAGGGAGAGAGCGAGAGAGCAATGTTTTTAGTTTAGCAGCTGTGAGGCCTAATGGTTCATTTAAAAGGTGCACAAACCAATTAACCTAGCTGACCTTAGACATGGTGTGTCAGCCTGTCAATCTCGAAGAGAGCGGGGTGAGAGGTGACTTTTATCTCTACCTGACAGCTAAAGGGGGCAGATGAGGAGGATGGAGGGAGCGATGGGGAGATGTTATTGATGGCAGAGCCAGGCAGAGTGGAAGGGTCAATTAGGAAAAGCCCTCGATGCACCAACCCCTGAAGGCAAAAGAAGATCCAATAAGACTATTGTATCAGCATGTAGGAAAGAAAACCACTATTATCTACCACAGTACCACTATTATCATTCACTGAAAGGAATTTCTTTAAAATTCCTATTATTACCACCACCTCAGCACTGTTGGCAAATTTGACATCACAGTCAGATATTTTTTGCCTGAACACTGGGTTATGAAGGGCTTAAGATGATAAGTACTTTTTCAAATTCTGGCTTTTAACAACGTTTTATCTTTCAGACCTCATTTCAGCAGATTATTTTAAGCATGATTGACATAGCAATAGGGGTTAAAGTAAATAACCCTTCACAATTGCCTTTGTTCAATAAATATGTGAAATTGGAAAGTGGATGTGTATTTGCAGCTTCCTTGCTTATCTCCTCCGGGTTGTCTTCTTTATCAGGGTTTGTGGCATAGATGTGAAGAAACATGACTGCCGCTGTCAGATGATAGCTGGAGGGATATATGTTAGCATGCTTCCCTTTATTTAAAAACCAAAAGTGTATAGTCACTCACATTTTTTTGTTTCAGCATGGTAGAGTGAAACCCTTGTTATTACCACATTGCCCTCGAGCAGAACGTTACAGGGAAGCCCACTTCCACAATGTGCCACTGAGACACCCAAATCAACTGATATTGTTATCCTTATATTTCTGCATCAAAATATAAAGTATCCACTACAGAGGCTAATATCACTAAAAAGAAAATAGTGACTTCTGCCTAGCTTGCTTCTCTTTACATGCTGTTAAAACAAATTTAACAGCTCAGTATTATTTGCTGATATGGCTTTTACTGCTAGGCATAGATCACTTTCTGGGCATTACACATAGCATCGTTTTGCCTAGTTTGCTCATATGCAAACTTATCTTTAAATATGTACAATCATTTATGAGCTATATCAATGTAAAAATCTGGGCAACATGTTTTTTTTGGAAGGCTTTTGATAGAAAGTAAATTATGGATGTATTATTTATACCAATTGCATGTCAAGGTAGTTTACCTCTAAACTGCATTTAAAGTAATTATTAATAAGTAATATTCCTGCATTATACTAAGTGTTTTCTTCAGGATTTTATTCTTGCAGGCCAATAAAAGCCTCTGAGAAACTTGTACTATAATAGTATTTATATATATTTGGTGGGTGACACTACATAAGTCTAACCCAAACCATTCTTTTTACAGCTCAGTGAAGGATATGTTGCTTCAGTCACCCCAGATGCAGCCTGTCCCTGAGGGCCCCATATATACCCTTAACTCCTCAAACCTGACTCTTGACAAAGCTGGTAGAAAAGATAGATCATTGTTAAGACCAGGTTGTGGCAGAGTCATCTTCTCTGTCCTGGTTGTTAGCACATGATGTATCACTGTTGTCTTGCTCTTCATGGATCTGGTGCTACATGCGAATCATCATGGCTGAACTCATGAACACCAAACCAGCAGACCCAGGACACTGTCATTAATATGCTGTCACAGTTAAACACTGGACACACTGGAGTAGAAACATTGGCAGTTTATGTGTAATACTTATGAACTACTAAAGGCCAAAACACTATAGATAAACTGCTGTACAATATCCTGATGTACTTTACTTTAAAAGTGAAAATTCATACATTATGTTTTTGACTGACGAGGCCCAGTGTAAGTTATTGGCCTCGGTTCTCCACATGACCAGCTGTACTGATAAATCTCCAGGGTGCATTCTGCCCTTATTTGTACCTCCAGCTCAAAGTCATTCAGATCGGTACCACACCAAATGACACTTGAGGACACTTAATTTATTGACTGTGATTATAAGCATGTTAGCTATAAACCAAGTAAAAAATAAATCATACCCCCTTGGCTGAATTTGAAATCAAGAAGCGTTATTGATTTTGAATTTCAAGGCAGGGTTGCAGCTCATAAAATGCAAAGTGAGTGCAGGACCAAAGCATCTTTTAAATGTGTCAGTAGGGGGCAAAATTGGTCCAGCATCTCAGAGTCAATGACTTCACACCAGCTGTGAGAAATACCCAGATGTGTGGGGAGGGTTTACAGAGAACATCACAGGGAAAAGGATAACATTATTTCTCATTGTAAGCAAGCACAGAGAGGTTTCGAGTTTTACAGAGATGTAAGATTTCCTTCTGTAATAAACAATGCCACCACATCCTGGGTGAGGCACTTCCTCTGTAATTTCCTTTTGCATGTCCAAAATATATCTTAATAATATCACCTCCTAATTAGTGTCAGTAACCAGTCACTCAGAATCTATTACATTGAGTTTATGGAAATAAAAAGAATAAAAAAGGTGGTTAGCTCTTACAACTGCAAGCTTGTATCAATCAGATATCAATAGATCAAATAGAAGAGTCACTGTTGAGGACGAGGTGGGGAGGAAATGACAAACAATGAAAGATAATAGAACAGAATAACTTTGGTCTTTGTGTTTTAAGCTCGAAACAACACTAACCTTAAAAAACACACAAAATCGCACAGCAATGCCATAAGTTCTGAAATTAAACAAAACACAATTGTAAGCAGCTTAGGGGGCAAGCAAAAGCATCAAGCAGAGCACATTGCACAGAGTTACAATGATGATGTCTCTGTCCACTGAGTAATTTTGACCATGGCTGGAAAAAGAGATACGGCCTCTTTCATTTTGTGTCTGTGTTGCCACGTTTGTCACAAGTCAGAGGGGCAATAAGTAGCGTGAGGTTTCTTTACTGGAATACTAAAACTGTTTGCCCACGACTATGTGATATTGATATGACTGTACAACTGTCTTCGACCTCAACTCAGAGTACTGAAAACTTACTCGCCTATGGCTTTGAAGCTGATCTTTGGGAAACAAGTATTACAGAATGAAGAACGGTTGACGCATACATGTGTACTGTGTGTAGAACAAGTACATTGAAATCAAGCAAGCACAGACATTGCACTGTAAAGATTTAATTTGTATTTGTTGTTTGTATGGCTTGCGAACCTGTACTTTTTCTACATTCAGTGCACTCGCATTTTGACATTGTTTATGTGGGTTATGACTCAACTTTAATGAAAGGACCAATCCCTTATGCATCACAGAGGAGATAAGGCTATGTCTGGGAAGTATGAATGTGTGTGCCAGATTCTGTGCTAATGCATCAAGCACTTTTGGCTATATTTCAATGGACAGCAAGAAATGGTTAAAACCAAGGCATTACAATTCATCCTCTAGGACCTACATTTTTTGTACCAAATGTCATGGCAATCGATCCAATAGTTCGCGATATATTTCACTCAATACCAAAACTGTCAACGACATAGTAGCCCTAGGGAAAGGTCAGGGGATCACCAAAGTCATTAAGATTCATCTTCTGGGGACCGTTAAAGTTAGTATAAAATTTAATGGCAATCGATTTAATAGTAACTAAGATATTTCAAGTATGGTATCAACCATTCTTCTTTCCTAACATAGCTGGACATTATCCTAATGTGTGCTTGAGAGACACTGTCAGAAACCCGAAGCCCAGCCCTCTGATTTACTTTATGCTTCTTAAAGAATCCATAACTCATCTTAATGCACGATATTACGTTAACAATGTGTGGTGCTGTGTTGTTACTGGTGATACCAGGTTGGACTGATACGGAAACGCAGATGAGAAAGTGCTGACACCCTCATCTCTCTTTACCATTCCGAATTTGTGAAACACTGGAGAGCGAGCAGCCATTTCCCAGGAGATAGCATTGTGGAGTACCAGTTCCTGTGACACCTGAAAAACGTTTTGCACATCTTCCCATGCACTGCTGTATACTGTAGCTCACATTGGCAGGTTTGAAGTGTTCAGAGCAGCTAGAGGTATTCACGCCTGCGAGACCCAATAATGCAAGGCAAAAACAACGGCAGCCACTGAAAAAGCCAGTAGTCTGCGGTAATCCAGCATTTTTTTTTTTATAACATCAATAAATAAAGGAAAAACACAAGTATCCTCAAAGCATGAGTTGTCTAATGTTATCACTGAAGCAAATATAAAATCAAAAGCTTTAACTGAGTGTGTGTGTGTGTGTGTGTGTGTGTGTGTGTGTGTGTGGGGGGGGGATTCTGCCCCCAGGCTGTTTCTTGCTTTTGCATGAGATATGGGCCCCCTCAACTAAGACCAATTCACATAATTTTAAAGGCAAAGATACACTGCACACGAAATATGGTGGTATTACAACCTCATAATCAGCTCAAATTTAAGGATTCACTGCAAATGGGTAACATCTGATTTTATTACTTATAACTTATATAGTCCATGATGTATGCATTGTAGGTCCTGTAGGTCCTTAAAATGACAAAGAAATAATGACAATCTAGCCATCTGGAGAGCTAAAAGAGAATTGTAGGCTGGAATTTGGCCCAGGGGAAAAACATTTGATGGCCTTGTCATAGAAGATAAGATCACCAAAGATGAACGTGTCAGTTTCCTTATTGTAGTCTTAAGATTTATTTTGCTGCATATATGTATAGCAGAAAGTATTAGGCCAATTTTCAATCTCACACAAAAATGCATCTGTACTATCCACATGGAATCCAATTTTTCTTTACTATATGAAAACAAAAAATGCCATTCAAGTCCCATGCAAGAAAATATATGTTTTACCTGTGACTACTCTCAAACAATTTACAATAAGAAGGGCGTAAAACAATTCCAGTATTATGATTAAGGTACAACACACAGCATCACACCATACCAACAGCATATATGTTTGAACTGTGTTTTTGCATGCCACCTTCCATCCACTTCCATGAATTAAAGCACAAAAGACGTTATGGGCGTACTGTAGGAGACAACGAGAGAAAAGAGCTGAAGCAAAAGGAGGAAGAGGAGAGTGTCTGAGTAAGGTGTTGGGCCACCAAAAGCTTGCAGAATACTCAATTCTCTTCGGCATTGATTCTCCAAATGATCGTGGTGAAGACTGCGGTCTAAAATGTAGGTGTTTGATTGGGTTGGGAACTGATGAAGGCCATAGTTTATAATTATTATACCTTTTGTATTAATCAAACCATTCAGCCCTCAACGGCAGAACCTGTATTGTTTTTGTTTTTTTTATCTCAGTCATTCAGGTTTTACCCCCAATTTGCCCAGTATATCTTTATCCTGTGGTGCAAAACGCTCCAGTTCAATGCCACCCAATCTAGTAAGTAAAATAAACCACTCCATGATTTCATAAGTCATCAGCTAAATGTAGCCTACAACAAAATAGTTTGGATTAATAATGGAGTAATTGCTTTACTTCCACAAACTGTTAGTGTGCCCTGCCCTCTTGTGGCCTAGATGGTGCATAATGCCCAAAACTTGATTCATTTAGATGTCGGGACCCAGTACATACCAAAGCTACCAAAGATTATACCTTCCGGGCAATCTCAAGAACTGAAAGTTTAAGATTGTGATGAACCGGATCAGCGGGGATAGATCATTGAGGACCAGCTGAGGTTATTCCCAGGAGACTGTAGTTCAACTGAAACTGGTGCTGCCTTTGCCACCAAAGAGTGAAAAGGATAGCTGAGCATGGCCTGGTCCAGACACATGGCTATCACTGAAGGGTGCTGATTGGTTTTGAACTGATAATATTCTCTATTACATGCAGTAATAGAGTAGAGTAGATAATAATATCATGTGCAATGGCTGGTGTGTGAATACGTCTGTCTTCCAGCACAATATAAGCATTAGCCAGCAGTGTTGGGTCACTTGAAAAATGCAATCCATTATTCATTATTGTTCATTTGAAAAGGACTTACTAATAAACATTCTAGCAACTCCACCATATGCATAAATACGGTACCTATCAACAAATTGCAACAAGCAGCAAGCCTATGGTTTAGGTGTAGAAGTTCCATCCTCATGGTGAAACAATTGGGATTACACTCCCTGCCAAGTCAAACCAGGCAATTCCAAAATGCTGGCTTACCAGTGGTCTCATTAAGGCTGGAGACAAGACTGGGATGGGACTCGAGAAAGGTCAAAGCATGTGTTGGAATATTCTGTGGACCGTATTGTGTGTGTTCAGTGTGATCACATGCAAGTCACCACTTGTATATTGTTAACCTTTATCAAAACTTGCCTAAAGCTTAAAGGAAATTTCATGCTCTTACATACATTTTGGTATTTTCTTTTTCACGGTTCATGTTTGTATGTTTTTCGCCTTTGTCCTTGTGTGTCCTGAAAATCTATTTAGTGTGCCATTATTTAGCAGGTTCCAATTGTCATTTGTTTCTGCTAAGTAGCGAGGAAGCTTCACAGAGGAGCTTGAAGCGAAGATGCACAAAATTATCCTACAGGGAAGCCTTTTACCGGACCCTGAGCGCACTACAACGCACTTGAAAAAGAATCAACACAACCCCATGTAATCAATAATTAACAGCAACGACTCGGCTCACTCCAGTTGTTTAGAGTTTTTATTTTCTAATGCATCATCTTTAAATTAATGAAACACTATAGTTGTGATATGGACTACAACATCCTTTTTTTCCCTTGACTAATATATAATTGGTTGGTAGTATGACTATGTAAGCTAGTCTTGGCTAGCTATGGCTTGGATTGATTGTACTTCCTTGTCCATCACTGTGCACAAAGGTACCTGCGAAAATGTAATATAAAATATAAGTAAATTTGGCTTCTGATGGTAGCAAGGATATAATACCAGCCCAGCTCCCAACATGCTAGCTTCTTAAAGGTCCCATGACATGGTGCTCTTTGGATGCTTTTATATAGGCCTTAGTGGTCCCCTAATACTGTACCTGAAGTCTCTTTCCCGAAATTCAGCCTTGGTGCAGAATTACAGCCACTAGAGCCAGTCCCACTATGAGCTTTCCTTAGTATGTGCCATTTCTGGGGGACCATAGGCAGGCTGGGGGAACTCATATTAATGTTAAAAAACCTCATAAAGTGAAATTTTCATGCCATGGGACCTTTAAAACTTTTAGCCATGCTAATGTTGCACATGTAACAAATATTACTTTAGAATCAGCTGCATATGTCATTGGATGGATTGAATACCAAGTTCTTTCAGTGCCTGCAGAAAAAAATGCTTAAAGTGCCCATATTATGAAAAAAACACTTTTTCTGGGATTTGGGATGTTCTTTTGTGTCTCTGGTGCTTCCACACGCATACAAACTTTGAAAAAAATCCCATCCATGCTGTTTTGAGTGAGATACGGTTTCTGAATGTGTCCTGCCTTCAGTCTCCGGGTGAGCTGTTCAAAATCGGCACGGCTTGTGATGTCACAAGCCGTGCCGAAACGAGCTGGCTAACCGCAACCGTTAGCTCTTAGCGTTAGCATGCTACCTCGTTCTCAATAGCAAAGCACTGCTACAACACACACAAGTTCACCATAATCTACAAAAGAACTACTTACATGTGCACCCTCATTTAGAAGTCTCCCAGCTAATCCTGCCTTGTAACTGACCGAAGTTGGAGAAACAGCCTTTCTTTTACTGTCTATGGAGCTAGCTAGCTGACATGATCTACATCTGAGCTACTGCGCATGTGCGAGTGCAATCAAAGATAGTACAGAAGAAGAAGAAAAGAGGTCTCACTCTGTAGCTAAAACAGAGACCAGCTGAAAAGAGGATCTGCAGCAGTGAGAGAGAGCTGTGTAGTGAAACAAAAATATGGTGTTCTTTGAAAATTAAACCATGTAAACCTATTCTGGTACAACCTAAAAATACAATTATGAACCTGAAGATGAGCATAATATAAATAAAAAATAATACCATCAAAAGTAGTTTTTTATGAGACAGCTGCAAAGAAATTAATGTACAACTCAAATTACCTAATGCACTTCTTCTTTCAATATATGCCAGCAAGGAAAGAGGACTTTACTGCTCTCACCAATTCCACAGTCTGCCAATTTCCACTTGAAGGCCATAGATACAATTGAGAATCCCTGTGAGGAAGACATGGAAACTTGGCTTTTCCTCCTGGGGTGTGTGGATGGAGTGTGAGTACGCAGTGCAGAGAAAGCTACTTTAACCCTGTTAAGCTTGAATGACATAATTGCGGTACGATCTCATAACACTATAGTAAGCTTGTCATCTTGTCACAGTTATCTCTGAAATCCTGCGTCAGGGGGTCATATACAATGTCATACAATTCAATGCAGAAGTTCTGCAACAAATACTGCTGTTGTTAAGCTTATAATATTCCGTTTTTGGTAAGACTGCCAGGAGGTTGTGGGATGGGTGACAGTGTGAAAACACCATTCAGACTGTGGATTTGGTACATTTGTTATGTTTAGCTGGTGTTGAGTATTATGCATGTCAACACATAAGGCTATGATGCATTATGCTGTGAACACAATTTTTCTCATTGCACCATAGAAATTCATCCAGACATGTTTTCTGGGTCTATTAGATTTAATTTAAATAGCAAATGCTGCACATTAGCAAAGAACAGTCTTTAAAGAAAGAACAATTTGTCATTCCCCCCCCGATGCTGAATCTGTCCAATATTACATTTTGTGTCAAGATGACATGCTGATATAAAGAAGGGCCAAAAGACAAACTGCACCATCAGAACTTTTAAAAAGGTGTCCTGGAGTGTTTTCAATCCCTTAATTATCTCAAGCTACAGATCCAATTCCATCTCTTCAAATCTTTCAATCCACCCCCTCTAATCCTCGAGTGGATTTTTATCATTAATTTAAGTTGATTTACCATATTTCTGTTCCATGCTTAGTGAAGCATAATACCCGCAGGCACTCATTCCAATCACAAAGATCTTCTACGTTTTTGTTGTGAACATGTAAACTACATCTACAACAATTGATCAAGGACACCTGGTTTCCCCACACACTTTCCAGTGTCCCTATGGTGAAACAGAGCTACGGTGGGCAGGGAAACTAAATCAAAGGTTTGTTAGCAGAGTATGTTCACATTTACATGTTTTTTTCTTCTGTTTGCTGCTTTGCTGACATGTCAATCAAATCAAGTATCATATAATTAATTATATAATGGCAAAGTTGTGTGATAAAATAAACAACCAGGTTAATGATAACAGCGGCAGTGTGTGGTCAGCTACATTGATATTTAAAATTACATTTAAAATTAATGCTCACAGAGAGAGTTAAATGGCCCTATTTTAACGATCTAAGCACACAGCGTGAAGCGCATGGCGCAGGTGCGTTTAGGGCATGTCCAGATCTACTTTTGCATGGTTCAAAAGGATTGTACTTAGTGTCTTCATTAATTCATAGGTGTGTTTTGGGTGTAACATGCAATAAACAAATCAGAGTGTCATCTCCCATTCCCTTTAAAAGCCAGGCGTGTTTGTACCTTGGCGCATTGCTATTATGATGGCGGATTTGCACCGTAATATTTTTATTTGTAATCTTTTGCAAGTTTGTGTGCTGCTGCCCTTCCCTGTGTGGGTGTGTAACAAGCCTAGGCACATTTGACTAATTCACTGTTAAAATAACAATGAAATGCTGCGCTATTGACTTTAGACCAGGTTTTTGTTGGTCAATGGCGCGATCACTTCCCGCTGCCTCAAGATAGCAATACGCCAAGAATTCACCTGAACACACCTCCCGGTAAGAACAGCACGCCCATGGGCGCAATGATGGGCGCAGGTGTATTTGCTATTTAAACGACGTGGGCGCTGGGCAGGAAATTGACAACTGCGTCGGTCTTAAACTAGCAAAGACACTTGTGTTGGGCTTTGCGCTGCGCTGGGTGCAAGATAGGGCCCAATGTCTTCGTAACTTTACTGCCACACGTCTCTAAATGTGTTTGAGCAGTGTTCAACATTTTCCCAGTTCACACTAAGCGCAAAGCTTGTGATTTTAGATTTATGATTTATTTTAAATCAAATGTCGGTGGGAACTACTTTGTAAATTTAGAGGGAAAAATAACTATATGAATTATCTAGCCTATATCAATGTAGATAGTGATCAGTGTCCTTGATAGAAAACACCTAGTATGTTATATTTAAGCACAAGCTGTGGCATTTTGCACCAACATAAAGAGGCTATGCACAAAGCATGAAAGATCATTGAGTTAGTACCCTAAATGGCATTGTATTGCTGTGGCAATCAAATTAATGTCAGTGCTATAGAAGGAAGTCGCTGGTGTTTTCTCTCAAATGCTGAGTACACTCTTGAAATAACGGCAGATCTCTGACACTTACCCAAATGGGGATGCTCCTCACTGAAACTATCCATGGGCCTATGGGCTTAAAGCAGAATTAGTTGAGACATTAAAGGACATTACATTACAAGAACTTTAGAGATTTTTCAGCATGTACATAACATATATTGCTTCTCTACCCTTTTTGTTTAAGTAATTTAGAAGAAAAAATATGATAAAAGCAAACTAACTTCCAGTTCAGTAATTAAAACTAAAGGCTTGGAAGTAAAAAATGGTTGAAAAAAATTGGTCATTTTCAAATGGTTGCTGTAAAGTTTTGAATACTCTTACTCAAATGTGCCTGTGCTAATACTTTATGTGGACATTCATTGTGATAATACTTCATAAAAAATAAAAAGGTCATGTGGTCATTTTCTAATTCAACCTGTTTTTCCAACATTAATTATGATATTTGTATCGTACCTCAAGCATTGGGCAGCACAAAGCAGTAGGCCTTGGTCATACCATTCAATCATTTGATCTCTCTAGGATATGCGTTTATCTTTCTTGTGCATTACAAAAAAAAACTTGGTCTAATTTAGCTCTGATTAGCTCCCATCTTAGTATTTCAGGAAGTTATTGGGGATCTGTGCATGATTCAGCAGCAGCAAAGCTGGCTTGGTAGTAAAATGTAACACCTGTTTCTGTTAACTCTGCCGACAGGGAAATCCCTGTCTAATAATTGAATATACAAAATATCTCAAAGGGGAGTGAGTGCTTCAAAGAGTACAAGAAGAAAAGCTGACTGGCAAGAGAGTAATTACATTATTTTAAAAAAACTACATTAATTACCCTTTGATGTGATATCACACCAAAAGCCTTTTACTTGTTTCTGTATTGTTACTTTGGACTCCAACCATGGTCCGATGCTTTTTCTATGTACAACTGCAGAGTATTAATTAGCCAGCAAAGCAATTATTAAAACAAACAGCAATCTCATCACGGGTGAAGTCACCCAATTCACCAGCCAGCCAAACAGACTCTAGAATAGCTAGTCACTCCTTCAGCCAGTCATCCAGACATTTATTCAGCCATAATTTACACATAATCCATCATCATGGATAGGCAGTCAACTAAACGTCCAGCCCCACCATCCTGGTAGCTAGCCAAAAAGCCATGTTGGCTTGGACCATTGCAGCCAGCAAACCACTCAAACAAGCATGTAGCCAGCAAGCACAATAACCTCCTAAACAGGATGTCTATCCGGCAATCCAAACAGTTGGTTACTCACCATAGAAATCAGTTATCCAAGTTATTATCAAGCCAGCCAGCCAACCAACCAACCAACCAACAGGTGATCCAGCTGTCTATACAGCCAGTCAACAAGCTACGCAACAGCCAATAAGCTAGCGTTTACTAGTAACTAAAACAAATTCACACATCTGTGGCTACACGCAGGACCATAATCTTCATTTATTGGACAGTTGAGACTGGGTTTATCTTCATTATTCCAAATAATGTGTCATCCTCTAGTCTTTAAGTCTTCTTTGTTTGCAGCTGCTGAGCTCACCAGTGAATTATTTCTTCCTAACAATGAAAAACACACACCTGATGTTTTGTCTGTGTCTCTGATTAATTCAGATTTTTCAGCCTCATGTTGGCCTGCTTTGACATTGATATTTGGTTGTCTTCTCCATATCATCTTACACATGAAATAAAGAAATATACCACCCCAACAAACATTTGATCAACCAACCACAAGTTAAATATAGAGGGAATATTGTTATGACTATGATGTAACAACATAAATGTAGGCTCCTACAAAGTCTAATGACTTTAATCAGAAATTAGTGAAAGTAGAATTACTTATTTTAAAATGTACTTTAAATAAAGTCTCTGTAATTAGCAACTATCCACCCTTGTTAGCCCACCAGCCAGCCAGATGCTCCTCATTAGCCCCATCCTAACTCGGCAGATGTAGCCAAACTTTGTTTAGTCTCCCCAGCTGCTTTCTTATTCTGAAGTCCCCCTCCTACCATATCTCTCACTAATTACTCATGCAGTTAATAAATGGACAGCTACATTTATAATGGATCCTATAGGGGGAAAACAGACAATTGGGCTTTTTTTTAATCTTACACAGTAGTAACATATGTGGATACAATCAAGTTGTGTTTAGCCAAAGTTAAAATGGCCCAATTGTGTGGGACCAGTGGTATTTTGAATGACTCAAGTCCTTGCTGTTGCACCTTTTGGTGAAGCTGTTTAAACCTTGCAATTTGGAGTCATGTGCCATCGTTGACAATACCACCTTTCATTTTGCATAGGCTGTACCATACAACCAGGCACATTACTATTCAGTGGCTACGTCTCTACCTTAACCAAACCAAGAAGTGATCAAATCTCTCCTAAACTGAGGGCAAAGAAGGGTATAGGGGGCTGACAACTAGTATGAGGAGGCCTTGTTGAAATCTCCCTGTGAAGAGAGATAAAAGGGGAAAGTAAAGTGTTGGATGCTCTTTGGGTTAATTGAATATTTGAATATGTATTTATTTTACGAGGAATACCTCTTGAGATGTGTCATCTCATTTTCGAGAGGGTCCTCGGTAGGACTGGACAGTACCAAGGACAAGACATTACAATACAACATACACATTCACTCACATACTAATAATAAATTTAAATGAACACCTGCCACTTTCTTTGAAAATGTGAGGCACATTAAAGGATAAGAAGTCATTGTGTCTTAAACTATAAATTGTTTGGTAAGGTGTTAGATATTGTTTCAAATAGGGTGGATAGTTAAGATATATGCATTTGAAAATAATCTGAAACCAGTGAAACTGTCTCCTAGCGTTAGGTGACAAGATATTCAATAAGGAATACAGGACATAATGATGTGTTCTGTAGGGGCATCTCAACACAAATCTACAGATACTATTAAAAACAACAGTCAGAGGCTTGAGATTGGTCTCAGTAGTGTTCTGATATACTGCATCAGCGTAGTCTATAATTGGAAATAATAGTTGTGTCACAATTCTTAACCTTATCAGCTGTGTAAAGCAATTGTTAGAGCGATACAACATCCTTAGATTGCGATTTAACTTTCTTACAATAGTGTTTATATGTACTTTGAAGGAGAGTTGAGAGTCAAGCCAAAGGCCAAGGTATTATTAGTATATCTACTCTCCCAAGAGGGGTGCCATCTAAGAAGTTAATTAACAGGTTAGTCTGATTCAAGGCAGCAGATCTTGTTGGGAAAAGCATGCAGTATGATTTTTTCTTATTCAACAGAAGATCATTACCTTGGAGCCATTTTTGAATAGTAGCGAAATCATATTGAAGATTGTTCTGTATCTTAGATACCATAGTATCAGAAGTATATATCACTGTGTCATCAGCGTATACATGTATAGAACAATGGGAACAAACTTGGGGAAGATCATTGACAAAGATTGAGAATAAGAGAGGCCCCAACGATGATCCTTGAGGGACACCTTTTTCCATAATAGAAAAGTGAGATAAACTACCGTGGATAAGGACACACTGATGTCAAAAATGTAAATAGGAGTTGAACCAGAGAAGAGCTTGTTTAGAGAGACCAATGGCATAAAGTTTATCCAAAATAATATAGTGATTAACAAGGTCAAATGCTTTAGTTAAGTCTATAAAAATTGCTCCGGTGGACATATTGTTATCCAAGGACGATGACACATCATTGGTAAGCTTTAGTAGGGCAGTTGTGGTAGAAAATTTTGGTCTGAAACCAGATTGATGTTGAGACAAAATGGAGGACTGATTAATATAGTTATATAACTGATTAAATATTAGCTTTTCAAAAAATTTTGCCACATTGCTAATAATAGAAATGGGTCTGCAATTGTTAAGATCGGATGGATCACCTCCTTTATGGATTGGAGTTACTCTGGCACATTTCCATCTTAGTGGGACCTCCCCAGAGGTTAATGATAAGTTAAATAGATCTGATAATGGTTATGCCAGTATGTTAGAAGCAATCTTTAAAAACTTAGTTTCCAAACCATCTAGGTCTCTACCGCTACCAGACTTCAGTTCTGAAATAACTTTCTGAACATCAATGGGACAAATAGTTAAAAAAGAGAAAGAAGAGGCACAGAAGAGTTAAGCATTATTTGTGGTGTTCAGGTAGTTAGGAGACTGGGAATTACATATAGCAGAGAAATGCTGATTAAAGGCATTAGCCATTGCAGGAGGATCAGAAATAGGATAATTTTGGAGTCTAGTTTTGGTTGGAGCGCTTGTATTAGATTTGTTAAGGTGTCAAGATTTTTCCAGAATTTCTAGGGATTGTTATAGTCATTACACAAGGAACTTTTAAAGTAATATGATTTGGCATTCCGTGTTTTTGTTGTACATAAATTTCTTAAATGTTTATATATTTCCCAATCAAGAAGGTCCTTTGATAAATAACTCTACGTACTTCAGTATGAAAAAAATCCCAAACTTCATCAACAGAGGGGATTAAATTAAGTCTGTCCCACTTTATATTCAATAGATCTTCAATAAAATATTCGTCATTAAAATTTTTCATCTGTCTTACTTTAATTATTTTAGGTGGTAGGCGTGGTAATATGATCTTCCATATGCAAGACACTATGGAATGATCACTAAAGCAATCAGCGAGTACTCCTGAGTCCATAATCCTATCGGGGTGAGTGACCAGGATCCAATCTAATAAAGATTATCAACTCGAGTAGGTTATTTAATTAGCTGTGTTAAATTGAGGCTCTCCAAAAAATGTCTTTCGTTGAGGGAGGAACGGTCTAACCAATTACGATTAAAGTCCCCTAAGATGATCATTTCTTTTGGACAATTTAAAGAACTGATAGTATTGACAATACACTTTATTGATTCTGAGGGGGAGCCTGGTGGTCTGTAAATGTTACCTATAATCAGATGTTTGTTTGCATGGAAACAGATTTTTACAAAAACAAAAACACATTCTTAATACACAGGATTTTCACATGGAGTGATAAGCTTCGAGGATAAAAATGAAGAAACATAGGTGGCTACACCACCACCACGTGCACCCCTGTCAGCTCTATACAATGTATATCTGTCAAGTTTAATTTCTTCATCTGAAATATTAGTATTCAGCCAAGTCTCAGACAGAGTGATAACATCTGGTTTGTTGTAAGCAAGCCATGCTCTTATGAGATCTATTTTGTTTGGCAGACTCCTAATATTAAGATGTATAACATGTAAACTTTTACCAATAATAGACTAGCTGTTTTAGTAGTGTAGGGAGAGGGATAGGGGTGAAGCAGGGACGAGAAAGGGAGCCACACACACACACACACACACACACACACACACACACACACACACACACACACAGTTGTCCAAGAACATAAACTAGTTGGCCATTCAGACGCTGGCTGCCCAATTTCAATAAAGGAAAACATAATGTCCAATATAATTGTATTTACCTTTACAAATAACTATCATTAGGCCTAGATACTTAACAGTCACTGTTTAATTTAATTTAGTTTAGTTTGGTGGGGAAAAAAAGCAAAAAGTTAGGAAGAAGGGAGAGAAAAAAAAAAGATAGCCATTTGACATCCATCATTGCTTGTGTGCTTTGCCTCTGAAGTTGCGCTCCGTAACACAAGACAAAGTGTGGGATTGGGTGCGGATGAACAGAAGGAATCTTGAAGCTGTGAGTTAAAGAAAGGGTATTCTAAGGATACATAGGTTTCGCTTTGATCATGATGAATGTTCAGCTGACACTGCTTCCCTTTTTGGTCTCCAAGGAGACTGTGGAGGACAGGGGTTTAATATTTGAAGTCTCATAATAGAGCTGGGTGGGAAAGAAACAGTCTCATCAGGAGTTTGTAATGTATGTAGGTTGAATTACTTTTTGCTGTCAACATAAACGTTACCGGTGACCTGAATCCTATTGAGATGTTGTGGTATGACCTTAAAAAGGCCGTTCATGCTGAAAACCCTCTAATGTAACTGAATTAGGACAATTCTGCAAAGATGAGTGGGCCAAAATTCCTCCAGGGCGCTGTAAAAAGCCTCATTGCGTTATCGTAGCAGCTTGGTTGCAGTTGTTGCTGCTAAGGGTGGCCCAACCAGTTATTAGGTTTAGGGGGGCAATCACTTTTTCACACAGGGCCATGATGGTTTGGATTTTTTTCACCTTTAATAATTAACACCTTCATTTACAAATTGCATTTTGTGTTTACTTGTGTTGTCCTTGACTATTGTTTAAATTGGTTTGATGTTCGAAACACTTAAGTGTGACAAACATGCAAAGGAACAGGAAATGAGGAAGGGGGCAAACACTTTTTTCACACCACTGTATATAACTGATTAAATATTAGCTTTCAAAAATGTTTTGCCCACATTGCTAATAATAGAAATGGGTCTGTAATTGTTAAGATCGGATGGATCACCTCCTTTATGGATTGGAGTACTCTGGCACATTTCCATCTTAGTGGGACCTCGCCAGAGTTAATGATAAGTTAAATAGATCTGATAATGGATATGCCAGTATGTTAGAAGCAATCTTTAAAAACTTAGTTTCCAAACCATCTAGGTCTCTACCGCTACCAGACTTCAGTTCTGAAATAACTCTCTGAACATCAATGGGACAAATAGTTAAAAAAGAGAGAAGAGGCACAGAAGAGTTGAACATTATTTGTGGTGTTAAGGTAGTTAGGAGACTGAGAATTACATATAGCAGAAATGCTGATTTAAAGGCATTAGCCATTGCAGGAGGATCAGAAATAGGATAATTTGGAGTCTAGTTTTGGTTGGAGCGCTTGTATTAGATTTGTTAAGGTGTCAAGATTTTTCCAAATTTCTAGGATTGTTATAGTCATTACACAAGGAACTTTTAAAGTAATATGATTTGGCATTCCGTGTTTTTGTTGTACATAAATTTCTTAAATGTTTATATATTTCCCAATCAAGAAGGTCCTTTGATAAATAACTCTATCGTACTTCAGTATGAAAAAATCCCAAACTTCATCAGCAGAGGGGATTAAATTAAGTCTGTCACTTTATATTCAATAGATCTTCAATAAAATATTCGTCATTAAAAATTTTCATCTGTCTTACTTTTAATTATTTTAGGTGGTAAGTGGTAATATGATCTTCCATATGCAAGACACTATGGAATGATCACTAAAGCACCAGCGAGCACTCTGAGTCCATAATCCCTATCGTGAGTGACCAGGATCCAATCTAATAAAGATTATCAACTCGAGTAGGTTATTTAATTAGCATGCTGTGTTAAATTGGAGGTCTCTCCAAAAAATGTCTTTCGTTGAGAAGGAATCTTGAAGCTGTGAGTTAAAGAAAGGGTATTCTAAGGATACATAGGTTTCGCTTTGATCATGATGAATGTTCAGCTGACACTGCTTCCCTTTTTGGTCTCCAAGGAGACTGTGGAGGACAGGGGTTTAATATTTGAAGTCTCATAATAGAGCTGGGTGGGAAAGAAACAGTCTCATCAGGAGTTTGTAATGTATGTAGGTTGAATTACTTTTTGCTGTCAACATAAACGTTACCGGTCATGTTGTACAACAATTGACAATATGTAGATTTCATGTTTTTTTGTTGAATCAGTACATTAAAGGTTTATACTACTTAAATTCTTGCTATGCCTGCATTAAAGGTGATAATTGTGTGCAAGAAGATAAGACTTTTTTCAAGCACATTCACCTCACTTGAGAAGTTTCAGCAAACTACCCTTAATGGAATATAATTTCTTTAAAGTTGTGATAGAATGATTATATAGAGTATTTCACACTGTTCCTTAAGGTCTCCGAATAAGGTATGTAACATTGGTTGGGCTGAAAATGGCCCGGGTTCTGTTCTATGCGCCCTAATGCAACCCTGTGAAATAGCCCTAAAATGAAACAAGAGGTTTTCTACCTTTTATGGTATGCTCATGAATATTTAGATGAGCTGCGCGCTGATTGGTTGGTTTACAACGAGCAAAGCTGAGAAGCAAAGACGCAATGACCAACAGCACTCACTGGGACCGGCAGTGTATTATTTACATTCTAATATAAATTAAAACATAACTTAATTTAGGTAGCCTATCCTTGAAGTAAAAGAAGAAATTCTACAAAGGGAGGGAAAAAGATCGATAAAGAATTCTCAAAGAAGTCTGGCTTGCCCAGGGCCAGGCTAGGCCAGCTCAGCGGTGTCTTTCTCCCGTCGCGTCCAGCTGTCTCTCGTACCTACACCGGCCCCGCACCCTGTCCCCCCTCCCCTTCTACACGAGGAGAGAGCAGAGAGGGGAGGGGCTGCTCCTCAGTCACAGAACAGAAGAGAGAGGTGACTGTTTTGGCGGCCACAGAGAGAGATACTTTGCGTCCTCGCTGGACAATACTGGCGTCTTTTCTACAGAAAGTCTCTGTCTTTTCTACAGAAATATATATCTAGCGACAAAGTCGCTAAGTTGGCAACACTGCTACGCGACCTACATTCCGAAAACCAGCTGGTCTCAGACCAGTGGTCTGTATGTAAATGTTGGGACGTGACAAAGGTACAGACCAGAGCCAAATAAGGTACAGCCACCGAGTTGACGTCAACTACTGGCTTTGTTGGGATTCGCCCGTTTTCAGCGGCAGTTTCAAATTGTTAGATTTGCATAGGAAAGAGGTGTCAATGGGACTTTGAGGTTCTCTGTATGCCCATTTTACCCACCGTCGTTATTGAACTATGACAAGGTAAACTAGGGTTTGCATTCTATCACCCCTTTAAGTGCATTTGCATGACATGCAAGCTACATATATCATGTATCTAATTAAATGCCCCCCATGCCAAAGCTAACGGGTTATGTGTTTCAAACAGAACATTTTGTAGCAGCAACAGCCAATGTAAAATGTTTAGTTAAAGCGATATATACAGCACATCACAGAGAAAGAAATGTCCCTTAACATTCTCTACCATTCTCCCACTTTAAATCAATACAAAAACCTTGCTTTTCCCTCCAACCCTGAGATACCGTTTAATGGTTCTGTATAAATCCCCCCCTTGGCCAAGAATAGTAAAAGGCCACCTCTCCTGGTCATTTATGTGGATCCATTTGTATTAAAATGATATTGGCAGCCATGCCTGGACAGCTGGACAGTGCCGTTACCCACAAATCCCTGCTATACCCTATTTGGGAGCAGTAATACTCTCAGTTTCCTAAGAACAATATTTTGACAAAATTAGTCTGACTCCCTGTAAATGAGCAAGCAATGTTCATCCTGGCGATAGGAGGCAGAAATGTGAATGTTTGTTGTTGTTTTTATAGAGAGATAGAGATGTACATGTGGCCTGAGTCATTCAGCAGTCCATTGAGGTCAGTCAATGAGTCAGCCAGACTTAATTTCAACTTCTGTCTTTCACGTACATTTATTTGCCCAGTCTATCTCCTATACTTATTCACTCAATCACCCACTCACTCACTCATTTAATGTCTCCCTTGCACTCTGAGTTACTCAATCCCACCCTAAATCCATCAATTGTTCTTTCTTATTCATTCAGAGCGACACATTCACTGATTCATAACCTCCCTAATACTCTGACATCGATCTACTCATTTACTCCATCCCTCCTGCTTTCACACTGCTATTCACTCACTCACTATCTTACACAGTGATATAAAAAGTAGCTACAGGCTAGTGGTTAGTAGTAGCTAGTGGCTGTACAATATCTCACATCCCATTGTCTTACATTGATTGCCCAGAAACTATTCACTCCGAATGCATAAAGGATTGGACATAAAATAGCACGCTCCCGAATGGCATCTTTGAACCAACCATATTCTGTTTTTTTCCTCAGAAACTGTGAGGTGTGAGGCTGTGAAACCATCAACACCTCCATTTTTTCCCACCAAATGGTTAAGCAGATTTAGTAGCTATGTATGAAGGATACATGTTGATATGACGGCATGCAACAACAATGAAAATAAAATAAAATGTAGCGACAAAATAAAAATGTAGATGACGAAAATTAACGTTGTGTGTTGTCCAAAGATGCTGCTTGAATTGCCCTTAAGGAATAACAAGACTAACAGTCTGCAGCAATGCTAGTGGCTTTGTGAGGTTGTATCGGGACAGTGGTGCTTTCAGTTAAATGCTAACGCTAGCATGCTACTATAACATACAATTACAATGCTAACATGCAGGTATAATGTTTACCATGGTCACCATCATAGTTTAAAATGTAAGCATGCTTACATTCACTACATTAGCATAAGCAAAACGTACAGCTGAGGTTGATGGAAATATTAGTTTTGCAGCCATTTGGTCATAAAACAAACTATTGGACAAATTTTTACCTAATGATGATGAAAAGTCAGGGGATCCTCAAAGTCATTGGAATTTAACCCTTACGGACCTTGAATGTATATAGCAATCTATTCAATAGTTGTCAAATATTTCATTCATAACCAACTGTCAATCCCACTATAGGAAATGTCAGTGGCCCACCAAAGCCTGTAGGATTCATCATATGGAGGTACTTGAATGTCTGCACAACATTTCAGTCACAATGTCTGTCTTTAACATCCCATAACCTACCATAACCACAGTCTCTTACAACAGTTTACAACTAAACTTAATGGCTTTTCTGTTTTTCTATTCACAGCAACAACAACTGGAGTAAAAAAAACAACCTTTGGAGTAATATAATGTATCATATAACACCTCCTTTCTCTGCATAATGGTAGGCATGACATGGCATTGCAGTTTAAGATGTGTTACAATGCCCCTGGAAATCTTTGTAAAATGTGCATTTTGCTTTGTGCAGAGCTTTCACGGTGGAACATTCTTTGAGTCATTTAGTATCCGTGATGTTTTCTACTTTTCTCCATGGATAAGACAACAATGATAATTACACTATGTTACCCTTAGATAGAAACTGAATTTTAATTTAAGGACCAGCTGCTACTTCCTGTTTTAAAGGCTTACTGTACAGTATTTTGAATAACAACGATGACTGAAGTTACTTTAATACCGTACAAATCCAATAGTGGGAGTATCTGTGATTGACAGTTACAAGGTGATTTTTTTTTTTTATCTTTTAAAATGACTCAAACATGACTCATGACAATGCCTTAGGGTATTTTGCCCACCTGTGGTGCAGATTTATGAATAAACTAAAACACTGAAATAGTAATTTGATGGTCTGAAGGCAGACTCAGAGGTATATTGGCCTTTGAAAATCAGGTAGACTAAATATTGCAAATATGATGCAGTTGGTGGACTTTTCATATCGGCCCAGTGATGTTTAAATCAATTGCTCTTCCTAATGAGGGCATGATTAATATGCTTGGTCATTATTGTCACATTCACAACTTTTTGTTTCTACTTAGTGGACCTGAATCAACTGCAAAGTATTCACAGGCATTTGTAGTGCCGGTCTGGTCACAAAGCAAAGCCATTTCTCCAGAACTCCCCACAGACACCAGGAAAAATCAAGTGACTGTGTTTGAATCTTTTATAGGAAAGGTGGCTTCTTTTGTGCTAGAGAAAGAGATTCTGGTGGGTCAGTGTGTGGATAAATAACTGCACTCTTAAAGCGTAACTCTCGCCAAAATGCAACCTAGGGTCTTTTCGTGAATGTACCCAAGTCAAACTTTTGTTTAAAAGCATATTTAGGACGGAAGTGCCACTTTAAAGAACCGTATTTTCGTTTTTTGGTCAAATGGCCTTTTGAATGGGAGTAATAGGGGCACTTTTATGCTAGCCTCAAAATAGCTATTTTTAAAACACTAAGAAGGCTCGACACAACATGAAACTTTGCTCGAAGTATCACCAGGGGCTCTACACCTTAACTACACCGGTGCACAAGGGATATACTAAATATGTGGCTACTTGTTTTGATATCAATTCGTTTTCACTGCCGAGGTGTTAGTGGCCGGAAACAACAAGAGCTACGGTGAATTGTTCAAAACCTCTCTTTTTAGTAAACTCTGGCTACACAAACAAAGTTCTCAATGCTCGAGTTCATGTGTAGAGACCCTGGTGATACTTGGAGCAAAATGTCATGTTGTGTCGAACCTTCTTAGTGTTTTAAAAATAGCTATTTTGAAGCTAGCATAAAAGTGCCCCTATTAATACCATTCAAAAGGCCATTTGACCGAAAAACGAAAATACGCTACATCTTAAAAGTGCCGCTTCCGTCCTAAATATGCTTTTAAACAAAAGTTTGACTCGGGTACATTCACAAAAAGACCCTAGGTTGCATTTTGGCGAGAGTTATGCTTTAGGAAATGTAGTCTTTCAATTGTTGTTGACTGTTGTCATGAACAGTGTTACTTTGGTACAAAAAAGGGTACAGAACTAAAAATGCACACCAATTCAGAGGGGTTATTAGAGTAAAATGGGGGGGGGGGGGTTAAAGGTAATTTACAGAGCACCCTCAAACACAGATCTTTCTCAGTTAAATATAGCTGCATATCAATAACGGGCTCTAATTACTTTGAGTTAAGTGCATTTTGACTGAATTACAGTGCAGTCCTAAAGTATCAGGACATTCTATGTTTAGGTTAAAGCTGCGTTCATTGCTGTCTCACTTGACTACACTAGAACAGGATCGGAGTGGCCAAGCCCCAACCATGAGGCAAGTGAGTGACCCTGCAGGGGATGAGTGGAGTGACTGCAGGGAACAGGTCAAGCTCACCAAGGTTCAAGTAAGCCCTGCTTTCTTTCTTGTGGTCAGCAACTGTTGAAAGTTAGTATGGCTTATTGGTTACTGGTTAATAGAAGGATGCATTTCCCCTGTTGTTTTTTGTGGTGCTGAATAAAAAGCAACTGATAATTTAGCATGAAATTCTTGTACAGGTTGCAAAATTGCAGTTATTTGTAACCACATTAAAATTCTAGACTGACAAAAGTTGTGTAGGAATCTTTCCATTTCACATTTTAACTCATTTAATTAAAGCTTACTCATTGGTTTTATACAAACGGTTGAAAAGGCCTTCACCTTAATTATTGTATTCATACCACCTGGCATTGACTTGCTGAAGCTGGCCACAAGGCTGGAACATATGTGTGCTAATATAGCAACCAAATAAACTGGTAAAATTGGGTATTTGTCTCAGTCTTCACGTCTGTTGTTTGTGCAAGCTGCACCGTAGGGTGTTGGACAGGGAAATATTTTCCAGTTGCCCAGGCAGATGCTGAGTATGACCTGGACAGATGCTAACCTCTCACACATAAACCTAGCTGAATATGCATAACTAAAGTTCTGCAATCACAATGTAGCTTTTACACTACACTGAAATGAATCATGTCCAGTTCTCAGTTACTGATATGATCCAGTTAAGATAATTATTTGATATTGTTCAACGCTGTTTAATCTCATTTATTATCTTTTGCTTAAAGTGAAATTACATTACAGTAAGGTTATGAATCACCTAGAAAACACCTTGTCACATAGCTCTGACAAATGGGACTCATGTTATCAGTTTGTGTGGCAGCCAGGTTAAAAAAAAAATTGCCAGTGAAATTAGAACCGTGAAATTTGTGTAAAAAGGCAAAGACGTCAGATTTCAAACTCATGCTTTCACATTCACGTATTTGATTTATCCTATTAAATCCCAGCGGAAGAAGGAAGCACAGCAAGGCAGAGGACAGGAAGATCTACAGCACATCCAGGATTCAAGGGTAATCATATTTTCTTTAGTTTTACAGTGCCAAGGAATGTTTTATCACACTATAATTTTTAACTGGTCTTTTAAGAGTGCCATCATATGTCACTTTTAAAAACTATGTTGTGCCTACACTGCTTGCCACAAAAGAGGCATTTGTGTTTCTACAATAAGCCAAATATCTGTGTTGCTCCTGCAGTAGGCTGGAATTAGTTTTCTCTTTATTTTGAAATTTCAAATCCACAATTAAGGGTGGATGAATATTTTATTAATTCTGGCCAAGCAGGCAATCTGTCCGTCTATTAAATCACCCCTGTTTTATAGGCATTCCAATCAATCAACCACAAATGCCAAGTTGCAGGGAGATTTCATAAGGCAATACGTCATCCAAGGAAAGGTCTCATCACCACGCCCCTTTCTGGGGGAAAACAATCACGCATTCCCCATAGACGACAACAGCGTAAACGACAGAGGAAATGAAAATCGCTCCAAACTTTTACTTTAGAGAAACCGTTTTAAATTAATATGCCAAAATTTGGCTGAGTAGTTTGTTGCATCAACAATACATCCAATGCCATGTCGTAAAATAGATCCTGATAGATGGGCTTTGGCTCCAGGCTATAGACCAGACAGGCATCACCGAGGCTCCCTATGAGCCGAAAAGCTGTTGTGTAGCGGGTTAATCGAGACTTTCACACTGATTTATGAGGCTCATAAGATACGTGAATATTCCCAGTCAGTGTGGTAAATGATGCTGGTGACAGTTACTATTGTTGGATAGCTAACGTTAGCTTAAGTGGGAGGCTGCTAACAGTTAAGCAGCATCAGACTGTTGTCTCCAACTAAATCTCAGCTTAAAGATCGAACAGTTGGTCATTAATAGCAGGTTGATTAATTACAGACAACACTCAGCCTAACAATAGTGATTTAATCAGATATGTATTTCCACATAAGCAGTATGCGGCCACCGTGTTGGGTCACTGATCCACTGATAGGGGCGAAGACTGAGGGGACATGACGGGGATCATGCTTAGTTTATTAAGGTATCGTGAACACTTAGGTTCAGGCAAGGTCACAAAATAAATATTAGACATGTGTATAAAACAAACATTTGTTTAACAAGAAATAAAACCACACACATTTGTCAAAATTATGATCCAGACACATGTCAAATTGCATTGACTGATGAGATAGTCTGTTTTCTATTCCCCAAAAGGGGGTTTTAGCGAAGTACCCGTATGTGCCGGCCTAACGTATTGAAGCTGATCTTAAGGATCATGACACCAAGAAACTTTATGCTGTTTGGTTCTCCTGTAATTTGCTACCCATCTGTATAATACAGGGGTGAAACCTAGCCATCGGCGGTGTGGGGATTGTGCATAGAAAATAATAGGGTCGGCTGTTTTGACACACCTTTCAGCAGCGGTGTGTTTTGGCCTTTACTTTCTACACTGGACGTAAATCATCTGTTGCGGAATCGTCCAATATGAGCAGAATTTATGGGTATCCTGGGCTGCGATTTACACTGTAGTCTTTAAAAATGTCTGGTGTAAAGAGACAACTTCTGTCCCCAATATTTGTAAAATATATAATATATATTGACACTCATCCCTGGTCGTGTTCAATTCACTCCAAGGGTTCCATTCTGCTTTGAAACTACCAGCAATACAAGTCAGTCATCTTCATAATGTGACATAAAGGAGGTCATAGGTTAAAACACTAAATATATAAATAACAGTACTTCACTAGAGTGATGGTTGTAGTATTTATTTCATGCAATATAGGCTACATATATAACATATAATATTATGACGAAAGAGGGGGTGGAGGGTGTTAGTAGGAGGAGTAGAAGTGTGAATAAGGGGAAGAGAGAAAGGGTGAGGGAGGGGAAGAGTTGAAGGATGAGAGAGGGGAAGGGCAGGGGGAAAAGGGTGTATCTAAGGCAGAGTAAGGAGAGGAAAAGGGACATGAAAGAAACCTCGGTGCTTCTCAGTGCACTCCCTAATGAGGCTGTCTTCCATGGCTTCACATTTCTTCTTCCCCTCTTCCTCGCTCTCCTTTCTCTGTTTCAGTTTGTCCACAGTCTGTTGGTGCTGCTGTGTCACTTTGGTGATCTGTCTCTCCTTTTGCTTGATCACTTTCTTCAGCTTCCTAACCTCCTCGTCGAAGTCCTCTTCAGTCTCTTGAAGCTTGGACTTCAGCCTGGCCTCTTTGTGGACAAGTTGCAGCAGTTCTCCAGCCGGCCTCTGACAAGTGTCTTTCAGGGAGCTAAAGGCAGCATTCACATACTGCTCAGTCCTGTGCTAACTTGTTCTTTGAGCTTCAGAGTGTGGTCTTTCCTCCATTAAGTTACCCCAGAGAGTTGTCGTCTTTTCTCCTTTCTCCCTCAAGTCAGAGAGGACACTGTTGGTAGCCCCCACCTGATTTCGGAGACTTGTCCAGAGGAAGTGTATTTCTTCCCTCTGCTGATTAAGCTGACGTCTCAGGTCTGCGTTTTTTGCAGCCAGGTCAGCATTTTCATGCTCCTTCCTAATTAGAGCCCATCTCTGCTCCTGCTCATCTGAGAGGAAAGCCACTTCTTCTGGCCGATATCTTTGTTTGCTTTTCTGACTCTGCTGCCCATGTTGAATGAGCACAGATATTTTCAGTAGAAGAAAAGTGATTAACTGTAGCTCATAACTGACAGTGTATAACACTAAGACAAATGGTACTCAGTCCAAGACATAGAATGATTGACTCTGTGGAATACAGTCTGTAGGTTATATACTGAGAAGAATTCCATTCTACAATAATGACATCATCAGAGGGGTGGAGCTTAGAACTAGTGAATTCTATTTTTTTAATGTATTATTATTTCAAACTTTTTTTTAACTCAAACAATTGAAAATGCATAGTCTTGTACTGCCATGCATAGCAGATAATCACATCCCAAGTCTTAAACTGTAGTGTTTAAGCCCTTTACAAGGGAATATCATTTATTCTGCAGCAAAGTATGGTTTCATATTCCTAGGTACTTAGCCACATCCATAAAAATGGCCCCAGGTTGTTGTAAGTCAACAAACTCTTAAACTGGCATATTTAATTGATTGTTGTGAATAATGTAAAGTTACCTGCTCAGATATGAAACAGGTGTTTCACTCATTACTGAATGGTTGGGGCAACAAACACACTGCTCCCTTTTCCTTATCAGAAATTGGCAAGCATGAACCCAATGTCTGAATAAAGTAAATGGTTATTCAGTTTGATAACTTAGCTAGTATAGTGAATTGCTAGTATAGAATTGCTTGGTCTATACTAAAGCAAAACCTTTTTGGACTTTGTTATTAACCACTTGATTCATATGAAGTCTTAAACAATGCAAGCAACACACAAAAACCTAAAAAGTCCACCAAACAAATAGCAGAAGGCTGAGAGACGCCAATACTGACTGACATTAGATCATAACCCAGAAAAAAAATCCAATAGGCTGCTTTTGTCCGCTATGATCAAGACAAAAGTAACAAGTAAGGAGCCCATTTAAATTTCAGTAACTGTAATTGTGTCAATTACTTAAGTAGTTAGTTACATTTGTAGTTACCACCAAATGCAGTAGAATTGCAGTAATAAGTTACTTACTAAGTTACTGTGACATACTGACAGATTAGGGCTGGGCGATATGGAGAAAATCAAATATCACAATATTTTTAACCAAATACCTCAATATCGATACCACAACGATATTGTAGTGTTGACTATTGGTGCTTTCACAAAATATTTACACAATGAGATTTTTGATAAATAATCATAAATGTGGATATAATGACTAAGTGGGTAAATGCAAATAGTAGAACAGTTACAACCAATGTTCCCTCTAATTTTTCATGTGTCTGGGCATACACACAAGCTCCCTGAGGACACTGAGGATCACTGTGAGCAACATCAGTTGTGCACGCTGTGGCCACACACCAGTATCACACCTGTTCAACACCTGGGATCATAGCAAGTTACATGGCTTATTAAAAGAATCAAATTACAGCAGCAATTTCCATTAGTTTACTTTTAATATTTTCGAGGGTTTACCACTCAACCGCTGAGCTACCGGCTCTGGCCCACTTAAAATGAAAAAGACAAAAATCTTGTTGTTCATGAGATGTGTAGTATGTTATATGTGAGAGTCCTGCTTTGGCCATGGGAAGAGTCCTGCTTTGGCCATGGGAAGAGTCCTGTTTTGGCCATGGGAAGAGTCCTGCTTTGGCCATGGGAAGAGTCCTGCTTTGGCCATGGGAAGAGTCCTGTTTTGGCCTTTGGCTGAGGGTCCAGTTGTGGCCTGGGTGAGGGTCCAGTTGTGGCCTAGGTGAGGGTCCTGCTCTGGAAGAAATGATACATATACACCTTTCAGACATAACATTTTGTTCACATTAAAACATTCACATTTTGCACAATGACATGTGTGCTGTAGCTTGTAATACAGTGTAAATTCCTGTAACTTTTTGTCTGTAAAATATCTAATTACACTGTTTTTATTAACATTTCTACTACCCATAAATTATCTAGTAGTAACAGCATTTAATGATTAATATCCATAAATAAAAAATCTTAATAAATGTCACTAGAATATGCACTTAAATTTTACCTTATTTTTCACGTCTGTCTTTCTCACTTCTCCAGTGGTTGTACACTTTGTCCAGGTTGATGGCTCCGTCTGCTTCTTGCTTTGACTTTATGCGCATCAGCTGGTCCAAATGTTTCCACTTCAAGACGATTTCTGGATGCTGTTTTGATATGATTCATTAAACTAAATCTTCTTTCACAATCTGCAGTGGAAGCTTGAAATGTAGCACAAATATCCACAAGCTGTGAGATCTCCTTTAGCTCCTCACATCTAAGTGCTGCAGCCACCATATCTGAGAATGTGCTGATTGACCCCTGTTTAAGTTTTTGCTTCATTATGTACTTGAATTCAGCATATTGACTGTTAATGGCCTCCTTAGACTGTGGGTGGTGGAGAATGGCCTCATACTTTTTTGCCAGTGTGGCAATGTCTGCTGATCCATAGTCAAAACTGATGTCTGAGCTCAATGCTTCAATGTCAAATGCAGACCACTCCTTTAATCCATCCTCTGGAAAACGAGCATCCATGTGATCACAGAGCTTACTAATAAAAAGAGTAATCTCACCAGTATTTCTGCCATCAGCTGATGAAGTCCCCATTGCATCTTTGACACGGTCACTCCAATGTACATCCTTCTCCATCAAAGGCACATCTTTCCAGGCATCATCAATGCCCAAGTCCTCTCTATGGGCCACACAATGTTGTTCAGTTAGGTGTGGTATTTGGCGCTTTAACAAACATTGTGTCTTCCTAGCATTACTGCGGCACCATCGGAGGTCAGCATCACCATTCTCTGCATGTCCAGTCCATGTTTGGAGTAAAACTGAGTTATTGCCTGCACAATATCCTTAGCAGTGCATGCTGTCAGCTGGATGATGCCACCAAACACAGTTTTATAGTTGACATCATTTTCCTCCCTGTATTTAATATATATGACTAGCATTTTGTGTACTGTCTGTGCTCTCATCTACAATCAGGGTATGCCAAGGTGCATTTTTAACACTGCACATAGTCTCATTCTGCACTCAATTGAGTTCACAAATTCAAAGGCATAGTTTTTACTTCGCCAGCTTTCTGGTATACTCACATACTTTGCCATGTGATCGTGGATTTGTTGAACTGACAGCATTGATGCATTCATTTTGATGGCCAGTAAAATATTGTCAATGAGAACTTTAACTTGCTCTGGGTCAGATTTTGTTTTGTGCAACAGCTCGTTCCTTTTCTCCCGGTCTTTTGCGCTCTCCCGCAATAATGTACCAATCCCCTGTCCCATCTTGAGTCTTCGTACAATTCCAACAGCTTTCAAATGAGTTTTCTGCTGAATGTGACGCTTGAGGTAGTCCAACTTCCATTCAGTCCACATTTTTCCATCCGAAAACTCGCTTGTTACATTGGCTTCGTTGCATGTTTTGCAGAGCAGACCTGTCTCGAAAAAGAAAAAATCTCACCCAGTTTCACCACTTGTTCTCCTGTTTCCACATACTCTGATGGCCATTCCATCTTAAAAGAACTGCATTTCTTTTTTACTTTAGCTTGGTGGGTGGATGTGTCACTGCCCGTTCGTTTCGCCATGATAAGGGGTTTGCATTTGCCTCGCTGTCTCTTATCTCCGCCGCACTGTTGTTAGCTAGCTAACCTGCACGGTGCCATGGCCCGTATGGGCAGGGCACATACACAAGCACTGTCAATGCTATGATTGGCTGCATAGCGTAAGTGAACCGTGTTGTATCATTGGCTGTACATCTGTCACTCACTGAGTCTATGCGCTGCATAGATTTTCTTGTGCGCTGAGAATGTGCGAGTGGTGCACGATTGCGCAAGCGCGCAGCTTAGAGGGAATGTTGGTTACAACAGTCTGGTAAGGGACCGTTCGGTATTTATGGAATGGACCACCGGAGGAAAATAAGGGAGGGTCGTGTCTTTTTCAAACATTTCAAAGTGGCTTGTTTGGTGCATATTTTTCTGTGTAGCTCTCAGTCTCGACCCTCCTTTGCTACCAGATGGGTCTGACCCATAAGTTTGCTGGGCAGGGGGAGCTCTGCCCCCCCCGGTAGCTGAAACGGGTAATTGCATTGTTTAAAAAATGAGTGGAATAATTACGTCTGGCATGACCAGATATTTTATAAATATCTTAAATAACACAAAACAACTAAATGGTGGTAGGTAATACATCAGATTTCATATACTGCTTTAGTAAAAAAGAATATGTCCTGGCTGACGATGACGCAAAAAACAAAAATTACTGTTGCACGAGTCTGTGTCATCTTGCCGAGCCAACGTTGCAATAAAGGTTTCCTAAATGCCATGCATATACATTTGATGTCAGCTTACTAATTGATTGTGGGTTTTGTGTAGATATGGACTTTTATACGTTTATTCCACTTTGTTTAAAACGGCAAAGTGGAGAGGCCTCGTTCACCTGTTTGGAGCTGGCTGGTGAATGTGCTGGATACACCATGACCCTTTTTGTGGATCTACTGATCGCTGTGGATTACTTCTTTTTTCGTGTCATTGGATTACGGCAAAATACAGATCTTTTTTCTTAACGTGTCTTAACGTTTTATGGTGTGATTGCACTTCGTTTCTGCGTTTGGATAGGCATCTCAACAGACTGTAGGTCGAACACTGATTGTTCACTGTTACATTTTAGTTGAATTTAAGTGACGGGGCATTCCGCCACCGTCTGTCTATTGCGTTCCAAGACAGCCGTGCTGCGATTGGATTTCATAAGGGCGAATTGTTAAATTGTTACAATGTAATCTAAATTTAACATTTATTTAAAAATAAAGATATATGTTTTGGAATATAATGTTCAGCTTCGGCAGCTTTACCTATGTGCTAAAATATACAATGACTTATTAATGTTTTATTTCATGTGAATACTAGTTTACTAGAGGAGTAACTTAGTATTTGAAGTAATGCAGGAAGTGTGCATTTAGTTTCCATGCTTATTGTGTTTCCACAACAATGTTAGTGAGTAAATCTACTGAAATGGCCACCACACCATAACATAGTGTGATGTGTAAGATGAGAAAGCAGAGGTTAACTCAAGTATGTCACCGCTGTAAAAAATCAAAGGGCATATATACATCTTAGCCAAGCCCAAACCAGTACATAAGGCATCAATAAATTGTTGGGGAGGGTCATGCCTCTTTTCCAAATCATTTTGGAGGGTCATAGAACAATTATTACTGGGGAGGGTACGGCCTATTTTGAGTAAAGATCCCAAAACTCCACCAGTGGCCCCTTAAATAAATAACGAACAGTCCCTAAGTTCAGAAAATGACTTAACTTTACTGTAATGCAGCCATCCAGGAAAAGACAACACTTATGCCATATCACGTACGATATCCAAAATCTAAGATGATATCTAGTCTCCTATCACGATATCGATATAATATCGATATATTGCCCAGCTCTATGACAGATGCACAAACCAGCATACTCATACCAGCTACATCAACCCACACATGTAATCCAGCAATAATCCACAGGATCTCAGCAATTCAAAAATTCTCTACTTTCCATAATGACATTGAGATGTAAACTTACAGTCAAAGAAGTTATCCAAAGTTCATCATCTGCTATACAGGCCTTAACAGGGACAGCCTGAGCTCTGGTTGAATCATCCCTGTATGAATAAGAGATCACCAGGTCACTATGAGCCAAAATCCTTTCCAATTCAAATTCAACAAGGTCAGGTGTCTGGGTGAGCCATAACTATTTTCTGCATTATGTTTCATTTATAAACCTATAACTACAATGTCAAATTCATGAATTAAGTATTTCTCCAAGTTCACTTTGCATACACTTTGTACACAATCTGTATACACTGACTACATTTAATTAAAGATTTTTTTTAAATCAGAGCTTACTTTTTTTGTAGTGTTGGCCCCAAAAATAACTTAAGACCATCTTTTTTTCTGTCAGGTATAACCTCGAGTTAAATTCCCAGAGCTTTGGTAATTCCATTACAACAGATGTTGGTTCAGGAGAGGTAGAAAGGTTCTGCTGCACAAAGAGATGAAGGCAACACATTGAACGCACCAGTAAGCGCTGGAACTGGCACAATTTTCTATGCACAAAAACTTACACTGTCAACATAATTTGAAAGATGATCCTCTCTATAGTGTCATTAAATACATTTGTTTTTAAATTAATTTCCACCACTATGCATGTCAAGTAATGAAACAATTTGCATTCAGCTAGACAACTGGGATTGGTCACATTTGCATGTCCACAGCAGTGTCACTGGTACCTGCTCTCAGTAGTTGAATCAATTAGCATGATGGTACTTTTTGTTATTCAGAGGGTATGTTAGAGATGTTTTTTTTCTTTTTTTTTTTCTAAAAAATAGATTGTATCACTTACTCTTTCTTCCGTAGAAAAAGATCTTCAGAATGGACGTGGTTGACTTTTAGCATGTCACTGTCTACCTACCCTTATTTGGGTTACAATGTTGCATAATTTACAGAGTTAAATCCAATCCATGTGTTTTGCACATAACGACAGAGATTTGGACACCCGAGGCCTGTACTACGAATCAAGATCAACATGCCCTGGATTTATTTCAGTTACCTGGCTTCACCTAACCTGACAACCGCGGTCCTGCATAAGCTGTGTCACGACGGTGGTTAACAACTAGTTCAATCAACCCAGGGTTTCCCAATCCAGTGGCGCGCCCGTTTACATAAAAGAGGCGGTGTTTTGCACAGCATGACCAATCGCAAACATCTACCAGAGACGCATATTTTAAATAAGAAGAGCAAGCTATAATTCTACATAAATATGAAGAACACAGACATGGTTTTGCAAGCAAAATGCAATACAGTCGCTGCTTCCTAAAACAGGAAGGAAAGCTGGCAAAAAAATAGCCGATGCTGTAAATGCGTAAATCACAACGCTTATTAATGTCACTTCCCCATCAGTCAGGACCAAGATCTGACCATAATTACACTTGTGTTATCCATAAACTGTCGTTGCTTTAGCCTATTATTTCAGTTGCAACCCTGGCAGTGGTAAGCGATCGTGAGAGCAAATAAAACATATAAAAACATAATTCAAACCGATGTACACATTGGCAACACATGGCTCAAGAAGCCGATAAATAGCCTATACGTAATTCCCTCCGCTGAAAATCTATATCTTTCATAAAAATACCCATCGGGGAATGTTAACGGGGTTGTTGGTCTCTAAATTTTTAAACTTTTATGAGCCGCCTCTCTCTCTCTCTCCGTGCACCAAGCTCCACCGGATCGTCTAAGAACGGTGACGCCGTTATCAATCGAATATTGATTGGTCAGTAGGCGGTGCTTTAACACCGGCTATCTAATCTCCAACATAACCTGCTCCTGTGCAGGTTAGGTGTTCAGCATAAGTTACCACGGTGATTTAACGCAGTAACAAGTGATCCACCATCGTGATACACAAAACCCTGGGTTGAACCTGAACTTACCTGGTTAACAGCAAATCTTGCTGCGTAGTCAGACGCGTAACTATCGGTAAGCAGGGTAAGCAGTGCTTACGGGCCCGGACCAATCAGGGGCCCGCGTGACTGGAAGATATTGATTGACAGCCGGGGCCCCCTATCGCATTTGGCCACTGACCAAGCGGGAGTGAGAACGGGTCAAATTCATTTCCTTGTTTCAGAGACCGTTCTCTTCACGTGTGTGACTCGAACATCTCACATTTACCAACAAAACGTACAACGAAAGACCATGCAAAACATTTCAGACCGTCCTGCCAACCTGTAAACATTTTAACATTAATGTACGCGGTAACGTTTTTTCACTCTGAAGTCACTGAAAGCTGCTGCTGTTTACATCCTGTCTGATCTCTGCAGCGGGCGGGGCTGCTGAGTTCCCCCCGCGACTGACACACACACACACACACACACACACACACACACACACAAAAAAAAAAATCACACACGGTGGAAGCAGGAAAAACCGGAGATGAGATGTACAGGATGACCTAAATTGAGGACAGCTACACTCGTTATTGTAAGTGCAATGCTAAGTTAAAGTCCAATAAGTACTTTATCAAACCGTATGAATGTGTGTCCCATGCCAGGCTAGGAAATTAACTAACAATGTAAAGATCAACAAGCCACTGACAGTGACACATATGTACAAATTTGATTCATTCAATAAATTATTACTTTTTGTCTTAAATCCACCAGCCATTTTCATATTATACCAACATTTGCAGCATCCTGAGCCTTTTTGGTAAGGTTCCTAGGAAATTTCAGCCCAGAGTAATTAATTAATAGTAATAATTATTATTCTCCCCAAAACAAGTTTCCTTTTTTTTTTTTTTAAAGAACTATACAAAAAACTTTTTTTGCAACTTTCACTGTCTTCTGCAACTTCATTGCAACAAACATACAAAAGACATTGCAACTTTTATCGCAAAATCAGGCATTTTGGGCGGCAACAATCTAAAAAAAAGGCCACGAAATCCTGGAGGGTCTGCCCTTGTGTGTTTTTTCATGTGTTATGGTGCGCATTCACCAGTGTTTTTTTGTTGTTGTTGTGGTGCGCGTAGGCTACTCCTGATTTTGTCCGTCATCTCATCTCTTATATGCTGTGTCTCTATGATCCTATCCTGTCCTATTGATGGTAGCCTACTCGTGGACATTGCGCCGTCATCACGTGCTGTAGTAGAGGGGCCCGCCTTGATAATCCTGCTTAGGGGCCCGGTGTTGGCTCGTTACGCCACTGTGCGTAGTACAGGCCTCTGGTTGGTACGAAGGAAAACACTTTCACACAGCACTGCATCCCTGCAGAGGTGCCGCTGGCTTGGCAGAGCATTTTAAGAAAATGCAGTGTTTGCAGGTGAGAAAGTGATCCTGCAGCAATTCAGAATGTCATGTCATATTAGTTTGAATCAAGTCTGATGATGTCCAATACGGGCTGTCTTGCTAGTCTTCTAGTTGTTGTTGTTATTATTAATCAATTATCATTTCATTGAAATTGTAGAAAACACAGAACCAGGGCCCATAGTGCAAAGGTTTCAAAGTAGGTCAAAAGGAAATGCTCTCACAAGTGGTTCTTCCAGTGAATGGCCTTAATGTGTCTGCACTATAGTGAGCATTCTTTTCTAGTGCATAGTATGCTAACATCCAGTGTGTTTCAGGCCTTAAAGAGTCTACACAAAATGCCCCTGTTCTCAAAGGCAGCCTGAGTGACTGATAAAAGGCTTTTCTAGCTGTGAAGTGTGCCGGCCTTCGCATCAAAACCCCAGCCCTCCCAGAAGACTCGCTGCTGTTTTGAAGTGAGGCACAGCTCGCCCATGGTGTCACATCGCATTTTCCTTCAGTCACCGAGCCCAGGTCATCATTTTCAGCTGAGCTTTTAGAACAACTTTCTACAAATAAACAAATCATTAAACCAGCTTTCATTTCTTCCTCTTTAATATTGTTTAAACTTGTTTAAATAGGGCTACATATTTAAATTAAGAGGAATACTTGCAATAATGTTTACACCTGATGTAGCATACATTACTCATTAAGGTTTCTTAGTTAAGAATACGCACTTTTGTCCAACCTTTATTGAAAGGCTGATTATAATGTAAACTTTGGCTTTTGGCCATCAGCATCTATTTTGAGGATTTGAACAATATCCCGAAGCTGCACAAGGCTTTTCTCAGTGCAACAGTGGCTAATGGATTGGCCTGACAAATAAATAGCATTATTGATCTTTGCATGGCTGAGAAAGCATGTCCAAGACCTTCCTACTTGATAAAACGCTCTCATTGGCCTCCAAACACTGAATGAGGAGAGAGTTGAGCAAATTCTCAGTGCTACCACTCCTTCCATTGAGAAAAAAAGATTAAATACTTAATTAAAAATACTATCTCTACATAGCTAAAACAAGATCACTAATAGATCAGCCAGATCACTAAGTCCCGATTCCTGTCCATTCAGAAAACAACACCTGATGGGGCTTCCCTTTTCTGAAATCGAAGACTTTGGAATTGCATGCCGTGAGATTTGGATTACAAAAGCAATGTCTGTAATGATGTCCCACATGTCAGGTTGAAAAAGGTCTAAATTATATGTACTTAGTCATTAGGCATGCTTACAATCACCAGCTGGTAGGCAGTGAGGATAGGCAAACAAGTCCAAGGAGGAAAGGCAGACAGGCAAAAGTCCAGCAGGAAAGTGGTAATCAAACAAAGGCGAGCAGGCAGGATCAGAGGCTGGACCATCAAGGCTGTGGGGCACATTAGACAATCAGGCAGAGGACTGTGGCTACTTGGCTGATACAGTTTATACCTAATGACTAATGGGCTAACGGAGACAGGTGACTGGCAAAGGCAGGAACACACTAAGGACAACTGGTGGACAGGAGAGGAATGGTAGGTCAGAAACAACAGAGAAACGATAGCTTAGTAGACAATAAACTAAAACACAATGGCTCGCTTAAACGGTAACAACCATTTTTTTCAACCTGGACCCTATTTTCCTATGTCTTTGTGTCTAAGTGACTGATGGGAACAACAATATTTGACATTGGTCCAGTATTAAGCAAGATCGCTGCAGTCGGCGGTCAGCAACGAAACAAGCTACAATGTAAGTTAATAGGGCAATTGTCCAGTTTGTATTTACCTTCACAAAAGTGCTTGTTTTGCCACTGACAGGCTCAGATTAATATTCTAAGTGTCTGACAACACAGTGTTTATATTACTACTTGTTCTAGTTGTGTGTTTAACGCATGTTAAATCTTGCTATGTACTTTCTGCCACCACAATGACTTCATTCCCCCCATAAGGATTCAAATTCAAATGACTGTATACCTCATATTAAAAATATTGCGTTGGATCTACTGATGTTGCATGCATTTGGCCAGTGAACCCTTCCTCTTTTATGTAAGCAGACTCCCAGCTGAATTAGTTAACCTAAGTTTGTCTGAGCCAGTTGATAACCACCTTCATGATGTTGGTTATCAGGATCATCAAAGTTTAGTTGACTGATGCCAGGTAACCCAAAGACTAACCAGTGCAGCTTGCTTTGTGATACAGAGTACCATTCACATTTTCCTACAATTTCAAGGTTTAAATGTGACCTAAGAGAGATTTATAATGTAATTACGTTGCTCACAAATTGTCCTTTTATCACTTAGGACACCTGTCAACAAAACAGCTTCCAGGCATTGCCTCCTCTTAGCACACACTAGTAGATAGAGACAAAACCCTGAGTGCAGTGAGACAGCATCATTCAGCAATAAACCATTATCCCTCCTTACCATTCTTTCCCTTGACTCCACTAGACTTTAATCATTTATTAATTTCCCTTGTGGTCTGAGGGAAAGCATCATGGTCTGAATTTAAAACTGCCAAGATCAGAGGATTGGAGTGTCACTTTCTCATATGAGAAAGAATATGGAAAGTGCAGCTTTCATCCCAGCAATCAGCCAAATCCACCATGGACAAGCATAGCAATATAGTGGTGAGTGATTGCTTATAGGCATATAAAGGCATATAAAGAAAAATTGAGTCACCCTCCATTTGTTGACAGTTTTGCTATACGATCTTCCTGAGCAGAAAACAGGTTTGTATAAAAAAGTATGTGTACGACCGGCATACTGTATAGTGGTCATTCAACCATTGACTCATGCATTTAATTGTAGGCTATAGGATGCAGCCTGATGTAGATTTGGCAGTGGCTCAGCTGCCTAGGGCTCTGGAGATCAGGCCAAACCTTTGATAGGTCACAACAGTGCAGGTGGTGCAGAGGAAAGGGATTGAACAGCAACAAAGTCCTTTGACAGCAAAAACATGTGTGTTAAGGTGTTAAATACACAAGAAAGTAATGTAATGTGATAGGCAGAAGAGTATAGCCAAATCTGATTAAGGGTCATATTCATGGGACAGAGAGAAGTGTACCAACTCAGTACACACATTCAGTGGGAAGAGTATCCTGCTTTAATTAATTTGTCACTCCAGTCTGTGTTCAGTCTGATAGAACTGGGAAGGGAAATCATTTAGTTGTCTTTCACATTACTGATTAACATATAATTTCTTGTATTTTCTGAAAGCTAAAGAAATGAAAGAAACATTCTCGTATTCAAGTCAACACATGCAAAATGTTCTAATTTTGCACTCTTCTAGTAGCGCAATCTGTATGCTGCTGGGAGGTTGTCGGCAAATTAGTGACCGACCAGCTCACTATCTACCGCATGCTGGGAATAGAGCTAAAGTCTTTTCCTGGTTTTAAAGGCTGCATTACAGTAAAGTGAAGTCATTTTCTGAACTTAGGGATTGTTCGTTATTTATTTAAGGGCCACCGGAGGAGTTTTGGGATCTTTAGTCAAAATAGACTTGACCCTCCCCTCGCCAGTAATAATTTTTCTATGACCCTCCAAAATGATTTGGAAAAGAGGCATGACCCTCCCCAACAATTTATTGATGCCTTATGTACTGGTTTGTGCTTGGCTAAGATGTATATATGCCCTTTGATTTTTTTTTTACAGCCGTGACATACATGCCTTAACCTCTGCTTTCTCATCTTACACATCACACTCCTCTGTTATGGTGTGGTGGCCATTTCAGTAGATTTACTCACTAACGTTGTGGAAACACAATAAGCATGGAAACTAAATGCACACTTCCTGCATTACTGCATTACTTCAAATACTAAGTTACTCTAGTAAACTAGTATTCACATGAAATAAAACAATAAAACATTGAGACCATTCAGCAAAGCACACTGGGTAACAAATTCAACACACAAACTGGTTGCTATGGACTCGTCACTAGGCTTCCTCAGTCATTGTATATTTTAGCACATAGGTAAAGCTGCTGAATCTGAACATTATATTCCAAAACATATATCTTTATTTTTAAAGCAGATTTTCAATTACATTGTAACAATTTAACAATTTGCCCTTATGAAATCCAATCGCGGCACGGCTGTCTTGGAACGCAATAGACAGACGGTGGCGGAATGACACGAAAAAAGAGGTAATCCACAGCAATCAGTAGATCCACAAAAAGGGTCATGGTGTATCCAGCAAGGCCTATACGATACCGCAATCAATTAGTAAGCTGAAAAATGATGTTGCATTTGTGCATTTTATGACACTTATAGAAAACTCAATGCATCCAAGCCTGCAGATTTTAAACTATTCTCTTAGTGCTGATGTTAAAAACACCACACAAATGACATGATGCTGCCTTTTACTCAGTTTTGCCCTACAGATAGCAGACAACCATTTCAAAAGATTATCTTAGATTAATGTAACCCGCACTCAACAATTAGTGCCAGTTAGATAGTTTAACTTAAAGCAAAACATTGTTGCCTGATTATTGTGTAAAATAAAAATAAATGTCTCTCTTTCTCTTTTATGCACACATGCAAATTTTTCAGCAACAGAGCAACAGTGAATGGATGATTTTAAAGGATGTCATACATCACCATGATCCCAAAGGGAAAATAGTGTCTGTTCTCAAGCCCTGAATGAATTAACTTTTCATGAGGCCAATGGTTATTAACTCCTGAATGTCCCAAAGTCTTTTTAAGTCCTTCCAAATGGAAACATGATAGAGCCAAGCAGTTTCCACTACAAGCACACACACGCACGCACACAAGGTTTCAACATACAGTTGCACACACATAAACTCACAAGCCGTTCTTCGAAAAGACTGCAAATATTAGTGAATCCAAACAGAATGAGTGAATCCAAAACAATGTTTGATGAATCACATATTTATATCTATTTGCATAAACTTTCTTTCAATTCACCTGCCTTCCTTTATTTAAATGTCACCCGTCAGCTGCTCTGGCCCTTCAGAAGCATCTTGACTACTATCAACACTCTCTGATGAAAACAATGACTGACGACAGCGTGCTCTGTGTTTACTAGATCTAGAGAGATGTTCCGTAATTTCCGGTTTTCATTTTTTGGGCGACAATACAGATTAGCGCCGCCTGCTGTTATGGAGACGTATTACGTCTCGCGCAAGTGCAGAACGTATGCTCAAGTCGGCCTCCGAGTGTTCCGAGGCACTTTTTTGACCTCGGGGAGCTGACTGCCTTTTCTGCCAACGGTCGGCCGTCGGGTTGGTGTGTCAGAGCCTTAAGAGATACAGATGCAGACCAGGCTAATAAATAATGCCCACCAGCAGGGAAGAGACAGATGCATTAGTTTAATTCACTTACGTAATAGCAAGCATTCTGGCGTTGGATAGCATCAAAACAAATGAGCGCTGTCTTTCCTAACGATGGAAATTCATCCTTGAAAAATATTAAATTGTGTCTAAGATGTGTCTGCTTGGCTTTTCATACAAGATTGTTTGGCACTCAAATGCAAAGGAGCATCATGGATGCAAAGATTGGATGGATTCTCTCACTAACGTACAATAACAAATGAAATTCCGACACAATGGTCTTGTTTTCATATTCCTCAGTATATACACCAAAGAACACACACAGCAGTATAAAGTAATAAACATTTCTACTGTGTCAGTCAATTTAAATTTGTCAAATGGCAGATGTCAGAGAAAACAGGATGTCCTTGGTGGTGCAATGTGATTGATGACAATGACTGTGAAAGTGAATGTGTGTCTTAGAGTCTGAGTGCTTTGGCCTCCATAAATCTGGGGATGAGGCTTGGGTACATGCAAGGAGGTGGTTCTTGCATGTACTCAAGCCTCATCCCCAGATTTATGGTTAGGATGAGCCACATTTACCTATCTAGCAGTCAGTAGTCAGTCCTCTTGGACTGTTTGTTGAGTGCAAGTCATTGCATATCTATATTTTACATGATGTAGGGGCTATAATGAGGCTATCTCCTCTTCCCAATACTTGCCTCTTAAATTACCATTTCATTAGTGTAATATAGTCTCCACCTTCAAATGTTGCAGTACTGATCATTCTCATGCAACTATAATGTCTATAACATGTTTAATTTTCAGATCCATCCAGGCTGTCAATCCATCTGTGTTTCCTTCCATATATCCCTCTGCCCCCGAATTGGAAATTAATTGGATAGGTCCGAGTGGCAGCTGACAAGGCTTGCTTGGCAGATGTGACCAGGAAACATGAGCACAATGGCTCCAATTGAACAGACTGGGAGCCCATTCACAGCCACAGATGGAGCCCAATAGAGAAAAGGGAAATTAACGTAACGGATGAGGAATAAGATTTCCATTTCAGAAATTGCTTCTTGCTTGGATGCAGTTCAAGAGTGAATAAGTTGAGTCTTCTTCATTTGTCAAAGATGTTTTTGCAATCTATATGTTGAGAAAGTTTACAGTATGTGACAATAGTCTGTATTTACATAACATAACCACATAATTACTGTATGTAACGACAGCATATATACAAAACTAAAGAAGCATCAACAAATTGCCTTATGTCTTGAGCTGAGATTTTAAATACTCGATATTGGTTACTAGCCTGACCCCCAGAAACAGTTCCATAACCTGGTAGCCACATTAGCAGAAACTATAGGTCACTTAATGTGTCTTGTCTTGTCTAAATGTTGAGCAGGGCACAACCAGTTTAGAATATGGAAAAATCTTAATTAATTCATAATTTCTTTTTTTTTTATTGATTACAATTCGTAATTTAATAGGAAGCCAGTGTTACGAAGCTAGCACCATTGTAAAATCTAAATCAGTAATGTTGCAGTGAAATTTGAAAGTAAATATAATCAAGCTTTTCCTCATTTAGGGTCATGACCTTAGGTGTAAAATGTACTTGGGAGTAGTTACCAAACTTGGAGCATGTGATGATTTTTGTGGGTCAATTTGACTTATATGCTTTCATATACGTGTTATCACTAATGTTATTCTGTTGACTGATTCTGATTGGTCTGTTAGATCAAAAAGACTCAAGGAGACATTAGCTGTTCTTTTATACTTGCAAGCTGTGTAACGTACAACTTGTATAGGCTACCATTTATGATTTTAAGCCATGCTGGCGAAATTGCCATGAGATCTGTTTCCATGACATTCATGGTCCCCATAGGGTGAACTGACTTTGATAATCTCCTGACTTTTCCTCTGTATGCACCGGCCCCTCTGTGAGCCTTTGCAACCTATGGCAACACTAGGCTTTACAAACTATAATATAGGACTATTTAAAGTGAGTGAAAATACCTTAATTATGTTCAATATCATCTGGGAGTTAGAGCTGACCTCTAGGTTTTTGGAAACTAACTTTTAGCTGGTAGCCATAGAACATAAGTGCTAATGTTTCTATGTACACTTTGATGTTTCCCACAAAGCATTATTGGCAAAACAAATTGTAATATATTAACATAATTTCTAGGAGACAGGGTTGAAATTGAGCTTCCCTACTTCTAGGCTTCAGGGCCCAGGTTTTTTTTTCCTGTTCTTTCTCTGCACAGTTCTCGTGTTAATTTATGCTAAAGTTAGCGCCTTTCGGGTTCATTATAGAAGTGACAATTACTTGTCTGGGTGCACCCTCCTCCCCATAAGTTCTATGGGTGCATTCAGCTTCATTATTTGTGCCAATTAGCTCCAAGAAGCCTTTCAGCCTGTTGTGAAATTCTCTAATTCAATCAACCTCTTTCCCTCAAAATGTGACCTCTTCTTGACTTGTTCACAGTGTGGGCAGCATCAAGGCATCATGTTGAATTGATTAAGGAATGAAAAGACCAATTGCTGCAAGTCAATACGTAACAAAACACATTTACTAGGATGCACTGCTCATGAATTAATTCCTGTTCTCTCCCTGCTTGGTGAAGCAGAACAAGTGTACATCTACATTTAAAGTTTGTTTAGCGCAACTTTACCAATAACCTCACATGGTCAACAATGGGCATGGGAACCTTTTACCCCCTGTGAGTGAGTATTCCTTTGGGATTTCGCTTGAAACAGATGCATTTAATTCCATGTCTCTGTTGATAAGCCAGTAGTGAATTATGGCTGAGCTCAGAGAGAAAGTGCATTATGAATGGCATTTAAAGTGTTGCGTGAAAAGCCTTCCTGAGACAGCACAGATATAAACTCCTTTAGATTTCATTTAAATCACATTTGAGTCTTTTTTCAAATCTGTTTACTCCATCATTTATGAATGTCTGTCCTACTTTATATTTGACTTAAGAGAAGCAAGTCAGATCTCTTCATATCCTCCCTTTACCTTTACGATAAAAGCTGATTAAAAGCCTCCCTCAATCAGTCCATTTCCTAAAAAAAAAGCAATCTAATTTAGGCTATGTGTATATGTTTTTCTCTTTAAGACCATGTTCAGACTGAAAATGTATGGAAAATTATCATCCCAGTATTAATTTACAAAACAGTAAACTGTATAAGTAGCACAATGCTATGTTATTCAGACAAGGTATTTTAGATGGGGTGTACACTTGTGCACATTTAAAGGTCCAACGAAACATGGATGGATTCACTGCGTTGGGGCAAAACTTGACCCAGAATCAACGTTTTGCCAACAACTTTAGGAACTGATAGTGTAGTGATTAAACTGTAGTGAAACTGACCGAAGCACTCATGTTTACTGATCTGGCCTCTTACTGATGCTTAACCAAAGGAATGAGAGAAGGAAGAGATTAACATAGGTAATTTCAGTTTACACAGGGGTGATGAGATAATAGGCCCTATTTTAACGATCTGAAACACAAGTATCAAACGCCAAACGCAAGTAGCTTTGTGGGCAGATCTTGGGCGCTGTTGCTATTACACTGACAGGATAAATTACTCTTGTGCCCGACGCAAATCTAAAATGGGTTGGTCTGAAGTAGCTACATTACTAATAGGTGTGGTTTGGCCGTAACGTGCAATAAACCAATCAGAGTGTTATCTAACATTCCCTTTAAAAGCAGGCGCGCTTGTTCCATGGCGGATTGCTATTATAATGGCATTGGCATGGATTTGCTAGGCGCACAATCTTAAATACATCCATGGACGCACGCCAGGTTTACAGCCGAGGAGACCGACGTTTGCTATTGATTTTTCTTTTTGACAAAACGTAAATAAAGAAATGTCACAAAAACATACTTTCCGATGTTTTGGGCTCACTCTCACTGAATCACGAGGTTATGAATGCAAGGTGATATTTCTGCAATGTAGTCTAACATTAGACCGAGATTACCTCACTACAGACGATGCAGCTCTTCTGTCTCTCTTCTTCCGTGCTGCTGCTGGGGCATTTGGGTTAAGTGGCATCGGCATGCAGCTTAACATCACATCTCCTTAAAGGAGAACTTTTTACGTTAATCCTGATCGCTATACGTATGTGAGTACTGTCGATAGCAAAAAAAACTAGCCGAATCGGTGCTAGCAACACGGAGCTGCTGCAGCTAATGCCAAGAGCTCCCACTTAGCTAAAACGGCAGTTTGGGGGGCATAAGATAAAGAGTGCCTTTGTGCCTCTTAACAGACACAAAATGCAATTAAAATCTCTCTGCAACATGAACAGGGCCCTTGCATGACAACAAGATGCGTTTTCAACTCAGACATTGTTTAAATTCACCTACCCTGTAGCTGCTAGCTGCCGTCTGGGATGAGTAAAGTGTGTTCAGCCAGGCTTCGGTAATAATCATCAAGCAGCAGTTCTGTGTGTATTTGTAGCATATATATCCATTTTGTGTACGATCCATCTGGCGTTGGTAAATAGGAGTCTCGGCAGTGGCGAACTGTGTGTTAGTTGCCTTAGCCGGGTCAGCGGGCCCGACCGGCATCCTTCTACTTCGTCCCCGCCTTCCTCGCCTGCTGCGGCCGACAACAATCCACGGTATGGACAATAATGGTACAATAAAAATTGTTCGGAGTCCTCTAACACTTCCTCATTTATGTCATCAACACATCCATGATTCATGGAAATGTTGCGTAAAAAAGGTCATATTTTTCCTTGTATCTATGTATGGTTTGCAGAAATGTGAACTGCTAGGTCAGTGAGATGAGAGTGTATGTGCGGTGTGCACACTCTACATTACAGCTAAGCATGCGCCCTTAAAATAGCATCTGAATAACGCGCCACTGACTTTAGACTAGGTTTTTCCTGGTCTGTGGCGGAATTGTTTTTTGAAACTGCAAAATAGCACTAGGGAACGTTTGCGCCGGAACACGCCTCCTCTTTTTGCTGAACTACCCCGGGGAGCGCAAATTCATTCCCTAATTTACCGACGTGAGTCTGTGGAGGGAAAAGTCCGCTGTGCGTCGGGTGCAAAATAGGAATGATACATGCGTCGGTGTACAAAGTCAATTGCGCTGGGTGCAAGATAGGGCCCAATGAGTATGTGCTGACTACATAGGGCAGTGATGCATATCAACAGCTGGTGGCAGTAATGGTCTCTTAAAGGTAGCAATGCACCAATAAAACAGGAAAATAAGATCAAAACTTGATGTAAACATGCAGGTTTCAAAACATTTAAAAGGGCTGCAAATGCCACACGTTAATTGTCAGTACATATGGTGTGTAAACAAAACTATCGTAGTTTAAAAGGAAAACTCAGCAGGGTACCTATTTGGGGAAATAAGGTGAATCGACAGCGCATTAGTTAGTTTTCCCTATTGTAGCCCGGCTTTTCTATTAAGCTGTTAAACAATGTATTTCTATAAAAAAATGTTGCTAAGTCCATATTTAACAAAAAAATAATCCTCTCTCTGCACACTCAACAGTGGAAATGGACACATTCATCCCCTCTGTGAGTGAGAGATAATGCTCATAAATTGAAAAAGCTTATTGTGAAGCTATTTAACACTTAACACTAATAGCTCAAAAACATCTCTCCCATCTCTCTGAATGATCAACAAGGAGCAACATGGTCACACCTGTTGTTTTCCTTACTTGGAGATTGTGCTTATAAACTTCAATACCAGCCTGCAATAAGATTTGCTCGTAATTTAACTCAGCATCCATTCTTGTAAAAGTCACAGTGTGACACGAACAATAAGTGACAGATGAAATGCCACACAGGCTGCTATTACTCTTATCCTCCACCGTTCATAAAACCAAGCTTTGTGTGATATGCATGTTGTGATCCTGCATGTAAAGCAGACAATCTCTACAGGAATGAAGATATTAATTAAGTGGATTAATGCAGATGGCGTTTGGGGGAGTCAGATCAAAATGACACTAAACCAAACAAAATGCACTGCGTGGATTGTGTGTTGTGAGCGTGTCACAATTTTATACAGTCTGACATGTGTGTTATGTTGAGCACTGTGGGATAATTCTTCAGCTGTGGAGTATTCATTGTGTTATGAGGAAATTTCCCACACTTTCAAGACATAGCTACAGAGATGCAACATATTATATATAGGGCTGTCAAACGATTGTCAAACTGAATTTCTATAGTTAATCGTGATAAATCGCATGCTTTATCACATGATTAAAATTCTATTATTTTGCATTTCAGAACTGTTTTTAATTACATATAAACAATGGAAAGCAATTCTTACCAGTGTATCTTGACTGGGAATCAAATTAATGCAAAGAAAGTGACTTTATGAACTTGATTTTAAGATTTGTATTTGTTTATTATTTATTTATTTACTGTAAACAAAAGAAAATGTGTGAATCTAGTCACACATTTGAATCTAGAGTCAATATAGTGTGCAGTAACTCCTAAATCATTTTGATTACTCATTGATGTCCAGTGATCACCTTGCATCACTTTGCAGCAGTTCCAGTTGGGCTTCTTTCTCCGTGTCGTACAGGCTGTGTATGCGTGAAAACTACTGTCCCCCTCGACGGCAATGTATAAGACGGATCAGAACATGCCAACCGTAGTCTTTAAGACCAGAGTCTTCTACGATGCTGACAGGTCTGCAGTTCGTTGCCACCCATTTTGCAAGAGCGGTAGTAATTTTTTTGGATTTGGTTTCATCAACAGGTCAGCAAGTAGCACTCTCCAAAATACTGCTTTGCCTGAGCCTGCTAGCATCAACCTGAGTCACGTTGACTGTACTACTATGCTTAGCTCGTAGCTGGTAGCTCAAGCTTGACGTGCTTCAGTGATATTTTAATTTGGCTTTACACAATATGCATATGGCTTTCGACCCATCCGGAAGTTTTGGAAAATAAAAAGCGCCATTCAGATTGTGTTGCTGCTGTCTTTCTCCATCATGCCTGCAGCCTGCAGCAGCAGGATGTGTTACGAGGAAGTATGGGCAAAATAGTAGCCTGTTAGGCACGACGCGAAGCCGAGTGAAGTGAAAATAAATTAATAAATGGCGGCATGCGATTAAAAAAAATTAACGCGTTTTGCTCGCTGTCAGCACTAACTACTATAAGACATGATAAGTTATAGTTACTGTGCAATAAAACTGAACAGCATAGACTATTTCATTCTTTTTTATTTGATTGATCGTTTGCTTCAAAGCTGTTTCATCCCTTTCAGCAGTGTTTTCTAAAATATCCAATGTCTTCTTTGAATAGTCCTTTAAAGGTCTCACACTTTGGGGGAAAACCCACTGTTTTGTTTTTGTTTTACAGGTCTAGGTAGAATTCAGATGTAGGCTAGTTTAAATTCACATTAGGCTAATTATTCACATTATTGTTTAGCCTAATTACTGTATTTCGAAATCCCCATTTCTAAATAATGTGTGCAAGGAGCAAGGAAAGTATTAGCGTGTGAAAAGCCATAATAGTTGTAGACTGAAGCATCACTTAGGCTAAAAAATAAATTAAACAATGATTGAAAAGAGTAATGTTGTTGTAGAGCAGATATTTTCAAACTGTGAGGAAAGATGTGACAAATGCATGCTGGTGTTCTAAAAACAACTGGATGTTAGTTACTGTGGTTTGGCTGATTTGGCTAGCTCACAAACAAGGTCAGCAGTTTAAACTGCAACTGTGTCACAGATCATTGAGAAAATAAAGGTTACTTTAAAACCCTTAGCGCCCGTTTTTTTGGCAATTTGCATCAAAAATCACATTCCTTCTCATAACGTTTCCTCAATCAAATCCAAACACACATCCATGATACACATATTAGATTTGTTGTAATTTACCCTTTCTGTGGATAACAGATTATCTCCGATGTCCATCGCGAAAAATTGTCCATTAAAAAAAGACAAAAAAAAACATGCCTGCAGATTTACCAATTTAAATCTTATTCTGGAATTAATTAATTAATTCATGTTTAAACAATTACTTATAGGCAATGTATAAATTAACTTTAGTGTTAGTATTTGTTTTATTTAGTTGAATGATTAAGTGTAAGACAAATGGTCAGAGGAATTATCAAGCAAACCAATAATGAGAGCATATTCTCATTCTCATTACTGTAAGCACATTTTACCATCCATAGCAATATGTCACCCTTAACCCGACCAAAGCATTACATTCTGTTTATGTAGGAAGTGTCAGGACTATGTGAGCTGGTCACCCTTCGGACACTTACTATTCAATACTATATTTATGTGCACATGCTACTATCTGCTTTAACCCTGTTATCTAATAGCCATTACAATAAACAAAATATACAAATTCCTCTGCAGCAAGGAGTGGGAACTTGCCAAAAACACCCCTTTTTTTCACTAAGAGCTGTAGAACACTGTGTACTGTCCATAGAATTTTATACCAGTCTGAGTGCTTTTGGCAAAGTGCCTCCTCATTTCTTCTAGTCAGAACCCTGGGCTGTAGCTGTTTGGCACTCTTAAGGCTCTGCAATGCAAGGAGAAGTTTTCTGAGTAGCTGGGGTTGCCCTTTATTTGATAATCATAGTAGTAGTCTCACACTTCCAAAACCGTCGATCTATCTATCTATCTATCTATGTATCTATCTATCTATCAAGATTTTCTTAAGGGTTAGTATTTGTTTTGGTTGAAAATGTAAGCTTTTATTAGCATTCTAAAATAAGTTTGTATGAATCTTTAATTATTTTTTTGGTATAAATAGATGCCTGGACTGAAAGTAGAACAATCTGACCTCTGGGGCTACAGAATGTCTATTATTTATGGTAGTTACTTTGTTGAGGCCAAAATAGGTTTTATTTTTGACCCAGTTGTTTCTGAATTGTACTATAAAGGTGATAAATTCTTCAAATTATCTAGCATTGGCCTGATTTGACAATTTTTTGAAAAAGGATTTTTTGGAATTAAAAACATTTAAAGTTTGCATAAATATTGCCAGGATTGGTTAGATTGGGTACAGTAAGTTTTGGCTTGTATTGGCCAAAATGAACAGGTCTGTCTGTGGGGAGTGAGCGACTTTCTTTCAGGCACATAATTCTACAGAGATTTTTGTGCTTTAAACTGAAATCTATTTTCACTCTTCAAAAGCAACAATTTACCTACAAAGATGGCAGAGCGTCCTAAAGTTGCACTTGTCTATCGTTATCATTAGCAAACTGATGTTACAGTACATGATGTGGTCACAATACTAGTAATACTTGCTTTAGTCTTCCATATAACGTGCAAAATATGTCACTTAGCCTATTTGTTGGCAGATTAAGCAAATGCATTATTAACTAACACAAACGTTAACAAAAAACACACACATGGCTTTATGGTAATGTAAGGGTCATTTATATGCTAATTGTGTAGTTGGCACATTGTTCAAAAGAGCGTTGCAACCTTTGCAAACTACAGTTTCTGAACCTCTCTCTTACTTTCCATTTCTTTGCCTCAGACAGATGCTGCTTCTTTTTATGTGCAGACGACTGTGTCGAAGCCTGGGGTTTAACAGTGATTTGTAAAGAAGGAGAGCCTTGGGGCTTGAAGGTTTAGTGCCTGGGAGTGGGGTTAGAATAAGGCTTTGATTATATTGATTGTATTGATCTCATTGCATAAAACTTAAGTATATAGGAAATGGCAAAAAATACAAAGATGTTTTTAGTGAAAAGAATGGAAACACCAGCTGTCAACATTCAGGCTATGGCAATTTTGAAATCATGACAACCACATCCAAGGCTTAGTCTCTTTCTCATCCTAACAGTAGGGCAATAGTTATAGTTTTGTACTACTTGTTACATGTGAATGTAACTCTGCAGTTTGCTGTATAATGTTACTGTTCACTGCAGGCAGTAGCACAGTGCAAGATGCATTAGGGAGGTTTTTATCACAAAGCTCAAGAACACTTTACTATTTAGGGCTCCTAAACTCCTAAACTGTGAGGCAATAAAGACTAAATTCCTTTTTTCTTTGTGGTTTCTTGTAGGTATGGCATATTTACAGTAATTAACATAAACTGAGATGATTTTTTTTTAAGGCACTGTGGAAATGCAGATGGCAGTCATTGTTTAATTGCCTTATCTGAACTTTGAAAGAGAACTAGTTCCATAAGCACATTATAGTAATATCTCTGAAAATGTAGTGGTTTGGGTAGCTGCAAGGCACAATACAATTTGAAGTGTTAGCATTGTTTAAAGTGTACATAATTTTCAGTGCTTGTGCCCATATATTTGGTTATCTGGAGTGCCTACCAACCCACAAACTGTGAAATGAGACAACCCAGTCAGTTTTTATGGTGGGCTGATTATATCAGAAAATATAGGATTCAACAAGCCATTCAGATTTGTCTCCCCTTCCTATGTCACATGCAGGCTCATTGGAATATACCGTCTCCCATCTGAGTACCTCCACCACGGCTTAAGAGCTACCTTTGCAAATGTGCACCATCATTGTCTTGCAAGACAATCAGAGTAGTAGACTGGGCTTTTCGGGAGGGGGGCTTAAAGAGACAGGCGGGTAAATACTGTTTAAATGTTTTTTTTAACATTAATAATTTTAATCCAGCTCCTGGAGGCTGTAGTTCAGTTGATTAATCATTCATTGTAGTGTTGACACTGAACCCCAAATGTCTCCCAATGTGTGTATATGGGTAAACATGGAAGTATATTTTGACAAGAGCCAAATGAATGTGGTATCAGAAAAACACATTTACTGTTGGCTGTGCAGCCTTGGAAGGGGTATGCACCCTTTATAATTTTACCACATTCTTCAGTTAAAAAGACCTGTGCTATGGCCTTCAGTCTTTAATGTAATGACAACAAACAGTATGCACCTCCAAACATACCCAACAGTTTACCCAACATAACAAATGGATATTAACAAAACAACGTTGGCTTTTTGAATTTGGCTCAACATGGGTCTTTACACATGTATACCAATTAAGATTACAGCATGATGACAGCAGATACATTTGTTCTATTCAGTCTGTGAATCAGTAGGAGACATTTGACCCAAATTTCAAACAGTTATTTCTTTCTCTTAGTCTTTATTGTGCTTCTCATACTGTAGCTTAGTGAAGTTGTTTGATGAATAGTTGCTCAAAACAGCCAAGAGCATCATTGACATCCTCTCTCTCTTTATTTCTGTTGCAGGCCATGGCTTTAACTTTTCACATTTCAGCATTTTGAATTATTGATATTTCCTTTCCAGCCATTCCATCACTTTCCTTTCTGCCTGCAACAGATTAAGTCTACCTTTCAGCCAACTTTGAAAAAGTGGAAAAGTCTGACATCTGAGCCTTTAAAACTAAGTTAAAATATATGTTCAAAAATACTCCTGCATTTATGATGACTTATGTTATAGTATCTAATAATTATTGTAAAACCAACTGAGGAATTACACAGTTATGTAATGATGTATATTAGTACAGTCACCACAAATGATCCAGAATTGTATTCCATGGTTGACAAAGCTGTTATTTGATTTTTCATATACATCTTCAATAAATGCTGATTATTCAAGATGTCGGAGCGCTTTCTGACACTGTTGTCTTCACTCTGAATCCAAATGAAAGACAAATCAATACCAAAATTGGAGTCAGGGAAAGATTGTGCGGCAACAGCAGGCTAAAGGCTCACATCAACTAGAGAGGGTTGCAAAATCCAATTACTTTGGTTAACAAGCTGACCTTCGCACATATAATGCCACTGTGTCCCCTGGCTTATTTTCTTGGCAGAACGTATACACTCCAGGGTCTCAACAAAACTCTAAATATTGCAGTGATTGCACTCAAAACTAATGTCCGCTGAGAAGTTTTGAGCAAGCATAGAGGAACTGGCAGATAAAAAAGGAGGGTTTCTTACTCAATATAAAAGCCAGGAAAAGTACTGAAATGTGTTTGTGTGCATTTCTTTTCTGTTTTGCGTGTGTTGGTGCCGTCTACAAAAGCACTTTCACCGACTTGAATATTCATAAATGAATGTCATTATCGGGCTACATTTTATTCCTCCCTCAAGCAAGGATCCTAGGAGCCAACAAATGAAATGTGCTGACATACAAAATATCGTAGCATCCCAGTGAGCATGTGTGTGGGGATGCCTCCTAGCTTGCACCAGGACAATAGACTTACGGATATAAATGTAATTGTGTGTTTCTGCCAAGGATACCACTAAATTTAGTTTGCATCCAATACTAATTAGACCTAATACCAAGTGTAGAATCACCAATTTTAATACGGATACTTTGTATTATTAAAAGTGGTTAATGTACTATAATGCAGGGGAAAGCCATGTGTGATCACCTCACTGAGTACTTCCTGTCTGTAAATCCAAAGTAAATATAACATCCTGACACTCAATACATTGCTATCCTCACTAAAAACAATTATACACACAATGTGTTAATCTCTCAAATCTTCAAATGAAATCAATTAATACAGGGTTAAATTATGGTTCTTCTTCTACACAATATATGGTAAAGCTTTTAGATGAATTTATATGAATGTAGTTTGTTATGTGCATCTAGGCAGAGTGTGAGTGAACAAAAGTGGGCTTTCAATTTTGAGGGATAATGTATGTGGCAGCCTCAGAAATAGAGGCTCTCTCCCTCCTCTCATGTTGAACCAACAATGTATGCTTCCAAAGGTACACCTATTAGCATAATTGTGTTATATACATCACTAGGAGAAAAGAAAATAAAAGAGCGAAACATATCAGCCTACAGAATAATGCTCCAGCTCTTGCATTAGCTTTACAACCCTGTGAGAGGTTTGCCAAAAGTCTTCTTTGGATAAACAACATGGATTATTGGCCTTCTCAGGGTGATGAGTTGCTGAGAGCACCACAAATCCCGCTTTAAAACACTGCCCAAGTTTCACAGGACCTAATAGAAATAAGATATATATAAGCTGAGCCTGTTCAGAGCAAGGTTAGTTTTTAGAGAGGCCTTGCTGACTGGCAATTTGCTACATTTCAAGTTAAGTAAAACGGAATGAATATCTTTTCCGTGGTGGGCTAAAAATGGTTCACGATAATCTGTTCACAAAACATTTAGTCTTCACTCTCACAATGTGGAATAGTTGTTGGGCTGTAATACCAGTAAACAAACACATTTTACCTAGTTACACCACTTTGCAGTTTGCAATTTATTAATTGACATATATGGTTTAAAGGTACAATAAGTAATATATTAATGTCTCTTTGCAAAAGTAAAGACAACAACTAAGGAATTGGGACTCACAAGTATAGAAAAAACTTTGAATCTAGCTAGCTACCTTTATCTTTAACTGCTAGCTTACGTAGTGGGCCAGCACTCACTCACATTTGTACACAGTGATGTTTGTAAAACTTTGAATCATTGGCTAGATAATCTAAACTACACATAGATAGGTCATATGTCCTAAAACTTAAATGACAAAACAAGTTATTTGCCAGAGCTTTTCAAAATTATACATATTAAGGTGACCAGAATTCTGAGACAAAATCTGGGGACATTTTCAGCTCAGAAGCGTAAATACCTCCAAAACAGGTAATGTTTTTATCTTTGTAAAACTTAAAACGGGGACACTGCCCCAAGAGAGTCACTAGACCTATAGCTGCACTGGGGCACAAGCCTCCCTAGGGGGGTCCATGGGCATGCTCCCCTGTAAGAAAATGTTGTCTATTTTAACGTTTTGCATCAGTCTGGTGCACTTTGAAAAGAATTTCAGAGGTTAGACTTGATTATTCTTATCTATGGATGGACATATTTGTGCAGTAGCATGAACTATTTTGCACTTCAGAATTTTAACCATGCACACACAGGTGGACTAGTTTTTTCTTCATATTTTTGCATTAATGTCACTAGGAAGCATACCATTAGAAATATATATTCATATTTGTAAGTGGGATTGTCTGGAATCTGGCAATATAATAACCTATATGGTGGGATACACTGGCTAAGCAATTTACAAAAATGTCTGTGCTGACATAAATAGTTTACATGAGAATACATTATAATTTGTACCCAAAGCTGGAGACCATGTAGAAATTTTGTTGCAATTTCAAAACCGGATTCCCCGGGAACCGCTTGTTGTACCGATGCATGTGTTGAGTGAATAGTTTGTGAGATATTTCACAGAGAGTAACGGTGTGCAGAGACTTATGCAGAATGCAAATATGATAACATTTCATCTAAGTTCAATGTTAATTTTCTCACAAACCATTTTTCACAGCAAGGGGGTTAACACTTTTGCATGCACTGTATCCGTGTCACATTCTCATAGGGGCTGAGCCCCCCTAAAGGTTTGATCCTAGAAAAGTACTTCATACTTGTACTCCACTACACCTCAGAGGGAATGTTGTAATGTTTACTGCACTACATCTGACAGCTTTTGCTTTATTGCTTCAGGCTGGGCTTGTTTCTGCAACAGCTCATTGAGTATCGGATTAAATTAAATTATTGAGGAACTATTTTCCTTTGACATTGGTCCAGTAAACGAGATCGCTGCAGTTGGCAACGGCGAAACAAGCTACAATGTACAGTAAGTTAATAGCACAATTGTCCAGCTTGTATTCACGTTCATAAAAGTGCTCGTTTTGCCACTGACAGGCTCAGATTAATATTCCAAGTGTCTGACAACATTATGGAAAGGATTGCTAAGTAGGTCGGCCTTTCTGTTAAAGAGTAAGATACTTTTTTTAAACATAAAAAGTCAGCGAAATTGCGTTCGCTAAACCCACCAGACTATGTACTACTATGTAAATAAACAGTAATTTTAGCATCATAAAATATGGGCATTCTACATCTCTGAGCTCTGAGCAGCGCTTGCTCTGGCTGTCTTGAGCCTGCGTGTGTGGGGTGCACGACTATACGTTTGGTCAGTGCTTTCTTTCTTTCATTCCAATTTCGGGTCTGTCAGTCACAGTGAAAACCGGGGACATTTCCGGGGACAGCTCCAGCCGGGGACAGGTCACCGAAACCAGGGACAGTCCCCGGAAAGCGGGGAGGTCTGGTCACTCTGACCCATATGGCCTTCCCCAATATGACTTACCTCTATACTGTAGTTAAAGGAATTGTTTTCAAAGCTGTCTTAAAACAATGTTCACATGCCATATGAATGCTTGAAGAGCAATCTGTTTTTTATTGGTTTATTTTCACCATATTGACCATGAAGAGAAGCCTTCCTAGTGCAACTACAGTTTATGAAATGAGGGACAAAATCCACATTCCTTGCTGTGAGCTAAAATGGTATTCTGAGGTTGAGCTGAAGCTGGAAAGGTTAGAAAAGATCATTCTGCAGTCATAGTTTATATCGGAAACGGATTCCCTCCTTCCCCTGAAAGAAACCGACACTACTTCCACCTGAGAGAGGACAGTCATTATTCACACAGCCACATCAGGTGGATTGTCAGCTAAACTTAAACATAGGTTGATTAAAGAGCAATATTTTTCTTCCCTGGACTAAAAGAGCCATATCTTACTGATGGCACTATATTGCTCATAGTAATCTGTAAATTAAAAGGTCCCTTATTTTCCAATAATAACAAAAGCATAAGGAACATGTTGAATTTGTCCATGTTTGCTTAAGTAATTGTGTTGGTTCAATTTCTTTTTAACTAAGTTGGATTGATATTGAATTTGCATGTCATGCAAATAGGCTGAACAACGCTGTCTATCAAATGCCTACTGGTTTGTTTTCAGTATCAATGCCATTTATCTTACCAGCTAAGAATTTTAGAGTCTCTGTTTTGAGTGAACATGTCAGTCTGGAGGAGTGAGAATGATAGCTCAACTGCTCAAGCTGTGGTACTATAAAGACCGACTGCTAGGACAGTTGAGAAACAAATGGCTCAGTTGTGTCCCACAGCTGCATGTTCATTCAATCCTTAAAACAACCACCTACGGATAGAATGCACAAGCAACATGCCTTTCCTCAGCATTTAAATGATCTAAAGGGGGCTTAGGCAAGCCAGTCTTTTAACAGCAAAAGCATACTTCTTTCAATACACTCCACAACACAACAAATGCTGATGACAAGTAAGACAAGTTGTTACAGCTTTGACAGGCTGTACTCGACTTGTAGATGCTCACTCACACCTCCTGAATGCTCCAATGATTCCATGCGTCTGCAGGACATGGCATACTGGCGGTTTTACTGTCTTATTTACATCATTGTCATGTTCATCAATACAGCATATACTATATAACACAACTGTATTTGGAAAAGTATGGCAATGTAGAGTATCAAATCAAATGAGATTTAGTAATGCACCATGAAAAGCTATTAATGTCCAATCTGGAAATGAGTCAGCCACTTTTGACATCACATGCTACATGAATTAAAAGGTCCATCATAGATATATGAAATATGATACTAATGGACTTATACAGTATATTACAGGTATATTCACATAACCAACTAAATATATACAGGAGCATTAATGGACCCTGGGAATTCATTGGACACAGTATTTTACACCGTTTCATTTGAAATCTTGTTCTGCACCACTGACATCCCCAAAGACCACTAATTCACATTTTTTCAAATAGCGGGGCCACTTCATCATCGTCACAAATCATCACGTTCTTTCGCTTTCAACTGAATCATTGCAATAAATACTCTAAATATATTATATCACACTGAAACAATTGTGTGTAGTGCACCTTTGAAACATCAAAAAATCACCTTGATCTGGTCTGTGAAGTTGTCACATTACAACAGCCAACGAAGCCTTGCACACCTCCACTGTCATACACCTGTATGTCCATCACTTCAGCTCCCTTTGATGCTAGCCTGGTGCATGCTCCATCCGCTCCATGTTCCCTGATAGACAGATGTGCAGTGTACATCCTTGGCACCTCCAGGTACCTCTGGGTGAGCAGCATGCTGAAAGGTGTCAGGGAGCAGACAGCTGTCAGACTCCAGCAATGCATCCTAAATAACCTCCCTGTCAATGAGTAGGACAACAAGGGAGGCTGGGTTGACCCACCAATATTGCTGTCAGATGCACCGCAACTTTGGAGAGTCCCACCTCGTATTTTTATGCATCATGCAGCCTGGATAAATATCGTTATGACAAAATGTCTTTCTTTAGGTACTTTTAACTATTTCCTTTTTGCATTATAGAAGAAAACTACATACATATAAAAGCTTATTTCTAGACAAATGTATGTCTGAGGCTGTGAAACTGAAAACTGAAAATACAAGTCTTGACATACCTCGGGAATATAAAGACTTAAACTAGATCACATGAAGTATTTAACATGACACAATAAAAAATATGAAAGAAGATGAAAGGCTGGGTATATATGCTGTATATTATGATGAATAATGAGCAAATTTCCAGGTCAAAGAATGCATAGCTAATCTATGGCTGCTTATGGCTTTGATTTTCCAATAAATGCCATCTCACGCATGCTGTAATATACTACAAATCAATGCAATTCAATGGTGCAACATACATCAGTAGTCAGCAGTCAAGCCTAGCAGAGGAACCTACAGGCGGGCTTTATGGCAGCTGGAAAAGCTGGAGGCAACACTCTGCTGATGGGAGAGAGATGAAAAAAAGGCTTTCTCTCATCATGCCTTCATCACCATAGCACTGAAAGATACAGAGAGAGGCAAAGTATTATGACAGCTAGAGCGAAAGTTAATCTTTCAGACCTGTTCTCTAATGCTGCCAGGCTTGACCATTTTTCAATCACCCCAGGAGAGAAGTTTGTGCAGATCTGTGTGCATGTTGGTTGGAGCGGAATTAGTGTGGCCATGTACTGTGCAAGCTGAGAGAAGCGTTGAATGAGGGATGAGATGCCTTGCTCAGATGAAGAGGGATAAACCACTATTATATATCAGCAGCTGTTACATGACAGACACCACACTTTCCGATCATCTGAAGCTTACAAACGTCATCATTATTCATTGGATCGAAATGTGGCTGGAGCCGTTCTATTGTCGTTGAGGTTGTGTGTAAAGCACTAAGGTGATTTTTCTCCACTTTTCAAGATTAAGTGATATGCAAGAGTTGTCACATGTCCTGGCATGATATACAACATACGTGGTAGTTTTATTTCAGTGTCAGTAGCATTGTCAAGGGTGACACTGCTTCACTGTAGTTGAAGTGGGGTTTCTGGATTGAAAGGGAAGAAATTGTTTGGTCAAATGCAGAGGAGAATATGGTGAATGGTTAGTCCTGGTGCATGTCATGTACCTTTCATTAACTTCAGCAAAAAGATGTAATGAGTGGTTTTTGTTATTGATACCTTGGCAATCACAGCAAAGCGTTTGAAGTGTAGTCTATATGTGGGTGTCTATACTAGAGTGAGCTATACTATAGTGTGTCTATACAGTAACAGAGTGAAGCAAGGTAACACTTAAAAATGTTGTTAAACTCAAATAACAGCAATGTTGAAATGTACGTACAGTATAGCACCCAAAACAAAGCTGGCTGTTGACAGCTGCAGATGCTACATGAAAATCCAAACCTAAATATTGAAGCAATTTAAAAACACTTTGTAAAGCTGCGTAAAATGATTATTTATTTGTGTTGCTGTTGATTTTGACTTTCTCTCTCACACTACCAGCTGTCAGACAGTGACTGGGAAAGACTGAAAATTCTAGGTGATCTACAGCATGAGCAGATGTGTTACTATTTATGAGAATAGGCTTTCTATGTTTCCATGGCATTAGGAACTTCAAATTCAACTGTCTAGCTTATTGTTATTGTTATCTTAACTTATCTGTTTACTATTTTAACAAATAATATCATCAGTTCCCAAAAAAGGAAAGAGTGGAATTATAGGCTATAGAACAAACTCTTAATCTCCGCCATAGAATGTGTTTATAATGAAGGCTCATATGAATTACATAAATATTATGAATATTTTCTGTTAAGTAAAACAGTGTGCTTGTGTTATGGATGTATTTATTTGTCAACTGCTGATGGCACAGCAGGCAATTCATCAAACGGATGACCCTAGTTCAAATGTGAGCAAGCAGAGTGTGTTAGCCTCGAGATTAGCCACAGAAGCTTGTCCAAAGGTGACATTGGGTTGGCTGAGAAAATGTGGACAGAGGGAGTGCTCGAGTAATGCTTACCACTACCAGTGCTGTTCACTCAACCGTGAGCACGGCTCCCAGCTGCTGTAACATCATCCTAACACTGCTCAGTGGTCACCAGTGGAGGAGTGTGTTTGTACTAGAAGATCTAAGGGATGAAAAGTCAAATTAAATGTAGTTGTGGTGCGATTACGTAAAAAGTCAGTAAGGCTGGGACGATATGCTTTTGTCCCGATTCGATTTTTTCACGATACATGGGTGGCGATTCGATTTGTATTGCGATAATCACTTATTGCAATTCTAGAAGTAATGTGATTCCATAGTATTGAGTATTGTGATTTTCTTTTCCTTCTTTAACAACAACAAAAGTTGAATAATACACTTTAATAGACAATATAGCATGAAATATTTCTAAAAACATTTTTTTTCTAAGACGAAAGCACATCACATGTCAGTCAGTCAGTAAGTCTGACATTTATTTTATTTGTAGAAAAGTATGTAACATGTATTTTCTGCATTTTCTGTTTTGCTGGAAACTCACGTCATGTAGTCACCATCAGAGGAGCCATATAAACAGAAAATATTTAGGTGAATCATTTGTAAAAAATATTGATTCTTAAGTGTTGAATTGGATTTGTTTTTATGGCTTTTCATGAGCATGCTACCAGTCTAGAGGACCATGTGAGGTCTGCCATCTATATTTAGTTTTATTAATTGACTGCCATCATGTTTAAGTTTGTATTGTACAGGTGGCAAAACCAAAAGTGAAAATTAAGTAATACAATGTTTCTATACACTGACCAGCATAGTGTGGGAGAAGGGCAAGCAGTACAGCAATAAACTACCTGGTTTAGTCTTACAATATTTGAATGCATTCATCAACACAGCTTTTACCACTGCCAGTACTAAAGGTGCTGCAGATTTTCAAATTCAAGTCCAGGCACATCCGCATGATACAGACTGCTCAGTTTGAGCTCTTCTCTTTGCCCTGCATCCCTTGGTGTTTGCTGCAAAGGGGTCGAAAACCATAGAGAGGGGTTATGAGGTGGCTTTATCCAAAGAGATGCAGATATGATACTACACTCAAAACAACCACAATGGAAAACAAATTCCAATCTACATGTAATTCTTAAACATTTTAATTGGCTTGACAAATGAGGCACTTTAAGAGAGTTTAAGATATTCAGAGAGGTTGAACCATCCTTCAGGGTCACAGGGAGCTAGAGCCTATAACATTACGCCTTGGGCAGGACGAGGGGTCCACAGGTAACCTATCTATCACAAACTTAAGTGTTTAGGACTTATTAAAAAAGGCACTGTGGAAAGAAACCAGAGCCCCCAAAGAGAATTCATTCAGATATAGTGGGAACGTGCAAACTCTATGCTGTGACACAGCTAACCAGTTGGGCACAGCATGCCACCATAGAGAGATACCAGTCAACATGGATTGTTTCTAGCTATAAAAATGTGTGTCAAACATAGGGCACCATGCAGCTGCGTTGACAGTAATTACAGTCAGATGGTTGGTTTGGTTGTTCTGGATCGACATAGATGGCCTTTTCCACTTCCTCTTTCAAACTACTTCTCTTTGAGATGTGAATGACCCACAGAGGCTATACTGTCTGAGACCCCCCTCCGGTTAGAGAAAATGAAACATTTTGGATGAGTGGATGGATAAGCATCTACACATCAATAATCATCTAGACACCCTATGCCTTTTCAGTTTAACAGTAAATCTACTTGCAAATGTATGTGAAAGCTTTATACATAGTACAATTACTAAAGTATATATTTATACTGTTACCTGAAAACAAATCTTGAAAAATAAAGCATATACTCTGTTTCTGAGGATTTTCAGCACTGCAAACTATCAAATTAAGGCTGTTCAAAAACAAAAATAATAATAATAAAATAATTTCAAATCTTTTCTTGTCTGCTGAATGTTCTGCCATCTCCCTCTCTATCTCTCTCTCTCTCCCATTCGATCATATGCTTCTTTTCTGAGTCAGGACTGGAGACCATTCATCACCCTTTCTAATTAAACATGCCCTCATAGTAGGGCAGTGGCAGCTGCAGGGAAAAGAGACAAGAGAAGAAGATCAATTGCTGTGGTAGAGATGGAAAAAGACAGTGGTGGACGAGAGAGGGGTGGAGAGTGAGAAAGAGGGAGTAGTCACTGTGATAGAAAGCACAGAGAGGACGTGGAAAAGCTGTGTTGGCTAAAAGTCAGGTCTCCTGCCAGATGGGCCAAGCCCCCCTACCTGGGTAATAAGAAGAGTGACTCCCTCCTCAGGACGCCTGACAGCCCCGTCTTAGTCCATTTCTTTAACCACATGTGGCCCTTTTTCCATTCCACCGGAGACTGATGGAAGTTGAGCATCACAGCAACTGCAGCTTCGTGGCTGCACAACAGGCTGGAGATTGATTCCAATAGGACTTCTTGATTTCTGACCCTTTTTCTTCACTGACAGATTGGTTAGATGATCCTGACATTGCCGGTGCTAGATCTTTCTAGTGTTTTGGGGATGGGAGCCAATAGCTGCAGCACCATCATTGATACTTTTGTAGTGGTATGTCAAGGGGGAGACAATATGTCAAAGAGACATTGGACAAGTAAATAATTCAGCTCCAAAGGTGAACATTTGTACACTGTACAGTATAGCATCAATATGAGACTGTTTGTGATTGTGTGCTATCTGCATAATTTTGCTAAATCCTTAGTGAGATAACATTAATATATTAGTTAAAAGTGCTTTTAAGGCTGTTTTAAAAAGCATGGCATAATAATGGAAAAAGTATGTGCTTGATTAGTTTTATGTTAAAGCTATAGTACGTAGTTTCTGTCGCCTCCATGAGGAATTCCAAGTAATGACAATAAAACTGTCGGCGCGTATACATTATACAAGCCTTAGGTGATCGCACACGCGCCCCCACCCCTCCTCCACGCAGTAGCTAGTAGCCAAGGAGGACACGGAGGATTAAAAAAGCATGATGGACTCTTAAGAAGAGGTAATTAACTTTACTCGAGTTTCTGCGGAAGCCACAATCTTCTGAACATAGCCATACTGAGAAATACAGAGAGAGTTGTGTGTGTAGTCTTAATTAGCATTGTAGCAACTCATTTGGCAATGGCTTGAATGTAGCAGACGTTTATTAATATCAAAAAGTTATACGCAATAAAGCTTTAAAAGTCACAAATGTACCTCGCACATTTACTGCAGTGGCTCGATCAGTCATGCTACAGTGAAGAACAGCTGTTGTCAAGCTTGAAAACGAAAAGTGACTGATCCTGTCCTTTTCTCCATTAATGCCTGTTTCTTGTCACTGTTGGTTACATCCTTGCATTCAACAGAGAAACACACCAGCCTGACCTTTTCCCCAGATGTAGGCATCATTTTTCATTCTGTGGCTCTGCAAAGTTGAATTGGATTCAATTCACTGTTCATGATAAGGATTATTAAATATCTCAATCTGACTCATTCGCCTTCATGAAGTAACACAAATGTCAAAACTATCACTCTTTCCTGCAATGTCCTACATGAAATGGCTGGCGTAGGAAGCACGGTAAACGGTTACACTTGAATGTTAAGCCAAAAGTGTGAAAATTTAAGTAATCATCCGAATACAAATACCCCATTGTTTTTTTTGTTTCATGATAGAAAACTAATGCAATCAACTAATAATTCCCCAGTGTCACATGTGGATGTACATGAGAACATTACAGTAAACTCACAGTTGTGCTAAAAAAGATAAGAAGGTACTGTATGAATAAAATACTGAGCAGCAGAGAAATGCCTTGCATTGACAGGCTTCAGTAACATCTTACATGTCAAGACCACTGTAAAATCACAAAAAAACTGAAGCACTAAGCTAGACAGTAAAACTCTCTATTTTTCCGATGGAGAAACCTCTTCTTTGTATCCTGAATGGATAATGCAATCCAGATAAAGTCAAATGTTGTCTATGGGTTACCGACTCCATTATAAAACTACATTTTCCATGCAGTGCTGCTGACTAATATATTACTTCTCCTTTTTCTATTGTGCCACAGAACCATATTACACCGAATTTATAAGTTACATCTGGCCTCTTTTGCACCAAATGCTTACTCTTGGGGGGGAATTGTTGGGTCTCTGTAAATTATAGAGTGTAAAAGTGTCCTGAGATAACTTCTGTTATGATTTGACATTATAAATAAAATTAACAATATGAATAATATATATATATATATATATATATATATATATATATATATATATATATATATATATATATATATATATTATTATTATTCTTTTTAAGGAATAAAGAATATAAGCAAGGCATTTTGAAGGTGTATGCTTTTATTTATGGAAAGACACTGAACAGGGTTTGCCCTAACATGACTGTACAGGATCTCTAAATGATTTTGTTTTGTCTTGACAATGACGGCTCTTGATCTTAAGCTTAAACTTTACTAATCTGAGGTAATGCTTTGTTAAACCATGAAAAGTTTCATGATATCAGTATATGGCTGGTACACGGACAACTCACACAGCCAATTATTTTAATGACTTCAACCTTTTTGGTCACTACCTCTGGATTACCCGTACTATTGCTGTCATTTTCGCTAACGGTCGTTGAAGGTCCAATGTATGGGAATTTCTCCCATCTAGCGTTTGGGTTCATATATCGCATCAATGCAGTTCAAAGTTGTTATGACTGTGGTCATATTGTTTCTTTGGTCTGCTGTGTGTGCCCTGTGTTTTTTTCTGTTGTGTTCAATTTCACATGCAAATAGGTGTGTGCCATAGCCGTAAGAGGATTGGTGGAGAGGTTTCAGGCCTGAACCTGTGATTGGCTGCAGCTGGGGAAACCACCAGATATAAGGAGCCAAGATGGCGGCTGTTAGTGGGCAGCAGGTGTTCCTTGCTCTCCTTGCTCTCCTTGCTCTCCTTGCTCTCCTTGCTCTCCTTGCTCTCCTTGCTCTCCTTGCTCTCCTTGCTCTCCTTGCTCTCCTTGCTCTCCTTGCTCTCCTTGCTCTCCTTGCTCTCCTTGCTCTCCTTGCTCTCCTTGCTCTCCTTGCTCTCCTTGCTCTCCAACTGGCCACACTTTTGCCTTGTGCAACTTTGGTGTAGATTAGATATTGTTTCTGTTTTGTTTGGTAAGGGTGGACTGCCAGGTGTGTTAATCTTGTTTTTTCCTGTTTTGTTAGTTAGGGAGGTAAGTCTTTTGTCACTTGTTTTGCCCTTTTGTTTGTTAGGTTAGTTTCTTATCTCCCAGTTAGAATTGTTTTGTTTGTTTGTTATTTAGGTGGTAGTCACCCTGAAGCTTTAATATATCTATATTTTATGTATATATTATCTTTCTTTGTAAAATAAACAAGTTCGTTGTTTTTCAAACAAATAATTGTTTGTGGCTATTTGGGAGATGGGGAACAAAAGTACATATTACAGCTACGGTAGCCTTTACCCTTTTTTCTGATGACGCCGCTCTCTTGCTCTTTTCAATATCCTTTTTCTTTTTCTGGGCAAAGAAGAAGACTCCTGTTCATGAAATTTATATTTTGAATACGTGTTGTCCTCCATGTTTCCTTCTTCAAACTTGCCGGGGCCGGGAAGCCACGATACCCATTAGCAGCATTAGCAACACCTGTGAGTTTATCATGTGACAGCGTAAACGCGAAAGGCGGAGCAGTCTGTCCTGTATGTCCCTTACCAGCTAACGTATTTCACAATGGCGCATGAATATGGAGCGTCTACCCCTGTTCATGTGAATGCAAATGTCAAATTTCAAGCCAATAGGAATACTTGGAATTGATGGTGGTGGTAAGTATTCATAAAAAGGACAAGTTTGTGAACGGGCAACACAGATTTTGAATGAATGAACAACTAAAAACGTTACACACTTGACCTTTTAAGATGAATGACTGACATCAAACTAATGTAGTAGAGTCAGAGTGATGAAGAGATGGTCAGGGGATTACCAGCTGATGTGGATTACCAGCTGATGTCCCCGAGCACCATCTAGCAAAGTGTATAACTATCTCAACACCCAGTTTCATTTGGCTGGCTATTGCTGGGACATCAACCAGCCTTCTACCTAATTTAAGATGATGCATGAACTATTACTTAACAGTATCAGTTAATCTTCATCTCCATATTGCCAGTGTCTTATACCTAGAGTGGACACATTAAAAGCAACACCTCTACAATATAAATCAATTAAATCCAAAACATCTGTCTCATTTGGGCTTGCAGAGAGAGGAGAAGATATACAGACATTTCAACTAGTCACTTGATTTTAATTGCTCGAGGCACGGCTACGTGGATGGCAATGTCAGTCGTTTGGTCAATTGATCCAGCAGCACCTCTTCACTGCAATATTTTTCTTTTCTCTGTCAAGCTACCTCCTGGCACCAGTCTGTTTGATAGTAATCTATCCTATCCGGCAGAGCTCCACATCTCATCTCCATTAACTCAAACAGTTAACCTCCTTAAACTCCACCTGTTTCAAACATGGCAACTCCCGAGTTTCATCAGCACTCTGGACATCTCAGCTGAGTACATTGGCTCGGTGGAACTACTCATCCAGACTCCTACTGTTACCTAACACGGCCCGCAACTTCTGGCTTGATGGAGCGGCAGGCCAGGGATCTGGGTCAAGATGCTGTGACAAATATTCACCTGCCCTACACAGCACCAACATGAGGAGGCTTAACAAAATAAATTAAACAAAGGTCCTCATTAAATACAGTATAGGCTAATTATTGTAATAGAACATAAAAACAGCATGGTGGCTCATGTCCGACAACATTATGTTTGACCATGCAATGCATTTTAAGCATTTAAGTTTTTTTTAAAGACTATTTTTGGAGCATTTTAGGCCTTCATTTGATAGGACAGCTGCATACATGAAACGGGAGAGAGAGGGGGAATGACATGCAGCAAAGGGCCGCAGGTCAGAATCAAAGGGTCTGTGTTTTTTGTCAGTGAAGCTTCAATGAATTGTTGAGTCCAAACAGTGTAATCCCCCTCTCACCTTGAGGACCAGAGACAGAAAGCAGCGGCGCTTTGGCAGCTAAAATGTGACATACATCTCAGACCCACAAAAATGTACAAAGTAGCACTACTTTGGACTGTCTTTGACTTTGAATAAACAAACGACAATTCACGAATTTAAGGACGTTTCAGAATCCCACACATGCAAAGCAAAACCAGACAACAAATGCAGACAGACCGTGATGCCACTTATAGGCAGGCTATCTATATTATAAAACGAAACGTATCTGTATATATTAGAGACGCACCGGCTGGTGACCGGAATTGGCCAATTTTCACGTCATCGGCCATTGTGTTGTAACTAAGACATCTGATGAAAAAATTATTTTATTCATTAGCATGATTGCCGTACTGTTTAGTTCAAAAACATCCAAAACATCGTACAAAAACATAACGGACCAGACGCAAGCTTTTATTTTGAAAAGTCAAAGCTGGCGGACTGCACCAAGCCGGGAGGGCATGAGACGGGAGGTCTCCAGGCTGCAGCCATACCCGACTCAAATATCCTTTCGGTCCCGGTGATATTATATATATATATATATATATATATATATGTATAAACGACAGCCTTTTCAAGGCATTTGAGAAGGAAGGAGTGGTAGCATGCAAGCTCCCAAATTGACGCTCGTCTGAGAGTTTTGGATAATGTTCAGCTTTTGCAGCTTTACCTATGTGCTAAAATATAAAATGACTGAGGAAGCCTAGTGACGAGTCCATAGCAACCAGCGTTGAATTTGTTATTACCCAGTGTGCTTTGCTGGATGGTCTCAATGTTTTATTTCATGTGAATACTAGTTTACTAGATGAGTAACTTAGTATTTGAAGTAATGCAGGAAGTGTGCATTTAGTTTCCATGCTTATTGTGTTTCCACAACAATGTTAGTGAGTAAATCTACTGAAATGGTCCCCACACCATAACAGAGGAGTGTGATGCGTAAGATGAGAATGCAGAGGTTTAGGCACATATGTCATGGCTGTAAAATAAAACAATGACTATCTGTGTGTCTTTGCCAAGTGTAAACCAGTATAGAAAGTATCAATAAATTGTTGGAGAGGGTCATCCCTTTTTTCCATATCATTTTGGAGGGTCATCCAAAAAGTATTGCTGGGGAAGTGAGGGTTAGGTCTATTTTGACTAAAGATCCCAAAACTCCTCTGGTAGCCCCTGAAATAAATAACGAACAGTCCCTTAAAGAAAAGATAGAAAATAAATGTGTCTGTGTTGTAAAGTGGTTAGAAAAAATGCAATCGGAAGCGGCTAAAGTCAGTATTGGCTGGTCAAACTCAATGAAAAATTGGAAATCGGAATCTTGTAATGGGTGCATCTCTAGTATATATGTGTGTCCGTGTTTGGGGGGAAGGTTACCTGCACATCAGCAGACGCCACATGCAGAATGCTTTAGAACAGTGGGGGGACTCTTTACCTGCTATTGTAGTAAATTGCTGCAAACTGGCAGAACATAATGTAATCTCAGAGATTATTCCTTCAGAGCGCAATGCGAGAAAATCTCAGAGTTGAACCGGGCAGACAAATCAGTTTTCATCAGACTCACCCTGGGTCGGGTTAATTAAGTTGCCAAAATAACCCCGCAAATCCCCTAATTCACCGTTAACCGTCAAGCCACTAAACCTGTATGGAAATGAACACCTCTGCTGAAATGTTAAATTTGTTAACGATCCGACACGAGACAACACCGCCTCTCTCTCTCTCTCTCTCTCTCTCTCTCTCTCTCTCTCTCTCTCTCTCTCTCTCTCCTCTCTCTCTGCGCACACACACACACGGTCCTTTTCTGGTGGTTGATGAACGCAGATAGGTGTTGATTAGCTCTCATAACGGGCGGGTGGGTAGTGCACTGCCATGAGTCCATGACGCTAATGTCTGATTACTCCACATTTTCATTGTGATATTTTGTGATTACATTCTGAATCTGCAGCGTTCTCTGTCAGGTAAATACAATAGTACAATGTCTTCCTCTGATGTAGACCTAGCTTTCACTGTAAGTCAGTAGTAGGCTATATAGTGGAGTTGCATATTAAGTGGTTTGGGATCCTTCTGTAAGTAATTTTGGGGTATAATTTGGTTTTGATGAATTCTACAAGCAGCAATACCACAGGCCAAGTAATCGCCCATTCCAAACAGGCACATTTTCAACGGGCACTGCACTAGTGCTTTAAATATTGGGTAATTTTTATTAAGTAGTATTATTTAAAAGTCAGTAACTAAACTCTTTGTCTGACTCTTTGACATTTCACAGTCCAACATATGCACTCACTATGAAGCGGTAGTTTTCATGATTTTTATTCATGTACGGGTAGCCATTTTTCCTGGAGTTGAGCTGAGCTATGAGTCATCTAATTGAAGACCAAAATCTGCTGTGAAGCAATAAAAAGGCAGTTCAAAATGCTGCATCATAAATAAACTAGGTTTTAATGTCTTAATCCTGTCAAAGTTACACATTTCACTAAATAATTTGTACATACTGTGTGTAATCAGTATACATGAATTACATATAATTAAAACAGATGATTCATGTCAATGCATAAGCATTATTCATTTTATTCATACTGAATTTTCTCTGACAGAAGAATCCATCTAGGGTGTTTACTCCATCGCTTTTACAAATCCTACAATCATTTCTCAGTGACAACATGGAATGTAGCCACTGTCAGAGTGACTACATCCCATGTATAGTGACGTGACTGTCACAGTCTTGAAGTCCCATCTTCATCTGTGTTTTACAGTCAGTTGAGGAATATATACTTCCTTTCATGAGCAAACCACGTTTTCATGTCACAGCCAAACTGGGGGCTTTTGTCGCTTGGGTACAGTTAGGGACAAAAAAGCTGCCATGTGACAACACAGGCTGCAGAGGTGAGCAGCTCTGTCCAGCCACAGCAGTCAATGAGTCTCTCAAGCTCTCTCCTTTTGTCTCCCAACTCTGTAGTTAAACAAAATGTTTTGTAATGTATCAAACAGCTAACATGGTCCAGATAAAACAAATGGATCAATCATTTGGGGATGTATTTGATGCTCAGAAAAATGTAATCACCATTTTTTGCTTTTCTAATGATTGTGTATGGGATGGAGTCTTTTTGGGCCAGTGTGCATTACATGATCTGCAATATCAGGTGTGGCCACTATACCAACATTGGCTCACATTGTCATACATTTTAAAAAATACAGAACCAAAAGAGTCGTTCATAGGCCGATTTGATAGTTGTGGGTGAACAAAATGTCCGTCCACTGTTAAAAATTAACAAATTGTCTACTGATTATACCTAAGTGAAGTGAAAATGGCTTAAAAAAAAACTTGTACTGCATTTCGTCATCCTGTATTGGCAAGAAAGCTACTATACACGAAAAATAACATTTAGCATGTGACCACTTGTCAGTATTTGGGTGTTGTAATGCATTATGCAGTTTAGGGACATAACTAACATAACACAGTAATAATAATAGTAATAATCAATTCGTAGTGCACCTGGGAAATGCAAGGCTGTACTGTACACCTTTTTTACTCTAGATATTGTTTGTTAATCATTAGAATGATGTGACATACAGTATGTTTGGAGGTGTAGCTGGTTGGTCATAGTGAAGCAGTGCAATGGACACTGTAAACTCAGATGTCAGGGTAATGTTAAAGAAAGTCCTGGAGAAAGAAATAGAAGAGATGAGGACAGAAATACAGTGTGATTTATATTCTTACACCCTTTTTCCCCTTTTTACTGACCCAAGGTCCCACAACAACATGTAACAAAATCCTGCTGTGAGGGTAATGGGTTGTCACAGCACAGGGAATCAACTACACTAAAGGAGAAAAACCAAAGATAAAATAGAGCATAGCCCCCCCGCACTGTATTGATAATTAAAATAGAGTCCACGGTGCTTGAAAAAAAACATCACGGTACTGGATGACTGATGACTGCAATCACAATCTCAGAAAATAAACAAGCTCAACGCTTGCAGCATGGTTTGAAGTTGAAGGGATGCAAAGCAAAGTGGACATGCTTGTTGTTCCCTGTGAACAACAAATGACACATCAGGCTTTAATGTGCATGTGTGTTGTGTTGCGTCAAACATTACGTCTTCCTAGAGCAAAACTCGGATACATTTTGGGGTTGAGGTTGAATCATCACATTTCTCCTGAAAACAGAGTTATGCATTTAACAGATTGACTGAGGGAGTGACCTTTTGTGTTGACAGAACTTGACACACATTCATATATTACCAGTCCAAGGTGTAATTGTACTCTGTTCTGACTCAGAGACGCCTCCTTAATATTACAAATATATAATCTGCTCCTATGGGGGAGTTGTGAGGCAGAGTGTGAAATTAATACTTCTCTCTTCTCTGGGGTGCAATAAACAAAGTCCTTAGTTTATCAAAGGAGAGAGCCCTCCTGCTTGCTTATCATTGCACTCACCCACACAATTAAAAAGGCCATGTGTATGTGGGTCTCAATTTTCACACTCAACTTGAAAAGTGAAAATCAATTTCACCATAGTCCTTTAAATGAAAAACACTTTCTTTGTTTTGTATTCAAGATTGATTCATTGCTCACTTTCTCATGTCAGAGCAGATGAACACACATGGTACAGAGGCAAAGAGTTGGCGAGTGTTAAGATCTCTATCACATCTCTGAGAATAACTGTGTTGCTTGAATAGTTTAAGAGATGTTAATGTAAAAAATAATAATGACTAATTTTGGAATCAACATCAGAAACACCAGACAAATGTACACTATAAGGACTTGAATCCAGGATAACATGTTGTCTCACTGGTAGTCTATATCCTTGACGTTTCACTTCTGGGATTGCTCCGGTGCCGCAGGAAATTCCGCCGGATGTGTGTCGCCGATGTCCATCTCCTTCCGCTTTCTTTGTGTTGGAATTTTAAACTTCAGTGGATTTATGAGGACTATGGTTAACTGCTTCTCAGATATCTGCAGGGTAAATTGAAACAGCTAGCTAGACTATCTGTCCAATCTGAGTTTTCTCTTCCACAACTATTTTACAGCGGCTCCGTGTGGAGCTTAGCGCCACCCATGATGATTCTGATTGGTTTAAAGAAATGCCAATGAACCATAGCATGTTTTTCTCCCATCCCGGAATGCTGTGTGGACTAGCCAGACCCTCCTCCGCTCCGCAGCGTGCGGATGGTCTGGCAAAGCGAGACTATCTCACTGGTGACCTTGTTACAGTTTTTTACAAGCACTTTGCTACTAATTTCAGAACCTTGACGTCATTTTTCAAGACTCTAGACACAAAACTCAAAACGGGTTCACGGGTTATTTGGAAGCATCGTTTATTGAGCGTCTGGATGTCTTTACTGTACACTCACTGTTGATGTGATGGACAGTGAATCTGAATTCTGCCCAGCAACATATTCGCGCCACAGTCGATAAAGGAAGGAAAAAAAGTTGCCAGTCTAGAAGGGTTAGGATGAAGACTGCTTCGTTGCTGCTGTCAAACCCCATGGTAAGCACTATTTCATCGTAACGTAACGTTAATACAAATTCTACGTTTTCTCTTGTGGAAGTTGGTGTTCATCTGACAAATAACAATATGTGTTAGTATGTTACGCCATGTCATGGTTTAAAGTAACTTAGAGCCGTTAGATCAGGCTAACATCGCACTAGCCACCCTTTTTTACGTTCATTTAAAATTAAAATATCCGTGCTCTAGCTAGTTATGTACTAATCTGACTGAATCTGAATGTAAAGTTAACGTTAGCTAGCTATGTCAGTTGCAGTACAGGCCAGTAACGTTAGCTAACGTTAGGCTGCTAGATAGCTAATTGAACGTTACCCGATATCGGCTATCCCTTAACGTTAATTTTAGCTAGCTAGCTAGCTAGCTAACAGTAACTGAGTGCCGCACCTCAGTCATACTTTGCTCATATCAGTTAATTAGATTTTTTTTGGCTTAAATGGAACTGAACCTCAACTGGGAACATTTAAAGCTGAAGACTTGTTATATAATCAAAATGTAAAGGTAAATTCTGCAGGTAGCGTTAGCTAGCTAGCTAGCTAATCTGCCAACTAACGTTAAATCATATTTAAAAAAGGTGAAGAAGTTCAGGGGTCGTCTAATGGCAGGCTAACGTTCGTACTTATTACATTGTGATTATAATGTTTTATTTTTACCCTGCTTATTACCAAAATGACACTAGCTACGTAAAATAAGTTTTAGGACAGTTTAGCTAGCATCAGTTATTAGATGGTACCCATTTTCGTTGGCTAACGTTAGCCTTCAAAACACCCCAATGAGCGTCGTCACCTGTTACCATCATTTTCTTACTGATCTATCACTAACACAGTGTTGCCAAGTCTTTTCCAATGAAAGTCGCTAGCACTAGCTCCAAAAGTCGCTAAAAGTCGCTAGATGACGTCATACGCTCATTTGCATATTTTTGACGTTATTATGCAATCATTTATATAAAGCTTAGTGGTTGTGTCGGCAAGGTAGATAGAAAGAAATAGAACTCTTTAGCCAAATATTCACAAATTCAATACAGGAATTTATTTTACCTTATAATTATTACTTAGGTAGCCTATCTTTGAAGTAAAAAAAAGAAATTCTACAAAGGGAGGGAAAAAGATCGATAAAGAATTCTCAAAGAAGGCTGGCTTGCCCAGGTCCAGGCCAGCTCAGCGGCGTCTTTCTCCCGTCGCGTCCTGCTGTCTCTCCTACCTACACCGGCCCCCGCACACCCTGTCCCCCTTCTACCTGCCTGCGCACTGTGCGCAGTGCTGCTGCACATGAGGAGAGAGGGGAGAGGCTGCTCCGCTGCTCCTCAGTCACAGAACAGAAGATTGTTTTGGCGGCTACAGGAGAGAAATACCTTGCGTGCTCGCTGGACAATACTGGCGACTTTTCTACAGAAAGTCGCCAGATTTGTCGCTAGAAAAAAAGTCGCTAAGGGGGTCTGAAAAGTCGCTAAATCTAGCGACAAAGTCGGTAAATTGGCAACACTGCACTAACATTGATTACGTAAATAAAAACAATTTACCTGGCAAGCTAGCGTTAGTTTAATGTAGTTACTGTCCAGTCACTTAACTTTATGTTTTACTTTTTGTTGAAGCTAAATTGACCATAAGCCTAGCTAACGTTAGCTAGCTACATAAAACTGACACTAGCGGTTTATAATCGGCTTTAACAGGGACTAAACACGTTCGATGGACATATTGAATCACATTTGACTTTGAGATCAATACAATTATCAATATCATAATAATTTGATTGGTACCGTTTCATGTTTATAGCAAGGGTAACTTTGGTAACCTGTTAGTTGTTTGTTTGCTTGTTTGTTTCACTAGTTATCCCTCATTAAAAAGGTGGTTCTTGCTAAGAATATCACCATCTTCTACAAAATGTCAGGAATACACCGTGTTCATTGCAAAACAGTAGTTTGCAATACTAAAAATACTGCATCCTCACAAAAGAGCAGTATTTTTTGATAGCTTTCACATAGTGTGTCTGTTTTTATGTTGGTATGATGTATAGTGAAAGATCAGAAAACGTGGGCAGGAGTTGGGAGAGAAGGCAATGCAAAGATGAAGGACATCATACCACAATAATAGTTGTGTGTATAAGCCTGATCAACAAGTGAAAAGAGACAGGTATGTTATTGTCATATTAGTTTGTTGCATGATGCAAATTACACACCTGTAATCCGAATCTATCTAGTATTTGGGGCAGGCGCAGTGCCACTCATGATTCTTATGTGTTGCTCTATTTTTCAACCCCCTGTGTGTTCAAGGGTTCCTAGACTTTCTCTATCTATTACATTGTAGTTGAATTATAATTACCTCTGTATATTAATCTCTTACAGATAAGAGGAAAGAGTTTGACGACCACTGCTGAATTGGCCTGCTCAGAGGAAGAGGCACTAATGATTCCAGAAAACAGGAAGCCAAAGAAGAAGACCTACACAGACTTTGAAATGGGTAGGTAATAAACTATTATTAAATCATATCCATCTATCAACAGTAAATATTTTAACCCTTTGGAAGTTATACTTAGGTTACATTTTGTATTCAAATGTAACCCTAACGTGCAGTGGAGAGATACCACACGTCATTACTATGAAACCTTGATGTTAGCTCTTTTAGAGAGAAAGTTATGGTATATTTTATAGGACGATGTATAACATGCTATTTAAAGCTTTCATTTACAAAGTGATCTAAAGACATATTGTCAGAATGGCACTTTAACAGCGGTTGAGGCTAGATGGGATACAGTTAAGGTGACAACAGTTAAGTGTAGGCACCAAAACGACTAGTTAAGTTCAGGAAACAGATCGTGGTTTGAATTAAAACTCTAGAGGAACGAAACACATGTTTTCCTGGGTGAAAGTATAACAAATATATTATTATATTAGTCTAGATTTTGCGGTTTGTTTGCGTAACTTTGGGCCGTAGCTGTATCCCTTCTACCGTAAACAGCCCACCTGTTGTGGATCTTGAACTTCATCCAAAATGAAACTACATAGACTGCAGCCCCCCTATTGACCAAATGACCTTACTCTTCAATTATATTGAAATGCTGAATTGGAGCTTCTCAGGAAAATTTTGCAGAGAATTTAACTACGTTAACGACATTTGGCTTGCCATATTCTACCTAATGAAACCGGTCTTCTATTCACATCTGCAAAAAAAACATATAACTCAACCACTTCTTAAAAACAAAGGGAGAAGAAACAAAAAATAAAATAAAAAAAATCTTCCATGCATTAAAAGATACTTCTTCGAATAACACACAAAACCCAAATCTTTTGTTCTTGTCACAGCAGCAGCAGCACAGAGGAATCCTACTTTCCTGAGAACAAAGCCGGCCATCAAGGACTTCCCCGAGTGGCAACAGACTGGAGCAGAGGCTGTAGCAGGGACAGCCTTTTTTTTTTTTGCTACTGAAATAATTGACATTATGATAGACAGTGGACAATATGGTGTGACAATTAGTTTTTGTTCTCCAACATGTACACACTGCTGTTGTGAAGCAGGAATATACAGCTCACGAGTGTGTAGTCAAAAGAGAGAAATACTTTATATTTCAGCGACTCCTACAGATTAAGAAAATAATGAATTTTCTTAATAAATAAATGTTATTCTTGGCTGAATTGTTCAGTGTCTTTGGGTTCAAATAACATTACCATGATCCCATAGGCATAAAAAAATTGAGAAAGTGGCGTTTTTTAAAACTGAAACAGGGTGCGTTGGACATCCTGTTGTGTGCACAAGCACCTTTTTATTACCACGGGTTTACAGTCTCTACTGATTGGGTATTACCTGGAACACAGCCAATAATCGTGAGACACACCCACCAAACGAGAGAAAACACAACTCAAGCCGTCCCAGGAAACGTGCGTGCCCCAGTTCTTTGCCTGAGGGAAGCCCACAGTCTCATGTGACCTACTGACCAGTTTTGTTTAATGGGTTAATGCAGGATCAATTGATCAGCACATCTTCCTGACATCTGTACTACGTATAACAGATGTCAGGAAGATGTGCCTGCATCTGTAAGATGTATAGCAGATGTTGGGACGATGTACATGAGCCCGCATCTGTACGATGTATGACATACGTTAGAACGATGTATATGAGCCCGCATCTGTACGATGTATGACATACGTTAGAACAATGTATATGAGCCCGCATCTGTACAATGTATGACATACGTTAGAACGATCTATATGGTCTGAACGATGTGTGAAATATGTTGGAACAATGATGTATATACATTGCGGAGAGAGCGCCTATATGTCGCTGAAACGTAGAGCAGTGACGTCCCGGGGATGTCGTGCCAGTGAGCAAACGAGCAATATGCTACATATTCCCTCCGCATTCTGATTACATCGCCAATACATCGCGGCAACGTATGTGTGCTTACTGGGACTGCCACCTACTGGCGCAATATGGATTAGAATGCCCTTATTTTTCTCCTTACTTTTAAATGATCAAACTATAAATTAAGGTACCCAAAAATATGAAAATCCATCTTCAAAGCAAAACAATAAACAAATTTTAAAATTTAAACAAATATACCTTTGTATCACAAAACCGTTTTTCTGAGTATCACACAAGCAAAGGTCTATGTACGATGGCCGACCAGGCCAAGCGCGCTACAACAGCTCAAAGCACTTCTGTTAGGAGAAGCGTGCTGCAAATATAGAAAGACGCAAGTAGAAAACTTCAGCAGGGTCTCTCCTGCGGATTTGTCTTCTACAGTGTATTAATGGGGGTTGATACACTGTAAACGTACAATATGTAACTTTCTGCCACTAGGGGTCTCTCAACCAAAACAATGGCTTGTAAACACAGACGTTTGATGACGTAGGGATGTTGCGTGGAAATATGGGAGTTTTTATTGCTAAACCCTATCGTTGATTAGAATCTTCTATATACAGTCTATGATTAGAATGCATCTGTTCACGGATGAGTTTACCTATTCAAGTTTATTCACGTTACGTTTGGTAACGTTTATTCATGTCATGCTAATAAAATAGCTGCAGTTTACCCAACATAATTACGTTTTTCTTGATTCAATCTGTATTGGTAGCTGGCTGACCAATTAGCTAGTGAGCCGGCAAGCTAACTAAGTTAGCAGGTTTTACCACACTATCACAGTATATTTCACATGCCAATGTCACCTTTTGGATTTTACCAGCTGGACGGGGTTTGTGAGATGGTTGTGGGTGGGGATTTCCGCTGGGATCTCTGCGATGGCGATGATGTTCGATGTCTGTTGTGCAGCAGCAGAACATCTCCCAGCTGCCCGATCTCCCCCTTCACTTTTCTGTAATCTCAACTATTCGTTTTGGTGCTTAACACACCTGTTGTCGGGTTACTGTAGCTAGCTAACTGTAAAGACAGCTAAATATGAAGGGGGGAGAAATTCGGCAGGGAGGAGATTTTCGGTACAAACACCGTTAGCGTTTACGGAGACGTAGCTAGCTAGCTAACATTATGGATGGCCGATGTTGTGACTGGGATGCCTGGGTCTGATATTCTCTGTTTCCCGACGCTTCATTAAACTGCCGTTAGCGTTGTAAGCACCGGCTGGGGCTAACGGTAACTAGCTATTGCTACATGTCCTGGCTGTGTTGTCAGCTATCATCCTGAATGATGTCTCTTTGTGCCGGGGGAGTGAGGCAGGCAGACCGGAGTGTGCTAGCTGGCTAAATTAGCATTAGATTAATCGTCTCTCTATACAGCTAACGTTAACGTTACTAGTGAACTTATTCGTGGGTTAGCGCAGTGCTGCTTTTATCAATGGTCAAAACAATCATACTATTAATAACTTGTACTTGTACTAATAGCATGTTGAACGATGCTGTAACCCTATGTTATCCACCAAGCATTAGCTAGCATTAATGTTAGCTAGCTACTTGTCAACCAGCACATACATTGTAGTAACATTAAGCTGGATTAATATTGATGTATCAATAAATAATGTTTCTGCTGTATTACTGTGTTACAAAGTGGCATGTAATTAATCACAAAATGATGCATTTTGGCACAGAAAAAGCAGTGTTACCAATATTCTTTTCTGTGACATTGTATGATTTACAATTACTCTCGAACGTAGCATCTGGGTGCCCATGTTTTGACGGAAGCAAAGAATTTCTAATAAGGGAAGAAGTTCCACTCTCTCATTACTTCCGGCTTCTGAACTGGTTGCAGTTCCACCAGAGTTCCATATAGGGGGCGATCACAGGCCAGTGCAAAATGAATGGGACTCTATGGAGCAATACCCCTCAAAATCCACTTTTATCAGGATATCATTTTTTGTCTAGTAATTTGAATGTTGCATTCGAAAGGGGAGGCTAAGAAAATACACACTGCTGGGTGTTAGATTTTTTAAAAGTGGCTTTTTTGTTCTAAAAAGCCTTTTAAAATGTCAGTGACGTCATACACATATACGGCCAGAGACTGCTTCACGGCAAGCTCTGAGTTGCTTCCTTTGTTCTCTCGAAGCATCGACAACACAGCTGACAGGTTAGGCACTCCCTGTTAATACACGTGCTAGACAGAGGTTTGCTAACGTTTTAACGACCACGCCAAAATATTCACTCTGACATTCTGGTTCTGCTTTGGATGCCGTCAAGCGGGATCTCCGATCGTAATCAGTCCTTCACTGACCAATCAGCATTCATTAGCAGAATGCTAGCGTGTTATGGGCAACAACGACTCAACCTGTAAGAAATCGAAAGGACACAAGTACTCGTTCATTCAACTTTTGACCTATAATCCATGTTGAACTTGCAAAAACTACAATCAAATCTGAGATTTCTCAACGACAATCAGGCGAAAGAGACAAATTTAGCCGTCTAGCTCCATAGAGTCCCATTCATTTAGCACTGGACCGCGATCACCCCAAGTGGAACTCTGGTGGAACTGCAACCAAATTTGGTACAATGGGCTGAATAGGGAGTGGAACGGCTTTCCGTAGACGGGCTTTGACAGAAGTTACAAGTAACTAGATGGTGAAAGGTTATGACGCCACTGACGGGTGACTAAATGAAACGTGACGTGTCGGAAAATAAAATAACAGATTTCTCTGGGTTTGCCATTTGATGGAAACATTTGGGATAGTGTAACTACACAACTCAAAAAATATATAACCTAGGTATGTCCGTTTTTAGACATTTTAATGCAGAAAAATTACATATTGTACCTTTAATAGCGGTTATACCTAAATGTAATGCTCTGTAGTCGATCCACTTTTTGCAGTAATATCTTTGCTGCTGCTGCATGTAGTATACAACCGTACTCTGTTGGTGACCTCATTTCGCCCTATTAGTGTCAATAAATGCCTGTTTGTCTGCTCCCATAAGTGCATGTGGCCACAGTTTGACTTATGACTTTTTTGCTACATTTTCTAGCATTTCTCATTTGGAGGATCCTCAGCATAAGGACAACCTTGTTGACTTATGTTATGACGTGTTTAGCTTGCACAAACAGACTTTGAAGGATGAAAAAAGGTGGGACATATTTACCTCTGTTTGTGCATGGTCAACTAACTGTTTTAGGTACCTGTAAGTAACATAATGTTAATTTGTTAGATCAGCTTAGTGTCTTTTCGCTTTACTTTTTTTTCAGCTATGAAAGGTTGCATTTCTTAAAATAACATGTGGAGTGAGAACTGAGACTCAAGATATGGTAAACTTGTGATTTTCCGCCTCACACCTGTGTGTCAGCAGTCCAATCCAATCTACCAAACACCATGGGACCTTTTTATTAAGTTTTTATGTCACAGAACATGTTGTAAATGACATTCAGGTCGACTGGCTCACCAAAATAATTATTGGTACTCCAGATGGTCAGCACTCTATTTGTAGCTGTCAACTACACTCAATAAGTGGGTGGGTTTTTCAATGCATATACTGTATAGGTTTTAACCTACAATATACTTTATCTCTGTACTCAGTACTAAAGTTATCAGTTCATTAGGTACACCTACACAATCCAATGCAATCCAAGACAATGGGCCCGCAAGCCTGTATTTTTTGTATTTGTTTATACTGCATTATTGATGTGTTAATTTGTCATTTTTGAGGTTGTATAGCAGTTCTAAGTAGTTTTCCTTACCTTCTTCTTCTGTAAATGAAGGGGGGAAGACATAACCTTGTAACTGTTCTCTATAGTAAAAGACTGGGCCACTGACTTCTGGCCACTGTAAAACCAAAAATTCCCTTTCAGTGCCTTTCAACCTCTCTCTCTTTTTTATTTTACAGAATGAGAGAGATTGGATGTTCAAGGGAGTGGAAAAGAAACACATACCCCGATAAAAATCCTGCAGTAACAGGATAAACCCTGCATGGTTCATAACAAATCAGTGTGAGGGATTGCTGTTTGAATTTGTATTTCCGTCTGACCCGAAAAAGCATTGCTCCCTGATATTGCAGTATCATGTTTTGACACATTCTGTTATTCCAAGCAGAACCAAAAATCGAGGAGATAAGTTGACCTCAGAGCACAATTTGTTGCATCAATGTTACACTCTGTAAAGCCAAAAAGCTATCAATACAATGCCTGCGTCTCTACTGAATTGATATGATTACTGTACATACATTTACATCACTTTGTAAAATGTCCTTGACAGATTAATGTCTTATTTGAGGACAGCCTTCTGTATGTGTGCTTGCTGGAATCTCTGACCAAGGTTTATGCTATCTGTTACATATGTGTATATAACTGTATGGTCATAAAAACTTGGGCATAGTATCTCTTAGAATATTGCAAAGCAAGACCTGTGAGCTTATCTAGTTTAATATGCACTCTGTCACTGTTCAGCTCTTTCCATCCAAGGAAGCTTTTTATCCTCACTGCCTCAACAGTAGTTAATCCTCAAGAGAAAATGCATGTGAAAAATTATCCTGGAGTGGCTTCCAATCTGCTGTTCCCGGGTTACATCTACAGCCTCTTCTAACAGTCGGTTGTATAACGTCCCTTACAGCATGTGGGTTCCCAGGAGGGCAGTTTATTCCACATGGACCCCTGCCCTCCAAGCTGACTCAAAGCCAACTGGCATCAGTCGATTCACCTGAGTCTCCTGGTCATAAAAAAGCTGCTTCATTGTCCATGAAACAATTTCAGCCTCTGAAATGCAGACTGCCTGTTCCCCCCGCTTGCTTCCCACTGCAGCAGTGGATAAACCATGTAGTATATGTTGTCAAAACAAGGCACCACACTATACATTATAAAATAGATTTTCCACCATGCTGAGATTGAAACAGATGAAATATCACAATTGCAGTTAAGACATGAAAGTCAAATCACACATTTACTACCTTTCTCTGTGGAGTTGACCATTATTTGTAATGGAAAACATCTGTGATTGAATGCTTTGACAGTTTTGATTTGGTTTTCATTTCACATTCATAACAGCACAAAGAATGAGGTCTTTGTGACAGTTAGCAGCTTCTCTATGACAGTGTTCATCAACCCTTATTTTAGTAGCCTAAAATATGTGTGGCTCGTAATAAAAAGTTTATATATTTCCCCTATCTTTAACACTAACTCATTTCCTGTCATGATCACACTGTTATTCAAAATGGCATTAGTCTTTTAGACTCCAATCTAATTAAGGCTTAAGAAAATGTAATGAAATCCAATTTGACAACCTAGCACTAGTTTCCCACACCATGTCTAATGATCCATTGCCTTTCCAATATAGAAAGGGAGCTGGAAGGAGCGAGAGCGAGAGAGCAGACCTCATCACATCAGCAGCTCCTCAATCCTCCGTCGGCGACGTTGTTCCCTGGGTTATTAGATTAATCTCTTTTAATCAGACAAAACTATCCTGCACAGATTCAGCAGTGACACAAACCCAACTCTTTCCCTGTCAACTGCTGATGCATTTGAAGCAGTGCCTTCAGCGCCATGGGAAAATCAACTCCCTTAACACATTATATTGGAATTAGCCACCATACCATGCCATATTCCATATTATGCAGGCATTACCTCTATGCAATATGTGTTATCTCTAATAATAGGCCCTCCTGGCATATTCACTGTACATATGTTCACTGGTAAATGAGATAATGCTTGTTTTGTCCAGGAAGCCCTCAAGGCTTAAACAGTATTTTTGGGATAGTGTTTTTAAAGGGTGCCAATTTGCTGATCCACACTAGACTCACCCATTCAGTGTTGCAACCAATATCTTGCAAACACCCTTTTATATAGCAGGACAATCATTTTATATTTGGTTAGTTTACTGTAATATAAATGTATGTATGTATCCGGATTAAATGTATTTGGTAAGTTAATGATGATTCTATAACTGATCACTGTTTGAATTTGCAAATGTGATAATGAACACATGGATTTTTGAATTGAAGTTTGAATTGTCTTCCCATTAATAAGGCAGCCAGTCCTTTCTGTACCTACAGTACAGACAGGTCAGGTCCATTGGCTTCATTGCATGGTAATGCAATGTGTAAATTTAGCTTGTGTCAACATGTATGGAATCACGCATCTTACAAAGAGTATTCAAAGTCCCACCTTGCATTGTGTGGTTGTTGCTCTCTCGAGTTGAAAAAGAACCACACCAAGATTCTAATAAAACCAAAAGAGGCAATAGAGCTTAAATAAACTTTAAACAGATGAATCTCCCCCCAGGTTTCGTTTTCAGAGCAGTCCAACTAAAGCCTGAGTCTGCCAGCTGATTTCTCTCTCTTTCTCTGACTCTCTCTCATCTCTTCCTTTCTTCCCGGGAAATGCTCCAGCTAATCACCAGGGGCCTGAGGGCCATTTGCTTCCTCCAGCCACTCTGGCCTGTCATGACGCCCCAGATGGATCCCATTTTGGGTGTTCATTGAAATCATCCCAGCTGCCCTGTCTCTCTGCCCACAGCAAAGACCTCCTTGCTCCTCATGCCTCCTGCTCTCACACCCTTGGAAGTAAACTTATTGAAGGGACATTTTTCATTTTACGGTTAGAGAAAAAACTCAAGTCCTGGCTTCTTTACTTCAGTTGATAATATGCCGCACAGACAGGACAACGTGTAAAAAGCTCTATTGCGTGAGGATAAGTCATGTATTTAATATATTATATTATTATTATATTAATAGATATAATATTGTCCAAATGTTATCCCATAACGTACTGATTGAATCTTATGTGATTTGTTCCACGACTCCACAATGGAATAGTGCTACAAATCTTAATTTCTTGATTTTATTGGTAAAATTACACTGTTTCCTATTTTACACCTTATTTCTTTAGGTTACCTGTGTGACTTGAACCACTTCACTTCAGCACAACTGCTACTCTTAACATGATTGCTAATGGATGTACGTGATATCTTATTTGATGTGGAGTGATGCTAGGCCTGTCGCGATAGTCAATAAATCAATTAATCGCATTGTTTTCCTTGTCTCTCTCTCTCTCTCTCTCTCTCTCTCTCTCTCTCTCTCTCTCTCTCTACCAAAGAGACTGGATGACCACTCTTGGTTCCTTAGCGTAACGAGGAGTGAACCCTCTTGTCAGTCGTATGGTCTTTGTGTGGGGAGGCAGGACTCCTGGCGGAGAGAGAGAGAGACAGAGAAAAAGTTTGAGAGTTGGAGCAGGGTTTCCCGCAGCACTTTGCAGTTAAGGTATATGATAAGTATATGAGTGATATCCGCCGTGTTACTCGGCATCCTGTTTTCTCCCTTTCATTCCAAAGCACACAGTTGACAACCTGCAGGTGGAGGCGGTGGAGACAGGCTCGGACATACACGCTGCTGTGGACTTGTCAGTCTCACAAGCAGTTTCAGGAAAGTGGCTGCATGTGTCCGACAATGCACAGAACATTAACCGGTACAAGCCTACAGCTGTCCGCGGACACGGAGTGTGGAAAGTGTGTCAGAGTTGCGCCAGTGTTTGTGTGTGTGTGTGTGTGTGTGTGTGTGTGTGTGTGTGTGTGTGTCTGTGTTGGCCCGCCCCCGCGAAGTTCCGACCTGCAGACAGCAGAGGAGCAGAAGAAAGTAGCTGCACCTTCGCCAAAATGAAGACTGTTTTGGTACAAACATTTACTTGCCATGTGGCAGATAGCCACACAGATATAGATAGATATAATGTATTAATTATATATTATTTAAATTTATTATTTAGTGTTTAATAAATAATTGTTAAATGTAGTACAGAGTCTGTAGTCTATCGCACAAACACTCGAGGAATGCTGCAAACATTTGACAGCCAGTACGAATTGCCTGGGAGAACATATACGTGTCACAAACAGCAATTCCACAACTGTACAACAGCGTAAAAGACGACATACTAAAGGAGATCAAAGACATATTGTGGATATTTAAAATGTCTTCCAGTTCCAGTGTTAAATATTCTTTAGAAATTAAAGTGTATTGATCTTTGAAAAGGTGTACCTGCATTATTATGCCATTAACATTATATTAGATGAAAATGGTGTCGGAACAACAATATTATTGTTTATCGCAATAATTTATGGGACAATTTATCATCCAGTAAAATCAGCAAAACCTCTAAGTCAAGCTGACACACCCACTACTTTGCCTGATCCAGTGATAACAGTGTGTGTGTGTGTGTGTGTGTGTGTGTGTGTGTGTGTGTGTGTGTGTGTGTGTGTGTGTGTGTGTGTGTGTGTGTGCGTGCGTGCGTGTGCCCTGTCAGTTGAGGACTTAGATTAACTCCTCCGGGTTTACTCATTATACTGTACTTGCAACTGAGATGTTATCTGTCAATAGAATATAAAAGAGTTTTATTTTCCAAATGCTGCTCATGCGGCAGATTTATGAGGGTATCCAAACACTTAACTGTGTGACCACTAGCACAATTGTTTAGTGCACATAATTTTTGAAAATAAATGTATCAGCAGCAGAGTATGCTGTGGAGTACTGTATTTGTTTTTTATACTAAGGAAATATATATTAAATACATACAGTATGTTAAGTCATGTATCTATGATATCTGAATTGTTTCTTTTTTAATGTGAACATAAATAAGTTATCCCATAATAAATGTTTTCCCATAACGTACTGATTGAATCTTATGTGATTTGTTCCACAACTCCACAATGGAATAGTGCTACAAATCTTAATTTCTTGATTTTATTGGTAAAATTACACTGTTTCCTATTTTACACCTCATTTCTTTAGGATACCTGTGTGACTTGAACCACTTCACTTCAGCACAACTGCTACTCTTAATAGGATTGCTAATGGATGTATGTGATATCTTATTTGATGTGGAGTGTTGCTTACATTTCTTTTAGAGACACAGATGAGCTGCCGTAGAACTGCTTTAAAATCGGGACTCCACTATGTAGCCTGTTTTGGCTCCAAACCAACAGCCCTTTGAATGCCATCCTCTTAAAATATCATACTGGGCTGATAGAAGTGGGCCCCGAGTAATTGTTTTCCAAAGGTGCTTTAGAACTCAAATTGCCTAAGAACGAAGAAACAGAATGGAGGTGTTAAAGCCCTGCTAAAAACCTCTTTCTGAGAACCTCTAAGTCAAGCTGACACACCCACTACTTTGCCTGATCCACTGATAACAGTGTGTGTGTGTGTGTGTGTGTGTGTGTGTGTGTGTGTGTGTGTGTGTGTGTGTGTGTGTGTGTGTGTGTGTGTGTGTGTGCGTGTGTGCGTGCGTGTGCCCTTTAAGTTGAGGACTTAGATTAACTCCTCCGGGTTTACTGAACTTACTTTCAACTCATTTTTTGAAAATAAATAAAAACAACATTGATTTACACATCACACAAATATTTAGCAACCGTTAGTAACAGTTGAAAATAGGGGCAAGGGTTGTGCGACTTTGCCTACATTGAACGCGTAACATATGCAGATTGTTAAGGCCTTTTTATGCTTCCGCGTAGAATCGATGGCATACCCCCGCAGACCTCTGCTACGCCGTAGCCTGACGTGCACCTCTCAAAAAATTTAACTACACTTCGCAGCGACGCACGTCACAGCGACGCATGCCGCTTGCTCGTGGCTTGGTAGCGTTGCTATCCTCTGACTCATTTCCTGGTTCTCCTTCTCCATAAACAACATGAAATCAAGGAGAGGGTTCACTTTTCCTGCTAAAGATTTCCCACCTTGATCAGAAAACACAGGGGAGACACTTTGTTTCTCTCACTACGACTCTAGAGTCGGTACTCGCTCGCCGAAGTTAATCGCTGTCACTCTCTTACTTCTCCCTCGTTCTACCACACACTCCCCACACACACACACACACACACACACATGCACACCAGCACACAAGTATAAACATCAGGCCACTTACGTAGGCTACGGCGAAAGCTCTGCGTGGAGCCTGCGCAGAACCATAAAACGGCCTTTAGCTAAGCGTATGTGCCGCATGTTTTAACTGGCTATACCAGCTGCGCCCACACAGCGTAGGATTGTGTGCGTCACACGTCTCCATGCACTTGGAAAATGTGCGGGGGGCCAGTGAGTACCCGAACGGTAGCCGGTTGTACTGGAAATGGGCTCCCAGCCCGGGAAACTGAAGGCTCCCGTCTTTCGCTATGGCCCGTTTACCCGGGTTCAATGCGACACAGAAGCGGGCTTCCCTTCGGTCCCCCCCCTGGAGCAGAGCCTGGCATCCATCCTGCTTCCGAAGGCCACTTCACTTCCTTCACGGAGCTTCGGCCGTTGTTGAAGCTCCATGAAGCGTGGCCAGAGTGGAGCCCGTGAGGAGGGCGGTTCCTGAGCGTAAACATCCCCGCTCAAGGGGATGTTTATGGAACATGGAAGGCATGGAAGCTCAGCCGGGAGCGCTATGCCTCTCTGGTCTGCCGCCTTTTTGATGATCTCCGGCAGATCCAAAAAGACGGAGGCGTTATCCGAGGGAATCGAGCCATCGGTCTCGTGCTCGTCGACAAAGCCTTCCTCCGGTGGATCCAGGGTGTTGACGGATTGACGTCTGTCTGCCCAGCTGCCATCCCCTTCCCCACTAGCCTGACACTCCAGAAAAGCTTCCGCCCGCCGGTTACGCTCTTTAGATGGCAGGCGGATGCAGAACTGGCAGGAGGCGTAAGCGGCGCCAAGGCAGGTCTCACAGCGGGGATGGAGGTCCGGCGGTAGGATGCAGTCGGTCCGGCAGGTGGGGCAGAGGCGAACACCGCTGGAAGTCGAGCTTGTCTTCATACTGCTAGCTTGAAGAAAAAGTGGGAGCAGAGCAACGGGTCCACTCTGTTTATATACAGTATTTGCCGATGTAGTTGAAGCCCGAGCGGTACGCAAGGGCGGGAAAGAAAATCTTCACGACTGTGCATGCACGAAGGGATAAACCCAATAGCGTGGCTTAGAGGGCAAAGCCTATACGAAATAGAACAGGACAGTGAGGAATATGAGGAAGAGGAAGAACAAAACGAGCAAGAGGTGGATGAAGAGATAGACAGGGATAATGAATCTATGGAACTAACCAACACAGAACAACAAGCCTGCTGTGGGTCTGAATGTGGATTACCAGAAGCAACAGAGATGGAGACGAAACCTGCAGGAGTGTAGGTACAGTAAGTTTGGCTACTTCAGAATATTATATTATTATGGAGTGGCTGGCTCTGATGATTTATTCTTTTTTTTTTGTGTGCATGTTTTGGTGCAGTTGTTTATAGCATGGGAGTTTACGTTCACCATCACTGGGGCTATCAAAAGTGTGTGTTCTTTCTGTGCATCAAAAGATGATCGTTTTGGGGGGGCGAGCCGGTGATAGGGGAAACGCTGGTGTTGTCACCGGGATTACTGGGTCTTTAGAACCACCCTCACACAGATCACCATTAAGATCTTGGAGAGGCTCAAGGTCTGCTTTAACATTGTACAGCACAGTCCACATTTAAGCTTTTAGCTTCATAGTTAGCATACACACATGAAAGTGGCAAAAAAGGATATTTCCCAAAATGTCAAACTCTTCCTTTAAATGCCTTGTATAGTCTTGAAAGACACATGATTAATGTAAATCAACTCCCAATCTCTCTTTCTTATTCTCAAAATCATGAGAGAATATGACCTTCATGCTAAACAACAAAAAATTCTGAATTGAAAGGGCGATCTCTTCCTTCGTCAAAAAATGATTGGAAGCAAGGACGGCTGTTGCTCGGAGCATGGATGCCAAACGTGACAATTTTCTCTCCATACCTGAGAGAAACAAAACTGCCATAGACAGCACTGATCTCTCTCTCAAACTGTAAGCACAGCACATAGGTTGCTGGGGTGGCCCACTGGGAATGACACCATGTCAAGCCTCCTTTCGATTGGAGTTGTCAGTGAGAATGAGCGATGTAAAATGCCAATGTCAAAAAGCCCTGTGTTTAGCTTGTCCGTGCTGACAGGTTAGGAAATGAAGCATGCTACCTGACCAGCATAAAAAAATGGCTGCCCTGCGGTGCCACAGCAGTCATATCTGCAGGCCGACAATAAACAAGTTTTCATGCCGTCAATCAGCTACAGTACTGCCTATTTTCTCTCCGTTTCGCTTCCTCTCTCTTTTTCTCTTTCTGACTCTTTAGCTCTCCCCTGCCTGTCACATTGACAAATCAGTACTGTCAAATTCTAAACTGCCGTGATTGAACTCTCCAGTTACTTATTTCAAATGAAAGCTCCGTAATATGCTTGCTGGTCAACTGCATAGAATTTGGATCACTCAGAGGCACTTTACTGTGTGCTTGCAAATGTGATATTTGTATGTGATTACTGTATGTGTTGCATCGTTTTAATTATTGTGATAGCAGTAGTTTGTAAAAAGGAAAATTAAACAATCTCAGTGAAAAGTGGTGCAGTCTATTTGTTTTCTCTGATTCTCTGATTTATGATAGGATTACACTCCCACCACCAGGAGTCACCATAATAGGACATTTCCATCTTTGATCAAGTTTCAGGATGGTAAAATACCTGGATTCGCTAAGCTACAAGACTAACAACTCAATATCTTATTTCTGCTTGCCCTTTCTTGCAAAGAGCAATGTACATAACATTCAAGTAGCAGGCTTTTCATTTTCAACAACCTTCGTCCGTTGAAATGACAGACATTGCTGGCAGAAGATTATATTAGCTGTAGCTAATATAATAAGTAAATAGCTTGCTCAAAGGCCAAATAAAATTTAGCTGTTTTTTGATTGATATGCTAAGGGAACGATAATTTAATAGAATAAGAAACATCACTCTAACACAACTCTACGATGGCAAGTTAACTGTGTGTTTAGGTGAGTCTTCGTGGGTGAAAGAATCTAACTACAGTAGCTACAGTATCTTGTAGTGTCAGTTTTGGTAGTTGAAATCTACAAACTCATGGGATTCAATAGGACTAGATAGGGCTCGGGAAAAATCTGAATGATTTGGGTAAAAACTAAAAAACTTCTTCGTAAGGTGAGGAAAATAAGATAATGGTCTTTGTTATAATAAGCCAACATCAAATCTATGAACGGTGTGTGTAAAGTGGTCTAAATGTCTAAGTCACACACTTTATATAATGGCTTTTCCAAATTTGTGGGATTTGGCTTTAAAAAGTGCAGTTTGGATATAAGTATTTTTTTCTTTCAGTTTTCGAGGTACACTTGTAATAAATATGTGTGAGCCACTGGATGCAATTTCTGATTCATCCATGTGTCAAAGTGCCAGGGTGACACGTTATAGCCTATAGCCCCTGTATAAAGAACTGCACGTGTGACTGTATGTATATGCATACACAGACAGACAGACAGACAGACAGACACACGCTCGCACACTGTTCCTGTAGTCATGTAAAAATGCATCATTAGCATGGCAATGATATGTAAAATCTATCAGTTACATGTAGTAATCCCAGTGAGCTGCATCATACTTTTATTTGAGAGGATTTAGGAGCTTTCAAGTCTGACTCACTGTGAAACATTTGAATTTCATTGTAGCAGAACAAGCAGGCCGATTTTTCATAAGCCTCAGAGAGGAGATATGAAAGAGGAATCATTTGAGACTATTGCAGCCCTGATAGTCAAATTCAAATTCATTCCAGCATACTGGAATCCTGATGAGATCAAGTCAAAAAGGGGCAAGCTAGAATGCAGCCATAATGATAGGATGGTCTGGGGAGGACCCATCAAAAGATTTTTTCTTTCTTATTTCATGGCCATTCTCTGCAACACTTCCATGTGGGTTCTATGGTGCTGAAAATGACTGCCCAAGCCTTTTTTTATTTTATTTTTTATAAATCACTGTCCACAGCAGCTATTGTTTAAACCTGTGTCAGTGGGAATGAAGACCTCAAGGATATCTGTAGACAACTATACAACTACTGGGTGGCTCATCCCTTTTAGCACATAAAGTACAGCAAGAGAATGAGATCCCGCACACTTGCCTTTAAAATCCAATGCTGTTGTCTAAAAAGAGAAGGTTAACACCATCCGATTGTGCCAAGCTCTGAAATACAACTTCTGTTTTGAATTATCAACCTTTTGGTGACCTTGTTCCGCAACTTATGAAGAATGCATATGGATTGCAATTACGCCCCATAATTTCCATGGCTGAATGCCTTGACATGTGCATGAACTCATAAATACATTCATTGGATATTAACAACGTGTCATCAAGCAGACAGAGACAAATGATTGTTATTAGCGGCACAAAGTCTTTCATATGTTCTGCTGCAAGTTTAGAAGTCACATATTCTTAAAACTCTGATAACAGAGAGACAGCTGTTAACAATAACCAAGTGTGGATGAAATCAGGGCAGTGACGATAACCGCATACCGGTATTTTTTTATTTTTTTATTTTATTTTTTGCCGGTGAAAGTTACAGGAGTGAGATATGAAATATAATGAGCACAATAATCATTGTTTAGTTATCATCATTGGCTGTCTTCTATCCTATTCAAGAGATTATGGAGAGAAAAAAACGTAAGCTTCTTGTCACTTCAACTTTGCACAAGAGGATGGACAGTCCATTAAATATATGGGGGATTTATTTTGTGTGTTTGATTATTTTGAGTTATTTATAAGCTTGAGTACTTGTAATATCTACAGGTAATGGTTAATATAGCCTAATACACGTTAGGGAAGGAAAGGAAATTTCTTAGCTGAGGTGGACACATTACCGCTGCAGTGTTTTACCATTGCACTTTACACTACATATAGTCCATACATATAGAAATCAAGAGGCCCATTATAGCCCGTCTGTACTGCAGACAAAACACGCAATGATATTCAAACGACTCCATTTCAAGATGCTAGCTGCTAGGCTAATTAGCAGCTAGCAGAGTTTCTGTCTGCTTATAGCTTAATCTCGAAAAAACAGCATAGTTGAATTTTAGCCTGCATGCATGTTTTTGTAGCCTACAACAGAGCAGCTTGTATTGGTAAAGAGAGCAAAGTGGACTGCCAAGTCGACCCGTCTGCTCTCTGTCTGCTCAGCTGCTTTTTCGGAGGTAACACCCTTCACTTAACTGGCAGTATTGACAACATCTGAAGCCAGTGTGTCTTGAGAAGCTTGTTGTTGTGTTCACTTTCAACTTACTTTACATTATCTTTGCTATGTCTTTGCCCTCCTGCTTTTCCTCAGAGCCGCACTCATACGCTACACTCACTGCTCGCTCTCCATGCGGGACCACACAAGCACTGACGTCACTCACTCAACGCACCATTCATTCTCGCTCTCGTTACTCTTGTAACAGGGGGTTGCGGTTAACTGCCATATCGCGGTGAAACGTTGCTTTTTCACCACGCTAACAAATAATCCATACCATCACAGCCCCAGATGAAATCACATCACCCTGACTGTGGTGTTAACACTAGGCTTTTGTATTGCTCAAAGCTAGTCATGCTGTGAATGGCAGAAAGGTAGATGGCCAGGACAAAATACATGTTCATGACATGGGTTCCAGAGAAGATAGAAAATGTTGCAAGTAAAGTGTGCAGTGATTCTATATAGTCATTAGCTCTACTAAGATTAACCAAGATATTACACTTGCACATAAGATACTTTTTTGAGACATACTGTACATGCCATCGACCAATTGCTCTATCTACATTGTCCTATATTTTCACATCACTACATTTTATTTTAATTTTAAACTGGAATTTACCTCTGGTGCATACTGTCATTAAAATAATTTTGTAGTCTTGCCCTCAAAATGATAAAGCCACAATGTGAAAGTCCTCCACATTGAAATAACAATACATCAATGGAATATTCTTCATGAGTAGGCCTGTCTGCCACCTTCAGTGTACTGAGCAGTAGTACTTAAGCAACCATTTGACTAAAACTAGATTTTCAATGTGTCTGGCACATCAATGAAGAAAGGCAACGTAAAAAGAAAGAACTCATTCAAAAACATTTCCTTGAAGATTTCTTTAACACCTGAAGTGGCTTTTGTCCTAGAGGCTAAACACAATTTTAGAATAAATGGCAAGTGTTGAGCTGTGAACTTCAATGTCTGAAAGGAGAAAAAATTGTGACTAATAATTTTGTTCCTTCAAGGTGAAGAAAAAACTTGAATCTTTCATTTCTGGAATATGATCCTCACTATTGACATTTGAAGATTCAAATGTATAAACCACACCAAATTTGTAAATAAAGTTGGGTAAACTTTTAAGAAAGAAAGAATTACAGCTCAAATATCAGTGAATCTGACACATTTTTAGTTTGAGCAATATCCTGACAAAAAAATATATCTTTTTACTCCACAACAATTTTCTTCCAACTGGCTGGCCCTTCCACCTTTGCCATCCTTGCTGCACATCCACAAAAGAGTATTGGTATTCTAGTAAAATATGATCGTGAGACTATATCCATTTATATCTCTTGACAGTACCTACTGTAATATCTCCCAAATCAAATAAATGTCATCATTCATCACACAAGCCAGTCTCTTCTGATTTTAGAGGTAGAGGAAAATTCAATTCACTTGGCTTGACATCCATCTATCAGCATTGTTCTCTTTAATTTAACTTTAAGGTTAATGTTTTTGGTCTATACTCTGCACTGTTATATATTATTCTTCGCTATAATTTAAAAACCTTTCATGTCTTTGCAGGCCATGGTCAATATGATAAACATATAAGCAACTGAAGAGAAATTACAGATACTTTAATCATTGATTCACCAATTCATAGTAGGCTATAGGTGCACTGTTAGACCATTGTAAGGGATTGTATGAAAATTAGGAGGGAAGATAAATCTTTGGTTCAACATTTTTCAACAGTTAAACCATACCCAGAATTATCGTATTTATTGTGCACATTGTGTCCTTGCATTTGTAAAAGTAACAGTAACACTCTCTCCCACGATATCTCAAAATAATATAACCACAGCAGCGAGTAATGGAAGGGAAATGCTATATACAGTTATTGCTACTGATATGACAGCACAAGTCTATCTCACACCAGGGTTTCCCACAGCACTTTGCAGCTTAGGCGGCTGCCTAAGCAATGCACGCCTGTCGCCTAAACTATCGGCACGTCGGTACTACCGAGGTCGGATTCACTTTAAATCAAACGCTAATCAAAATCGGTACCCGAGAGCGCATAGGCGCGAGCATATACGGAGCTTCCACTGCCGACACACACACACACACACACACACACACACACACACACACACACACACACACACACACACACACACACAGAGCGGTGGTGCTGACGGAGTGAAACAACGTTGACATTCCCCGAAAAAACGTCGACGTCCCCCCCGGTCTGACGGCAAACTCCACCCTACCACCTTAGCTAACAACTTTTCTGCGGGAAACCCTGCACACTATAGGGAGCACAGCAAAGGCGATGCTCTGTGATGGTATTCTAAAGGCTCGGTGATAGGCCGATATGGCAGTAACATAAAACATCATCTTCACAAAACTGTTTCTGCTTGTACACTAACAAAATTCCTGGGAGAATATTGCCTGGTATTTCTTTTTTTTATTTTTTTTTATCCCTGATGAAGGTGATGGTATATTGGTATAAATTGAGTTTCTGGCATTGAAATGAGATTATATCTCCAAAGAGGGATTTCACAAGCAACGCAAATAAAATGTATGTCCTAACTATGAAGCAACTACTGATTAATGTTGAATAATTATCCATTAAGTAGAGATATTTATATCAACAGTAAAATTTAAAATGTAATGTGATTATTTAGGAATGTCATCAAAACAGTATTTAGCAAGATTATTGGATACTAACCTTTCACAACTGCTTTCAAACTGTAGGAAATCCTTTCCAGATTAGTTTAAATCCCTACAGTCATTTAAAGACATAAGAACAGATTAGTTTCACTGCTATATTTTACATTACAGATCTCTATGATCTACTGTCTGTGTTAGTGACTGAGAGGTTGAGGCTAAACAGATCATCAATATTCATGACCTTCAAAAGAAAAAAATGTATTACTTTCAGTCATATGGAGAACATTATTGGTAGGACCCAGCCATTAATCCAACGTTACATATAGCCTAGACTCTGCCTTAGTTGCATTGTAAATTGTATTTTAATGGGCATCTCTCTGGACTTTTTGATTGACATGTTGGTGCTAAAGTGTGTACAGAAGCTTGACATTCAGACATGTTGTTATTCTGCTGTGTTTCAGTTTATGTAATGCAATGTCTGTCAGTGATCTGGATCACAGATTCTTTCAAAATTTTAAGATTTATCCACAACAGTTTTCAATCAGAAACAGGGCGAGGTTTAAAACAACATACATGGTGCAGTCAGGGCTAGCAATCTTTCAATACAGAAAGACCAGCAATAACAACTTACACAAATTAGGCTTCAATGTGATGCCACAGCAAAACTGAATAGTCTAACATTTTGGAAATGTGCATGTTTTTCCATGTTATCATAACATATAGGACAGTTGTTTTATTATATAAACTAAATGTAGGTTACATTCAGAGCTCTAAGTCACTACTGTATACGAATGTAAAAAAGTACTTTTTTCAAGTCATTCATAATGCTTGTTTTTTGAAAATCATTTCATGTCTGAGGTAATTAGGTTACCTATGAACACTACAAGTTACATAACACAGGATTTAGGGCAAGCACTAAGAGGATAGGTTCTCTCTGGGATTCACTCAGGCCATGTGACATCTGTGATTATATCAGATATTAAACTTATGCTCAGCTCTGTTATTCTACTTGGAAACGAGTGTTTGCAAGAGAGGAAATAAGATAGGACTTATTTCTACCACTTGTATTCAAAATATTTACATATTAAGCAAGTAGTGTTGTCTTTATTTTGAAGATTTGTAAAAGTGTGAGACTTTACAACAGCTAATCAACCACCTGATCAGACTATTGGGGTTCATGCTGAGGTTGGTTGTTGTATTACAGAATACATGATTTAATTTTTGTTTTACACAAACATGTTTTTTTCTTCTCTGTACTAACCTGCCAACACCTTTGACTACTGATACAAGTATACTAGTGCTGAAAGCCGCACATCAAAGCAAAATATGTCTGGGCCTATGGACCGTGAAGCTTGGGAGGGCTGGCTGCACAAAAGGACAGACTGTTTACACTGTGTATGGATATTGTGCCACTAAGCCTTAGTGGCTTAAAACTTTCCCTTTAGCCAAATACACTCATACCATTGGATATTCAAGCTCTAGAAGAAAGTAAGAATCACAACCTGGAAAACAATGCCAGATGCTCTACTGAAAAAAGCCTCTGCTGTATCCTATTTATTTTCATTCTATCTTGTTATTCTATTTAACATAATTTGTTCAATCATTATTTCATTATATTAAAGTAAATATATTATTTTCTAGTATGATATCACTGATGTGGTATTTAACATTTAGACATAATTTGCTCATATCTGACTACTCTCATGTCTGCCTCACCAATCTCCAGTGATTCTAATGTGATTACTGCCACCTCGTTGGTCATTTGAGTTGCCAGGGGAATTGCTAGCATAGTAAAGTACTGACCTATCCAGTCAGTACACTGATGCATTTCTAATTGAATACACTTTTAGAGTAGATACTCACTGGATGATATGGCTGGTGCCGGTTTACTGCAGATGTTACCTGGGCATTGTGAAACTCCTGTATAGTGTATGCATGAGTAAATACAGATGGCAATGTGAAATCTTGGAGGCTGTATGCCTTTATGCTGTGGGTATTTGTGTTGCCCAACACTGTTAAAGTTGTACACACTTCTACATATATTTATGATTTATTTCCTCTGCTATCAGGCATGCCTTAGGATAGACAGAAGGCAAAGAGAGGAGATCAGGAACATTGCATGGCATTGGGTCATTGACATTAAGATAGTAAACAAATGTGTACTCTAAGACAGGTAAAAATAGGCATAGGCCTTGTGCCAAAAAGTTTTAGCCCTAGTTATGGCACTCCATGGTTCAGTGGGTTCAAACAAATTCTACAGAATGTATCCTTGTGGATAGTTCATTTTGGACTCTTCATCTACTGTGTACAAACCAATGAAGCAAAAACAGCAGCATAAATAGCACTTCTAAGAAATAAAGTGAGTCAATAGATTAAGGTGCAGCAAGTCATGTCGAAAGCCCCCAAGATAAAAACACAAAGTGATGTTTTGTTTCGCTTCATGGTAGGATGAGATAAAGTGTGCTCTCTCTCTCTCATGTTAAAATGAGATAAATTCCCTTTTGTCTGATATTAAATGAGATGAACATCTATTATTTCTTATACTTTCGCTGCTCTTAGTTTCAGAGCATTGATTGTGAGTTTGGAATTGTTGCTGTAGCTGCCCAGCCAGCCTCCCGATTTGAGATTCTATGCTGTGCATTTTCCTGATCATCATAAAGCCTAAGATACATTTACTGTGATAGGGTTGATGCTGCAATCAATGAACTGCTGTTTCTTCTTTTGTCACAGGCTCAGGCAGACGAGCCGATGGTTCTGGGCTGATGAACAAGCACACAGGCCTTCTAATTACAGGCATGCTCTCGCTCTATTCAAGCCTTTGTGACACTCTCCGAGACACAATTAGTCTTGACGAGCAGAGCAAGAGCCCTCTTGTGCCAGCCTTTTACCTGCTCCCATTCCTGTCTTCTAATTCAATTTACAAGCAGCAAATATGATTGCCATGTGGATTCTAGACAAAACTGCTCCAACTGCTCCTTTGTTGTCCTCTTGTAATTGAGTTACAGATGAGTGACTGTCCTCCCCATATGTAATTAAGATACACATGAGATACTTTCGTACTGTATTACCGGTATCACAACACAACATCATAGCTGTGAAGGTGGAAGCATGTTGAGTTCATATTTCATCAGCTCTTTTGGATGCTTATAATAGGTGGCAGGATGAGAAGTTGGTACCAAAAGCAATCACCAATACTGCTCTATTTGCACAGATAGACATACTACATGTGTGTGCTACACACTAACACACACATACACAGCGGCCCTCATTTATCAACCTAACGTAGAAACCAGCGCAGATATGAGCGCAGAAATCATCTTACGACAGGTTTCACGTGTGATTCATGAAACGTTCGTATCACACCAATCAGAGCGTAAGAATGGTCGTACATTGATAAATGCAGTGGCTGGAAACAATCGTAATTTAAATATCACGCCCCAATATATTTTCGGTTTTGAGGCCTCGCCCTTACAATTTACAACATGGCGAGACGTAATCCAGCTAAGAAGCGGCACTTTTCAACCGTAAGCTGTGAGGGAGAGCGCGTTAAAGCTTAGATCGGGCCCAAAAAAATCAAGCCCGACCCTACCCGAGCCTGTGCACGTTGTGTCCGAGCCTGACACGGCCTGACACATTAACTGTAATTATGAGCCCGAACCCAATTTAAACCCAACAATTTTTTAATATGTAGGCCGTTATTATAACTGACGTTCTCAACTACAATTACTTTTACCTGTGGGTAACCGATCAAGGCAGCAACATAATCAAAGCCCTGGAACCATATAGGAGGATATAGGATCATATCTGCTGCTAAAGGACTCGTGAGAAACAATCTGGCCTGATTGCGCAATCATTTACGAAATATGTCGGTCAATGGCAGAAAGAAATCGTTCACTTATGGCCATTAACGACACTTTAAAAGACAAACCTGAAGAATAAATAAAAATGTTGTGCATCGTCATGTTTCCTGTATTGAATATCATTGCCAAACATAACACTATACCTTTTAAAAGCGAGGAATAATATCCTGTCTCCTTCATATAGCCCCCAGTTGGGGCTGTGCTGGACATTGGTCTCTGGGCATCGGGTCATTTGGCTCCATCTCTACATTTATGGCACCCTGTTTTCCTGCGCGATGTTGTGCAGAACCCCACAGGCTAAAACAATGTTGCAGACCTTTTCTGGCGTGTATAGTAAGGTCCCCCCCGCTGATGCAAGACAGAGCCATCTGCCCTTAATCAATCCGATAGAGCGCTCCACCGTGGCCCGTGTGCGTACGTGTGCACTGTTGTACCGGCGCATAGAGGTCCTCTAAAAGAGCCAGATCTGCCATTGCTGATAAGTGATCAACTGATGACTTCTCCTTCTCCTGTTAAACTAATTATTTGCTGCACCGCAAGTCCACACTGACTCGAAAACTTACGTACACAAGTTTAAACTTGACGTGAGATTTGATCATAGCCTCCGCTCACGTCCATATTGATAAATGCCGAGCTTTGCGTAGAAATGACCGTACGCCGGTTTTACGCTTGTTTTCTGTCGTTTGTTTCATAAATGAGGGCCACTGCCTGCATATATCAGAACCCTAAATGTACATCTGAACAAATCCTCAAACAGTTCAATGAAAACCTGATGTTAATAAAATGATCATCACAGTGATCAAGTGTTGATACTTTTTTGCAAAATATGGTATCGGCTGTGTAAGCTCAATAGTCAATACGCTGTAACAGAAATGTCATTGACCAACAATCTGTCGTTTGTTTTTAAGGAGCAACCAGCAGATGTCCCAGTTTGAGCAGTTTATTTGATGTCATTTTGGTTGTTGTTGTTTTGAGTGACTAGGCTACACCACCGTAGCAGGCAGCGTTAGCAGTACCATACGATAACAGCGAGTGCATGTGCATTAAGTGTGGGAAAAGTTTGCAGTTTTGTCTCTTTTATATTGTATTAACTGCATGGACTGATTTAATGCCTTTGCCACTATCTGTGCTTGTCTGTTTGTGTGCCACTTTTTTGTATGTTTTAAACCTTTTTGTTTAGGCTTGCTGTTATTATAGATGTAACGTAACTGATTTTAATATGTTAATCATTGTATTTTAGGATGCCTATTGTCAGCTGGCCGGGGACTACAGCTGGAAATTAGCCGTTGAGGCTAAAGCTGCTCCTTTTACTGTATAGTTCATTAAAGGGGACGGTCCACGACATTATAAACTAATAAACTAAACTAAAACTAAACAAATAAAGTTTGTTGCATACGCTGCGGTGTCTTTAGCTCTTTTTATCTATTGTTGGTCATTTTTGATCAATATGTCCTCTGTTATGGTTGATTACACCGAGGAAGGCATATGTGCAGTGTAATTGATAATCAGTTGTGTGCACTGGCTGCATAGAGATAGAATATACAGTATTTCTGGCTTGGACATCAGAGCTCTGTGGCGTGATGTATATATGCTGACATGTAAATGCACTTTATTTTGTAGCCTTAATGTGTTCTTTAATTTAATCGGTCTATCATATAATATATCATATATTTATTTTTCTTTGAAACTTACTGCAACAGCCCTTGTTTTAAATAGCAGAGTTTCTGTTTGACAGGCTTATCTTGAGATTACATCAGAGAGTGGGATCCCTCCTCACTTGCTTACCTGAGGTTTTTACATTTTCTCCCTGTTAAAGATTGTACAGATTGTAAAACCCCTTGAGGCAAATTTGTGATATGTGATATTGGGCAATATAAATAAAATTGACCTGACTTCACATTACCTATAGACCTGCTATGTCTGGCCAACGCCCTGCCACGCCCTGTTACGCCCTGCTGTGCTCTACGACACCATGAACTATTACAACTATTACTTCTAGTCATTATCTTTATTGTGACTATTATTGTCCCAGACCCCCAACCGGCACTGTCAGACACCGCCTACCAAGAGCCTGGGTCTGTCCGAGGTTTCTTCCTAAAAGGGAGTTTTTCCTTGCCACTGTCGCAATTACATATTCATGCATGCTCTTGGGGGAATCACTGGAATTGTTGGGTCCTTGTAAATTATAGAGTGTGGTCTAGACCTACTCTATCTGTAAAGTGTCCTGAGATAATTCCTGTTATGATTTGATACTATAAATAAAATTGAATTGAATTGAATTATTGTTCAATCGGACTGAACTTTGCCATTCAAAATTGTAAGGCTTCAATGTCCAGCCAACTTAAAAAAGGCTGTGGCACTGACCTTCCATGCAGGAAATATAGATTGTCCATATCCTTGTTTATAACTGCACAGTGAAAAAACAGGTATGGGTTAGAGGAATAAGTAGAATTGAAGATGAATGACTACATTGATTGCATGAATTGGATAATTTGCAGTTAGTGTCGGCTATTTGACATTAAAAGTCAACATTATGGCAAAATTCTGTGGTTTCCTACAAAAAAGATCAGAGAACCTTTTCTAATTATGATCAATTATGTAGAGTTATTCAAACCATTATGCAGAGCCTCCAGGAAATGGGAGGATTTCAGTGTTATCAGTGTTTTAGGGTAATAAGTCTGCTTTGGAGGACTCAAATTTCAGCCAATCCCACTCATTCCATTTATGTTCCTGTCCAAAAGTTTGAACGATTCTAAGGGCACGTCCCTCGACCTGAAATGTCCTTCTTGATCCAAATTAGTTTGGTTTTGTTCCAGCACCGCACTGCCTAGTTTTGCGTGTAGCGTTTCCAAAAATGCCAGTGAAATACATATTGAATCTTGAATCAAACACCATATTCCCTCTGCATTCAGAGCAAGCCCGCTCCAAAGCTTAGACACCAAGCCAAGGTCACCACTGTAACACAACAGGCATCCATGGATTAGTTGGTATATCAAGCAAAATTTAGAAGATTGCAAGAGGCAATTACTGCAGGGTTGTGAAGCTCTGTTCGTACAATAAGCCGACACAACCTGATCAGGATTATGATGCCCTAATTTCCATAAATGTGCCATTACCACTGCAGGAGGCACGAATGACTGATTGTAATCGCAAAGAATTTGCGACGATTAACAAACCTGCCAGGTCAAAGTGCCAATCAAAATGCAGTAACACTGTGGCTTCTCATTACTCTAACTCCCAGTTTTTTTTCACCTTGTGATCTCTCTCCAAGGACTGTTGTAGTTCCAAAGAAGAACACAGCAGCCCTTCCCCACGTGTCTTTATTCTTTCAATGGGGCTTGATAAGAACCTGATCAATCATAATGAGAAGGCCTGTCTTTGTGACACTGACAGGTAGTATTAACCTTGCATTGCAGAGGTGATGCTTGTTACAGCGGTATATATGCAGCAGAATCTTTGCTACATCTGCCCTTCAGCAGTACATGACAGAATATGTTATGAAAGAATGAAGAGTGAATCCTAGATTGACACTTGGTACTCACAGAGATAGACGCAACACACTGCCGCACATTGTTTCTGGCTAAGTACACCTTTTAAGACATATTTACACTCACACAAACAAACTTTTGCAAATACTAGTTGCACACACAGCAATCCATTACACCATGAAGACAGTCCTCCCGCTTTTGTCCTGAAAAGGTTAGTGTAAAAGATGGATGCGGTTTTGTTGGAATGCATTGGACAAACTGACCCGATTGCGTTAATGTTTGCCATCCATTTCATTGCCAAAACAAGTGGTCATATCCATCTATTTGTCAACAGTAGACCAATGCGTGGATAGTTTGGGGGGGGGCATAACATATTACAAGTATCAGTAGGAGACAGCTAAGCCACTGGAATAATTAATAATTAATAATCAAATTTTTTTTAAATGCTATGAGCTCAACCAATATTAGTGAAAACATGTAATTTATGGTGGTTTGTGCTGGGTTTAGTCTGGAAATGTAAGTTGCTTGGTGGTGAAACTTTCTGGGTCTACTAGATGGCAATGTTGGTTTTCAACCGTGGCGTCTGTTTTTGTGCACCTGTCTAAAGAGATATTCTCCATGAGGCGAGTCTCTGTGATCCTTACCCAGCAGAGATAATGGGATTGTAGACTGCAGTGCATCAAACGAAAATGCTTGGTCTGTTTTGTCTTGTCGTTTGTTGTAATATTTGCCTCTTTCTCTACCTCTACCTTATTTTAATAGACACATGCTGATATGGAAGTCTTCAGTGGAACAATTATAATGAATGAATGAATGAAGCAAATGGTTCTATTACAGTGGTTGTGATGTGCAATGCACTCTGGAATTAGAGTTATAGGACCTTTTTTCTGCCATGGTCTGTTCAGTAGTAAATCATGAATGATGACATAAGAAAAGAAACAAGGTCAACATATATATACTGACAGGGCAGCGCTTTGCCCACACACTTGAAAATAATGTGTCTCACATATCTGTTCGTCAGACAAGTAGTGGGCTGTTATTGCACGGCACTTGCATTTTTCACTCTGCCAGCAGCATAAAAGATGGAGTTGTGACACAGAATAAGAGTTAAGGATGAAGATCAGACTAATAAATAGTGTCCAGCAGCAGAAAAGAGACGGGTGCATTAGTTTAATTCACTTACAGTACATAATGCTGGAGAGGCTGTCAGTGCCAAAAGCTGTGTCAGTCTGCAGCTTCTGAGACAGTGGTTCCACAATAGACATTTACTGTAGGGCCAAAGGAATTGGATTGTAAATATCTTGTTACTCATTTGTGTTTCAGAAGAATGACTATGGCAGATGAAGAGGCTAGACTCTTTCATATTTTATTTTCTATTAAGATGTATTAATTCACTCACAAAGTCAAGCCACATTACATCATAATTGTACAGGTAATACTTCAATAGTACATTGAGTATGTTAGTGTTAGAGATGGAAAATCTCTAACCTCAACCTCATACTCATTGCCATCATATAACCATTCAGACCTCCATCAGCACGTCCGTCCACTAAAACCTATACATCACCAACTGAGCACCTATCGAGAGAAAAGAAGACAAACCTGAAAAAAATAGTCAACATCTTTCCTTTTAATGCTCCAACTGGCATGTCTCTGCATCAGCATGTCAAAACACTGTGGATCATTTGTCTTTACAAAGAAAAACAAATGTATTTGTGTCAGACACAAAAGGATTGGGCCACATGTGAAAATCAGCACTTCTCTGTAAGTAACATAAATAAACTTTGAATGGAAAGATGTCCTTGGCCCTGCATTGTGATTGATGAGGACTCCTCAGAGGAAATAGAAGTGTGCCTGACACTGCATGTGTAGCAACCTGATTTGATAAGACAATAAACTATAGACATACATGGAATAAATTAAGAGGGTTGTGGTCTGGTGAGTACGAAGAAAAATGTCACATATAGTCACTGGTGCATTATGAAAGCATGGTCATAGGACAGACGCCCACGGCAAGGCATCTAAGACAACACATTCAAGCAAACAAAACATGCACACACTTATTTTCCACTGCCCTTCAGGGCTCAATTTACCACATCACTGTGTTATAAAAGGCATGTTGTTGCCCTGGGCCTGTTTCAAACTGACAAACTGGTAAGAGAGCAGTAGAATCATCACTAACATCCACTTCCTCTTAAAACACAATGTTGTGTTTCTTAAATCTAAGGTACTTCATAGGGTGAACAGATTATCCCTGTTAAGTTGATTTATGTTGATCATTATTAAATTATGAATCCAGCTTTGATCATACTTCAGATGCAGACATATGCAGACTGGAATGCGGCCACGCATGCTTTCATACATACTACCATCTGCAGACGTGTTCCACACATACACAATAGAGGACAAGATAGCGCCCTCCTGAAAGCAAGAAAAAGAGCTCCTTTGTTGCATTTCCGAGAACAAATAAAAAAAGAAAAGAAATTGTGGTGTGTGCAGTAACTCAACAAGAGTATGACCAACGGTGTGAATTACAAACAGTACTTCAAATTAACGTCCACTTTTGTAATGCATGTGCATTTGGCACGCTTGTAGTGCGTACAGAACAGTGCGATATAGGAGCGCAGACCTTCGCTGTCATGGGCCAATGACAAACTGACAAACTTTGCATGATGCCGAGCCACTTGTACTCTCATTATTATTATAGAACAAATGACTAAATGAAGCACACAAATTATTTAAAAAATGTTGCCCATTACCTCTTTGGCTCAATGCAGTACAATTTAACTACAAGAGTACTATAATTCTATATGGATATTAAGTAGGCATGCCACTCTATCTTGTATTATTAGTAAGTCAGATGAAATTGGGGAAACTGCTCCAGACTGCCCCACCATTCTTGATCCCGACACGGTATTTTAATATTTTAAAGTGCTCATATAATGCTCATTTTCAGGTTTATAATTGTATTTAGAGGTTGTACCAGAATAGGTTTATGTGGTTTAATTTTCAGAAAACACCATATATTTGTTGTACTGCACATTGCTGCAGCTCCTCTTTTCACCCTGTGTGTTGAGCTCTCTGTTTTAGTTACCGAGTGAGACATCTTACTTCTGTTCAATCTTTGTTTTGAGTCGCACATGTGCAGTAAGTACTGCTAGCTTGTCAGTTGCAGACTCTGAGGGAGTGCCACGCTAGCAGCTAGGCGAGCATTATAACGTGTGTTACAAAGTGACGCACATTCGTCATGGAAGTAAAGGCTGGACTACAATAGAGCTGTTTGGAGCAGTTTGTGAACAGTGTTTTCTGTTGGAGATGGTAAGTCCCTTTGGGATGGACTTTGTTTTTTTTTCACTTTGTAAACCTTTAATGTGCACAAAAAGATATATAACACAATAAAGGAAAGGGGAAAAGCCAAAAAGAACAATAGGAGCACTTTAAATGACAGCATAAAAAGAACAGTATTTATTCCAAAAGACAGAGGCATGAAACATGCAGCATGAAACACTTGTGGGGACGAAGGTTAACAGGTGAACCAACTAAACCAATTGAGAAATGACTATTGACACCACTGTCTGAGTGAAGTGGTAAATAGGCTTTTACAACCTTAGTAGTTAATAATAGCAGAAAGAGCTCATACAATTCCAATAATCGTGACAGTGGTATGATTTATTTGTCCATAAAAGAGATGCCCGGATGAGTAAGATTACAGCCCAGAAATGACAATGTGTGTGAAAGATGATAGAAACATCTGACAATCACTGTCATTTTTGGCCAAATGGGTTCGTTTTCATGTGGTAAACAAAGCATGCAATTGCATTATGTTGATCCATTAGCGTGTTTCAACTTTCAAGATGCAACAAATGCTTGTGCCAAATGTGTCATGTATGAAAGGGTCATAAAATTAATCACTTTTGGAGTGTGTGTGTGATTATCTAGACTGTTTAGTTGGGTGCTCTTATTGTTGAAAACAGCAAACAATATGTTCAGGGTTCAGTGGTGTTTGTAATAGTGTATGCTTACAGCTGCACGTGTTGCCTGTTAAATCCAGCATCACTGTCATACTTTAATATTCTTGCAAGAGTATTTATAAAGAATGTAGTTTAAAGACTTATACTCTGATATCTCATTTAAAGCAATGGCAATGATGACAAAAGAATGTTTTAATTTAACAGCACTGCCAATAGTTCTATCCCCACTCATTTCAACTTCAAAATATGAATACTATTCAAATCCAAATAGTGCTGCTGAAACAGATGTAACTAACAGCAGAATATCAGTAAGTTTCTAGTCTGTTATTTCTAACGTGACTAGTCAGCACAAAACCTGACTTTATTTTCACCTGCATGTAGTGTCTCCTTAAGGTTGTTATTCCTACTGATGTTAGGTTGACTTTCCCAGCTATTAGCCCTTCCACAAAGGTTCTACTGCCTTGTCAGCAGGCTTCCTCTCTCAATTACTGCCACTGCAGAGGCCCCAGCTGTGAACTCTAATTCAGCAATTAATGCTCTGCACCAGCGCTTTGGACAGTGACCCACTATGCAGTGGGGAGGCTACCCTGCAGCCTCCCTACTGTCTGCTTAGGCTTCAGGATCAGTCTGGAGGGGACTCTGGATGCACTTGGAACAAGACCAGAACAATAGCAAATGTTTTTAGGGCCAGAAATAGCCAAAAAATAGAGCACAGTACTGTATATACGTGTACATCTGCTCTAGGCGTGTAGATATAAATATTTCATTCAAGAGCTTTATGTTGTAGCCTGCAGACAGAACGCATGTAATACTTAAAAATGCATTCAAGAGCATTATCGTCCTTTACCTCAGGAAGGTTTGGAGGTTTTTCTTTTTTGTTTTGTTTCATTTCTTTCTTGTCCCCCTGTTACCTTTTTTTAATGTGACTTTGGTGTATTGCTCCATGGCATGCTGTGAACAAAGTCAGGTTTCATTTTGGGACAGCACTAGTGCTGGTGTACAATAAGGTGACCAGATTTTTGAAACAAAATCAAGGGAAATTTCAGCTCAGAAGCTTAAATACCTCCAAAACAGGTAATGTTTTTATCTTTGTAAAACTTAAAACGGGGACACTGCCCCAAGAGAGTCACTAGACCTAGAGCTGCACTGGGGCACAAGCCCCCCCTAGGGGGGTCCATGGGCTTGCTCCCCTGTAAGAAACGTTTGTCTATTTTAACATTTAAATGCATCAATCTGGTGCACTTTGAAAAGAATTTCAGAGGTTAGACTTGATTATTCTTATCTATGGATGGAAATATTTGTGCTGTAGCCTGAACTATTTTGCACTTCAGAATGTTAACCATGCACACACAGGTTGAATAGTTTTTTCTTCATATTTTTGCATTAATATCACTAGGAAGCATACCAGTATAAATATATATTCATATGTGTAAGTGGGATATATATAAGTAAGTTGGATTGTCTGGAATCTGGCAATATAATAACAATTGTATTTATGTTCATAAAAGTGCTCGTTTTTCCACTGATAGGCTCAGATTATTATTCTAAGTGTCTGACAACATTATGGAAAGGATTTCTAAGGAGGTCGATCTTTCTGTTAGAGTAAGATCCTTTTTTTAAACATAAAAAGTCCGCGAAATTGTGTTCACTAAACCCACCAGACTTCATGTAAATAAACAGTAATTTTAGCATCGTGAAATATGGACATTCTAGAACATATCTGAGCTCTGAGCAGCGCTTGCTCTGGCTTGATTTTGCACGTGTAGGATGCACGAGTCAGCGCGACTCTACGTTTGGTCAATGTTTTCTTTCTTTCATTCCAATTTCGGGTCTGTCAGTCACAGTGAAAACCGGGGACATTTCCGGGGACAGCTCCAGTCGGGGACAGTTCACTGAAACCGGGGATGTCTGGTCACCCTAGTGTACAACTTAATGACACTCATTGGGATATGAAAGAGTAGAAAGGATATTACAGTATAACCCTACAAAAATGCCGATTGTGAACAACTCAGTATGTACCATTCAATCATTTATAAAGATTTCCTGCAAAAGCTGTCTCAGTATATCACTTCTCCTCTCAAATCAGGACGGTTTACCCCTCAGGTAGGAACTTGGAAATGTTTCCTTTAACTACATTGCACTGGCCGATTTTAAACTTTTAACTTTTAATCTTTTTAATATATGTGATTGTCTCTGATGCTGTCTGCGCTTTTGCTATTCCATGTCTTGATCCCAATGAGGTTACTTAAAAAAGCCAATGTACAGTGTTTTTTCTGTTACTTTTTATATATCTTTAATGATTAGTCACTCACATTTCTATATGACGCTGGCAAAACCCTGGAATTAAAAGATTTTCAAGTTATAAACTGAAAATATTTGAGTATCATCTGATTTAAAAATAAAAAATGATGCTCCTGTCCCAGGTAATGGCTTCTTTTAGTAGCTTGGAAGAGCTTTATTGTTTAGCATTAACATAAAATCGTACATGTTAAATTACAAAACTGATCATATGACATCTAAGGCACCTAACCAATGCAACACATATCTCTGTGTCCCCAGATTATATGTAGAGACATGCTAATGAACATCTGCCTGCCTCTGATAAACACCTCATCAAAAGATGATTGTATTGCTGGTAATAAATCCGCAAGTCCTTTGAAACATGCGTCATTACCTCCACCAGTGAAGGTGAGAGACAGTTGTGTTTTCTCTCTTGCTAGTCTGTCTGTGCCTTTGCCAATATGATCTATATTATTTGATATGGTGAGAGATTTAGAGGATAAATCACACTTTATCTAACCATCTGTTGATTATTGTTTAGCTGAGATCCAATTCTAATATTGTTGTTAGCAATTGTAGCATGCTGTGAACTTTGTTCTTATTATTCCATGAAAATTATGCATTAGCATCCCTTATATATTATGTTCATACAAAACCCTGTGTTGCTTTGTTTGAGGTGCCTGACTTTTCCATTTTAATTGTATTCAAGAAATCTCTTAGAAATTCACTTTTCTCTGCTCGTGCATACACATTTCAAGTTCCAGCAACTGAAAAGATGTATCTGTTAGAGTGGGTCTAATGTTTGCTGTTCTCATAACAAGCAATATAAATATGAAAATTGTTTGTTGCATTCTGGAGCTCTCGGAAAGCTTTTTATTTAAGACACCTTGTGGCTAGGAAAAAAGATGTGTCCCTTCTGCATACATTGAATACAGATTATGCATACAACATGAAAATGGCAAATGTTTCATGTAAAAAACACATAAGTTGTTTGTAATATTTTACTTAAGGCCAGAATGTATGTTTTAAACTGGCTCCACCAGACATAAGCACTTTGTTTTTACAGCCATTTCTGCTACCTTGTCACTGCAGTTAAGGCTCCTGGTGACTCTGAATGGGAGGCAACATCATTACGTTTGGTTTATAACTAAACACAGAATAGACTCTGGCATCAATAATTTAGTCCTGCTCCTATTCCTGGCACACACATCACATGAGATAGTGTGGAATAATATTCTGTATGTACTGAGTGGATGGTGACAAGCAGGATGAGTGTGCTTCAAATCGAGTTTGGTCTCATAGGGCTGGAGCCTGGGGCCATGGCATCCATCAGACCATAGATGGATTACTCTGGCATATACACTTTTAAGCATGTACCTTGTAAACCAACCAATACTTCATCCAATCTACAGTAGCTCTATGTGTGGGAAAACAGATGGGAAATTGGAGTAGTTGATCGCCCAATAAGTGGAAAGAATATGGGTATGGAATCCAATGTTTATTTGTCTAAAATGTGTTTTCATTCCTCATGGGTCTGTGTGGTTGGTTTCATAGTGTAGTATACATGCATGCCTCAATATACTCACTGATGGAAAAGGCTAGTTGAAGATGCTGTGTTTGGGTTAGTCTGAACATTGATTTGGTTGTAGTAATGTGTCAATCTCTGCTAAACCTGTGTGGTCAAATTAATTTGTCACTTTCCTGCTTGCTTTGCAAGAACAGTTCTTGCTAACTGGGAAGGACAGTATGAAGTGTTTCCCCCCAGTCCCACATAAAGAAATGTAGGTTCTGGACCATCAGGTTGCATTGATGCATATAGGAGCCCCCTCTGACAGTTAGTCCCTTTGGCTCATGGCGCTCAGTTCCTGTGTGTGTGTGTGTGTGTGTGTGTGTGTGTGTGTGTGTGTGTGTGTGTGTGTGTGTGTGTGTGTGTGTGTGTGGGTAGGGAAAGGTGTGTGTGGGTTTTGCTTTTATGGGATATTATTGAAAATGCAAGCCTTAACTGGAGTACAAAAAACATACCCTCCACAATTCAGTGAGATAATTGTGTTGAATTCTTTATCAAGATAAAATTATAGCTAATGACCTTTAAAGGGACAGAGAGCACAAAATGGAGGAAACTATGATAGCTTGTTGGCTGTGTTGCACCTTTCACTTTTGTTAAACCTCTTCTATCAGAGTAAAAACTGCTTGGTACTCCTTCTTCATTTTAGTTTCCATACAGAGTTATAATTGGGGAGAGAACAGCATTTATGTCTTTAGGGGTGTAGAGGACTCTCGCTGGAAAGTCCTTTATGTCTGCTATTGTTTTGTTGTTTTTGTTTGTGTGTGGTTGGTGACATTGGTTGGTGGTTGATCATTTGCTGTAAATGGTAGTTTATTATCCTCCCTTTTCTTGTGGGATGAGTAAGATATAATTTAACCTCTGAGTACTGTGTTCCCTCTTTCCCAGAGCAGCTCAGGTAAGCTTCCTGAGGAATCATTCAGTTCCATAAAGGATGCCAACTCTTGATGAAAGTATTGAACTCTGAATGTTCAAGCAGAAGAGGGATCACTGATTGTAACAGTATGGATACTTGTATCTGCCTTTGGTGGTATGGTCAAATTACTGGTAAGAAATAAAGCTGTCTGGATGTTTTATGCACATACGGTCAGCGAGGCCAAAGCCATTTATATAATGTTTTATCACATTTGTGGACCGTGGAAGCTGAGGGTTGCAAGTTATTTGATTTGTTCTGGTTGGGTTAATAACTGCCTTTATTTACTTATTATTATTGTGGAATTGTCAAAAATGTATGAATAAAGATGGGGTAGATGGTGTTCAGCATACTGTATGCAGAAGATATCTGCAATAGTTGGTTGGTAGATTGGTTGGTATTATTGACTGGGACATTAAGAATGATAGATGCTCTTCTGGGTGTGTGAAAGAGGTGTAAAGGATTAAAGAGATCGTGTTGTTAACACATAGCTGCCTTGAGTTATAAAACAGGATTGTGATGGGGGACTTGCAGGTTGAACCAGGAAAAGTTGCTGTTTGAAGCGGGACATCTGGCAGAGTTTTTTTACCAGCGGGTAAACTTGGAGCTATGGGTACTGGCGGCATTCATCTGCATGTACGGCAGTACACAGAAAGTCTGCAAACTTTACCTTAACTTACCAGCTAGCGTTAGCTAGCTTGGTTGGCAAGGTGCTACCGAACGCAGAACATTTTTAGGTGACCAAAATGTTATACTTTGATGAAGTGAAATCACACTGTGACAGGGTCAAAGTTTAAGACAAAAACAAGTTTATAGCTATTTTAATGTACACAGTGCCATGTTAGCATTACTAAGCTACTGCTCTATTGTGTATTTTTAAAATAAATGGGACCATACTTTACAAAATGAACAGAATGATGCATTGAAGAAGACTTAAATCCAGCAAATGTTTACTGAGGTAATACATCAAGTGAGAAGTAGGGTCATTTTCTCGTAGACTTCTATACAAGTGGACTTCTTTTTGCAACCAGTGGAGTCGCCCCCTGCTGGAAAATGCAGGTTTAACCGATTGGCTTCACTTTTCAGCTCCGTCCATAAAATTTTACTGCCACCGCCAAGATGAGGTAATGATGATTTTATTTGGGGAGTGGGCTGGGAGAAGGAAACACCCATTACATTGATGGAAGATGCATTGCTTTTACATGAAATGAAAAGAGCTCATTTGAATGTTCATGATTCATGGCAGACCCTTCCACTACTGCTAATTTATTCCTCCTAATCCAAGCTCTCGACAACGGCGCTGGAGATGCGTTTCAACTGACTCAACACTCACAAAAAATCACAAAAAAGTGTCGGTCACACCCATATAATCTAACACTGTAACTGTCTCAATTATACCATTCAGCAGCGACACATTAATATCTGTCAATCCCTTAATATGGTTTGCACTATAATGAAATGTAGGCCCAATCTGGTAACTCTGCTATGGGTCCCGACAGGTTAAAATATTGTGTTGGATCAGTTTGATTTACAAAGCACACAATGTTGGCTCTCGTTGGTGATGTTTTACCCAGCTGATTTATCGATCTGGGTTGCTTTAATAAGAAACACTTTTAATTAATTATTTAATGTTTGTGCTGCACTGTATATCACATGATGGTCCACCTGTGCGTACCTCACATATGTGTGTTCATTCTCTAATTTTCTAAGTCAAAGATGGGAACTTTCTGACGTTAATTTAGTGGCTTATTAGTGTTTCAATAACATATTCAAACCAATATCTAACTCCTCTTCCGTGGCGGTTGACAAACATTCCAATGCCACCTCTCTCTTTTTCTCTAGGGATACTGCTTGTATATTGAAATCAATGTGTTATTCCCTCTATTTTGTTTGGAAAAACGGCACTATTTATGTTCAGCCACTCATAACATGCAGTATCACTGAACCGTTGCCTATACTGTGATCAGTGTCATCAACAAACAAGGTCTTTCTCTTTGAAATTAGCATATAGGCTGCTCAGCTTAGTTACTTTTAGATAAAGGGAGATATAAATGACATTCAGAAATTAATGTTTATGGCCTTGAATCATTAAAGGCTTATCTTAATGTTCTAAACTCACAGAGCATTAACAAGGGAAGAAAATAGCAAATGTATTTGCCTTTAACTCAGCTATTACTGTAAGTATAAATAGACAGCCATTTACTGTATTGCTGAGATAAACCATGTACTGTATGATGTATATCATCCATGTCATTTTAAGAAAAGAGAAAAGTAAGCATTAGAACAATGTATAGTGTCATGCAGAGCAGTCCCCCTAACAACTACTATTGCTATGCTTCTGCATTAAGCTTTCTGCTCCTTTGCCTTGTTTATTATAATATTTTCACCTTGCTTTAGCATTGGCTCTTTAAATCCATTCATGTGTACATTGTGGACAGTTTTGCAGTTTACCACAAAGTGTAGTATAAGTTACGTTTAACTAATTTAGGACAATGCATTCTTCTGTTTTCTGATCCTTTAAGTCAGACACTAAGGGTAATGTTTACATTGATTCACACACAGCTAAACAATATTGTAGACTAACAGACTAATGTAAACTCTGCCTTTGTTAGACAGTCCGTTCAGGAATTCACAATGTCGCGATCGCAACAATTCACCAGAGTTCAACCAATCACCGTGAATTCGGTGCAACTCGCCGCAACTTTACCGCAAATTTGACCAATAACCGGAGGTTCCCGCGACTTCAACCATCATTACCAATCACAGCAGTCCCACGTGCCAAACTTTGCGACAGTATGTGACTCTGACTCCTCATTTCCACCGGTTGCGGAACGGCTCCGCTGCGGAACGGCTCCGTGCTCTACCATCCGTCAATACCCACCAGGTCCGGATTTGTTGCGGTACGGCTGCGGCCATGACTGACAGCTGAAGTCACGAGGACCCACGAGATCTCGCAAATTCAGGTTGAATAGAACCACAAAACCAACAACAGTTTGTTTCCATCCAGAAGAGTAGAGGGGAAACAACTCTGTGCTGTGTTTTCAAGGTGTAGTGCAAGGAAATATGATCCGCCGTGCGCATGGTGTATTTTATTTTGAAAATTAACCGGATGTTTTATTTTGTTTCTGTGCTCCACTTCCTGTCCCACACAATCTGAATTGTGCTAAATTGCTGCGGAGCTCTCCGGCATCCGGCAAAAATAGAAGCTCTGCGTATCTCCTCCGGAGCTGGAGCTGTGCCGGAGTCGGAACACAGCCGTTCCGTAGTCAGTGGAAATACACACATTGACTTTAAGGGAAACCTACTGACTCCACCGCCGTTCCGGAGCCGTTCTGCAGCAGTTCCGCTGTTTCTGATATGAAGAGGAGACGTGTGTGACTCGAACATCTTACATTTACCAACAAAACGTACAGTGTAAAACATTTCAGACCGTCCTGCCAACCTGTATACATTTTAACATCAAAGATGGTTTTTCATTCTAAAGTCGCTGAAAGCTGCTGCTGTTTCCTGTCAGCTTTCTGCAGCGGGCGGAGCTGCTGCTCAGTTCCCCCCGCGACTGACTCGCGCACACACACAAACACACATGGCGGATGTGGAGATGAAACATACACGATTACCTAAAGTGAGGACAGCTACGCTCATTATTGTAAGTGCAATGATAAGTTAAAGTCAGTACTTTATCAAACCGTATGGATGTGTGTTCCAGCCCAGGCCAGGATAGGAAATCAACTAACAATGAAAAGATCAACAAGCCATTGACAGAAATGTTCAAATTTGATTAATTCAAACAATTATTATTTTTTCTTAAATCCACCAGCCTTTTTCATATTATACCAACATTTGCTGCATCCTGAGCCTTTTTGGTAAGGTTACGAGGAAAACTCAGCCCAGAGTAGTTTTATTCTGCCCGAAAAAAGTTTTTCTTGCAACTTCATTGCAACAAAAATACAAAAGATATCGCAACTTTTATCGCAACTTTTATCGCAATTTTTTACAAAAGCTCCTGCAAAATCAGGCATTTTTGGCCACAACAATCTCAAAAAAGGCCGCAAAATCCTGGAGGGACTGGTTAGAACTGTCAAAGTGTCAAATGACTGTGTGAATGTGAGTTTCAAAAAGGGCTAATTCAAAAGTGAAAACATCTTGCACTGAGAAAGGAAACCCTTAGGAACCGTTCGGTATTTATGGAATGAACCACCGGAGGAAAATAGGGGAGGGTCATGTCTTTTTATTCTTTGTTGAGGGGAGGGGCACCCAACATTTTTTAGTCTAGGAGGGGGGGTCACCCAACTTTTGTATTCATGAAAAAAGCAACATTTCAAAGTGGCTTGTTTGGTGCATATTTTTTCATGTAGCTCTTAGTTTCTGCCCTCCTTCGCTACCAGATGGGTCTGACCCATGAGTTTGCTGGTGGCTGAAATGGGTAATTGCATTGTTTAAAAAATGAGTGGAATAATTAATTATATCTGGCATGACCAGATATTTTATAAATATCTTAAATAACACAAAACAACTAAATGGTGGTAGGTAATACATCAGATTTCATATTCTGCTTTAGTAAAAAAAATATTACCTGGCTGACGATGGGAGCAGCAGGACGCAAAAAACGAAAGTTACTGTTGCACTAGTCTGGACATCTTGCCGTGCCAACGTTGCAATAAAGGTTTCCTACTTGCCATGTATATAAATGTGATGTCAGCTTACTAATTGATTGCGGGTTTTGTGTAGATTTGGACTTTTATACGTTTATTCCACTTTGTTTAAACGGCGAAGTGGAGAGGCCTCGTTCACCTGTTTGGAGCTGGCTGGTGAATGGGACGCTCGTATAGGCCTTGCTGGATACACCGTGTCATTTACCTTTTTGTGGATCTACTGATTGCTGTTGATTACTTTTTTTTGTGTCATTGGATTACAGCAAAATACAGATCTTTTTTCTCAACGTGTCTTAACGTTTTATGGTGTGATTGCACTTCGTTTCTGCGTTTGGATAGGCATCTCAACAGAACAGGTCCAACACTGATTGTTCACTGTTACATTTTAGATGAATTTAAGTGGCATTGCGCCACCGTCTGTCTATTGCGTTCCAAAACAGCCGTGCCGCGATTGGATTTCATAAGGGCGAATTGTTAAATTGTTACAATGTAATTTAAAATCTGCTTTAAAAATAAACATTACAACGTTTCGGAATATAATGTTCAGCTTCGGCAGCTTTACCTATATGCTAAAATATACAATGACTGAGGAAGCCTAGTGACAAGTCCATAGCAACCAGTGTTGAATTGGTTATTTCCCATTGTCCTTTGCTGAATGGTCTCAATGTTTTATTGTTTTATTTCATGTGAATACTAGTTTACTAGAGGAGTAACTTAGTATTTGAAGTAATGCAGTAATGCAGGAAGTGTGCATTTAGTTTCCATGCTTATTTGTGTTTCCATAACAATGTTAGTGAGTAAATCTACTGAAATGGCCACCACACCATAACAGAGGAGTGTGATGTGTAAGATGAGAATGCAGAGGTTAAGGCATGTATGTCATGGCTGTAAAAAAATCAAATGGTACCTGTACATCTTTGCTAAGTGCAAGCTATCACAGAAGGAGAGGGTCATGCCACTTTTTCAAATCATTTTGGAGGGTCATAGAAAAATGATTACTAGTGAGGGTAGGGTCAAGTCTTTTAAACCTAAAGGTCCCAAAACTCCTCTGGTGGCCCCATAAATAAGTAACGAACAGTCTCTTATAAACAATTGTTTCGGTGCCAGTACATAGCATTACGTCATTCAATATTGAAACTTAAATTTCAACGTCAAATACCTTCATAGGGTAGCACAAGGCTTATTCAGTGGAACAAACACGAGCGGCATGGCATTGTTCCTGCCGTCCTTGTGCTAGGCTTTCATACAACCTTTAACAGCTGAGAGCGTAACAATAGCTGTAAGCCGCTTTCCATGGTGTCTGACTCAGACTGTGTGGGACAGACGAACACTTAAAAGGACATCAGTTTCTAAGGCTTAAGCTTCACACAGAGATTTCCTTTAGCCTCTTTTATCTCACCTCTCTTTGTCCCCTTGGAGACTTAGCAGGGCTAAGCTATTTTCCGTCATGGTTGTCTGTGCTCTGACATCTAAATCTTATAGCATTGTGTCACACATTTTGAACTGTGCACTTAGAGCTACCATCTGTAAATTGTCCCATGTAGGAAGCACTGGCATGGTCCTTTAAACAGGTGTGACCCTAAAAACCACACCTGATTGCTAAACATGTCAGAAACCCCTCCAAAATACCACATTAAGACACCAAGACCTTGAGGAACACCGTAGAAAAATCCACGATTTGGTATCAAAAACATTTGACATTTGAAGATTTCTGCAAGAATTACATTTTTATGCGATTGGATTGTGAACATTTCTGTTCTGGAAACTGTTCCGAAACCCTCTTATTGTCAATATACCAAGGAAACAAAGACATCCACTGAATTCCCTAGGTCTCTAGTTTGTGGTTGTAAAGTTTCATGAAGCTGCAAGGTCACAACAGGTCATTTACACAAGTTTCAAAAAATGGTCTCATTACAATAAAATGGTTACTATGGGGACTAACATCGTCAAGCATGAATATAACTCATTGAATCCACAAGAGTCTCAGCTTTCCATAACCAATTTATGCAACTCCAAGACCCTGATATGCAGAAATATTCAAATACACAATATTAGAATAGAGGAAAATAACACATTTATACTGAATGAGAAAAACAGTTTTTTTCCCCAAACTGACTAGCATGAAGTGGGCATTTCTGTAAAGGGGATATATTGAAAATGTTTTTTTTCCCTCGCCAAAATTTAGCCTAACTTTAGAGCATTATTTAACCACCTTCCTGACAAGCTAGCATGACATGGATTCCTCAGATTGTCTAGTTTCATATGAGACCAATATCTTCACTCTATCTCTAAATCTGAGCCTACTACAGCCTCTGAAAGACAAAAAGTCGGTGGGCCATTGGAGTGGCAAGGGGAACTGATACACTTGCCACATAAAGCAACACTTTTCAGTTATAATTATTGGATATCTTTTCTTTTTATTTGCCTGCAGTTAACAAAAACTACCACAAGAAATCTTCAAAAAGCCTCCCACGGGAGATTTTCTTTTCTTTCTAATTATTTCCCTCACTGAACAAGTAAATAACTATGCCTTGCTCACATCCCGCAGAGCAGCAGTATACACAGCACACGGTTTACAAACTATCTGCTATCCTTAAATCAGTGATAGGCCAGAATAAACACTATGTCAGTATCATTGTCATGAGTTTGTTCCTTGTGTTGCCTCTGTATTCTGCTTCACATACCTTCTTCTCTCCTCTGTCATCATGCCTGATTAAAACTCTCACTGTGGCTGCCGGAGCCGTCATTCATGTCATTGCCAAGGACAATCCTGTGATTTCCCAACGGTGTCTGCAGCCGGGGACAATTTCTCGGATGGATCAATTTATCTGTGCGGAAACTTGAAATGGTTGCACAAAGCTCAGAAACTGATTTGGTGCTTGAGAGAAGTGACACACCTGTCAGATAAGATATCATAACTGCATGAAATTATAATTTAACCATTTCCAGACTAAAATGTCATCCCTGTCTGTAGTATGTATCATCAAAACAAACAAACTGACATTATACAGATGTCAATGACTGCAGACTCATTGATATCCAAAATAATTTTGAGATGGCTGCAATATTTGAAATTGTATATGAATAGTTACTCTAAAATTGCATACATTTTTTACCATGTAATAAAAATGTGTTAAGGACATTCTGATGGTGGTTTTCTGAACCTGACCACAAATCCTACTTACAGGATATGAAACCAGTACTTGCTGGGTTGAGTTGTAATCAGAGTACCTTCTCAATGAAAGCATTACTTGATTCACTACAAACATCCTTTGCAGCTCTAAATCAAATTTAAAATTAAATAGATTTTTTTCCAGACCTATTTGTTCTGTTAAATAATTATTTAAAATGTAGGTTTATTTTATTATGACAAGACATTTAACTGGCTACTTTTTATTCATTTGTTTATTTATATTTCACAGAAATGGCCTTAAGTGTGATTAATATTGTCACCACATTATAAAGAAATGTGTATTGAGGCAACCTTTTTAGCCATATAGTGCAGCACTAAATGGCTTTACATAGCACATAATCACTTGAATACACACAATCACTTCTGACATTTTTCCACATAATGTGTTCACTCGAACTCCTCAGTGCTCGCAAATCATGGTGCACAAGTACATTTTAAGTGGATACATCAGGCAGTATTCCTTCATAAGACACTACACTGCCACAGAAAATGGATTATGTAACACAATAAGGTAATAAACGGTAGCTCTCTTGTGTTTAAGACTTTCTTAAAGACGCATCAAACCCGCACCTCACGGCCCGGTCTCTTTGCCAGCTGTAATCAGCACACCACATAATGGAGGACGCATGCCTACGAATCAAATGCAATCTGACAGCTCCTCACCTTTCAGAGCAGGCTGTGATTATGATGTGTGCTTTCTTTTCATCCTGTTACAAATCTATGACTTCCCTATGTGACAAAAGCATTTGTCTTCTTTAGTTTTCTAACCCTCACACAAAAAATAAAGACCTGTGCTGAACTGATGGAAAATTGTATTTATAGAACAGCACTCGCCTCAAGTCAGAAGTGTGCAGGAAGTTTAATATCAATCCAAGATGCCAAAATGTTGTTACTCATTTAAACATAATTGGAAGTTGTTTGGAACTAATAGAAATTTATTTAAGACCTGATTGCACACAACAATGTAGGTAACAGCTGTGGCCTAAATTAAATTAAATTTTTCATTTCAGTTTAACTATAATATACTATATTTTGGCTCTGGAGTTTATGGTAATGTTGGGCTCCAGCACTGCTCTGGGGCTTATGTAGGAGGTAGGGGATATTTTAGTTGTAGCCAACATGTGTCCAACTCTTAACAGTTGTTCATTTTTGTCCATCCAACCCAAGACCCAAATCACATTTACAAAAAACTGACTTTACTAAGCACATACAGTACACACACACACACACACACACACACGCACAATTTTAGATGCAAACCTTCCACTTTCTCTGTTGTTTTTATTAATCATTAACAATTGCAGATTTTGCCTGAGCAAATGTTATTCCAACCCCAAACTTTCTTTGGCTTTTTGATTGCTTTCTAAGGATTATTTATTGTTCCATGCACCTTTTCAATGCATATAGTACAGGAAAAGAAGACTGCATGAAGTGACATGCATGTTATTTGACCATGGGACATTAGTTGTATAAATATACTGTAAGAAAAATATATGAATCACAATCTTAAATGATGTAGCTAATCAAGCAATAAGAAGTTACACTTTTACATCACGACTTAGGATGACCCACCGGCCAGTACAGAAATGTTGCCATTTCTCACTCATGTGCACTAGTTCATGAGCTCTCTATTCCCTTTCTGTGAACATTCTGCAACATGATACAGTGGCTGTCTTTGAGACTTGTCATTTCGCATTAGTGTGTTTAAAACATAGAGCACATACAGTTGTCCTTGGTGTGATTTGTCATCAGAAGAAAAGGGCACATGTTACTTGAAGTAACAGAAGGGATTTGTGTGCTCTGGCTCCTCAAATCTTTCAAAACATCAAACAGTGCAATGGTTCATGCAGAAATGTTGGACACACTGCCTTAAAGTGCTCATATTATGCTCATTTTCAGGTTCATAATTGTATTTAGAGGTTATATCAGAATAGGATTACGTGGTTTAATTTTCAACAAACACCATCTTTTTGTTGTACTGCACATTGCTGCAGCTCCTCTTTTCACCCTGTGTGTTGAGCTCTCTGTTTTAGCTACAGAGTGAGACATCTTACTTCTATTCCATCTTTGTTGGGAGTCGCACATGCGCAGTAACTAGGTCAGCACTACAAGCCAGTCAGAAGCAGAGTATGAGGGAGTGCCATGCTAGCAGCTAGGCGAGCATTATAACGTGTGTTACAAAGTGACGCACGTTTGTCACGGAAGTAAAGGCTGAACTACAATAGAGCTGTTTGGAGCAGTTGGTGAACAGTGTTTTCTGTTGGAGATGGTGAGTCCCTTTGGGGTGGACTTTAGGCTTTTTGACATTGTAAACCTATTACATGCACAAAAAAGATATATAACACAATAAAGGAAAGGGAAAAAGCCAAAAAGCATAATATGAGCACTTTAAGTTCAGAACTTTTTAACAATTTGATGGTACCTCTTATACACCTTGCTGGATTTATTTGCAGGACACATTGTGATGGCTTATTTGTACAGAATAAACCAACAACACTGTACTTCCTAATTCATCCTTCAGATTTTTGTGACACAGCAATTTGTACCCTGTTTGATATTCTGCATGTTCATACAACCCTGTCTCTGATTAATCATGTTCCTGTGTAACTAATCTATATCAGCAGTGTATTGCTTATGCAGGAAGCGGTGTGATATTCAAGTGCAGCAAAGAGTGTGGAGGTCGAGGCGGGGGGTGCTTGTTTGAAGCTGCCTTAGACACCAGTTTCATATCCTTACCATGATAATGATATGTCCCATGATCCCTGACTGTTTTATGTATTACTTACCTAACTTAACCATAAAGTATAAACATATGTGCCAAAATGTTGGCTGTCAACATTTAGGTAACATCATGTGTGTGGCTATGTTTTAATTCAAAGACAGCATGTTCATATTTCAAGAAACTGCTAAACTTTAACTGACAACATTTCTCAGGACCTTTACTTTTATCAGAGGCATGTTCTGAACTCTCACAGCCATGAAAGGATCTTAATGACTAAACCACAGTGTTTTGGCATGTGGCAACACCAGATAAAATGTTTTATTATAATATATCATTTTTACAAAATGTGACGTTTGTTTTTGTGAAAACGATGAGCATTAAGTATGATTAATGTATGGTTAAGGTTGGGCAACTAAAAGCATAAGGTAAAGATTAATGTCATACAGGCACCCGGATAGCTCAGTTGGTAAAGCGAGTGCCCATATATAGAGGTTTACTCCTCAACACAGCAGGCCAGGGTTCGACTCTGACCTGCGGCCCTTTGCTGCTTGTCTCTCACCCCTTTCATGTATTTAGCTTTCCTCTCAAATAAAGGCCTAAAAATGCCCAAAAAATAATAAGATTAATGTCAAACAATAAATATTTTAACACTGACTACCAGTATGAGACATTAATTTAAACCTAAGTTTCTCTGCAAAAGGCAAATTATTATCCCCCCCCTTGACCTCCACACCCCCACCTTTTATGCTATGCTAAAGCATTATCTTTGCCCAGAATGTTACTGTTAGTGCATAACGGTGGCATATGAAAGCAATTTACTTTAATTTAAAAGGAGTCTGTGTTTTGGTTCCTGTCAATTAAAAACACTGTTACACAGGATTAAATCTACAACCTAAGTCACCTGGGTGTTCACAGAAATATAGTCTACACCTCCAAATTCACTGACCTTGGGCAAAGTACCTCTGACACTGCCAAGTTCAGGGCTGAGAGATCAGCTGCTCAATTCCCAAGTCAATAATTGGTTCAGGAATCCTGCATTTTAATTCTCTATTTATATCAGCTGAACTATGATCATGGTTGCAGGGCAGCATTTATATAGCACTTCAACATGTGGGGGGGAACAAAGCGCTGACCCTGTAATTGGTGAACAACCATGCTATCCCCTGAGCCACAAAACCCTGAAAGAGAAAGCAAAGGATTTCTAGTTCACTTTTAATTTGAAGGTAATACTGTATGTCACTGTTAGCTGTGGATCATTTACATGGGCATTTTAATTGCATCAATAGACAATGAAGATAGTTTGCCTCTGTTATATAATATTGTTTCTTACTTGCTAAAAATATTTTTTTGTAATTTTGAGTTAACTCAAATATCTCAAAATTCTGCACTGCAGGCTTGTCTGGGATTAGCCTGGTCCTACCTCTCATACATTTCATTTGTACAGAGAGTCTGGCCTCTCTCCATTGACAAGTGTTAACTTCCTTGAAGGCGGGTACTCTGTTGAAGTTTAAAACTATTGGATCTGCCCAGAGCCACTCTGGATCTGCCATAACCAATCGCTAACGTTTGGTCGTGACGTTTGTCATGCACATGTGCAACAAGAGGGGAGACCGACAACAACTATCGGCTTATATTTAGCATTAGCATCACTAGCGTTAGCCTTAGCCAACTCCTTCACCACTAACGGAGCGAGCTGGAAAATCAAACTTTTCCCGAACCCCGTGGGGAGGAGGGCCACAACATCATGGCCACCAACAAAACTCAGCAAAGATTGTTCTTGCTCGGGCTTTAACTTCTGAATATTCGGCAGCATTACTGCCACAACGGACCGAATGGGAGGGCGGAGGGCGGAGCCAGGCTAGTCTGGGATGTGGATTATGGACCTTTCTAAGGGAGAATCACACCCCTAGACCAATAAGCTTATCTGAGGTATGGTTGTTTTGATAGTGAATTTTATTTGTTTTGACACATGGAATAAGACTAATGGAATACATTTGAAATCAACTGACATATTTCTAAAACATGGCATGGTAGAATTAATTTAAAAGCACTCCGTTTCTCCCTGCACAGCTGGTTCACAGGTCCACACCACAGCGCAATTTGTAAAAATTAATTATACATTTAATCACTCTGTTCCCAGTGTCCAAAAAAATCAACGATCAACAAATGGTTCTGGTAAATGTGCTGCCGACACGGGGAGCTGCAATAATTTCAAATTCATATCCCCCTAAATTAACTCTATCAAGTGTTTTCGCCTATCTCACCAGTACTCGAAAATTACAGTATGTGGGAGGGAAATATACTGTAGAGTGCTCTCTGTGAGGAACTTGAAGAATTTATCATCTTGGTTAATGTGCATGTTTTAATGCTTGTGTTCTTATTTTGCAGTGATGAACACTTACATTTTTAGAGAAAAAACAACATATTTGTATTGTGCATGTTTTAAGGTTTTAAGTTTACAATATTTAGTGGCTTTGCTTTTGTGTTTTTGGTTGTTTTTAGGTTGTTTTGTGTGTGTTACTCAACCTTAGTAGATTGACTTATAGCCACACATAAACACAATGGAGTGTATTAGCTATGTGTGCTGGGTGCTTAGTTGATGTTTAGCAAATTCATGTCCTAGTGGACGACACATCTATGTCCATCTTTGTGTGATGTTAACCAGTGCGATGAAGAGCGCTGTGCTTCAAATGTCTCTTAGCACTTTATGATGACAATAAGTTGTTTGCATGTGCTTTGCTAGACTAGGATGTGTGTGTTTTGTAGTTGTCAATGGCCTGCGTAAAGCCACAGTTAAGTGTAGGATGAAACTCACAGTAAAACTGATGCAGCACCTCCAGTAATTGACTGCCTTTTTGCTAAAATGCAACATGCACTGCCATGTTGCTATTTTCTGAGTTTATAAAAAAGTATTCAGGTTTATTCAATCATATCAGGTGATCTTTTTTATTTCAGCTTATCATGAGGAGGGGGATAAAATATCCCACTGTGCTTTTCCGCAGAGTAGAGTAAAGATCAAGTTTAATTTGCCTGCCGAACTGTGAGGTTCCCGAGGACTCCCCTATGACTGATAGGCCATGTCACAGGCAAAGGGCAAGAGGATAAGTGAAGTTGCCTTGTAGTATAATGGAGGCTGTAAAATGTAAAAGAGCTCTGTGATGCATTTACCATTTCCCATAAAATGATACTCCTCAGAGTGGCCGCAGTGATGCAGAGCCACCAGCTCTCAGCAAGTACACTGTATCTTTATTCTGTCATCATGTCAACATGTACGTCAAAGAGTAGTAAGCACTGGAGTAACACATAGCAAGTACTGAGATTCTCTCATAGTCCAGTCCTTTAAAAACCACTGATCAACCAGCAGCCTTTCCTCCAATCTTTCAACTCCCATTTACTTGTGTTTGTATGATTTAAAATATTATCTCAGACAATATGGTGTCGTGGTAATGACAACAGACCAGGTTCAATTACCGGTTGTTTATCATAATTAGAGCCGTTAGTCTCTAACTATAATAAATGAGCTTTGCTAAGGGCATGATGTTGGTCAGCAAATGAACATTCAGCTTCCCTGTCCATAATGTCTGCCATTAATCTTAGTCAGTTCTTCACTCAGTCTGTAATAAAGGGGTCATTTTCAAGGCCACATTATTGCAGACACATCTCATCCTCATTCAGGTTTTTTTTATTTATTTATTTATGGTTTAAGAAGCTTAAACAACAGAAAAAAAATATGCCAATGACACTATATCAAAAGTAATTTAGTACTGCATACATACAAGAAAATGTAACACCAGTGATAGGAAGAAGGGCAGTTCATGCACAGCTTAACTTCAATGCACAGCTTAACTGCACACATACTGAAACTGTCCCTCTGTTGACAGTAGCTTGCCTTACGACATTATTTAAGATTGTGGAAAAATCCATATCTCAAATGTAATTTGTATGTGTTGTTGAGCAGCATGATGCTTCTTTTGCTCCATATTTCCTAGATAATGCCAAAAATAACAATAGAGACATTCAATAAGTCAGAAGTACACACATCCATATTCCAGAGGCAGGTCAGGCTAGTAGGGGAACACATAAAACATACATGTAGACATGCAGTATTTATATATGCTACCAAAATTTTGGTTCCTGACCAAACACTAAAGTCAGCTGTACTTTGAACTTTGTGTTTAGTACCAATTAGCAAATATTCAATAAGATGGCAAACAGGGAAAACAGTATACTGTACCTGCTTCACATTAGCACGGTAACATTGTCATTGTGAGTTAATACCTTTTGGCTAATTTGGCCACTTTGTGATGAGCAGTACTTGGTTTGTTCTAGTCCTGAGGCCTGTACTATGAATCAAGATCAACATGCCCTGGATGTATTTCAGTTACCCGGCTTCAGTAAACCTAACAACCACGGTCCCGCATAAGCTTTGTCACGACAGTGGCGGTGTTTTGCACAGCATGACCAATTGCAAACATCTACCAGAGCCGCATATTTTAAATAAGAAGAGAAAACTATAATTCTACATAAATATGAAGAACACAGACACGGTTTTGCAGGCAAAACGCAATACCCTCGCTGCTTCCTAAAACAGGAAGGAAAGCTGGCAAAAAAATAGCCGACACTGTAGATGTGTAAATCACAACGCTTATTAATGTCACTTCCCCATCAGTCAGGACCAAGATCTGACCATAATTACACTTGTGTTATCCATAAACTGTCGTTGCTTTAGCCTATTATTTCAGTTGCAACCCTGGCAGTGGTAAGCGATCGTGAGAGCAAATAAAAAATATAAAAACATAATTCAAACCGATGTGCACATTGGCAACACATGGCTCAAGAAGCCGATAAATAGCCTATATGTAATTCCCTCCGCTGAAAATCTATATCTTTCATAAAAATACCCATCGGGGAATGTTAACGGGGTTGTTGGTCTCTAAATGTTTTAACTTTTCTGAGCGCACCTCTCTCCGTGCACCGAGCTCCACCTGAAGAACTTCTAAGAACGGTGACGCCATTATCAATCAAGTATTGATTGGTCAGTAGGCGGTGCTTTAACACCGGTTATCTCTAATCTAATCTCCAACATAACCTGCTCCCGAGCAGGTTAGGTGTTCAGTATAAGTAACCACAGCAATTTAACCCGGTAACAAGTGATCCACCGTCGTGATACACAAAACCCTGGGTTGAACCTGAAGTTACCTCGTTAACACCAAATCTTGCTGCGTAGTACAGGCCTCTGGTCTTAAATGCCATTGTTCTTGGTATCAACACTTACTTAGCATAATTGACTACACTTCTTTACCTAAATATAGGTACAATTATTTGTCACGGTTAAAGAACAGGCAGCAGGAGAAGGGCCCAAATGCAGACAGCAGATTGGTGAGGTTAAATAATTTATTGAACAAAAGGCTTATCAACTACAACCAACAAACAAACTGCATTTTCAGTAAAAGGGGCAAAATTATGGAACTTTCTGCCAGACCACTTGAAATGTATCCCAACATTAGCCACTGTTTTTTTTTTTAATACCAAATTGTGGCTAATTCGGGAACAATCTTGCTCTCATATTTAGTTTTTTACACTGTGCTCTCATTGTATACATTTTCATTTAATTTCTTTTTATTTCATCTTTATTGTATTTTTTATAATAATGTAAATCTGTATTTTTATTTGTAACCAAAAGCCCTACTAGGGACAAGTGTCGAGAATTAGCGTTGGCTAAAAACACTATGATACATACATCAGATGACTGTTGAAGTTTATCTATGTTTTTTTGTATCTGTCACTATCTAAATAAAACTTTAAAAAAAAAAAAAAAACACTGCCAGGCAAAACACAAACTCCCATCATCAACAAAGACAAACCGACAACTGAAACAGGGGTAACCAGGCTAAAATACACAGCAACTAATTAACTTATGGAACACAGGTGTGGTGGAAAACAGATGGTGGAAAACAAAGACAGGAAGAATAACAAGACATGACACATGAGGAGAGTGCCATTACAAAATAAAACAGGAAACAGTCAGTTTGAGTTACAAATAATTCCCAACTTAAATGTGTATTGGGTTTATAAGATAAATAGGTGGGGGGGGGGACTATAAACTGCTTTGAAGAATGCACATTATTTTCATTGTCATACTTGTATTATGTTGTCAACCCAGATAATGTTTTTCGAAAAAAAATATAGGTCCTATTCTGCAAGGCATGGATAACTCAACATTCGTAAGGGCCAGTGTTCTAATTTCAAACAATAGAAAGATGATAAGTAACTGGTTGAGCCTCGGGCCACATGACTGTCTCATTGAAATCGACAGACTCAATAGCTTTTTTTGTAGGTCACTACAAGAAAAAAACATACTTACAAATCTTCTAACAGTGATGGCCTCCTTCCATGAAGAAATGTATTATCATAGTGATTTATATAAAAAAAAATATATATATATCTGAGTAGCTCCTAATAACCTTGCTGCAATGAATATTTTTTAAAAGACTATTTGATTTCTCTTTGCTGAGGATCTTATACATGAGTAGAAAGACTAATTCGAAAATGTATTATAATTAACCTTTACTTTTCTTAATTTACATTATACAGTACATTTCTGTATGTCATAACAAGAGAAACTAGAGCTTATGGTGGAAATTGACAAACCTACGAATGTCAAGAAAAGCAATACATAGAAGAGACACGGAGATGACCAAAGTGCTTATTTGATGGGCTTCAATTATTCAGGTGATTAAATAATAGTGTAGCTGATGCTTGAAAAATTGTCTTTCTAGTTGTGTTTCAGCGCCGTTTTCCAGGGCAATTTTCTTTTATAGGCAGTTACCATAGCTCTACATGCAATGCTTTAAATAATATATACATTTTTCAGTTATTAAATAAACTATGAAATATTTTGAGAAGGGTGAACAGGCTAGACAAGATTCCATTCATTTTGAGCATAATTTACATACAGTGCATAATTCAAATGCTATGTTTGAAATATATCTAACTTAATGATATTACTTTCTTTATCCTTATTTTTTGTTTACTTCTTAACATTCATCTATTTACTGTTTTATCTAAAAAAAAAAAAAAAAAAAAAAAAAAGAAAAGATTATTATTAGGGCTATTAAATAGCTACCAAATTTCAGGGTAAAAAGTTTGATAATAAATATATATATATATACACATACACACACATATACATATACATTACAAGTGAAATAGCTCTTGCAGCAGGGGTTATAAAGTAGCCCCTCTCATTGTTGAGATGGAACTGGTGGCCAGGCTGCAGTGCATCATAAAAATAATAGAATTTTTTTTCATTTGCCATTCTATACAACATAATACAATGGATACTAGCCCTGCCAACTAGTTATGGATATTGCATGAATAATACCATACATAAATAAAAAAGGTTTCACAGACAGAACACATACTGTGCATATTTAGTTAGTGCTTTTAGATAAAGAAGGCTTTTTAACATGAAACAAGGGGGAACAATATACTGTATATAAACAATAAAGAAGCAAGAGCTCTCTTTGATCAGCAGAATGACCATCATGTCTTCCCTTGAATGCAGTCCTCTCTCTAACCTTCATTATATGCCATCAAAAATAAACCAAGCAATGTGCTTATCTTGTCAGTGTTTATAGTATCTTGCCCGATAGAACTTGTCTTGGGCTTAGGAGACCGTTTTGGGCTTTAGCAGAAAGGGGGGAGAGACTGAAAAGTTGTCGATGTTCAAATTATTTGGCTAAGTCCTGGATCTTCGCAATCCTACCTATGGCACTTTTAACATGTGTCCTTCTGTATCCCTCTTTTTCAGGTAGATGTTGGTTTGTTAGGGATTTTAAGATGTACCATATACTGCAAATGCTGTATCTTAAACACAAAAAAATTGCAATCAGAACAAGCAGAAGATAAACCGTTAAAATCTCAGCACTAAGCATGCAGAAATAAAGGAATGACCCTGGTGTTGTTAATGTACAACCAATCAATAACCATGTAGGCTAATTCTCTTCCCTAAATATTAATTTTGATGAATAGTCTGTGTGTATTAATCTAATTATGTGTATCATTAAAAAAAAACATGAATGCCAAATAACATATTTGATTAAACTGGACAGTTGGAATATCATTATCATTAGTTTCCCAGAGAGCAAAAAAGCCATGTGAATAAAAATTACATTTATGAGTGTTAAACAAACGGTTAGAAATTTGACATTTAAAGTTTAATTCAGTCTCGTTATTGATCACAAACAGCAGCCAATTAGAAAGTGGTAATTTGGCGCCGGTGCCAAACAAGAATAACTCTTATTAATTGTTCCAACGGAAAACAAGTGCAGCCGAGAAAAAAGTCTGAGGCTACAGGAAAAAGCTATCCTATATTATAGGCCCATTTCTTAACTTTTGAAGGAAATAAGCTAAATTGCTTTGAAAGTTGGTGTGAGCCCTGTGTTAGCTGTTCTCTACCAGTGTCTTCTCTGCGCGTTGCAGAGAAGTTAGTTTCAGCCGCAGTATGTGTTAAGTCTACCGGTAGTGGAGTGCAAAACCATAATCAATTTTGAAATTATATTATCAGATTTTTATTACACACAATGTTTCATAAATAACTACATAATCAAAAAGTGTTTAATTAGGGGAAAAAGGCCATTATGATTCTAACAGGATAATAATAACTACAACAACGACAAAACCAACAGGATAATAAACGCCATAAACGATAAACAAGAATAAGAATTAAACCATTTTGCTGTGTCACAACTAGGCCTATGCTGGCCAACATTTCTCAAAGGAAGAAATCTGAACGGAGAATGGTGCAAATAATGAAATAGGGGACACGCTGAATCTCTAGATAGGTAGATGCTGCTCTCCCGCATGGTGTTTTGGTGGGCACATTTCCGCGCCGTTCTGCACGCTGCTCAGCCCGGTTCCCTGCATCTACCGCCCAGGCCACATCACCAAAAACTACCACGTGTGATTACTACACAAAAAAAGCGGACACGAGCCACAGACGAACTGCGAATGATTGAAACATGCAACATGTGTTACAGGTTGAGTTTTATAAAAAACAAGTTACAAAAAAAACATTCACGAGGCACTTTACTTATCCATATAAAAAAAAAACATGCACCGCACAGTGGAAGTTCTGCTTTCAAATGTTTACGTACGTTTCTCTTAAGTAAAAAGAGAGGCATTATCAGCACAATGTACTTCAAGGTGGAGTGAGTAGAATCTGAAACATTCTCTCTCAGGTAAAGTAGTGCAATGTTTTCCTCTGAGGTACAAGTACACAGTAGTATAGGCCTACAGTTGCATATAAAGTGCTTTGGGGGCCTTTTGTAACGTACTTCGGAGTACAATGGTTCTGGAGAAAGCTGCAAGCAGCAATACAGGAGGCCAAGCAATAGGCCCATTCCAAACAGGCATGTTTTGAACGGGCAGTGCACTTGTCAAATAAAATAACCCAATTCAAATGCGAGATTTAAATGGAGTGAAAACCTGGCTAGTAAGAGCAGAGTAGGCCAATCAAAGTTCCACTTTTGAATAGGCTGCAACCGTGCATTAATTATCTAACAAAGAGCAAGGAGAGATAGTACAGACCACTGACCTATTGATGAGGCGTTTTGCACAGCCCCAATCTCTTGCCTGAGGGACAGTAAAGCTCAGCCAAAGTCTTGTCTAGGTCAGCCACCCAGTTTTAAGCAGCAAGATGGCAGATCACCCCAGTAACTTGAACTGTTGAGGGTGGAGCAATGAAAAATGTGTGTTACATCCCAGAGTTGTTTGTAATGGGAGCCACACACATGTGACTGTCTCTCATTAGAAGACTGAGCTGTCTAATGGCTGGCCATTTGTCTAGAGAATGCTTGATGGGACCTAATGGGCACAGGATGTGAATTAATAAACAACGCTTGATGGTACATACGTGGACAATTAATAGTGCTTAACGAGAAAGAAGATAGATGACTGGGGGAAGCTGCTGATGGACCTGAGTTTGGGGCAACTTCGCCATTGCCTTGCGAAGAGAGACACTTAATGGAAAGTTGGGGACAGGAGGTTTTTAATTATAATAAAAATGGAAGGAAGGCTTTAGAAAAGCTAGCTGAAAGCAAAATACAACTCATTATTTTATAGTATTCGTATTATGACCCACAGCTGATATACTGTATCATATCTACTGTATATTATAAAGTTAACAGTTAGTAGACATGTCATTACATATGGAAGTTTTAGGGCATTTAGTTGCTTCTGTTTGCTTCAATAAATATAACTTTTATAAACTGCAAAGTACAATAAAGGTTTGAGGAGTTAGGGAGTGTCGAGGACAATCATATTGATAGAGGCGAGTGAAGTGCATTACAAAACATGGAGCCCATTCTGAGCTTGGTGATTCAGCACTGGGCTTGTCTCTATCAGATAGGATGACAGACTTATATTGATGGGTCTTGTCCTTGCTCAAGCTGATACTGTACGATGTTCACAAATGCGGGTCGCAGCATTCCCCAGGGCTTCCCTTTTGCTTTGCAGTGCAGCCAGAGTGACAGACAACTGCTCCAGGTAGATAATCCTCCGAGGAGAGGAACTGAATTGTTAATGAGAATCTGAGTAAGTAATGTGGCTGTTGTATTCGAGACAATGAATGGCAAGCACATTTTTACAATTAATGACAAAATGCCCTTCACCTTTCATGAGGTCACAATGAGGAACAATGCTTTGGCCTGAGATGAGTTGTTGCCTGTTCTATTCAATGCAAGAAAGAGCATCCATCTTTGGTTACTGAACTAGTGCTCGCAGTGATTATGTTTAGTGGAAATAACAGATTGAATAGGATATATTTGAAGATAATATATCTTCGTAACCTTTTGTTTTGTATTTTTTACAGTTACAGTGTGGCAGTTGAAGCATTTTTGAGGAATGGATCTAACTTGATTTCTGAAAATCCAATCTACATTTCTCAATAATTAACCAATTACCTGATTTAATCGGTAATGCCTATGTAAATTTGCTGACTGTTTCTCTGTATCTAGTGCAGCATTTAAAGCAGTGAATTTGCTTCAGCAGCCACTATCTTAAAGCTAGTGGCTATGTCTAGCACAGAATCCAATATGTCTTCCAATAAGTTCCACTGAAAAGCCATTAGACCCATAGTGCTCCTTCTATCGAAAACCCTAATGGCCTTCTGTTTGGGACAGGTGCTCCACAAATTGCTTCCTCTAAATGATTAATGAGTGAAGATTTCTAAGAGGGGCGGCCCAACCGTGTGGACTATGTGTGAGGAGTGTGTGTGTATATGTGTGCCTGCGTGTGTGCAGGCACATGGTGGTGGTTAACAGGAGTGTAGAATAGCCTGATAAGTCCAAGACTTTCAGTAAACTCATACTCATCAATCCATATTCAAAGCATGATGCCTATTCACTTCTATTCAACTTATCAGACTTTGGGAACACTTTATTTCATAGACCTAAAACGGAACTAAATTTACATTGGCCCTGAGAGCTAAAGCACTGCAACTTTAGAAAACACATGCAAAGAGACAAAACACAAGCAAATAAAGAAACACTGCGAGTCACACAGAACACAATGGAAATGAGTAAACTATTTCCAATAATAGATTAATATTTATTTCAGTTAACATAGACCTCTGTTAGTTTATCCAGTTATAACAATGTAAGCAGCCCTTTCAAGTAAATTCCTCCTCAATTTTAGAGGTTTACTTGCCCAGTGAGGATACATTAATCTGGGACATGAAGAAGTAGAGAGTTCCAAACACAGCAATTTTCTGAAAATATATAGTTATATTAATTGCTTCTGTGACATCAAGCATAACTAACCTGAAACTGAAGTTGTCTTATCTGTTCGGTTCAGGCGCGGAGCTGTGGTCGGGCCTGGACGGGCCTGGCCCCGCCCACATTGACAGCTCGCCCGCGCAATCAGAAATTCAAAGTTTAGTGTGTTGATTTGTTTTCATTGGTCAATGCAACATCAATGTAGCACTATTGCAATCGGGCGCGAATAACAGTAATGTTCGCTAGCTAGAAGTGTCATGGCTTGATTTTGCTTTAGTATGGCTAAACAACTTGCACTCACTAATTTTTTTTAAAAACCTCGTATTGAGAACTATAATGATTTGGAGGACCAGTCTGTGGATCGTAATGGAACAACTGCTGGCTCTGAGAATGGAGCGGAGATGAACTCCAAACCAATGACCTTCACCGATGCTAACCGGCGGCATTGCCATAGCTCCACGCCTGGGCGGCAAGCCACTCCCTTGGCTAATCGACAATCACTGCCACCCTTGATTGCACCGTCGGATCTGTCAGCTTTGGGGGAACCTGCTACCCAACCTCATCTACAGGCATTCCCGAGTACCATAATTGATGGGAAATATAGAAGCTTTAATGCCAAGTGGTATGAAAGGTTAAACTGGATTTAATATAGCTTGTCGAAAGACTTGATTTTTTGTAAAGCCTGTAGGCATTTTCCTGAACAGCACACTGAGGCAACTTTTACTAAAGAGCGTTTCAAAAATTGGAAACGTATCGGGCAGGTCTGTGAGAAGCATCAGGCTAGCAAGGTGCATGCTTCTGCACTTGTAAAATTTCTCTCCTACAAACAAAGTCATGCACACCAAGGCAGCGGTACTGTATTAAATCAGATGCACGGAGATTCCATTTCGTTCATTGAACGTAATCGACACCAGGTCAGAGTTGTGCTGGATGTTTTCATGCAGTGTGCCAAAATGGAGATACCCCTGAGAGGACACCGGGAAACACAGGAAGCGTTAAACAAGGGGAATTTTTTGGAGCTATTCGAGTTCATATCAAAGTATGATCCAGAAATAAAAAACAGACTGGTTGAACTGCCACGAACTGCCACGAAATGCCACACTCATGTCCCACCACATTCAGGACGAGCTGCTTGAGGCTTCCGTTTCACTTCTACTCAGGAAGATAAAAACTGAGATACAAGAACAGCCAAGGCCCACATATTTTGCCATACTTGCAGATGAGTTTAAAGATGTTTCGAAAACGTGAGCTAGTTGCTGTCTGTGTTCGATTTATCCATAGTGGGACAATCAAAGAACGAGCGCTGGGCTTTGTCAAAACAGCTGATCTGTCTGCTCAAGGAATATCACAGAGGATCCTTGAAATCCTAGAACCACTTGGATTGGACCCTTCTCTCTGTGTTGGGTTCTGTTTTGATGGGGCATCGGTCATGTCTGGGCACAGAGGAGGCATTCAAGCTATCTTGAAAGAGACATTTCCCAAAGCTGTGTATGTACACTGTAATTCCCACAGACTGAATTTAGTGCTTTGTGCTGCTGCGGAATCATCTGGACACATCAGTACTTTTTTCACTGTCATCAATCAAATACACAACTTCATCACTGGGGCCCAGAGGCACGCTCGGTTTGTGGAGCTTCAGAAGGAAATGCATCCAGAACGCCCATGCAAGGAACTGGAAAGGTCATGTGAAACCAGGTGGAGCTCCAAATCAGGATCTGTTCATAACATCTTAGAAATGCTAGACGTGTTACTTGAGACCCTTGCTGAGTATTGGGAGAGAAGCGGTGTGTTTTGCAAGTTGTTTCAGTGCAGCGATTTTGCCACAAAGGGGCTGCAAAGTCCAGCAATCTGCGTGACAGACTGCATCTCCTTAATTGAAACATTGAAAGCCACCCTTGCCACTTTTCGAGATGATTTAGATGGTGACTTTGACAAAGTGCTCAGATTGACGGAGGAGTTGATGGATAAATACGAGATAGCAGCATGCTGGGATGTGTCTCGTGAGCGAAACCTGCCTGCAAAGTTCAGTCAGTCTATTGTCACCACAACATTGGGAAAAACATCCGCTATCAAGAATAATGGTGATCTGACGGCACTCTGGAACTGTATTCTGGACAACCAGACGGCTGAATTGAACAGCCGATTTAAAGACGACACCTACGGAATAATGCGAGCTTCAGCTGCCCTCATTCCAGGATCCACCACTTTTGGCACACAAGAACTGCTAAAATCTCCATGCAGCTTGTATGGGATAACAGTCAGTGATGCGGAATTTGCCTTTTTTACCCAATTCATCAAGGGCAAAGCTGACAAAGACAAAATGCCCTCACTAATTGAATTGTTGGATGCCTGCGCTAGTGATATTTTCCCTGGGATAAACTGTCTGTTAAGGGTCCTCATCACACTAGCCATGACGTCCTGCAGTGTTGAAAGACTTTTCTCTGCTACACACAGGATCAACACTCGCTTGAGAGCATCAATGGTTACTGAACGCTTGAACAATTTGACTCTGTTGTCTTTCGAAAGAGAACTGACAGAAACACTGGATTATGACGAGATAATCAGCATCTTTAATTCAAAAGCCAGGCGACTCCACCTTGTGTAGCTGGGTAAAGTAGGCCATGGTTTTCTTTACATGGCCTGAGAGCAGTTAACATGTCATTCCTTTAAATTTGCACTGAATAGAGTGTTGTGTTGTTGTTGTTGTTTTTTTGTTTGTTTTTTGTTAGAGCTACGTGCTCTCTAATTGTGTCGTGGTTAATTGAGCCGTGAAGAAGCGCAATCTGTCCGCCTACACATGCACGACTCCAGCGCAGAAGATGAGGTGGAGAAATAGCCCTCGGAACACTTTGCACAAACAGTGTTCATCTGTGACATACCTTAAGAAAACAACGATGCATTTGAGGTCATTATAATGTTTTAAAATACCGTTGTGGCTCCGGAGAGCCCAAGTTTTGCATGTATTTCAGCAGCGTTTCCACGCACTTCGTGGATTTCTACATCTGCACTACATACATACATTCTAAACATAAAAGAAAATATATTTCAGCATATATAAAACTGTGATAAAAGCAAATCGATGACCAGCAAAACAAAAAAAGTGCCGTTGGTTTGAACACCTTGTCCGGACCCGCACTCTGAGTGTTTCATGCAGAAGTCAGTGGTTATGAAGAAGTTTGTTGTTTTGTTAGAGCTACATGCTCTCTAATTGATCTGTCCTATAGGTTACAATGTTGCCGTTTTGTGAATGATATGTTCCTGGCTCGGTAGCCATAGCCTATGTAGGCTTATGTATTTAGTTTTTTGCTAGTTTTGACAGCAGATGAAATGTAAACTACAAAATAAGTAGGCTAATAAACATATCTTTATAAATACTTGTTTCATGTGTGATGGGATGTCCCTTTAGTGGTGCTTCTGGCTACCATAACGTAATCAATCTTGGTGAAGTGGAGTGGTGATCAGATGAGAAATTTGGGATGGTGAGGGTTGGGGGTGGATGGTTTTAATGTTTCATCAGGCAACTCTGCTGCTGTAGTATAATTTCCTGGATTCCGGACAACTGCTTTGATTTCGGGACACCCTAGATTCAGGCCCACCTTGACTTAATCCAGGCCCACCCATCTGTCACGTTCTGCATCCGCCACTGGTTCAGTTTATCACATAGGAATGTAAACAATCTTCCCCAGGACACAAAATCAACCTGGCAATGTTGGGTTTGATAAGTAACGTTACCTCACAGACACATGTGCACATCCTGTATAATGCAATTTGAGTGTATCCTCTAAGTTTAAATGTCATGGTCACAGGTCCACAATTAATGAGTTTAGCCTGTGTCTAGTGACTCTTTAAGATGCTCTTTAAGCTGAAGAACACAAGAAGATTTACAATGGCACACATCACTGTGGCTCACAACCAAACCTGCTCATATAACCGGGATCGCCGGCGACCCGGTTACATAAGTTTGGGCCTGTTTCAAATTAAGCATTTAACCACAAAAGTTAAAATGTTGTGTACATGCTACACATCGTTAGATTGGTTAGATTATCCACAATTCAGTCATTCAGTTCTCCGCAATTCAATCATTCAGTTAATTTTACTGAAATCATAAGCACCAAAGCATGATTCATAATCTTAGTGCTAATGAACAAAAGAGACGAGAAATCATGACAATTCCAACCTGTGAGCTGTCCTAAATGCTGAATCTGGGTCCTTCCTGGCTTATTTAAACTCCTCTAGTCCGTAAATTCCAACCGATCAAAAGAATCAAAAGGGTTTTCATAAAAAATGTATCTAAGTTTTGAATATTGTCCTGTAGAGTCCATTGCTAATTGTCTGCTAACTTTGTTTGCTGAACTTGTTCCATCTGAAAGAATATTTTCTCCCCTTCCTGCTCAGTGTTGCTGGGTGTGCTTGATTTCTCTAGGTTGCTGCCTACACTATGGAACCCTCCCACCTTTTTTTGTTTAGTTTTTACCACGGGAGAGCCCCCGACATCCAGCAAGCGCTCCCAGTGTGGAACTTGGTGCACTTGTTCTCTTAATACATCCATGGGTGCACTGAGCAGCCATGTTAGAATAAGCTGTCATTGGCTATCAACATGTCAATCATGCCGACAGCAGCCAATCGAATTCCATTTCCAACAGTGTATAGCATGATAGAAACGTCTGAAACCTTTTACAGGTGTTGTTGACAGGATGGTAGAAGGTATCAGTGGTATTTTGCCTAGTGTGGCATAACGCATGTTTTAGTTATTGTTGTTCCAATATGACTTATAATAGACTACGAGAAACACTGTTTTGAACCATGCTTGAACTGATCACATGCTAAATCAAACAAAAAGAAGTGGATACACAAAGAAGGCACAAAACATAAAGACCAAAAGACCAGTGTGTCATAACAGTGTGGCATTTGGAACAATGGTCAAGATGCCATTTTGAATGCATTTAGAAATAAACAAGGTCACAGGTTACATGTTATTTGTAGACCTTCATGTAAGGAGTTTCGATCTTGCAACCACTCAGTAAATTGTCTTTTTAACCCTGATGCCAAAAAGCACTTGGCTCCTCTGATGCATTTCGCATAAGTGCTATTTACACAAGTTACACAACGTCACTGTTGGGCAGAAAACCTCATATCTTATCTTATTTTATCTTATTATATCATATTTCGTCATTTTAATTTTTTTCATAAATCAATGCTTTTGGTCCCGCTTCACATATGACACCTGGTCCATCTTTCCACAGTAGTTATATAACAGCCTCAAAAGAAAAGCAACACTTTTTGTTTAAGTCAGTATCTTTTTTATTTATGACAAGTTTTACAAATATTTAAACAGTGACAGGTTGATTTTGTCAACATCTTTCTCTAAGGAAAATATCTCAATAAAATGTTTTCATGCCTTTTTTTATTTCCTGAAAAACAAAAAACGGTTTTGGACATACAAGGTTAACACCTGACAGCGACGATGAGTACCTCACTTGAATTTTAGACTTCACTGAACCAATAATACATTTCTTTTGAGTTTTTAAAATTTTCTTGAGTCCCAATCAAAGAAAATAATGAGAAGGATGTTAAAGAAGGTTTTTTGCTATATTATGAATCTATAATCTCACTAATCTGTTCCTTGTTTTCATTTTAAATTGTTATATGTTTGTTTTATGTCTGCAACCATGTTATTTGGTCTGCTGCCTGCCTTGGCCAGGAGACACTCTTTTACTCCTGATTAAATAAAGGTGTTTTTTTTAATTAATGTTAAACTGTAACTTTATAGCTACTTAAGAATTCAGGTCAGTCATCTAATTAATTAATTAATTAATAATGTATAAATCTTGCCTTCGGACAGAATGTACATATTAGCTGCTGAACATAAAAGAAATGAAAGGAAGAATAAACCCTTAACATCATTAGAAGTTCTAATAGAAATTGTACTGTTAAAGATTTTTATTTTTTTTTTAGAGAGAGAGGCTATGTAACAATATCTATCTCAACAGAGTGTTATGTCACAAGGAACTTTTGGAACACCATATTGATGAATGGAAACCTGGTCCATATTTCCACAGTAGCTATAAAACAGCCTAAAAAGAAAAGCAACACTTTTGGTTTAATTCAATATATTTTTTATTTATGACAAGGCTGAGGCAAGAGCATAGCAGTTGTGATACACTATGCACATAGACATCCCCCAGCAAGGGCAGCTCTGTGGTGACATGTTAATGTTACTTGACAGACATTTTGTTTCAGGTAATTCAGTGGAGAGCTACTGTGAATGTGCATGTCTCCAATTCTGAGTGTAACACAGACATTGAGCTTGTGTTTAAGACTCTTTTCACTTTGAAATATGGGTCTCCCTGCTGTGAAACTGAATGAGGGGAGAAGACGCCCACAAGCTGAAGACTCACTCTGTGTGTATGTGTGTGGATCTTTGTGGCCCAGGCAACCACTGTTACAGGCAGCAGTGATTCAATTTAGAAATTGGTGGGCTTACCCTGCAAGGAGTGTTCACATTACGATGCTGCTCATTTTGAAAAAAAATATAGCTTTGAAAAGCTATATTTCAAAGCAATATCCTTTAACAGCCATGTGTTCACAGTTCAGAGGCAGAAACTCTGTATTGCTGACGGATGTCCAAAGAAAAGCATTATCTCTGCGCAATATGGCTATAATTACCTTGACCTAGTGTCCTCCTGCTCAGTCAGTTCTTTGGTGCAGCGACATGGGGCCACAGTAATGGCTCCCGAATCATTTTCACCTTCACCACTGCCATGCTGAGAATTCAAATCATATAAAGAAAGCAGAGGCACAGATTGGCTCCCAGATTAGCTGCTTATCCTGAATATCTCCTCTGCAACCACCAAGGGCACCAATCAGAGAGAAAAATGATTTCCTCACCTATGCTTCACCCTGCTCTATAAATGCCAACAATTGTTATAATCAACATAGAGTAATGAAATATGCAATTGTACTTAGTAGGGGCATTTTAGCTTAAGTGCAACATTGAGTAATTGGGTGGAAAGCACTGTGTTTGCTGGGGTCACAGTCTGTGTTGGGAGTAACGGCGTTTAAGTATAACGGCGTTACTAACAGAGTAATCTAATTAATTACTTTTCCCATCGTTGCAACGCCGTTATTGTTACTGAGAATGTAAAGTGGTGTGTTACTACAATTTGGTTGAATGAAGCGCGAGGTGTCAGGCTTTGGCTACACATCAGCTGCCTGGAGAGAGCAGGGGTGGGAATGATGACACCGTTGCAAATGCGATGATGACTGGCTGGGTGGGCGGCCCTTCTCATGCTGTCTCACTGCATGCTCTGACTACCACTAAACACAAGACAGCGACAATGGCGACGAGCCAGGGATATTCAAAGGTAGCGTTCTCGAACTGGAAGTACCGGCACTACTTCTCGCTCACTGAAATTAAAGGCAAGAATGTTTACGTAACATGCGCGCTATGCCCAGGAAAAAAGACTTTATCCACGTCTGCCTCAAGCAACTCGAATCTTATGAGGCACCTCACATCAACACATGCTAACACGACCCTGGTTGCTGCTGCTAACCCAACCCCAAGCCCAAATGCAGCCAGCGTGAGCTCCAGCGAAGGAGACGCAGCCACTCTGTTAAAACAAGCAACGCTCGATTTTTCTGTATATAGTGTTTTTATTCTTCAATCAGTTAATATAAACATCTTTGACGTTAAAGATGTTATAGAACATAATAGCGTTATAGAACATAAAAAATAACGTCACACTTACTTTGCTGAGTAACTAATTACTTTTACAATATAGTAACTGAGTTACTAACTCAATTACTTTTTGGGAGAAGTAATTTGTAACTGTAACTAATTACTTTTTTAAAGTCTTTACATTTAACGGCATTAAAGAGTTTCAGGGCATCATCACTGCTTGAATCTTGACTAAACTGTCATGATGTCATCATGGCAGCCTGTGCTTCTTCTTGTTCTGTGTGTTTTTGTTTCCCCTCATGTTTCTCCCTCCTGTGCTGATGACTGTGAGCTGTCATCACCCTCCTGCAGTATTTAAGGCTGGCTCTGTGATCCTCTTGTTGCCAGATTGTACAGGTTGTCTACTAGCGTGGTATAGTGGCACTCCTGGCTCCCTGTGTTTATCTGTGTTCCTGGTGATTTAGCTTGTGTAGCTAAAATGTTTCCTGTGTTCTCTCGTGTTGCAGCCTGCCTTGCTTGCTCCTCCCGCCTGCTCCTCTCTCACTGTAAGGATTGGATTCAAGCCTCAATTGTTTGTTGGACTCTGGAAGAGGCCATACCACATGGTCATCGCCACCACTTCACTGGGCACGCTCTGGAGAGCGCACTGCACCCACCACTGGATCCCCTCGACACAACCCCCCTTTGCCACCAGCACAATTATTGTGTGTGTGTGTGTGTGTGTGTGTGTGTGTGTGTGTGTATGTATATGTGTATATGTATATATATATATATATATATATATATATATATATATATATATATATATATATATATATATATTCACGCATTAAATCACTTAATCTTATTTCTTGTGTTTGTCGTCTGCTTTTGGGTCCAACGTCCAGTGCCGTTCCGTAACAAACAGCTATTAGTCGATGCAGGAATCCCCAGACCTTTGTAAATGTTGTCAAACATTAAAGCTCCCATATTATGCACATTTTCAGGTTCATAATTGTATTTTAAGTTTGTACCAGAATAGGTTTACATGGTTTAATTTTCAAAAAACATAATTTTTGTTCTTTCTCACTGCTGCAGATCCTCTTTTCACTCTGTGTTCAGGTCTCTGTTTCATGTCTCACTACAGAGTGAGACATCTCTTCTGTACTATGTTTGTAGTCACACATGCTTAGTAGCTAAGTAAGGATCATGTTAGCTGTTTCCATAGACAGTAAAAAGGCTGTTTCTTCAACTTCGATAAGTTACAAGGCAGGATTAGCCGGGAGACTTATTCTAAACAAGGGCGCACATGTAAGTAGTTCTTTTGTAGATTATGGTGAACTTGTGTGTGTTGTAGCAGTGCTTTGCCATTGAGAACAAGGTAGCATGCTAATGGTTGCGGTTAGCCAGCTCGTTTCGGCTAGTGACGTAGAAAGTTGGCCCAGCTCGCCCGGAGACTGAAGGCAGGACACATTGAGAAACCTGTATGTAAGTTTGTATGCGTGTGGAAGCACCAGAGACACAAAATAACACCCCAAATCCCAAGAAAAAGGGATTTTTTTCATAATATGGGCACTTTAACAATTTAAAACTTTTAAAACCTCTCACGGAAAGAAGTCAACCATTTGATTTCCAGGAACTGCGTAATGAAATGTTTGTGGATATTTATTAGAAAATTAGCCAAGTGGGTTATTGATCCGATTTCGCATTTCTAACTCAGATTTCACTGCACAGAAAAGTAAAGAAAATCACATTTTCCATACACACGTTTCTTTATTTTCCTTTTATTAATTGGTTGGCTACTTTGAATGAAAGAATGGAGTTAATTACACATCTCAGTGGTTTTGGTCTGTATCTCATGGTTTCTTATTAGGAAATCCAGAGCAGTGCACTGCTTACTTATACAGTCATTTGTTTACGAGACTTAATTTGCTTTATACAAAATTCAATCTAGCCAGAGGCTAATCAGCCAACTGCATATCTTGGTTGGACTGCTGTCTCCCCTAATGGTTTCAGTCTATTATGATTGATCAAACATGTTTAATCAATTGGTTGGCATCAAATCAGGAAATGATCAAACAGGAAAATCTGCCAGTTCAACATAAAACCAGCCCCTCATCTCTCCTTCAGGTTGCCAGGTCATTAATCTGCCTCTAATCACCACAGTGTCCATTGCTGCTGCGTCTCGCTGTCAAAAACCCATTAGACTCTTCAGAAGTGTCTGGCCCATCACTTATATACTCGGTCACCCCATCACACCACCAGTCCATTTAAACATCTTGTGAATCTTCCTGTCGCTAGCAGCCAGTGGAGACAAACACTGCCATTGCTGAACCTTAAAACAGAAATAGAAAGCAAGAGTGAGGGCCATTTGGAGGTATGGCATTCGAAAGGCTCAAGGTTGGTGTGCTTAAAAATAACTAATTTGTCATCCGACCACATCTGAAAGCAAAAAATATGTATAGCTGATCTAAATGGCCACACTTAAATGCAATATGAAAAGCGTATTTACTAATGATGTTTCTTACGACTAATTTGCCTGACGTTTAAATGGAAGTTAAAAGTTAAGTTAAATTTAAAATAGCTGACTGGTCTAAAAGTAAGAAAAAAACTCAATAGTGAAAATTGAGCACAATTTAATCTATAAGGTTAAACAAAAAACAAAAAAATATAATTATTATAAGAACCATTTGAAATTGTTAATCACACCTTTAAATGAACAAATCTTATTTTAAATACCGCTCAAGTTAGCTGGCGTTAATCCTACATCCTGGACCTGTCCTCATAATCCATACAGCCTTTTAACTTAATGTTAAACAGTTATATTGTACATATTTGATTCTGTATTATTGTTTGTTTATTTTATAACAATATGTTAATTATATGTTTATATGTTTTAATTTAATATGTTCATGTATGCACCAACAATCAAGGCAATTTCCTTGTAAGTGTTACTTGGCAATACATCCTTTTCTGATTGACAGCATTACAGCATGCTAGGTCGCTAGTTTTAGGCTGCGTCTCATTTCTCTATCTTACCCCTACCCCTACCCCTTAGCCCTTGGCCCTCGAAAAACGAGGGGTAAGGAGTAGGGGTGAAAACATACCCCTATGAAATGGGACGCCACTTGGTTACGGTTACATCATCAAGCATCGTCGCTAGCTGGCTGCTACGTCACCAGAGGCGACAAGTGTTGATCACAAACTTCCAAGATGCCGTCTGCAAGTGCGTGTATGTCGATTGCATGGGTTTTAGTGGTTTTTTTTGCGATTGTCTGCAACAAATCGAAGAAATCAAACGAGAAGAAGAGGTCTACGTCTACGACGCCTACGAATGCTGATGGATCATCTTATGGTATGTATGGATTAGCTGCAAACAACGTTATGTTGTATTTAACTTTAACCGGACTAACCAACACAGTAGCTAGCTGAGCTGGACTCGCATACATTACATGGACTTGTATTATATTGTAATACGAACCCAGTAAAAATCTATGTGTATAAGTATTATTTTGTCGATGTTTTGTACCAGTCCAGCCCTGCTATGTGCTTTGTTCTGTGGGGGAGAGACAACTCTAATCACGATGTGTTTTATTTTGGAGGGAGACCTAACTGTAGCCACTAGCTAGCTTTGTGCTTTGTTATGGGGAATGGGAGACATTATTTTGTCGATGTTTTGTACCAGTGCAGTCTGTAGCATACCTGCTAACCGGCTAGCTAGTAAACTTGTTTTACGTGTGCTGCTGGCCAGAGCAGATAGTAGCAGAGGCTCTCCACAGCAACAGCTAAAACAGCATATGTCAATATAGATGTGACGGATACTGTTGGCCACTCTACAGCTGTCAGTGCAGACCCAAAATAACAATGATTAATACTAGTCTGAAATCCCAATGTAATTGTGTGCTTGTCTGATTGGCCGAAGTAGCAAAACATGTGTTGCAGGACACTGCTAGCAAGTTAACAATGATATAAAAAATGCACAATTTAGAATATTTTTAAAATTGGCTTTGCAAATGTTTTATGAGGTAGATAAAATCATTTGTTAGACCTTAAGAATACACACAATGTGCTCGAGTAACACTGAATGCAAACATCATGCTCTCCTGACTCTAGACTTACCTAGTCACTATAAATGTGTTGTTGAAATATTATGTCAACTCTTCACATCTCTCTAGGGAGGCTTTAAATGACTAAGCAGGGGACTGATCCAAGTTCATAGTTTTATAGAGGACTCTGGGTTATGACCCTTTTAAGTAATCAGATGTGAGAAATAAGAGTTCCTTACCTCCTTGACTGGTAGAGCAGTCTTTTAAGAGAAGCTTGGGATTCAATGTTTATCCCATTTACATCTTTGCTCAACCCTGCTAGATTGTCTTTTTAGGACTCCTGATAGTAATTAATGTAATAATATATAGTAATAAACATGATAATAACTTGTATTACAGCCATGTATATAAATGTGTGATGGTTTTATTTTGTTCTATAACTATTTTATCTTTTTTATCTCCTGATATTTTATAAAACATATATTTTACAAAAGATATAACAATAACAATATGGGATAAAACAGGTGATACATCCAAGCCTAATAGTTAGAGAAAGCTAGTAAATTCAAAGTAAGGTAATGCCGACATATGGTTGCCTTCAGTGGCACAAAGATCTGATTGAATGCATGTGATAGCCCCTATTGATTTTGCTAGTGTGGCTGTTTTATCAGAAGACAAATTGCTTCTGCAGACAAGCTTGGGGACTCAGATGTGACTGCAGTCTAAGGGGCAGCCCTGGACCTACCTGCAATAATTTCATCCACTTGCAGTCTACAGTACAGGGTACTATTCACAATTGATTGTAGTTTATTGCTTATACAATGGTGTTAATCAAGTTTTGTCACTGTCCTGTGAAGTCCAAGTATCTCCAAATGTCAACTTTTAAGAGCCGAGAAAGAAAAGACCTCTTTTCAGACAGAGCTAGAAATAAGAACTCTTTGTTGTTTATCATCAATTAATATCTTTAAAGACCCCATAATACATCACAAACAATGTAAACTGAAATTATATTGTGAATGCCTAACTCAAGAAAAACTCAAAGGTTAAGTAAGAGATAAAAAAATGAACTTTCTAAAACAACACTGAATGATATTAAAGCAACAGCGCAAATCAAGCTGGTCATAAATCCATGCATGTTTCTCTTGAAAAGAACTAAAACCTCTCTCTCTATGCCTTTCGCTTTTGTGCTCAATAATGAACTGGGAACAGATGGTGAGGGCACATATCATCAAGCTGGACTTAAGTGTACCATTTCTGGTTCACAACTCAGGGCTGCCGTCCAAAATTACCAATAGAATACACCAGCGATAGAATGAGTTATCCACCATATTTGTGTTGCTCACAGTTGCACGTTTGTTTAACAAAATATCATATGATCACCTGTATCTTTCCCTAACTATCTGCAGCTTTTCGTTTCTCCAGTTGAAATGAATACACTGTCTTAGTCATCCTTCCATCTGCAGTGACTACAAAGGTAAACAAAGCAGTGGGAAGTGTAGGCTGGTTGCTTGACAATGAGAACATAAATGAATAACATATTTGCCCACCATCATCACACCTGCCACATTTCCACACTGTGAATTAACATATCAGGCAAACATTTATAAAAAGAGACCGAATACTGCTGTTGCACTCGGAACACTAGTTGATGTTCTGCTTTTATACACTCTTTTTATATTGCATGTACATTACAGCTGCAAAATAGTTTTGATTTATAAAATGTTTTTGATTGCAGTTCTTGGGCAGAAGGTTCAGAAATTTTAATTAATTAATTAATTCATTCATTCATTCATTCAACAGACCAGTACCATGACCTAGATGACTGAAAGTGATTCAGGCACTCAGGCTTTTCAAATTCTGCTTTAACTGTTTACATTTAGATTTGAGAGGACCATGTGCCTTAATACACAAACCAACAGCTGTTCTGCTGAGAATACAGAGTTCTCTCAGAAGAATATGGGACTATAGTGTGGATGATTCATATACCAACACACGAATAACATGCTCATTAGTCACTTATTTACGTCCACGACCACTCAAGGTTATTCTTGCTCAGTGGATGCTGAATAAGAATAGGACGGACATATTTTTTCAATTTAGGAATATAATAGTCTTTAGCTGTGGCCTTTTTTAAACTCACTCTGCTGCTCTTCTAATGCAAAATGTTTATTACCCTGTAAACCAAAAGTAGCATCAGAGACATGTCACAAGTTCAACTTAAATCTTGTTTTTTCTATAATAATAAATGTCAATGTTTACAAAAAGTATCAAAAACTATATTCACATTGAAAATATGCATTAGCAACAATCACCCTGGGATAAATTACATATCTACACACACCAGTGCTTAATTGAATTGGCATTCCTCACATGGTCATGATGTAAATGTTGTGACTGACGTCAGTGAGTAAAATTTAGTGAAGGACAAAAACAAGCGAACCTTGCTGTTTCACGTTTGCTGTTGATACTCCAGTGTCAGCAGCTGCAGCCACAGTGAGCAGGTGCATTCTCCCTGTAGACAGCAAGCACATTAATCACATCAGTCAACCACACAGCAGAAATTAATCAAAATGAATCAGATAAATTGTTTATATGCAAAGTAAGATGCAGTGAATTCATATTTATGACAAATGATTTACTAAGGTCTAATATTTGCACATTTTAAAGAAGTTTTAAGATTTTCTAATGACCTGCAGATATCCTGCACACTGCATTAGGAGCATCTTTCATTTGTAACCACACTATAATAAACTATGTTGGCAATCATTTGCACTCCTTACCTAAAAAAACGAGAACACAAAACATGGGAAAAGCGGTGTTCTTTGCATGGCTGTTGAAGCCCACTGACAACCTTTCAGGAGTTTTCATTATCCGCTGACAAATATGTCTTTTCTTGTCTGACTGATGGATCATTGCGAGCCAGAAGACAGAGTGAACTGGAGGTTGTGGAGAGAGTGATGACTTTTAAAGGATCATAAAGAACCTCTGGGGGACAGCTCTGTAGAGGATTATTCAAAAGCGTTTTAATTTATTGGGTAATTCTATGGGAAGGGTTCTCCTTATCAATGAAATGGCTTCAGTCTGAATGTGAGTCCTCTGACATTTAATTTGGTTCCCCCAGAGATTCGGGTTTTAAATAACAGCAGTAGCAGAACTCTCAAATGGACGCCATTATGAGCAGTATCACACATCACAACATCCTCATTAGATACTGACACACAGATTGAATACCCAGCACTGCTTACATTTTGAAATGATACATCAAACAGCGTATTTTTGTATGCCTAACTTTCATCATCATACACCTATCCTGTTTACGGCCATTTTCACTTTGGTTCAGTGCTTTGATCTCAGGCTGTCACCTCCATTACAAGTAGATGGATTATCTAGAAGGGCATGGGTGTTGGTAAATAACACCCCTTGGTAGCTGTTTCTCTTTAGCAATTACCATCAAAGACTGAGTATAAAACAGGGTTATCAACTTTGATTAACAAAGTTGAGTGAGATTTTTCTGGCATGGTGAGGGGTGGGTTGCATGCAGATGTGGAGTACTGAAGCTTTTCAACCAGCACAATAGACTTTACAAAATACACAAAAACAGCATTTTATGGGAGCTCTCCTTTCAGGTCCACAAAAACACAACACAAGAAAGAAATACAGCAACACTATTATTTTTTGAATTAAAGTAAAAACAGTAAAACAAGCTTGAGTTTGTATTTTTCAGAGTGGGCTAATCTAGTCTAGGTTAAATCTAGATGGCGCAGACTGTGGCAGCATGCTGTTATGCTGCCTCAGTCTTCCACAATTACAGGATCCTTTTTGTTCCAAAAATGAGGCAGTTTGATGTGTTTTCTTACTTTGTTTGTCCAAATTATTGTGTTTCTGGCTGGCAGCACATGACAAATGAGTGCAAATCTCACCTCAAATTTGAATATTGCCAAGAGAGGGTGCATTTGAGTGTGTAATTAACAACTTTCCAAAGTCAAATTCCTAATCTTTGCAAAAGTTTTTATCAAATGCTAAAACTTATTTTGGGAGTGTTGGCAACTCCACTATAAATTAACCTTGCAATACTGATTGCTTTGCTCACATTGGCTAATACATGCTTGTTCGAATTAGCCAATTACTAGTACAATGGAACACAGCATTACTACAATAGAAAATGCACATTAAAAAATAGCAGTTCAAAATAGCATTTATTATTAACTGGCACTATCATTAAACTCATTCATACGTTCTAACTAGGGCTGTCAAACGATTAATTTTTTTTTAATCAAGATTAATCGCCAAATTTCTATAGTTTAATCACGATTAATCGCATGTTTTATCACATGAATAAAATTCTATTATTTTGCATTTCAGAACTGTTCAAGGACATATTAACAATGGAAAGACATTCTTACCAGTGTATCTTAATTGGGAATCAAATGAATGCAAAGAAAGTTACTTTATGAACTTGAATTTAAGATTTGTAATTGTTTATTTATTTACTGCAAACAAAAGAAAAATATGTGAATCTGTCATTATTGCACAATTCCTCCAAGTACCTAACCTAACTGAGATGTAACACTAACACTTTGTACTTATACAGTACAAAAAAAATGGTCCAAAAACCAGTTGCCACAGCAGGACATTTGTAGCCTTCACGTTTTTCTAATAAGGAATTTAACAATTCTCCTGGACAGAGAAGAGGGTGGACAATGTCCCAAATGACAAAAACAGTCAAAAAAATGATACAAACAACACAGTCCTAAAACCGTATGCTGACATACATAGTCAATATCGTGTGCAGTAACTTCTAAATAATTTTGATTACTCACTGACGTCCAGTGATCACCGGTTAATGAGACAGCGTTTGCAGCACTTTGCAGCAGTTCCAGTTGGGCTGCTTTCTCCGTGTCATACAGGCTGTGTATGCGTGAAACTACTGTCCCCCTCGACAACTTTTTAAAAGTAAACTTTCCATTCAGAATCTTATTGGCATCCATTTCGGCGTCTCGCGCTCGCCATCCACTCAAAACCTAATGTTAGCCTACTACTCTTTGGCCGGCTCGCAAGCCAAAACAAGTGTGTGCGCATCGTGTGTGCGGCGTGCCTGTTTTGTTTCCAGTCTAGCTAGATCCGGTGTGGTGTTGTAGTTTTTCTAACGTTAGGCCTACTAGTTGTTGCAACAGCATGTGAAAAAAAACAAAAGTTTGCTAGGCCAAAAAGAACGTTTATCTCGCGATAAAAAAATTGACGCCGTTAAAATGGGTTTGCGTTAACGTCATTAATAACGCGTTTAACTGACAGCACTAGTTCTAACAGTACATTTACATGACGTAACCTACACGTTTGAACAAACAGCCATACGGTGTTAACTCGTTATTGCAATAAGGAAATCAGACATAAGCGTTATCATGTTTATGCACGCCAGCTGTTTCCTAACATGGCTCATTGCTGCTGGTGAGTCCTACTTCCACGGCAGTCAAAATACCAGCGCAATTACTTGGTATTTTCCTGACTATAAAATGTACTTTGCCCAGCCCTGTGGTACAGTGTTTTTGTGCCTTGCACAGCATGCATGCTGCAAAGGTGGAAGGAAAGATATGCCACAATGGGAGGTAGGGCAAGGTGTTGCAATTGAAAAATGTCGAGAACATGGCGACTATCATCTCCTTCCCACCAAACTTTGTCACAGAGATATTGCAACTATCTCATTAATATTTGATATTCTACCTGTCAATCAGATATTAAATAGAAGGAAGCACTGTTCCTTTGATGCGATGCTAAATGTGTCTTTAGTGTCATAAAAGCTTTCATAGTCAGTGGGTGAATGACATTGACCTTGCCACGGCAGAGATGAGTGAAACACCACGCAGAATGAGAATGCCCATCACAGGCCCAACTAGTGAAGGGCAGATGACAACTTTGAAGGAGAGCTTTGGGAAATGAATGCACTGAATGGTTGATAACATAGCTAGGATCATTGAAAAGCTGGACAGGACAAAGACCACATTTCTTTCCATTTATCGAGGTTATTTCCTGTGTTGGCCTTCGACCTATCTCTACAGTCAAGTAATTGGTGGCTTGCAATCACCATATAAGTGAGGGATGACATAGAAAATATATTAACTTTGAAAAGGTTTACATTTTTACATGCTTTTGACTAAATCTGAGACATGGCTGACACAGATTAACCACCGTTTAATTTATTTGTTTTTGGAGTAGTTACATAACCTGTTGTAACAGTGGAAACCCTATATCTAGTTAAATAATATATTAAAAACATGACCCCTTGTTATCCTATGCACATATGTTACTTATAATAAACGCTGAGGACACCTTAATCCATGTCATTTTCTATCATGTGTCTTTAATATTTGAATAAATATTTTAGACATAACTAGGTCTCCATTTTAAGTCTCTCACTGCATTTTCTCAGCACAGCTTCGACCCTGAGAGATCAGAGAGATGAGTGGAGTCTCTCACTCCAAAGAAACATCAGCAGCAGCACAGCAGGTAGGGACTGCCAGGGGGCAGATACTGACAAGAGAAACAAGCCCCAGAGCTTGTGGGATAAAAGAATGGGAATTAATGAGCAGGTAGCTGGCTTTCCTGCAAATACTCAGCTCACACAAGTTGTTTGTGCACCCCAACTCACGCTGCCTTACTAAAATAAGTCAGGGAATGACTGAGGAAGTTCACTAGTTGAGTCAAATCCAGTGCTTCAAGGCTATATCTGTCAAGAAACTAAATGAAAAACAAAATGCAGTGGCCCTTAAATTAACTTGTACTAAGGAAAAAAATAAAACTCATTATGTGTTATTTATAATTAATAGTAACTAAGTTCAGCCTTGAATGGCAGGCATATCCCATTTCCATTGGGCTCTGCAAAGCCTCACTTGGTGTTTTTCCAAAAATGAAATTAAATGTTCAACTCCAGCCATATGTCATCCAATCTTTTGGAAAACAAGGAGGCTATAAATGACTGGAAACAGTGGCAGCAGGAAAAATTAAGGGGCTTTGTAATTATGCCTGGAGATTCCAGTACGCTTGAAGATAATTACATAATTAATCCTCTATCGCAGTCACGTGGACGCTATCATTGCCTTACACTGCCAAAGCTGTGTTCAGGAAGACATTAGCGCTGCATGAAAACAAAATGTGGACGTTTCATTCATTTTTATTGTATGAGGGCACTGTTGGCCCAGCAGTCACAAAAACTGCAAGGTTGTGTAGCAAAAAAGTTAAACCTCGCTAGACACATCGCAATGCAATACAATGTCTGGCAGGAACTGCGTTAGCCAATTAAATACATGCAAGCAACACCTGCCTGCTTTGTGATGTTAAAAGGATTGTCCTTCCAAGAATAATGCACAGTTTGGGTTTTCCAGGCATACAGACATTTTGATATGCTCAAGAAACCTCAGCAAAGAGTGTTGTCATGTGCCAGTTCAAAGCCTGAAGTTGTGTGCAAAGGAAATTTGTATTGTAATAGACAATTTCATCTGATATTTAGAACCATCAAGAAGCAGCAGATCAAGAGAGTTTTATTGGCTAATATGGCAGACAATATTGAATGAGGGCATGTGTTTGGGAGTGTTTATGTGACCTATGATAGAACGGCTCTCGCAGCTAAATATCAAAGAAATTAGAAGGATCAGCTTGTTTGCTTAATGATATGTAACTGAGGCAAGTGGTGGGGTTTTAAATCCACCAATAACAAATGAAATATTGCCAAAGGTTCCCACAAACGATAAATACAGAGACTTTTAATTTTGAATGGAAGTGCAATTTATTAACAGCAATATTAAACTGTTTTAAACGGGTTTTGGCCAACTTAATTAAACACTCTAAAACTTGAGCGATGATAAATAAAAGATGCTAATGCCAGCAGTGCTAGGGATGCTGAAGGAAAAGGCAAGGCGGAAAAAATAATTAAAAAACCTCTAAGGAGCCAGACATACAAGGGTGTTACCAGGTCCCCGGGCATCAACACACTCACACGCTGCCTCCCCCACAACCACAGCAAATCACACACAGCAAAAACACTCTAAGACTGAGTTAGGCGGGCACACACAGTTAGTACATACACACCACATGCAGTGAAGGGGAGTGGGACCCCCACAGTCCACTGGTGAACACTAGAAAACAAGGAAAAAGGATCAGAGGGCTGAGGTAAAACGTATCACAAAAATGAGCTCACAATACTCTCAGCAGTACTAGCAGTTGGCACAAACATTTACAAGGCCAATCCACCTGTAGTAGTGTCTTTTAGTTCTACATCAAAAGAAAAACATCATAGGACAGTTTAAAAGGCAGGCAAAACAGCATGGCTATAAAACCCCTAAAATGACAAGAATTTAAACTGGTTAATACAATTTCTACAAACTATACCTTACCGTTTGTATAGTTAACTTTAAACAACGCAGCATATGGTCAACCCAGATCTGGCTTTGCCTCATGCAATAACATTTAACACAACTGCAATATAAATCAATGTTATGACAGGTCATATACAAACACATACATAGGTAGAATTGCATAGCTAAGATAGATAGAAGCTTTTACCTCAGGATATCACTTCAAATGCCATCTCTGTAGTTAACCGAAGCAACCATGCAGTCCACAGGGTCTAGCAAACAGGTGGCTTAAAATACCTGTGAAAACAGTTTAACAGCTCAATCAAAAGGCTTTAAAACGCATTTACAAAAGATAAAACATCAGCCTTGACACATACCTTGCAGGAGCATAACCTGCTCCCTAGCCAAACTGGACCACAATGCATACGAGATCTTGAGTGCTCCCTATATATAACCTCTTGATGCAATAGTCTCCAAGGTGTGTGCCTGTTAATGGAGAGGCACAGGGAGGAGCTTCCCTGAGGGTGAGGAGCTAGATGGTAGCCTTACTAGGCCACATGTCTACCTATCACAGATACAAATTTAATAACAAACAAGACTCTGAGATGCTTAGTTCCATCTTCATCTTCTCAGTATTGAATCATTGTGATTGTGTTTATCTGGTATATGTTTCATAATAAAATAAATGTTTAGTTGAAAAAGATTTAGTTGAAATAAATGCATTAGAGTTCATTCTTTTTTGTTTTACTTTGTGACCTTGACAACAACAGTGACTGGGCCTGGGCTTTCTGATGTAGCATTACTGTTTGACCTGTCACTTTGTGTTACATTTAATTACTAACATTAAGTGTTTACCTGTATCCGGGTTCTCAGTGCAGCCTTCCCATCCTGGACCAGATGCCCCAAACTATAATAAACACACAGACGCACAAGAACATTTTAAAAGAACATCAGCCTTGACACATGTGGTGCTATGCTGTGAAGTGCAATCTGGAGATAACATTAAAATGCTGCTCGCACTCCACTGACAGAATGAGCATGCAACTGCAGCACATTGTAGGTACAAATGGTCATCACCAGGGTACACTTTCTCTTGATACCAAAGAATCCTGAGCATGAACCAATCAAACATACTGTTACACCTCAGTAACTTTGCCAGCATAATTTAAAACAACACAGTCTGGGGAGGCTGGCTCAATGTTGCATTGTAGTTTTGTGTCAACTAAAAGCATGTGATTACACAGTGATTAGCACAACAATCATCTTAGATTTTCCAAAAATAAAAGGGCACCCCTCAATGTGACAGAGCAAGCTAAATGTTTTAATAGAATGCAATTGTGTATAAATTAGAGCATGTGTCATCTGTAGAAAGATTATCATTATAATACTGTTAAAATAAATCTCATATCTAGACTACAAGGTATCATTAATGTCAACCCTGGTGAAAACCAAACAAATGTTGAAATTAAAAAGCTCCATGTTACATAAGCTACACTAGCGGTTAATAAGAATTTGATTCCAATTGAAGCAGCAACAATTACACATTATGCCTGAGCTAAAACAAAATTCTCTCAAGATGATTATTTCCATGATGCACAGCCAAGTCTGCTCCAGGTCATACAACGTGTCCCAGTCCTGGATGTCTGTAAAAGGTAACCTTTTTAGTAAATTATAAGTTGGAACGGCTGATTCAAATTGTCGTCTCATTTATATAACTTCAGGCCACCAGTGGCAGCACTGATTACCCTGCTGCTCATCAGAAATGAAATTAAATGAAATTCAAGCTCAGGCACATGCAGATGTGATAAAGTAAGAATTGCACTAGTGGTCCTCAGAGGTGTAAGTGCAATCCCTTTGCAGTATGGTGTAATGTGGCTTTGTGGAGAAGCAACTGGAACAGGAATCATACATTATTGGTAGGAGGAATATGATACCAGCAGGTGGCGTCAGGCTGAATTCAATCACGTCCAATCGTATCGGTTGCTCTTATCTGTTTTAGAAGCGGCAGACAGTTTAATGTGCCATAGAGGCGAGTCCAGGGAAGCAGAGGAGGCGCAAGGCACACAAATTATAACATCCCATATATGAATGTATAGCATCACACATACTGTATATTATACTGTATACATACTAATAAAATTAGTTAAAACTTACATTTCAGGAGTCACTAATGGCGTTTTTCCATTACATGGTACGTGCTCGACTCACCTCGACTCTACTCGCCTTGACTCGACACACTGTGCATCCGTTTTCCATTGCAGATTTTAGTACCGCCTCAGCGTGGCTGGTCGTTTTATATGCCGGCTCGACGCACGCACCAGCGCACAAGTATAAACATCAGGCCACTTGAGCTTGTTTTACAGTTCTGTGGAGGCTCAACACACACAGAACGTGGAAGGTGTGTTGTTGTTGCCACAGCCAGAAGACACATTTAGTTTCAAATGAAGCTGGAGGCAGCAAAAAAAAAAACACAGCTGGCTAAACTATTTAAAAATAGCGGGTTTGTTCAGGACACCCCCGTCTGTCGCTTTCACGTCACCTTTTGATATCGGCTCAGCTCGCTTGGAACCTCGACTTAGGTGGTACTAAAAAAAGTACCTGTTAGCAGGTACCAGGTACTTTTTTTCGTAATGGAAAACCAAAAAAGGCGAGTAGAGTCGAGGCGAGTCGAGCAGGTACCATGTAATGGAAAAGCGCCATAAGACCCTACGTTACTAATCCTGTTAACATTCCAGTTAACTAAAAGTAACATTATTTTTATTATCTAGATTTAAAATAATTCTTTAGATTTATTTATTTTATTTATTTATTTAGATTTAGATTAGAATGTCATGCAAAAATAAGTACCAACCTTGACAGAAATGGCATTGCAACTGCATTTACTGTACTGTAGGTGCCACTGTCTCTGATACGTAATCATACTCTGCTACAATCAACTTCTTAACTTCTGTAATAGAGCTCACAGGATGCAGGTCAGTTATTCTGAATGGACCCACCACTGTGTGGCTTTATTAAAGACTATGCCTCAACCTTCCATAATTACTAAAAGGATTTGGCCATCAGGCTCTACATCAGCCTCTATCACGCCGGCTTCTCTGTTGTTTGTTATTACCAAGTTATTTATTACCAAGACACAATCCAGCGAGACGGTTCACGTTATGCTCACAGTTATGCGATGGCATGATCACTCAAACCCACACCAGCTTTATAGCAACTTTATTTTTGTTTTTACACAACATTAAATGATATCCCCTCTTATATTTGAGCAAATAGCCCTCTTGCACACCACACATGCACATACAGTAAGCAATGCCCATGCCATCTTGTTGTGCATTGTGATTTGTTTAGATGTCTTGCAGAAAAATATACTTGTTGTAAAGCTGTACCTGTTAGTCAGGCCAGTATAAGGTAATGTTGAAAACATTGTTCTATCTGTTATGTCCACACCAGCAAGGGGTGGTCATCATAAGTAAAACAATCCAATACTAATGAACCAACACATTTTCTTTAATCTGAAAAGCTGTCACAAATCCTTAATAACCCTACTGCTATTCATAATCATTGCTCACTTGTTAGTTAACACCAAAGAACTCTTAAAGATCAACACTGCAGCCCACAACTCTAATTTACACTGCATTGCCTTTTCTAGCTGTTATTGTGCTCACATGGTGCATACTCCTAATTTAAATATATCTTTAATCAAATTATCACAAATGTGTTGGTGCAAAATTAGCCTGTTTTGCAGCATATCGGTTGTTGACTTCTGGGTCCCATTGGAAAAAATTCAGAAAAAAGCAGTGGACAAAATCTGGTTCAGTTGGCACATTAAAAATAAAAGGGATAATAGTAAATGTAAGCTACAAATCAATAAAGTAATTATGTAGTACTTAATTCTGGTCCTGAATCCACTGATCAATGACATGTACCATCTGTGGCAGTGCACACATTCTTTTCCTTTTGCAAATGTGTTACTGTATGAATGATTAATTGTGCAAAATAGCATTATTTTGGTGTGTGCATAAAAAGGGATCCTTCTTTTAGCAGCCACTTCTAAAGTTTCATCTATGTTTTCCTTATCCTCAATAAGGGTATGAGAGTAGAATTGTCCTTTGCTTTTGATTTGTGGCCATGTTTCAAGTAAAATGGGTAATGTGTACTGACACTATGCTAACTGAGTGCATGGCTCTCTGTGGAATAATGATTGGCACGTGTCCATGAGTCCCAGTCAGGCTGTTAGCTGAGTTTCTCCTCATGGCCTGCTGCACGGATGGATGTCCAGGGGGCATTTAGAGATTGTGCCCCTGTTTATGTATTCATGTCAAAGTCATTTAGAGCTTTAGAGCTGATGATGAATAGATGAGAACAGTACACCGAGTCAAGAGAAAGTTGTCAACAGAAATGAGAAGAATATGAAAAATATGATATAAATGACTTGAAATTCTCTCGGATGCTTAGTTTAAAGGATCCACTGCTATTTAGTACCAGTAGTCAAACCCTCATTTTTTTCTTTTGCATAACTCATACACAGCAGAAGTATCCCTGAGGCTCTTGTTCCTCACTCTGCAATGAGGGCAATCCCTTAGTGACCAGCTCTCTAAGCACTTTGTAGCAGTCCCTGAAGCCTACAGTCCAGCTTCCAGTGAACATTTTAGAGCACAGGGTAGAGTTTAGTTCAACTAAAGCTGATGACCTCAGCTCTCTAACCTTCCCTCATTGGCAGCCCAGATATCTCTTTGCATTCAGCATGCAGGAGCTAGCTCCAGGGTTGTGCATAAATTTAGAGATGGTGGATGTTTGTTATAATTAGATTTATGGGTAGGAAATGTTTGGAGAAGCAAGACAGCACTGTTTTATTATTAAGCTTGGAATCAGGTCAGATGAAAAGAGCAGCAATGAAATGCAGTTTGATATTTATGAGTTCTGAAAGCGAAACAAGGTACCCAGCTGTAAAATCTGGGTTATACAGTCATTTTTCAGGACGAATAATACATTGTTTGCAAAACTCCCAGGACAAAGCATATTGAACTGATTTACAACTACGTACCCATGGCATGATGAGTCAAATGAGTCACACTAAATCCTGTAAATACCCATTCATCCAAAAAAGGTTTATAAGTCACCAGGGCATTTCCTCACATCATTGTCATGAGCATGTTTTACTTATTTTTACATCTTAACAGTTGTATAGGAGATATGACATGTGCAGGTACAGTATATGACATATTTCAACATATTTTTCTTATCTACAGTACCTTCTGTCCAGTAATAAATTATTGGTGTGATCAGACCTCCTGATAGACTGTAAAGTCATTGGAAAAGCCTGTCATGCTCTGTTGCTTTTTGTGATACAGCAGTGAAAATAAAAGATCTATGCGAAGATGGCTTAAATTATTTCCAGCAGTCATCTCGCTGTTTCTTGTCTTTCCCAATCCTAATAACTTCACCACAAATAGAAATGTAGTTTATAGTTAATTGGCCTTATGATTGGATTAACAATGAAGAAATGAGATGGGGGTGGCTATAATGCACTAAACCAACGTTAGCTTATCAATCATAATATTCATAATGAAACATTATGAAATGCATTATGCAAACAATCGATCATCAACCTTAGTCAAGCTTTACATCTAAAGAAGAGGACATGGACGGCACATTACCCTTAGCATGAATAACACTTTTAGGCTTTAGAATTAAAGCCTATCATATAGCAGCATTAAATTAGCTATTATAATCACCAAAAGTTATCATAGTTGAGGAGGCACTGTCATAAATAATTAATTTAAATTGTTGTAAAACTTCTAATTTTGCAAAGTAACTGCATGAATTGTGGTTGGCTGAAGAAGACTAAAATAGAATTACAGGAGTCCCACCTGGTTGTTGTGAGACTCAGAGGAGTCGGCTAATTGAATAAGCCAAACACTACAATTGAGTCTTTCAATGTGACCTCTTACAGTCCATGGCACATCCATTCAGATTCCATCTGCTCTGAATTAAGGACGTGTACAATCTCATTTCTGTCCCGGCTGCTCCAAGCAAAACAACTACTGTTGATCAGAATCACACAAGCGCTGCCAAGTGCCTGCATGTGATGAGAACAGCTGCCAGGGAGTTGCAGGTGGAATCAGACTACATTATGGAGTTTTAGATATCAGTGCAATTCAGTGAAGATGCATCTGACTCTAATAATTTAAGTAGGACTTTAAAAAATAAGGTAGTTGCCCATTTTTAAGCAAACTCCTGAACAACTGCCTGTTACATTTCGCTACATAAAGCAGTGTCATCTACAGTCAGTCTCAATTTTTTTTGCCTGTTTCGCTTTTCTTCAGCCTATTTAGATTTCAGCTGCTTCAAATGTTTGTTTAAACCTACATCTCAGCTCATAACTTATAGCAGCTGTGAAATAGAAATGCACATTCTGAGAAACTTCATCACTAAAAGCCAAACTCTGCTCGCGTCTATCAATTATACTCTCACATTGACACCACAAAGTATCATTGACAAAGGGTACAGTGACGTACTGCAACTGTATGGAAAATTCACACTAATTTCTTTGTACAGATGCATTGCACAGTGTTTTTAGTTTGTGTCAACTTTTAACAGACATGTGTCAACACAGCAGCGAACTGTAATGTCCATTTGATGCAAGTAATCATATCACAACCCGACTGAGTGTCACACTCTTGCTTTAGCCCAGAATTTACTTTCTTCCTCTTGGAGCTGAGTGCACAATGCTTTATTAGCATTAGTGTATGAATTATGAATGACCGCAGAGCTCTATACAAAGGCTTATGTTATTCGTGTACTGTATTATTAAACAGAAAACTGTTTTGTGTGCCAAGCTGGAGAAAGGGAGTTGCTGATTGAAGTCTCACCATTACCTTGCATACCATATTAATACTATATAACTTTTCCAAAATATTTCCTGGATCTCTATTGAATTTCACTCATGCAAAGAAGGGAGCTGGCATCCGTATCATATGGCTCATTTACTTTTGCAATGTTCTTGAGCATGGCTGAACAAGCAAAGCATGCAAGCAAAAAAACATTAGGATTGCAGCACTCCAAATGTCAAATGTACTGATTGTGTTTGCTCATTTCACATAGACTGATTACAAAATAAAAAAAACACAGCTATGTTTTAAGGATGTATGACACAATGCTGTTTGACACTTTGTGTGAGAAAATGGTTATCCCCACAGGCCAACACATGAAAAAGTTTCAGACCTAGCACTTTAGTTTATTAGTTGCGTCCTGCTGAGCACACTTAGGGCTCCTAGCCCAATTAGGCACGTTGGCTCCCAGCCTCAGTGCTGGATCATTGGAGTCATTTGTTATGCCTATGCAAACAAAAAAGGACATTTTCATACTTAACTGTACTTAAATCCTAATCCTACAAATTACTTAACATTTAATTAGAGAAACTAGGGCTCTCCCAAGGGCATCTCAATTGCAGATTCCCTGCCCAGTATTACTTTAAGAAACAGTAACCTGAGCAAACTGAGATACACTTATTTTAACAGTTCAGCTTTAGTAAAAATATGTAGAAATTGTTTTGTATTTCTGGTATAAACAGTCCTCTCAATAGCTTGTCTCAGCAATTAGACTAAAAGGCACTTGGGGAAGTTTAAGCTGCTGCATGCCTAGATTCTTTCAGGTTGTCGTTGATATATAATATTTAAATATATCTGAGGACCCCTGAGGAAGCCCTGTTGATGTGCAGTGCGTCTACACACCAAATGAAGAAGCCATCAGACAGAAGCAGAGTGTAAGCTGCAGCAGAGAGAGAGAGCAAGAGAAGACAGAACATTGTTCAAAGTCCACACCCCCACTCACATTCAGACACACAGCAAGTCTGAGAGAAGCCACCCACTTACTAATTTCGTAATTGGGAGCAGGGAGGGTGAATGCCTCTTCGACACATCACTGTCACGTTGGCAGGGATGCCTCTCCCCTCTTGTCCACAATGACCATACAAGCGCAGGCTGTTGCTACATGCAGACACTTGGAGAAATGCACGTCAGACCACATGCCAAGGCAGCTGAACATATCCAATTTCTTAAAGTGAGTTCCCTGTTTTGTTTCACTGGGATCTGATTGGCGAGCTTCATCCTAACAACAAAACGATGGAAAGAAAGCAGAACAGTGCTCTATTTTTAAGCCTTGAGCACCAAGGCAAAACAAAGTGACTGAGCTTTCCCAAGCAAAGCTGTGACCTATTTGTTTAACAATTTAAAGGATAGTTAATGACAGTTTAAACTCTGACTTGTGTATATCACACTGAAAAAAATGGGAAATAGCAGGTGTTTGAATTTACAAAAATAAATGTAGAATATGCTACACAATTAATTTTAACATATTATTTAACATATTATTTTCAAGAATTTCAGCATGATGCATCCACAAGTGTCTGCACATAACCTTATAAGCAGGTTTCTTTTCTTTTTTACCTGCAATGAATGCACATTATGGATCCAGAAAGTACCTTAATTTATGACTGTGTTAGCTTACAGTGGCTCTTAAATCTCACTTCCTCCCCTCGTCCACTGTGTACTGTACAACACTGTTGTGTTTGTTGATACTTAGCTTGTGTCATAAAAGGCACGTAACTACAGAATTAAGTAAGCATGTAAGTCTATAAACTTCCATAGCGTGGAAGACAAACATGTGGAAGATTTTGATGTATTTTCCTGTCCTTTTTTTCAGTTCATTAAAATAACACTAGTTACCTAACGTTACATGACAAACATTACTCAGAAGAAGACAGACATTTTTTAGACAAAGGAGGCATAATCACCACCAAATGATTAAAGTCCCTAATTACTTAAAACGGGATGCTAAATTACCCCACACAGAGCAAAGGCCCTCTCTCAGAAGGTGGAATATATAAATGGATATTCTCATCATGTTCGGTGCATTACTAATAATGATTCTCTGTGGGTGTGGTATACTGCAAATGCCAAAGGGTTAGAAAAGTGACAGTCACACCTAAGCCAGTGTGAAATATTCATATTCTAATGGTGCTCCATTTCTGAGAGGGGCAGGTTCAGATGACAGCACAGTCTGAGCAATGACATGATGCATTCAGCAGTAGTGAGTACAGTCGCACTTCTGTGTCTTACAGTAAGTAAGATATTAGCAAAACACTGCACTGGGAAGTGACTGGAGTCCGCTGTACGGCGGATGTGTCTGTGGTTTAGAATTTTAAAGGCATAGGCGTTGATTTTGGTGGGGACGGTGGATACGCGTACCTACCAGATTTCGTCATGAGTCATTTTGTACCCACCACTGTTTTTTTAAAACCTCAAGCTCAATTTAGTTAAAAAAAAATAAAGTTCATAACACATATAATTCTTGAGCGACAGATGCCAACAAAAAAAATCTCTATCCCCACAGGGCAGGCACAGACACAGCCGTGTTGTGTTGCAGAACTACAAATATTGTGCTGCACAATATGACTGAAGCACCTGCACCGTTATTCCACAGGACGGTGCATAGGCTTAGCTGCCTGCTCGCACTTCAACACCGCTCACTTGCGCTCTAACTTTGGATAAACTTTTTTTCCCTACACATCTCCAAGGAGCCTGGGACTTTTGCTTTGTGTTTGTCTTTCTCGAGGGATTGTCAGATTCCGTTTTGAAATGCTTTTTATTTTTTTCGGAGTTGAATTGAAACTTCCCCTGATCTGTAGGAATCATTCTCTCCATTCAAAAGGATTGTGTTTGCATTGAAACCCCAGAAGCAACTATTTCCACAGTTTTTCAGTGTCCCAAAAGTAGGCTACTCCAGAAGTGTTTTTTTATCCTGTGCAGCTTCTCTCTCTGAGTCTGATGTCACATCATGTCACACTGTCAACATGGTACATGGCTACATGAAGTAGAACATAGTGGGTCATACGTCTAATGCTTTTTGAAAACTAAAGGCTTTCTTCTTCATAAAACGTGTCGGACATCATCACATTTTTGTATATATTCTTATTCATTTACATTACACTGTGTTCCAAATTATTATGCTAATTATATTTTTCACTGATTTTCCTAAATAGTCGATGCAAAGAATGAAGAAAGTGGTCAGTCAGAAACTTGAAATACTTTGCCGAGGTCATTTTCACACCTTCAGGAACCCTAAGGGGGCCTACCAGCTCTCTCCCCATAATTTCTGACCAAAACATGACTCCGCCACCTCCTTGCTGACTACTCCATCCATCTGGACCATCCATGGTTGCACGGCACTCATCAGTAAACAAGACTGTTTGAAAATTAGTCTTCATGTATTTCTGGGCCCACTGCAACTGTTTCTCCTTGTAAGGAGAGAAACTCATGGTGTGGCCCCCATCCTCCCCTGACCTCAACCCTATTGAGAACCTTTGGAGCATCCTCAAACAAAAGATCTATGAGGGTGGGAGGCAGTTTGCATCAAAACAGCAGCTCTGGGAGGCTATTCTGACATCCTGCAAAGACATTCAAGCAGGAACTCGCCATACACTCACAAGTTCAGTGGATGCAAGAATTGTTAAGGTGATATCAAAGAAGGGGTCCTATGTTAACATGTAACTTGCCCTGTTAAGATGTGTTTGATTGAAATAGCTTTTGATTTCAGTAAATCTGACCTCCTAATGCTGCAAATTGAAAAATATAATTTGCATAATAATTTGGAACACAGTGTAGTAACATTGTAACCAGCACTTCTGAAAATGCACTTCCGAATGCGTCTCTGTCCCCAGCACATTTCAAACCAAACTGACGCCCATGTTAAAAGGTGCTAGATGTAGCCCCCCCACTTTCAATACACCCAGGGCCAGATGTACGTACATTTGCGAATGTAGCGTTATCAGCGCCATGGCCAACCCGCAGAAAGGGCACTCTGTGATACTTCAGTTTATGTCGAATTTACCAAACCTGCAGTTCATCGGGTAATCAGCACCTTTCTCCGACCCACTATACCATAAATTGTGCTGTAGCCTTAGTCATGTTTGCTGAAACAAATACGCATGAAGTGGGTGCAAAAGCGTTAGTACATCTGGCCCCCAGTGGCTTACTGAGGATCAGTCCATCAGGAGAATGAATAATGTGCCAATATGCAATTCACAGGGCATGCAAAGATTAATGCTCTTAAAAAGGTAGAAGTGGAATTAACTTTAATGGTTAAATGGTAAACTTTATATATTACTTAATTACTTTTAGTAGTATAACACAATGGTCCTGTTAGTTTACACTTGATTAAGCTCTGTGTGAAGCAGAGCTGTAATTGGGCCTTAAAAGTTAGGCCTGAAAAGGACCGAGCCCGACAGAATTTGGCCCGAGCCCGACAAGTACATTTTGATTGACAGCTTTTTAAAAGCCCGAACCCGTTTACAGCCTGACTGTACACTATCAGTCTATCAGTAGTAATTAGAGTGCATGTCGGACAATAGCGTGGACACGAGCTTCATACCGCGAGCGGGCATACGCACCACTCGGCGGAAAAGGGAGAGAAAGAAAAAAGAGACTGCGCCGCACGAACACAGCTCTTTTGTCTTTCGTCAACAATGAGTAATTTATAAATGTTTTAACATCATTTGTTCATGACTAACGTAGGCTATAGGCCACTATCCAAGTTGGAACAAAGACATAAAATAAGTCTTCCAGAGGCCAGCCTAAGGTTTCACCTCCTCAGCATCCATTTTCGCGCTAATCGAAACGCATTACCTGACCGCTCATTTACCACGCAACCCGGAGCGCAAGCCCAAGCCCGGCCCGAGCCCAGCCCGAGCCCGTGTAAAATGAAATTAAGACTGAACCCGTCGGGTCCTGTCGGGTTCAGGCAAAGATCTTCAGGTCTAGTGTGAAGTGTCATATATTGAGTTGTAGATATGAATGACGATCTAATCTCAATATGAACTAGAACTGCAAGCAGTTATGACGGGGCCCAAGCCTCCGATGCCAGTCGCCCTGACGGGAGCGAGCAAAAGCGGAACCCGAAGCCAGGCGGCGGGGAGGCAAACGTCAATAAATATCGAGAGGCGTGAGCCGCGACGTCTGTGGTACGTCGCCGTTGCAAACGTAGCGGTCAACAGTTCACCTCCCTGCATATACAGACTACCTTTAACAATGATATACAAATAGGATTGGAGATGAAAAGTTCAACTGACACGTTACCGCAATCAGCTTCGTGGGAAATGAAGAATCAATGCTACCGACATAACCAATCACACTATGACAGACTCTCTACTTAGCACCAACTGCAATGTTTAATTGTAAATGAATGTAGCCTACTGGCAGTCTGGCACACGTGGGTGCTCAGTATTTTCATCTGCACCTATGAATGGTGTTGATTTTTAATTGAAAAAGTGAGAGAAAAGAGTTGCATTTGTCCACTGAAGGTTGTAGAAACTGTGGGTTAAGAAGTTTGTTTATTGTAAAAAACCAGGGGAGCACACAAAAACAAAAAACAAAACCAAAACCTAACGGTAGGAGGGAAACATCAGTAAATATTGAGAAGTATGAGCTGCAAGGTCTGTGGTACATTTCCATTGCAAATATGCCATTAACATAGATTGAGTAAAAGGGCCAAAACTTGTCTACGTTGATTATAGCGCCCCCCTAATGGCCGATCTTCGCCAAGTTTGGTAGAGAGCCTCCGAGCAGCATGCCGAACAAGCATTACAAGTTTCGTGTTGATTGCATTTACTGTGGCAGAGATATTGCAATTGCAATTTTCCCATTTCAATGCATTGAGTTATTGGCCAAAACAAATAAACGTTGCTTATAGCGCCCCCTAAAGGCCGATATTCGCCAAATTTGGTACAGAGCATCGCAGTGGGATGTTGCACAATGATCTCAAGTTATTTGCTGATAACATTTCATTTGGCCGAGATATGATATGATATGTGTGTGGTAGCTAGCTAGGAAAATTAGTTTGGTCGTCAAATGCCCATACTTTAATGTAGCAAAATTCTTTGAGGAACTTTTGGTCAGGTCCATCTGGAGATGCTATCTACCAGGTTTCGTGCATTTTGGTCGCACGGCCTAGGATGAGTTTGAAAAAGTTGGTTTTGCGCATTGTGCGATATTGCAAAAAAACTTTGAGCAGAAATGGGCGTGGCCTATATCATGTGATTCAGTTTGATTCAAGGAAGACGTGGATGTAAGGTTTTCTAATGTGCAATGTGTAATGTGGGAGTTAAAGGCAAAAAAACATTATTTTTCTTCCACTTTGACCCCTCAGTACCCCACTCTAGGGTTGGCCTCAGGAGTGGCCCTAGATGGTACCCAACACATTTTGTAAAAATGGGATGAGCCGTTCTTGAGATATAAACTTTTTGTACTTGTAGCGCCCCCTAGTGACCAATTTTCTTAAACCGTGTGGGGGACCTTCAGAGCGTCACGGCAAACAAGAATCTAAAGTTTGGCGTTGATGTCATTTATTTGGGCCGAGATATGGCAAAGTTGGTGTTTTCATAGTTAGCTATACAAATTTGGTTGTGCGTAATATGCGCAATTTTTATCCTATCCAAACTATTTTTATTAATTTTTTGTCCAGCCCTTGTCGAGATGCTACCTGCCAAATTCCGTACCGATTGGTTGCACGGTCTAGGAGGAGTTCGAAAAAGTAGGTTTTTGATAAATTGCGATTTTTCACGCATAAAAGTTTAGGCAGAAATGGGCGTGGCCTATATCAGGAGATTCAGTTGGATCCAGGGAACATGTGGATATATAGTTTTTGAATGTCCGGTGTACGGTGTGGGAGTTATAGGACCTGCTATAGCGCCACCTAGTGGTGGAAGTGGGTGAATTGTTGCGCCTGAGGTCCTTGCGGAGTTTCGGACCAGTCCTGAAAATGGCTACCCCCCACCATGTACGTTTAGGCTGTAGTCTGAGTTTTAGGCGGAGAAGAATAATGATGATGATGATGATGATTAATCCTTACAAAAACAATAGGGTTCCACAGCCCTGCTGTGCGAACGGCGTAGCTCTTGCTACCGCCAGTTCTTGCAGACTCGGGCTGGGACCCCTAATGATGATGATTAATCCTTACAAAAACAATAGGGTTCCACAGCCCTGCTGTGCGAACGGAGTAGCTCTTGCTACCGCCGGTTCTTGCAGACTCGGGCTTGGACCCTTAAAAATAAGACCTATCATTGAATTATATACCTGTCATTATATTCCATCATTTAGTTCTAGTTACAAGCCTTGTGGCAGCATTTTAGCTTGGCTTTCTGATTGAGGCAGGTCAAATGAGGACTGCAATTATCAAGACTTGATAAAGTCATGTGCTTTACATTCGACAGTGTCTTTAAAAAACAGCATAGGTCAATTTTATGCACTCTTGTAAAAAAAAAAAAAAAAGAGAGAAAAGAATGAGCTATTACATGATAATTGAAATTTGAGTTGGGATTAAATGTCACACCAACATTTTTTGTTTCACATTTAAGCGGAAATGTAAAATTCTAGATTTGCTGTAGTGTGAAATTTGGTGCTAATAAGAATCTTTCTTATCAAAGTATAATTAGTAGAATTAGCCATAGACTTTTGTATAGAAAGTATTGTGCATGTAAGGTATAATTTTGTACAATTGACATAGAAATGAAATAGGAGACCATGGCAGCAAATAATATTGTCCAGAGGAAGCATGTGGAAAATAAAAGCACCCGAAATTGACCTTTTGAGGCACTTTATTTTGTTTATAGAAAGAAAAACCTGTCAGGAGTGGCAGAGAAAGTGAACAGTTTGCTGGTGTTTTCAGTGATATAAAGTTCAGTAATGACCTCTGTTTGTACTTATGTGCTAACACTGATATTAATTTCAAATAAGAAGAGAGAGAGAAGTCAGAGAGAACCACATCAGTAACCACAAGACTAGACATATTGAGACCTTCTGTTATCACTAGGTCAAGAGTGTGTCCCCTTTTGCGTGTGGGCTCTGACACATGCTGGGTCAGCCCATTGCTATTGTCCTGGCAGACTGATCTCACTAAGTGGCGTATGTATGACACACTAATTCGTATGCCATTGACCTACATTACATGTGAATCATCGCCATAGCGAGTACTATGAAAGGACAGAGGTTGGTTGGGGGGGCAGCTGGGTAAAACACAGGACTTTCACCCAGGATAGCTGGGATTGCGTCCCGCATGTGGTGTTTATCAACTGTTTTTTTGTTTTTTTAATAAAGCCTTCCCCAATGTTCTTTTCCTAAACTCAACTGTTTATTGTTTTCCTAAGTTTGTCACGTTGGTCACCGTCGTGTTTTTGTCATTTTTTAGTGTTACTAAAGCCTTTCCCTAAACCCAACCTTTTTGTTTTTTACGCCACATGGTGTGTATGTTTACATCTGCTGTATACAGTGTAGACATACACGTGGATAGCTCAAAATGCGTACAGATAACACGCCATTTGGCTTTAGGAAAGTGGCGTGTATGTTTACGCAAAGTCATGCGGGGTTGTCAACATGGATGTTGAATTCACCAACAATAAGAGGTACAGGAAGCATAAATACAGTATCTGATAAGGGCAGAGGTATAGAGACTATATTACCAATAGTTTAAAATTAATATACTGCAATGAGGGGACTGGCAGGAACAAACTAAGAGAGTGATTTCAAACTACAAGATATACAATGACATATTCATATACAGATTATTTAATGCGCACAGTTCTAACCAGTACATCCAGTTTTTCGGCCTTTTTTTGAGATTGTTGTGGCCAAAAATGCCTGATTTTGCGGGAGCTTTTGTAAAAAACTGCGATAAAAGTTGCAATGTCTTAAAAAAAAGGAAACTTGTTTTGGGGAGAATAAAACTACTCTGGGCTGAGTTTTCACCTTACCAAAAAGATGCAGATGTTGGTATAATATGGAAAAAGGCTGGTGGATGTAAGACAAAAAATAATAATTTATTGAATTAATCAAATTTGAACATTTCTGTCAATGGCTTGTTGGTCTTTACACTGTAAGTTAATTTACTATCCTGGCCTGGGCTGGGGCACACATTCATATACGGTTTGATAAAGTACTTATTGGACTTTAACTTATCATTGCACTTACAAAAACTAGTGTAACTGTCCTCAATTTAGGTCATCTCAGTTTTTTACAGCATTCACCGTGTGTGTTTGTGTGTGCGCGTCAGTCGCGGGGGGAACTGAGCAGCAGCCCCGCCCTCTGCAGAAAGCTGACAAGAAACAGTAGCAGCTTTCAGCGACTTTAGAGTGAAAAATCGTTACAGCGGACTTTGATGTTAAAATGTATACAGGTTGTAGGTCTGAAATGTTTTGCATGGTATTTCGCTGTACGTTTTGTTGGTAAATGTGAGATGTTCGAGTCACACACGTCTCGTCTTCATATCAGAAACAAGGACATTCATTTGGCAACATAAGTGTGTTACGTCAACCCGTTCTCACTCCCGCTTGGTCAGTGGCTCTCAGAGTGAAATACTGACACAAAGTCTGGAACGTGGGACTGCTGTGATTGGTTGAAGTTGCGAGAAACTCCAGTTATTGGTCAATTTTGCGGTGATTGGACAAAATTGAGAGCCACACTAAATTCACGGTGATTGGTTGAATTCGCGTGAATTGTTGCGATCGCAACATCACAAATTCCTGGAGGGACTGGCTAATGCAAAGGCTTTTCTATAATCAGTAGTTTTTAAATCCAGCTATTATAGAAAAGAAAGGTTTTCACATTGCTCACTCTTCAGATGGAAAGAATGACACTAACATTTGGAACGCAACTTTTGGATCACACCATCGCAGATCCCTTCTGTGAGGCTGCATGTTGCACGACACAACAGATATAGCTCAGGGCGGACTGATTATGTATTACAGAGGGGAAATAAAGTTGCCAGACTGGCTGGATTTTACACACTAGGGATCTTTAGGTGCAAGGACTCATTGGCTTTCAGGAGGATTCATGCTTGATCTTGCCTTCTCAGCACTTCCCCTATATCCATCTCAGTGCACTAGTGTTGTTACATTCATAGAGTGTTGTCATGTTGAGGCACAGTCACAACCAGTAAATCCAGTCACTTGAAAATTAGAATTGTTTACGTGAAATTTTGAAAACCGAATTAGTTAATTGCATTAATGTAGGCTATGTGCTGCATATTTGTTGAGAATAGTACAGACAAGGTTTTTTTACATGTTCGAACCCATGTGTAATTTTAGCAACACAATCAAACACACACTGTCTCCTCTGCTCAATGTGTGTGTTTGTGTACTTTTTCAAAGTCTCTTCTCTTCAGTGACAATTCTGTGTGGTTTTACCACTGCCTGCTGTGGTACATGTGCAGTCCTTGGTAGTCCTGATCACCAGACTTCAATCCAAACACTTCTTTGATGTTCCCAGACATGTCGGACCATGCCTCGAAATGAGTGGAACAAACACGCTGAATCAGATGACTGGTGCCTCTGTGAATATTAAAGGTTGCTGAAGAAATGTCAGTGCAGTTTAAATTACGCATGATCTGATAAATGGAGCTGCTTTGTTGACATTTCAGCCTCCCCAAGGTAAGTCTAGCAAACATGATAATGTTTTTCAAGATCGCACAGATTTGTTTTGTGTTTGTTAAAGCAATCCAGTTCATCTTTATTGGCAACCAGTTGGTATGCATCATTGATCAAATGTATCTCCTTTACACAGGTCTTGACATTAACTTTTTGAGGCACTTGTCCTTTGGACAAGTACATTTACGTTTCACTTGTCCATGCACAATAGTCACATGTCCTGGTAAAGATTTATTATTTTATTAAAAAAAATAGTTTTTTGCTAATGCAGAATTAGAACAAACCGTTGAAAGCATCCAAACACTAACAACATTAATAAAATTCAGTTGAAACACTAGAAGAAACAAACATGTCCCAAGAATAGATTTCCCTTTCAACAAGAAAAAAGGATCTCCAGACTCCATAATACAAAGTAATACTTTACACGCCGGTGTGCAGAAGTTAATATATTGAGATTCTAAGTCAATATTTTAAAGTTTCTCATTACTTTCAGATTCCTAGTCAATATTCTAAGATAATAAGTCAATATATTGAGATACTAAGTCAATATTTTAAATGTTCTCATTGCTTTGAGATTCTTCATCAATATTTTGAGATATTAAGTCAATATATTGAGATACTAAGCCAATATATTGAGATTCTAAGTCAATATTTTAAATCTTCTCATTACTTTGAGATTCTTAGTTTATATTCTGAGATACTGACAATATATTGAGATACTAAGTCAATATTTTGACCAGAGGTAAAATAATTTTGTAGACATAACAATGGAGTTTGCCACTAAATATTGGTGTTAAATGTTAAAAATGTTTTTTTTATACAATTTCACTTTCTACCTGGCAGAGGCTGATTTACCAAGGGATCCTTTAAAAGGTGTAGCTACTTTACAGTTGATTATTAGCTGATATTTAATCCGGCAAGTCGCGGAGCTGAGGTTTTACAATAACTGAATAGTAGTAGTAACGTTACGAGGCAGAGAGCCGGTCGCTAAATGAGTCAAATTAACTTCATGCTTCATCCACACAAAGCATATTGCTATCGCCACGAGTGACAACTGTATTTGGCTCTTTTTCTGTGAACGATGTGGCGAGGAGGTATCGTTAAGGTGGAGTTAACAAGCTAATGTTAGCCAACTTATGGTGCGTTCCATTATTCTCAACGAACCGACTCGGACCTCGGATATGACGTCACTTCCACACTTCAAGCGTTCTGGTATGTTTTGCATGTCCGAGTCGTAGAAAAAACATGGACGCCACCCGGAAAGCTGTTGATATGGTAGCACTGGCCGAGTTAGCAACGCTAGCCACGTTAGCAAACAAGGCTTCATTCAATATTGCACTCACAACAAGACTAATTCCCATACCCACAGGCAGTGATACGGACGCAGTAAGGTATTGCAGTAATACGAGTGATTAAAATCTTCATTTAAACAGCCAAAGCGGTCCAAAAACAATTACAAAAATTCATACGTAAAACATAGACACTATATAAGAAGTCACACAGGGCGCTGCCATCTTGGAATCCGTATCGGAATTCTTGCTCGGTGTCCTCACGGTTGTCCGAGTTCCGAGCTCGGAAATCCGAGGAAAGGGGGCGTGTTGGTGCGTGTTGCTAGGCAACGTCTGTCTTCCTAGTCGGAACTCCGACTCGGATAAATAAGAGAACGCACCATAACACCGGCTGGCTCGCCGTGCTTTCATGCTGCATCGCTTACAGAGAATGAGCTGAACAGCGGGCTGGGTCTAACGTTAGCGGTCCGCTGCCGCTGGGTCCGCTGTACCGGATTGTGGGGAAATAATGTATTCATTTCTAATCGGTAACATAGACGTAATGAGTGGCACATGACGTGAAGTAACATGGCATTTTATTTTGTTTGAGTTTTAACTTGTCCAGTGGGGCAAGTACATTTCTCTTCCACTTGCCCTACAAAAAATCCACTTGTCCCGTACAAGCGGACAAGCCTTAATGTCGAGCCTTGTTTACATGTAACATAAAAATCACCCCTTCAGTGACAATAGCCTGTGAGAAACACATTTTTACGAAATTACCACTATGGTAGTAACAATGTTTTTTCACTTGGTAATGCTAATTGGAGAGATTTGTATTTATTTATTTTACTTGAGGCTGTTATTGACCTTTTGAGGCACTTTATTTTGTTTATAGAAACAAAAACGTGTCAGTAGTGGCAGATAAAGTGAACAGTTTTCTGGTTCATTTAGTAATGATCTCTGTTTGTACTTAAGTGCTACCACTGATATTAATTTCAAATAAGACACAGTAGTGGTCAGAGAGAACCACTTCAGTAACCACAAGACTAGACATATCTAGGCTGTTTTCCTTGACAGTTCTATACATTTGATAAAGTGCAAAAAGTCAAATTGGGTGCAGTCCACAAAAAGCTGTTTGAGACCACCTCAAGATGGTTGGTTCACTTCCTGTGAGATCTGGTGCAATCCGCTTGAATGTGCACCAAATCTTAAAGTGCCACTACACACACTGGCTGTTGATTAACATGGTTGGCTGTGTCTTATTGTTATCATCCACCGTTGTGCACAATACCTGTATGTGTCACTATCATAGATCATTAAAACCCCAACAACACTCTTCGACCTTTGTGTGTGAATGCATGCACAAAATGTTCATCAAGTGAAAGCTTCCGAAAGCATTAACATGAGAAGCATGTAAAGTTGTCAATGTTTACAAAAATTGCACATTTCATGGATGTCATGGATGCAAGTTGTGCAGTCGATTCATGTTTAGAATAATTCTCGTGTGAAAAAAAAATACCGGCAGTAATCACTCCTGCCAATAAATAATTAAAGAAAGCAAACTGAACCGCAGTTCAAATTCCAAGTAGGCTACTATATTCCAACATGACACAAAACACTAGCATCTGCAGTGTATTGTCACTTTTCATAGCATTGCCCTCTATTGTTTAAAATGAAAGGGAATAGAAAGTGAATTATGAAAGACACCGATATTGTTCAACAAACCTGTGAATCCCCCTTGGACACATCATCATGTTAATTCTGGGCTTATTAGGCAGCAACATTCTGTTTTCTGTTTTACACAGTCTTAGAACACAAAAATAATTACCTTTTTTATTAAAATAAAATGTGATGTGATGCTTTCCAATTTTTAATTACACTTTGAGGAACTTCCTATAAAAAGCCAAATAGAAAGCGTTTGATCGGACTATAAACTAGTGTCATCACCTGTGACTCAGGGATGATCGCTCCCTTTGTTTGTATGATGTCTCTAAATTATCACCTATTGTTAAATAGTGAATCACTGCAGCTTCCTCAGGCTGCTGGCATGAGCAAAAAAATCAGAGCTGATGTAGCCAGCCACTCCTCATTATCCTGTAATTACTAGCCCAAGGTGAAAAAGGAAAAACCTCACCTCGGACACACACGTACACAAACACAAGTACACACTCTGCCATAATTTCCAGACAAGACATTGCATGCAATAAAACTCATTCATGTCTGACATCAGCAGTAACACCTCTTCCTAGCCTTAAGCATTGTCTATTTCTGAGCTCCTATAACAAGCTATGGTGAGAGTGTTGTTTAAATTCCAAATTGTCGATAAGTCCATCAGCACCTGAGGCCTGTACTACGAATCAAGATCAACATGCCCTGGATTTCTTTCAGTTATCCGGCTTCACTAACCCTAACAACCGCGGTTTCCCAATCCAGCAGCGCACGCGTTCACATAAAAGAGGCAGTGTTTGCGCACCACGACCAATCGCAAACATCTACCAGAGCCGCATATTTTAAACAAGAAGAGCAAACTATAATTCTACATAAATATGAAGAACACAAACACGTTTTACAGGCAAAATGCAGGAAGGAAAGCTGGCAAAAAAAGCTGACGCTGTTTTACGTAAATCACAACACTTATCCTATCAATATCACTTCCAGTGGTGTAGTCTACGTGATAGTAAGCTCCAGGATTTCTATATAGGCTACCCACTTAAAAATGCCCAATGACACGTAACAACATAGGCTACTTTCCATTATATTTTTGATAAATTTTTAATTGTCATCCGTGCTTTTTTCTTAACATCTATAGGCTGAATAAAGGTATTTTTACCGTAAATTGGTGCATTAAAGTGTATCGGAATGCAGGAAATGAAGTCGTTGATGCTTAAAACTTTCCTGGGGGAGGACACCCAGGCCCCCCCACCATGATATGCCCCCTTCCTCCCCCAAAGGCAGATTCTGGCCAATATACAGTAGGCTACAGTACACCCACTATAATAGTATACATTAGACTACAATGGTCACTTCCCCATCAGTCAGGCACAAGATCTGACCATAATTACACTTTTGCTTTCCATAAACTGTCGTTGCTTTAGCCTTTTATTTCAGTTGAAACCCTGGCAGTGGTAAGCGATCATGAGAGAAAATAAAAAAATATCAAAACATAATTCTAACTGATGTGCATATTGGCAACACACGGCTGAAGAAGCCGACAAATAGCCTATATGTAATTCCCTCCGCTGAGAAATCTAAATCTTTCATAAAGATACCCATCAGTGAATGTTAACGGGGTTGTCGGTCTCTAAATGTTTTAACTTTTATGAGCGCACCCCTCCCCCCCTCTCTCTCTCTCTCTGCGCGCCGAGCTCCACCTGATCTTCTAAGAACGGTTACGCCGTTATAAACCGAGTATTGATTGGTCAGTAGGCGGTGCTTTAACACCGGTTGATCTCTAATCTCCAACTTAACCTGCTCCCGACCAGGTTAGGTGTTCAGCACGAGTTACCACGGCGATTGAACCCGATAACAACTAATCCACCTTCATGGTACAGAAAACCCTGGGTTGAACCTGAAGTTAGCTCGTTAACGCCAAATCTTGCTTCGTAGTACAGGCCTCAGGTGTCTAGTCTAGTATGAATATTTGTTTTATTTTGAAATCCATGGGAAATACTAATGATAATGATGATGATGATGATGATTGTAACGACGACCATGATGATGATGATGAGTGTGAAAGCGATTACATCATACACAGTTGGGATATGGTGCACAGCGGTTTTCCTGCTCTGCTGAGTTCTATTTGTCTTATTGTGATTGCTACCCAGCACAGATTCCTGAAACCACAAAGCATGTGCTTAATAGCATTTACATGGAAAGGAAATGTATAGGCAAAGAAAACCAAGAGCCAACATTTCAAGCAGACTGCACAACATCCCTTATCGAAAGGTGAACAGTTGTCAGTCAAAGATGCTTCCCAGTGTCTTTTTACTTAAGGTTAATGACTGAGGTGCATTTGATACTGCTATTTTAGGGATTTTGTCAAAATAAACAAGACATTTTAGCCTAGACTCATCTCAGGGACAAAGACTACGTCTGGAGAATGACATTCCCAATGTATGTGAGGGCCATTGGTCCATGGTGCCTCATGGTAAGTAGGCTGTTTTGGGCCTTGAACATAATGGAGATGATTTAGCAGATTTGACAATTGTTTTTTGAGGGGTATTTCCTTTAAAAACTGCTTCAGCTCATGTTTTTGACAGTTTATGATCAGAACAGTATTTCTCCAAGGACCTCGAAGGTCTTTATGACATTCTGAAGAGTTTTGTCATATTTTGGAGGAATAATAATAATAATTAATAAATAATTGCTTTCACTGCACCAAGGAAGCTCTATTATTTCAACCTTAAACCTGCAAATAACTTGAGAACTATTAGAGCAAATCAATGGGGAAATACAAGTGTTTTCATAGCCTCGGATAAAATTCTAACCTAGATTCTTATATGTTATACTGTATATGCAACACCAAAACTTTCTAAAGTTTGTATATAGGTCTAAAGAAATCATAATCAGGTCAAATCAGTCAGAGTGCTCCCTCTTTTACAAAAGACCGTGTACTGTTGTGTTTTACATTGTGAGGTTTCCCCATGTTATTATTATAAATTGTGTGATCACCTTTATTATATGTACAGTATATGGCATGAGTAATAGGCTTTCGGGAAATAAAATATAGGGTTTTCTGAAACAAACCGTCCACATAAACGTTTTAATACATTAATCATTAGTGGGAGAACACTGGTGTGACCAGAGCAGACTGTGCCGACTACTTGTGTCTGTGAGATAAAACCCCTGCCAAAGAAGAATGGCAGCATTCACAAAGCCCTCACATTTGAGAACAGGCACACACATAAAAATGGGTAATGATCAGAGTCTGCCCCCTTGTTACTGCAGAAATTGAGGTGTTGAGGACAGCAGGGCGTGACAGCTACTTGAAGGGAGACATCACCTCAACTCCTGAAATATAATAGAAGAATAAAAAACAACTTTGCTTGGTTTAAAGCTATAGTGCATAGTTTATGTCGCCCCCATGCAGAATTATAAGTAATGACAACAAAACTGTTCGCACATCCACATGATACAAGCCTTCTGTGATTGTGCACTCCCCCACCCCTCCTCCACACAGTTGCTAGTAGCCAAGGAGGACACGGAGGATTAAAAAAAACATGGAGTCTTCAGAAGAGGAAATTATCTTCACTCAAGTTTCTGCGCGTGAAAGTCGCAGGACGACACAATCTTCTGAACATAGCCATACTGAGAAATGCAGAGAGAGTTCTGTGGAGCTGATAGTCTTAAAGGAGAATTCCGGCCAATTTTTACGTTAATCTTTCGATAGAAAAAACCCCGACCGGAATCAGTGCAGGTAACATGGAGAAGCTGCAGCTACATGTACAAGCTTCCCTGAGCTAAAACGGCAGTTGTCGGGGCAAGTTTTAGAGTGCCTTTGTCCCTCTTAACAGACATAAAATGTGTGTGCCACATGAACAGGACCCTTACGTGTCAACAAGATGCATTTTCAACTCAGACATTGTTTAAATTCACCTACCCTGGTCCCTGTCTCGATCCTGCCGGTAGCTAGCTTGCCCTGCTAGCTGATAGCCGTTAGCCGTTAGCTGCTACCTGCCGCCCGGTGAGTGTATTTAGACAGGCTTTGGTGATAATCATCCCAATAACAATCCACGGAGCAGCGGTGGTGTGGTTATGTCCTCCAGAGGACAGGTCATGTCACATCTTGAAGTTTATTCCCCCCTAAAAAAAGAGTAGTGCGGTAGTAGCTGTTAGCTGCTAGCTGCCCTCCGGTAAGTGTATTCAGCCAGGCTTCTGTGATAATCGTCCCAATAACAATCCACGGAGTGCCTCAAAACACACTGAAGTGCCTCAGAACACACTGAAGCGACGCCGACTTGAGCGTACGTTCTGCACGTGTGCGAGACGTAATACGTCTCCATAACAGCAGGCGGCGCTAATCCAACCACAGCGGGTTCCGGAAGTAAAAATACAATGCAATTTCTCCATTGACATTTGCAGTATAAGCCATAAAATCGTAACCGTCGATGGTAGACTTAAAACCAGCTTGCGTACATGACTAAGCGATTGTATATGCTCATATAGACGCCAAAAATCATGGGGTACTAACCTTGTTTAGAGATAAATGTCTTTTATTCGCGATGTCTTGGAAAAGTACTTCATTACCCACAATCCTGAACAATCCCACAATCCCACAGTGATGACTCTGATTGGTGGAATTCATGCTGGTGAGGAAGGGGGGTGTCAGTACCCAATCTCTGCTGCCTGCACGATCCGTCACGAGGATTTACGACACTGCACGAATCACGATCTGTTCCCACGTTTCTGACGTTAGCCTCTTCCGGGAAGCTAACGTTAGTTTAGCTAACAGCTAATTTGGCTAACCGCTAGCTGACAGCTTGATTCAGTGTAAAATAACGTTAACTCAAACAACACTGGGTAACGTTAACTCAAATAACACTGGGTAAAGCCGTCTACAGCTGATGTAACAGCCGTTATATACGTTAACGGTTATTTTCAGGTTTTATTTTGAGGGTCTTTTAAAGTTATTACATGCTGTCTCAGCTAGCGGTTAACCGAATTAGCTGTTAGCTAATCTAACGTTAGCTTCCTTTGTTCAGTGGTGCGCGGTGGTTTATGGGATGAGTAGTTCCTTCGCTCTGAGATGACGATGTGTACACAGTCTTGTACCTTTGACTTTTTGGGGATTTTCAGTTGTATATGTTGTATGCTTATGAGTCACGTCCCACCTGGTTAGCCTGAGGCATGGTCTAAAACTCTTTATATATGGATTTTCCCAGACGTCAATGGGAGAAATGAATGGTAAATTTACTTCCGGAACCCAATGTCTCTCAGAGGAGGGGCGGGACTGTTGAGCTCTATTGTCGCCCTAAAAATGAAAACTGGCAGCTGATTGGACGAACGCGTCACGTGGATCTGGCTGCTGCTGGATTTTACAACCGAGCATAATGGTGGCTCGTTCGGAATACAATCTCATATTTTACGAAGATAGTTCACCGAAACGTGTTTCTGAAAACATTTTATGTGAGAAATAGGCCATGCAGTTGCTGAATCTGTCTTCATTTCAGATCAACAAAGGTCAGTTTAAAAGATTTTCGTCAGATTTTGAGAGGCGTTAGTCAGGTTTATCCCGCTCGTCAGTTCCGGGTTAGCGCTCCACTAATCAGATTGGCCATTGAGTCCAACTGCCCGCCTTCCGATTCAACATGTCTAATCGGCCCAAATGAAGGCTGATGGCTCCTCCGACTGACGACGACACGGAACACACCGAACAGACTCGAGTCACTGACCTTGCCAGACTGTCTGATGGCCGATAATCAGGTTGGTGTGTCAGGGACTTAGTCTTTTCTTAGTCAAGGAACACTGATTGTGATTAATGTTTTATTTTGCTTCCATTGACTCACATTCTATATGGTAAAGGCCCTCACAAGAAAGGATTCTGTTTGCCTAAATCAAGAGCCAGGGCTGTAAGACCAACTTAATCAAGTCCAAGTCAAGGCTTTGTTAGTAGAACCCTAAATAAAGCATTTATAGGCGACTAAAATGTCCCAGTTAACTTTGATGAAGTGAAAACACACAGTGAGTAGATTAAAGTTCAAGATTAAAACACAGACAACACCCAAAAACAAGTTCACGGCTATTTTAATGTACATTTAGGCAACATTCTGATCCCAAATTAGCAGCCAGTAACAACTTGACCAGTTCTCAATAGCAGAGTCCAAGACAATTCCTTGGCCAACAAGGCACAAGACTATGACAAGTGCAAGACTTCAAAAAAGTAGAATCATGACCAGACTCAAGTACTACAGTCCTGTCAAGAGTTAATATTAGCTATGTTTTGGTAATGTAGTTACTCAGTCCACCAAAACCCTCCAGTTCTTAGTATACAAAGCTCAGTGTAGCATTTTTTTCCCATAACCCAGCAATAGAATAAATAGAAACACAAAGGAGGAGGCTTTAAAGTCTCCCTTTTCAACTTTATTGTCTACAGTATGTGGCAAAATGTTTGGGAAAATGTCAATTTGTATGACATTTAAGAAGGGAGTTTGGTAAAGATTTAGATTACAGCCCACAAATTACAGTGTAAATACCTCCACTGTAATTCTTGTTGCATGCTTCTTAAAAAACAAGTCTTTATACTGTATTTTTCTTTTCACATTTAGTTCATTTTTAGAACCCAAAATACATACTGAAACAAACCAGAAATAAATGTGATGGGGTTGTTACAACAAATTCACCACCCGGTTACAGTTATAATCAACTCTCTACCTATGTCCACCAGAACAAACTTCTTGATCCCCACCAGTCTGGCTTCAAGGGTTGCCACTCAACAGAAACTGCCCTCCTTGCTGTCACTGAGCAGCTTCACATCGCTAGAGCAACCTCGCTCTCTTCCTGTCATCCTTCTGGACCTTTCTGCTGCCTTTGACACAGTGAACCACCAGATCCTCATTTCGACACTCCAAGATCTGGGTGTCCCTGGCTCTGCGCTCTCTTTGCTCACATCTTACACCTTACCCACTCAAAACTGGGGTTCCACAGGGATCAGTCCTGGGTCCCCTCCTCTTCTCTCTGTACACCAACTCTCTCGGGCCTGTCATTCACTCGCACAGCTTCTCTTATCACAGCTACACAGATGACACCCAACTAATTCTTGAGTCTGAAACTCAAGTAGCAGCACGTATCTCGGCCTGTCTGACTGACTTTTCTTCTTGGATGTCCACACACCATCTGAAACTCAACCTTGACAAGACTGAGCTCCTTTTCCTTCTAGGGAAGGGCTCTCCTACCCAAGACCTGACTATAACATTTGACAACTCTGTGGTAGTCCCCACAGCGAGGGACAACTAATCACTCAACGAAATCCTGACTGTTTGCTGTCCTGGCTCCCAAATGGTGGAATGAGCTCCCTATTGACATCAGGATGGCCGAAAGCCTAAGCATCTTCTGCCGGGGGCTAAAAACACATCTCTTCCGACTACACCTCGGATAACCATGAAAAAAAACTAAAAACAAACTGTATATATTTCTTGAAGCTGCACTTTCATATGGCTCTTTGTAGTTTTGCTTATTTAAAGCTAATGTACTTGCACTTACTACTTGTTATCTGGAGTTTGCACCTTCAGGGTTGAAAGCACTTAATTGGAAGTCACTTTGGATAAAAGCATCAGCTAAATGAAATGTAATGTAACAATTACTCTCAAACGTATCATTGGGTGTTTCCCGTGTTTTGATGGAAGTAAGAGGGGTCAAAGGTTATTTGACGCCATTGGCAGGCAACCAAATGACATGCCCTGTGTCATTGATTAAAATGACAGCTTTCTGTGGGTTTAAACTTTTTTGAAAACATTTGGGATAATGTTAGTATACAACTAGAACATTTATATAACAAAGGTAGGCTATAGTCGTTTTTCGACATTTTAATGCAGAAATATTACTTATTGTATATTTAAAGCTGCAAGCAGCGATGGTAGGGCCCTTTAGTTTTTGAGCATCTTAAGCCCCTCAAAAATGTGATTCATTGCTTCTTCACTCGTACTTGCATACCTGATAGGTACCCAATATGTACCTCATATGTACTAAATAATTACACTGTTATTTACAGGCTGTAATCGAAAGCGTTGCCATTTTCGCAAACAAATAAGATAATGCTGTAATACGTGATTAAATCATGTCTTCACTGTTTTATATAGAGATTATGAAGGTTACTTTATTTGTCAGTTTTTACTGTGACAGCCCCTGTGTGATCTGGTGGGGCCTCTTTGTAGGAGTGATACCTCTCTGGTCTTACCCATCTTTGTTTGCGTTGATTGCAGATCTGGTGCACCTGGGAGCTGAGAGCTGATAAAGCTCCACCTGGTCAGACTACAGCCTCTCTTCACTGCAATCCAGACATCAACCATGGCCTGATTATCCTGCCTGCCACATCTTGTTTTGAGTTCATTTAAGTTACAGAGACACACTTTTACACATTACAAAAGATATGTTTAGTTTATTCTTTTGTGAAATAAATCACTTTTGATATTTTACGATGCCTCGCTCCCTCTTTTGTCATGGCCCTTGAGCCAGGTTATGACATTACACATTGTGCTTAGCAAGACAACAAAACAAAACCAACAAACTTTTCTGTGTGTGTCTCTTCCTACAGGCCAACCTACCACGTTGACATTATATTTTTAATGCACTATTAATTACACAGGCAATTAATACTGACTTTTGCTTCGGCAGAATACCAAAACTCCCAGTCAACATTAAAAGAGGACCATGTAGGAGTCCACCACACTTTGCAATAAGAAAAGAATAATTATAAAACATGGTTGTTGGTAAATGGACAATGAATATGGACTTTGAAAAGACTGAAAAGCCTGTGAAATGATTCTGTAAGGCTCCCTGCAGTGTCTCACCAAGTAATGGACCTTTTCTTTCTCAAACCTTTATCATATTGCACAATAAAAACACATACTGTCTGTCATCCAACACAGATAAATGGAGGAGGTTATTGTTGGAGTTGTGTAGTACTCTGTGTAGAGTTGCTGCCAAAATCCAACTTTATAAACCACAAATTCCAAAGGGATTTCATGAAAAAGCCATCGTAATGCATTTTGGTTGTTATTTAACAGTAATGTCACTAATGCACTTACTCAGGACCACCAAATCCTTTTTGACATCTGCATAGTCTGCTGAGTGCTCCGATGACATTAGTATACAATGCAGTCCAAACTGAGCTTTTATTAGGCATTAACAGTTAATGTCACATTTTCGGAGATGTCCCTGTCTGCAGAGCAGGACCTATCATCTCTCTGGCAGACAGGAGCCACACAGAGCCCAGAGAAAGGGGAATACTAATTTATCAGCCAATGCACTGCCAAGCTGTCATTAATCTCCATGCAGCACCAATGCTTTGGTATTAAACATTATACCATTTGCATACAAATCAGAATCCCAAAGAAATCTAATGTCAAAGCCAAGGCTGGGGTAAAAAACGTTTCTTTGTATATCCTTGTGGGGCTAATGTGGGTTTCGTCATTCAGCTCGAGCAATGGCTGGGAATGAGGTCAGTGCCTGGTCTTATGTGAAACCCCCATGCACTTTAATCCACCCATCACATTTCATTTTATCATTTAGCTTATTGTACATGCATGTGTAGTGAAATCCTCCACTTCATTTTCAGCACCTCAATAAACGATATGTGAATGGCAGTCAGTGCCTTTGACAAAGTCAAGAGGTAGGTTGTTGGTCCAGGTTTCAGAGGTCTCTCAAGGGTGTTCACAGCTCAGGTCAACTGCATTCTTCCCTAGAAGTTGGCCTGTAAGCAGTGGCCTGGCCACAGGAGATAAGGGTGACAAAATGGAGGCCAGCAAGAGAGGAAAATTGCACAAACACAACAGGGCAAACAGAGGGCAAAAAAGGCTTTGGCATCCCTGTGTTGTGCTGAAATGCATGGGCAGTGACCCTTAGGAATTGGATATTTGACTCTCCGAAGCTTTAAGAAAATTAAGTTATTTTAGCTTGGTGAACAGGTAAAAGGACGAAAAAATATTGTGTTTGCTATATGCCCTTTAGCTGCAACTCTGCAGTAGCTCAAACACAGTCTAGTTCCAATAAGACAATAAATTCACTTTTAAATTAAAATATATCAGATAGTCACCCAATTTGAATGTTATCATCTAATTAGACCCCTTGGCGTCAAGCTTTGGGAGTCCCATTTTGAATTTAAACAAAAAGGAACTTTATTTGGTTAGTTTTCAACAACAAAACTTGGTGGCCATGACATGCAGCAAAGGGCCAGAGGTTGGAGTCAAACCCTGGCCTTCTGCATTGATGAGTAAACCTCTATTTATGGGCGCCCGCTCTACCACCTGAGCTATCCAGCTGTCCAGAAGGCCAGCATGTTTATGGGAAATGAGAAAAAAATCTATATAGGACTGTGCCTACTGCCATTATCACTAATCCACAACACAATACTGCTGAGAAATAAAAAATAATCATCTTCATATGATTTTTGGAGACATTAGGACATAAAAGTGCACCGTGGTGTCCAAAGCTTTCAAATCTATCCACCCTAAAGTGCTGCAGAATAGCTTTATTTAAACATAATTCATCTGAGACAGTGAGATAGAAAAAGAAGAAAGGATTCAGGACTTTGTTTTACCCTCAACTAGTGCATAACCCTTATGAAAAAATCCTCTTGGAAGTCTACTTTGTGAAAAAAAAATCAACAAATAATTTACCTCGAGCAGAGGTGTGCAGGTCTTGCAGTCTCTATACTTCTAAGAGGAACTTTTCACTTTGCATTCATATGCCTCTTTGTGTTGTATTTGCCCTGTACACACGCCTGTTGTAAAGGATTTTCAAGGATTTTAGAATTAAGGAAAACAAAGTCCTACAGTGTCTACACACCCCATGGCTAGATCATCAGCTGGCTTAGCACGCTTTGATGGGTAAGGTGAAGCTGAATACACAAGCAGATCCCTGAAAGGTACACACTTCTGATTTCTTAAAGTTATACTGACATGGCTTGACCAGCATTGCAGCACTACTGGAAAAGTCTGTGCTAAAGAGGAAAGTCCTGCATCACCAACCTCTGACCAGTTACACTATACTATACTATACTACTCTATACTATTCTATACTATACTGTTTTATAATATTATATACTATAATCCTTTATACTATTATATACTATACTACACTATTCTATACTATACTACACTATTCTATACTATACAATATATACTATATAATACTATACAATATATACTATATAATACTATACGACTATATTATTTTGAACTTATGCACACCAAATCGTATTCACATGAGAGTAAGTTTAGCGTACTTTACAGTTAAATTTAGCCGAGAGAAGGTTACTGTGAACCGGGTACCGATGACTGGTGATGGTCCTTTCCGGGGCCATTGCAGTTGAGTTTAGCTGATAAAAGGTGACCGTCATGCGGTGACAACAGTTAAGTTTAGGCACCAAAACGAGTAGTTAAGATTAGAAAAAAAGATTGTGGTTTGGATTAGAACACCGGCACTCTCGAGATGTTTCCTGGGTAAAAGTCTTGTGTTTTCCCCTTCCCTACGCAGACCAGAGTGTTCTTATAAAAGCAGCAGTCAACGTGGTGCATACAGTAATATATACATGGAATACCTACAAATTACAGTGCATTACTTTTTGTATCTACAAATTGTTCATGAAATTTGGGAGTTGAATATACTGTTATAAGATTTGGGGAAATTAAAATTCTAAACCATGGGAACTATTTATTATTCCATCATGTTGCATTAGATATATTAGAGCTCATAGCTGCTTAACACTAATTATTGTTATTGGTTAATGGTTATTGTGTAATAGCAGTGGTTACCTATTTAATAGTGGATCACATTTTTACTGATACATGAGAAAAGTTGGGATAATTGTAATAGGGTTGAAATATAGTAACACTTTTTTTTAATCCACATATTCATAGTTTTTTCTCAACACCGACCACATGCATGCTTGTCTAATTTACTTTCCTGAAATAAAGCCCTCTAATGTAAAGATCAACAGGGGGGACCCAAATGCAGGACACATACCCAGAGAATGGAATGGATAAGACAAGTTTTATTGATTGTGTTCCAGGGGATGAAGGTGATTGAAGGGGAAAGTCCGTCTGGTGGAGGTAGAGGAAGGGTTAAAGAGACAGAGTTAGAGATGAACCAGAACAAACACACGAGAGAGGCGACGTGATCTACCACTTTGGCTGAAACGGCGATCGCACGCATGAGGAACCGGGGTTGATATACTGCAGAGTAGATGAGTGGATGGATTGCAGGTGTGCGGCTTTGAGCAGGTGTGTAGGATGAACAGCAAGGGAGCTGGGAGAGTGAAGGGGGCGCCACGCTCATATCACACACACAGGAACACAGGAGACACAAGGGAAAGGGAAAACACAAGAAACACAAGGAATAACTAGAGACACAGCCATGGCCCTCACATCTAAAATGTTTTCTGATTCAATACCCTCATCGGCAGAGCAACATCATATGCCAAATCTCTGTTTTATGATGTTACAACACTATGTTTAAGGTTTGGTTAGGTTTATGCACAAAAACGACTTGGTTAGGTTAAGAAAAGATAATGGTTTGCATTAAAATAAGTATTTTGTTGAGGTCATAGGTGCTTCGTCGTCATGTTTACAATAATAACCATGTGGTTAAGGTTCGGTTACGACCGTGGTCATGCTGTAAATCATACAAACAACGTGACTGTCGTTTGGAAATGGGAAACAAACCATAATTTACTTTGTTAAAGTCTGATATTTTGGTGACCCATACATCAGCGACCTCATCCCAATGCAGACTTTGACGTTAAGGTCACCTGGCTTTGTTCCCGTAATCATAGTTTCTACCTTCGCAAGAGGGCTTTGTCACTTAGACATCAACATACGTTGTTTTGGGGCACTTTCTGAAATGACTGATGCTGTTATTATTCATAGGAGGACAGTCTACCATGATTACCATCCTGAAATATGCAGATGATGCAACAGCAGTACTTTGTTCTCAAGGCTTTGACAAAAACAACCCTCAAACTGCTATAAATATTTTAAGAAAACCCCCCAAAAAAAAGAATTCTTACGCAAAATAAATGTAAGAAATTTCTCGACACAAAGAAAGTTAGAACATCAATGGAGCATCAATACAGACCAGATCTAGATAATTCATTCTCAGAGGTATCAGATATGAAGAGACTTCCCTTTTTGTTATAATTACCGTGCTTTCAGATTTACCCTGCAGTTTCAGACTAAACCATTTTAAAAGGGAATGCTAAACTCTCAAGCTTGTTCTAGTTTTCCATAATGCAATAAAGAGGTGCAATTGCAGTATTTTATTTATTTGTATGTTTTAGATTTTTATTACCTCCTCTGCATCATTATTTAGGCCACTGATTGTTTATAAAAAAAACTGTGCCCTTTCCTCAACATAGAAGAAGTCACGTAATATTAGAATTTTTAATGCTTTGAAAAAAACAAACATGAATGGCATCATTTCATCCTCAGCTTCCTCTTAATAAGTGTTTTAATCAGGACATGATAATGAAGGGAGAAGAAAGGGTGCAAGTGCAAGTCATGGAAATAATTTAATGAACCTCCAAGCAACAGCATTACCCTTTGTGTTTAACTTATCTTAAACACATTTTTTGGGACCAAAAGGTAATAGGCTTGGATAAGCACTTTGAGCTTATGACAGCCAAACAAATGTCCTTTTTCTGACTTAAAAAGGAAAAATGTTATTCTTTTTGGCAATAGCAATGTGTGTGGGATATTGACAGTGCATTTCACTTTTCCAGGAGTTGCACATATTGTATTGATAGGTTAATGAATGCCCACTGGTGGAATAATGCTTTTGAGAATTAAACAAAGCAGAATTAAACATATACATCAGAATCCACATTAATTCTGATCATTTAAAATTTTAACTTTTCAGTAGTACAGAAATCTCTCTAGAGGCTCATAAATCATGTTATGATACAAAAACTACTGCTGTTGTTGCCCCCTTTTAATATCCTTTTCAGATTGTTTCAGTGTAATGTACATGCAACTATATTATTACATTAGAAATTCATAAATCTGAAGCCCTCAGAAGTTTTTTGATAATGCATGTCATTTCTGAAAATATTAGACAGAACAGAGCATTTGTAATAACTTTAGGCTCAGTATTTTATTGTATGGCTGCAATTGTCTGGGCATAATGTATGTATGAGGTGCTTTGGCAGGACTAGAATATAAAATATTGGAAATCTTGGAACACAAAGGTCTTTGGTGAAAATAACAGTGGGATGGAGCAGTTGCAGACACAGTGATGAGACTTCTAATAAGGGCTGTATGAAGTCAGCTTCTTACTCTCTGCAGAGACGTCGCATGATAAGACAAAGTGGCTTTGACACAAAATCAAATGCTCCACACAGTCCAGTTAATGCTGCTGGTTTGGGTTTCCAATCAACTGGGTGAAGAGTTCCCAGTGTTGGATAGTAACTTTGACATTTACAAGTACATTTACTCAAGTACCGTACTTGAGTAAATAAATGATGATGTATTATTATAGGTTAAAGGGATAGTTCAGATTTTTTTAAATGGGATTGTATGAGGTACAGTACCTAATGATAGTCATCAAAAAACTTTTACCTTGCAGAACAGGGAAGATGCTAGTCTACCACTGCCTCTATCGGTAAGTTTGTTCTTGTTACTGTGTGACTTTGGTGAATCCAAACTAACCCTTTAAAACACCATAATCACACAATAACACAAACAAACTTCCTGTTCAAGGCAGCGGTTGACCAGCAACTCCCATGTTCTGTGAGATAAAATGACTGAATGTTTGTTAAATGAATGAATGTTTTTTTCAAAGGAGTCTGTCTTTGAAAAGAGCATAGATGGATAAAACGGCTTCAGTTCGATAAAGGGCTGCCTGACGGCAAGGTAAAGTGGTGAACATATTCTAAATATAGCGTACATTTAAACTGATATTGATTTTTTTAGGTGGCTAAAATACATTTTGCTGCTGCCCCCGACCACAGCAGCAGCAACAACCCATACGTAACCATACAACCCAACTTCAAAAAATCCGAAACTATCCCTGTAGCGGATATTCACAAGCTACCCAGGGGTATATACTATAAAGTAATTAAAATGAGCCCCACCTTTACCAGCTGCAACATTAAAGTGATGTTAATGCATCAATTATTATAATCTAATATTATAATACACATTATTCTAATGATTACTCTTACTGTTGGTATTTTAAGTGTATTTTGATGCTAATAATTTTGTTATTTTACTTAAAGTAGCTATATGTAACTTTCAGTTTGTGTTGATTTCAGCAGCCTCTTTGGACAAAAGCGGTAGTGTTTTTATCACACTTGCTGTCGTGGAGTTAGGGTTACGGGGAGGTCATATTTGCGATGAATATTTTGCTCGGACAGATAATCATTCATTTACAAATAGAGAGTATGTTACAGATGCATCGTTGCATTTCAAGTGTTGCATACAATAGCTTAGCCTACTTTGGATGTATCGTGAGCTAAACCGTGTATCACTATCACTGTGTCACAAGCCACCAATGTTAGATTAATATAGCGCATTTCATAAAACCCAACAACACTTTACACAAGTACAGGGGGACAAGGGAAAAGAAAAAAGTAGGCCAACAAAAAACATGGACTAAATGGAATAAAACATCCAAGCTAAATGGAAAGGGGACGTAATATAATGTTGGCTACTGGCGTACAACCACATCGCGCAATCTGAAGTTATTTTATGAATGAAACAGACATATAACATACCTGAGGGCCAATTCGGGTTTGGTTTTGAATCATTTACAATCCCGTAATTGTCTCCATCTGTTGAAAGCCCGTTTTAACTTCTAAAATAACATTATAATACAATTAGGCCTATATAAAGAAATCTCTTGCTACCCTTTACCTGTCTGGATACAATAACACCGGTCTTTCCAGTGTTGAAATCTGTGACCCTCCAGAATGTGTGCTCTGTTGTGCCGTCTACCTGCCGTAAATCATTCTGTGACTTTGTGGGAAAAATCGGACCCGGGCAAAGGCTTTAATAAAAACTATATAAAACAGCGTTCTTTTCACTGTTAGTCTTGTTTGCTGTTACATGTCATTTATGATCATCAGATGGAACATTACAGAGTTTCAGAAACATTTAAAAGTTACATATAGTCACTTTATGTAACATTTTGAAAGCAGGACTTTTTCTAGTAAAATATTTCTACATGCATGCTGTGGTAATGGTACTTTTACTTAAGTAAAAGATCTGAGTCCTTCTTCCTCCACTGAGAGAGCAAAGAAAATGTAGAAAGAAAATAGTTCCTTCTTAAAACTGCTCACAACCAGGTCTGTGAATTATCTTGAGTAACCAGGTGATTATTTCTGGAGAGAGACATAGCTGCTTTCAATAACCAAATAAAAATAATGATTTTGATCCTTTAGCCCTTTTAAACCTTTATATATAATTCCTTTATTGTATTATACATTACAGCACACTTGCATATGCTGCATCGACATGTGATAGTAGCATGCTATTATAACTTAAGAGTGGTATAAAGAAGGCATTGTGCACCATCTATTTATAGCTGGGCAGTCCTGCTGGCAGAATTGCAGGAGTGTGATTGGCATCTATTTTCATTTCCTCTGAACTGGAAAAAGGCTAAATCAGAGTCAATCATTGACCCTTTCAGACAGATACCAAGGACTAAATAATGCACAGGATTAGCTGTCTCTGCCATTGCCTTGTTTATTTTCTGTGTTCATAAGCCAGGAAATGGCGGGATAAATGGCACAAAACCATTAATCACAGCATACAACACACAGCAATTTTCTCTCCCACTGTAACCCCTTCCCATGCAAAGGCTTTCATTTCCTATTCAATCTCTTGATAGAAATCCAATCAACAGTGGATCATAATATATTCACACTTGGAGAGAGAATCCCTTTCAAGTATATGAAGACATCTCATTATTTTAACACACACAAGAGAAACAAAGCCCACATTATTTCCTTAGTAGGTAACAGAAAGGGATTGTGTTTTCAACGTGATTGACAGAGAAATGGATAGGAAATATAATTTAATATTAATGAGTAAATATTCATTGGTTTTCTTTCTGATAAAAAAGAATGGCTGTTTGATGTTCTCTATTTGCTGTTCTCTTTTTGCTGTCCTCTATTTGCATTCCAATCTGATATCCTGTTATTGCATTTTTCTATGATATAACGCATTTGGAAAGTCCGTAAGAATTTGCACCCAGCAACTGGCAGTTAGTTCTTTCTACTTCTTGAAGCTTGTATTCCCTCTACAGACTATTAATAGGAATTAACAGATTTTTTTAGATCAAAAATGCAGATCCTTCGCTAAAACCTTCAGAAATCAGGTACATCCATGGGCCAACCATTCTTACGTATATTGCTCTCAAACATTTTAGAACAATATTGATAATCCATCATATGTCACATCATAGGAAGAAAGTGCAGCTACAGTGCCGTTACAGTCATTCCCCAGCTTCAATGGCGGTGCTGAGACGCAGAGAGTGCAGATGTGGAAGACTTGGAAACGCTGACCAATCAGAGCAAGCTGGACTTTTCGGGAGGAGGGCTTAAAGAGGCGCTAAAACGGAGCATTTCAGCCAGAGGGTAAATACAGGTATATTCAGACAGGATGAGAAAAATGATTTTTTTTTTTTATATTAAAGCATGTAAACATGTTCGGGTACAAACCCAAAATACAAGTATGAACCTGAAAATGAGCATATCATGGGACTTTAAAAATGAACTGTAAACAATTGCTTTTGACTGTTTCTCTGTGGTGTGGGTTGTTCATCAACATGAGTAGTAATCATGTATGTGTTTGATAAGTGTGTTTACTTCATCTCTGAAATTAAAAAATCAACTGATGCATGAAATAGACAAAAGGAAGACTATGATATGGCTTCACTTTCCGAGCAATTACCAGGCAATGAAATGCTGCATTTATAATCACATAGATGCTAGCACACATCACTAACCTTCCCTTGCTTAAACTCCCTACACCTTGTCAGGGATCCAAGATTCAACAGATTAATTCACTACTGTGTTAGAAGAGAGGACACTGATCAGTTGCATCATATGGACACAGGTGATTGTTTTCTTCAGTTGTGTCTATTGTGGGGCTACCCACACCTTCCTACAGTACATCAAAACTGCATTACTGTACCCAGCATCAATACATATACAATCAGTTTAAGAAATGTGCATTATAACCATTTTTATATTATATGACCATAATAATAATAAAGAAACATACATGGAGAATAATGTTCTACTTTTACCTTAATTGGGGAGTGACATTTGTCGTTCCCACAGTATGATAATTTGGTTAATTGTAGTCCAGTTAAACACTTATCCAATCACATTCAGAGATTTAAAAGCTGTATGCTGCCAATTTATGCACAAAGGGTATATGTCCCATTGCACTGCCAACAATAAAAGTATATTGTGCAATGTGCAGCAGTGCCTCCGCAATTGAATTGTGTCTCTCCTTTGAGCTATGACACAGAGAGAAAGGAGACTGAAAACAGTTTAAACTCACACCTCTATTGATTTATCCTTTATTGCTTGAGATTTATGAATTATTATAAATCTGATGGTGTCTCTCATAATACTGCCACAGGCTTTTTAAATCATGCTGACAGGCTTATTATTGAGCTCCGGCAGTGAAGGCAGCGTAGCATGGAGGAATGTACCATCCCTGATCCGGGAGGAGAAAATATTACCTACCTGGTGGTGAGAAAGTTGTTGCACCAGAACTACGTCCCCAAACAATTGCCATGGCACTCTTCATCAGTCATAGCAATGGAATAGCATTGGCCTAACAATAATGGAATCTAGAGCACCTCACACTGTAGATCAGTCCCACCAGCTTTGTTCTTATACTTCTCTAACACACTAATACATATTACAATACTGTCTGGAATCAAGGAATACATTAATAATAGATGCAAACCATAAGGGAAACAAAGTTATAGGCAATGTGTGGGATTATGGCCAGTTTCTGCCCGCAAGAAGCAACAAATAACACTGCAGAAGTGTCTCCTAAAGAGCAGCACTCTACAGAAAAAAATGCATTTCCATTGTTAGATGTTTTGGTATCCTTTACTGACCGTGATGGTAAAAACAAGCAATTCAAGTTCATTTTAAGTGAAAAAAACAACAAAAAAACACTAGACAAAAACTCTTGACAGGGATCGGGAGGGAATGAATGCTGTCAGAAAAGCATCCAATCATCTTCCATTTATTCCCAAGAAAAGAATCTGAAGAATCTGAATCTGAAAAGTGACTCACATCGCCCATAACGTTACACTTGAAAAAGCCCCTTGCAATATCAGTGCTCGTCTTAACTCAACTAAAAAAAGCCTAAGCTGCCTGCCTCGTGAATAAAACTGGTCTTTAAAATGTCCTCTTACTACTGTCTCTGTCCTTTCACTCTAAGTATTTTTAAAATTTCTATTATGCTATAGTGAAGAGAATATGCCTTGGTTTTTAATGTACTGTAATGTATCTTAGTTTTATCTCTGGCACCACAAAAATTAAAATGTGTCTGTATTTTTGTGAGATGCCTCAGTTTTATCAGAACCACTCAGCTGCCCTCAAAACACTCCACCATCTATGCTGCTTGATAATAAAAAGTTTTTTTTGTTTTGGGGGTTTTTCAATTCTGATTTATTAGATCAGACTGAGATCAAACAGATTCAAATTTGTTCAAGAGTAATTTTCCAATTTAGGAAACACTGCAGATAAGATAAAGCAGCATAGAGAGAATAACATTTGGACACAGTTAAGAGCCCTTATTCCCTTATTTTCCATCCTGAATTGGCAATGCCTAAAATGGCACAAATCCATCCACATACACATAAAATGTTTGCTCAGGGTGATTTGAAACCATGACAGAAAAATATTAAACTGTTGGAAACATTTATCTGCTTTGAGATAAGTGTGGCATTTTTAATTAATGCAGAGGTGTATTCAGTTCTGTTTTTGTCAGTGCTTTGTACTGGGGCTTGAACTATTAGTAGATTAGGTATAACTGTATTTATGCAGATGGTCACTGATGCATAGTCACAGGCTACAAAGCTGTCAGACAGCGATACTCAGGGCGCCTGTGTGGCTTCTTGTAAATGGATAAACAAGCATGCAAATCAATCATTTGTCATGCAGATAATATCATTGATGAGATTTTTATCCTGGCTTTGTCATTTAAGTTTACTGAAACATTTGTGGAGTTTCTGACTCATGATGTCCTAGCAATTTCATCTTGGTGTTTTGCAAATATATTCATTTCTTAGTCTTAGTATTGGGATTTCTTTTGACTATTAACAGCATTTCATTGTATTTTCTAAGTGTATCTAGGGATGGCAATGCCAATTTGTCAGTCATCCAGACTGAAATATGTCAACAACTATTGGATGGATTGCCAGGATTTTATACAGACATTCACGGTCCCCAGAGGATGAAACCTACTAACTTTGGTGATCATCTGACTTCACATTTAGCACCACAATGAGGTTGGCATATTTGGCTTTTGGTGAAATGTCTAAAACTATTGGATATATTGCCATGACATTTGGTACAGACATTCATGTTCCCTTTAGAATGAGTTTTAGTGACATTGGTGATCCTCTGATTGTTCACCTAGCGCCATCAGCTGGTCAAGATTGTTATTAGATTTTCTTTTAAATTTTCATGACCTGTCAACCTCAGCTGTACTTTGAATTAAGTGCTATGTTTGCATGCTAACATGCTAAACTAATATCGTGAACGCTGTAAACATTATACCTAAAGCATATATGCATTGTCATTGTGAGTATGTATACACGCTGTGCCTAAGTACAGCCTCACAGAGCCGTAGACAATTAGTCTTGTTCTCTTTACTGGCAGGTTAAGTAACACATCACAACAATTACAATAATTCAACCTGCCATACATCTACTTAGTACTATTTTAGTTGGCATAAATTACTGTAGTCTGTGTGACAACTATAGCTGTGTTAATTAATGTACACAGTGACACAGACTCAGTGATGGAGCAGGTTCTAAACTACCTAATGAAGAGACACAGTTTTTCCAGAAAGTGAATGTTGACTTTAAAAAAAAAAAAGGCTGTGTTAAGTTTCAGTTGAGTCGAATGTTCAGGTTTCCCCCCTTCTTGCACAGGAAATTGTGAAAGGAATACCTACCCAGTTATTAAAAGGCCTTGTGTGTGCATTAGTAATCACTCTCAGTCTTTTTCTTCCTGGGTCAGCCACATTGCTGGGGGTAGAGCAGCTGAATGCTGATGGGACCAAAGCAGTGGCCACAATCCCATTTGAGCAGTCACTGGTACTTTGCTTTAAATGCTTTTCAATCTGCTGCAGATCACATTAGGCAGCTCCTTCTTATCGACTCATCTAAAGAGTTTATGTCTTCATCTAATTAAGGACAGTGCTTCCTTAATAGTGCAATGCTTAGGCTGAGCTATTTCATAAGCATGTACATGTAGCTTGGCCCACAGTCCACTAGTACTTATCCACTGTCCACTTAAAATGATATGTTAATGCTACCCAGGTTTGTCTTGTTTCATGGTAATAACCCTGGTTATTGTCTTAACAGACATAGGAAGTGTCACAGCGGTAGGAAGACAATCATCTCCTTATTTTATGATAATTGTAGTCATTACACAGAGGATCTTTTAACAATTGTAAATCTTCAGTAATCCCTGGAATATACATATCCTATCCTCTCCATATGTGCTGTAGGCTTACAGTGGTGAGTGTCAGCTTCTTGATATATTGTATCCCCTACCTGGGAGACTTAGTGAAGTTGACAGGATCACAGTTCAGGCAGATATGAGATGGATCCAAGATGTCCACTGCCAGCTCAGCCTGTTTTCATGCTGCTCTGTGTCACGATTGCAAGCCTCCTATTTAGACAAGGTAATGAAAGATGGGGCTGAGATGTATTATGCATGTGAATGCAGGGGAGGCAGGCATCTGCACTAACAAGCCAAGTCACTTTCACAGGGCAACACACTGCCTTCTTCCTGTCTACGCCCTTCACAAATATAGACTGAACTACTGCAGGTGATAGAGTTAATTCACATGGATCACAGCAGGGAACATTTCTTAATGTTTTTGTTATTTAACAATTTGCAAAATCTTCATTAAAATGCATATGCATATATAATAAGTATTCAGCTTTTTTTTATTATTTTTTTTTAGGACAGCTCTTCAGTTTAATATTCTAGAGGGTTTCAGGCCTTTCTGGAACAATGAAAATGATGTTTGAAATTCCAGGGAAAAACACATGCATTACAATTGTCACCACTCACACACACACCAATGGCAGAAAAGTACTGGCCAGAGCTTGAGCGGCAATTATTGAAATAGTTAAAATTGTAGATATTTTATAGTTAATTGTCCATTATTTAATTTCCTCATCACAGTGAGTCACTATTGCAGTTATTGAGTGAACTATGTATGTTTGTAGGGTTTTCTGTCAACCAGTGATCATCCCAACTGAAGGATATTTACACCACCTCTTTTTGCTGTCCTTGCATTGTTCACTGGTTCCCTCTTGCACCACCTTACTGACACTTGTGTCGAAGCCCCGTCTATCTCTCAGGGATCTCTAAATTGTCTGCATTTTACACAATAGATTGAGTTCATGAATGGGATCAACGTCAACAAGCTTGTACATATTAGTACAAAACATCTTAATTTTTCTAACTTGTCTGTACTTGCTCTTGTTTGGTTTCCATCAATAAACAATTTCTGAAATCCTTCCAATTGGGCAATTTGGCAGATAATTTGTTTAATAAATAGCCCTTCAACTGGAGTAAATGTATCTGCAGAATGGACAATGTCCCAAAGAATGTTGTGAATAATAAAAGCAGCAATAAACTAGCTAGTCTGTCATTAAGGGATTGTTCAGAAGAGGACCCAATTGTCTCTTTCTGCTTGTTTTGTTGAGCCTGTTGCTTGTGTTGTTGACTCACTCTGTTCTGTGACTGCAGATCAGCTTCTCCTAAACCATTTGGTCATCCACATCTGTCTGAGCTTTGTGTTTTATCTGTGTCAATAAAAACAGAGGAAAGCTATGCCCCTGGGTTGTACGATAGGATACCTAAAAATCCATCTCAAATAGAAAATCCCTCTGAAAGAAAGCATATTATCTTCTTCCATCTCAGTGGTCTGATGATGTTAAGTTGTCATGGATACAGAGGTTTCTAAATCATTCCATTTCCTTAAATAATTACTTTTCACCAGTTTGTTTCAGCTTGCTATGACAACTCATGGTGTTTTTTGGTGTGAAAAAAATGGTATAGAACTATTTATATGGATTTTTACAAGAAGCTGTGCTAACATTAATATGTACTGTGAGGGGCGGCTTCTAGCTCACCCAGTAAGAGCCCCAAAGAGTAAGAGTAAGAGTAACCCCATGTTGGCTGAGTCCTGCAGCGGTGCGGGTTTGAATCTGACCTGCTGCCCTTTGCTGCGTGTCATCCCCCATCTCTTTCCCCCTTTCATGTCTATCCACTGTCACTACCCGCAAAAATAATCTTAAAAAAAAACATGAACCTCAGATCAGTGTCAAACACTTGGAAAATATTTGCCATTTGGGCCCAGACCTTTGAATTTGCCCACTTCACTGAGTTGACTGATTTGTCTGGCATCATGACATGAAACAGCGGTTGAAAAAGCAATCGATCCAATGAGCGCTACAGGAAGAATAACGATTAGCCAATCCATGCCATGGCCGGGACAAACGCCGTTGTCAGCTGTCTCCATATCGCCCAACATCATAGTTTAATTTTATTTTGCTCTGCCCCACTCTTATCAGTCATATGTTGGCATGGATACGCATCAAGTTCAAATGACGTTAGATTCAGGCGGATATGATGGTCTCTAGTGATTGGTTACGGAAAATTGAATCCCGTTCCCCCACGGAAATCGGTTAGAATGGAGGCAAGGTAAGACTGATGATGGAAACGCTAAAAGGAGACACTATTACAGCATACAGAAATCAAACAACATGAAGGTTTTCAAAGGAAAATGTATTAGTGATTTTCTAAAGATTGAGATTTGGACATACTGGATTAAAATCAACTCTTTATTTAATGAATAAGTGCATGTCAGATAAATGTGATGTATGCAATGTAATTGAAAATGTTGAACATGTAATTATGACAAATTTGATTTGGAGAGGAACAGCTTGCGTGATAAGATTCATGAATTAGAAAGGAGCTAGAATTTTGAAGGGATTTCAGAGATGAGTGAGACAACTAGGGAATGCTGTTTTTAGTTTGCTTAAAGATACAGGGTTGGATCATTAAATACATTTTTGTTTTGTTTTGTTTTAATCTAAGAATGTAACCTGAAGTGTATGAAGCATGGTGTTACACACTCCAGTACAGTAGTTTTGCGTACATGTTGGTTTGCGATGCGCCATGAATCAGAGAAGAAGAAGATGGAAACGGAGTGTAACGAGTTGACACTTCAGTCTGATATTGGGCAAGGAAAAGATAGCATAGATATTATGTAACACCATGTCAATTCTGTCAACTTCAGCTCATTCTTCTGCTCCCAGGTAGCTATGTCCCGGTCACACATTTTGAGGATCTGCATAGCCTATTCTTCACACCAAAGGTTTTTTTAATAATAAAATAATTAATAAATAATTAAAAAATTAATTTATGCAACCTCATATACAATTTGCAAATGTTTTGTTCATCTTTTTCTACTCATGTAGGCTGTTGTTATATTGATATTTCTAAACGTCCCTAAAGGAAAACATTTTTTTTATTTCAACTCATTACCACTATATAGAAGGAGAATTGAGCCCTTTATTTCAGTATGGGTGATACAGTTGTGAATAATTAAGCAGCCAGTCTGGCTTTTATAACATGCAGACTCATTTCAACCGACTTCAAAACATTAGACTGGCCCTATTCACAGGCAGACCTCATATTAGAACCCTGTTCATGTTTCTGCATCAAATTATTCAGAACAAACACAAGATCTGTCGAATGCCAAAATAGGAATTAAGAATTAATTTGTAGGGTAATTGTGATGCAAATGAAGGTAAAAAAATTAAATTCACATTTGCTATTCTTGTGATCTTGGGGCAGTGATCCAATTGTGTTTATGACTGATGAATGAAACATAACAGGCTCTCTGACAGTAAGTGCTGATTGTTGTAGATATTTGTGAGCATTTTGTGGAATGGATCAATTCCATACTGGAAAATGTAGCTTTGATTAAGAAACAGCTCTTCCTTAGAGCTTAGATAACCACAAAAAAGTAAAATATATTTTGAGGTGGACTTTCAAATAAATATTCTTAATTTGAGAGACGGTCTTTTTCACGTGGTATTAGTATACCTGTTATATGATAAAGATATGCCACTGGAGACAGCATTAGCAGCATATTGTACAGCCAAGTGAAAAACTCCATGACCACTCTTTTAGCTGTTATATTAATAGGTGCACACACATTTATTGAACAAACAACATCAATCAATGGTATCTGTGTTTCTGTGCTGTGTGGTAAGATAACTAGAGCGTGTATTTTGTAAACTGTATATGGATGATTAGGAATGGTTGCTGCTGAATGAACAAAATCAGGGATCTGGCAGACGTCTCCCAAGTTCTGATTGATTCTAAATGTGCACATCAACACGCAAAGATTAAACCTTTGGAAGCTACAGTTGAGGCTTCTGTGTATGTTGCATTGAAAATGCTAAGTATACACAAAGCTATCCTCACAATGCCCTCTTACCTTAAGTAAAGAGAGAATCCCTGTATTGATATTCAATAGCAGAGTGGATGGTCAAGGAAGTAAAGCTGCCCTTGAAAGAAACAAAGCAGTAAGGGGGATGCCTATACAGTGTGCAATGTTTTCATTTAATAATATACGCTGATTATTTTACTCCAAAAATACACACATATACATAATGCATAGAAATGCAGATACAACTTTGGACAATCCTAAGCAATGGGGAAAATGCAGTATCTACAAACGAAACGTGTTCTTTTGGATTCTAAACTGGTTTATTTCCATCTACCATGTTGATATTAATATTTATATTGAAATTAATCTACAATTAAATATGTGATTAAAAGCTCGCTTAACCACACCAAAGTGCATAAATGTCTTAAAGAGATGGCAGAAATCATGACCTGTTTCTTAAGATAATCCACCGACATGGTTGTGAGCAGTTTTAGGCAGGAACTATTTTCTTTCTTCCGAACTACACCCACCCACTGTATCATCACACAGAAGGAATTATATTCATGGATGAGAGGCTTATGCTTGTGACTGCACAATACATAATCATTAATGGCATCTTCCTCGGCTGAGCTGTAGCGTTAGCTAGCTCAGGTGAGCTAGCAGTATTGAGGATGAGGCCTCTCGTCCATGAGTAGGCTTCTGTAGATTATCTCGAGTAACCAGGTTATGATTTCTGAAAAGAGACATTGCTGCTGAGTTTTTCGAATGTATTTTTTGGCGCTTTAAGTAGCACAAATCGAGTGCCATCTAGTTCCATTATATTGGAGAAAAGGCAGTCATCTCTACGGCCGATATCTCAAACACAAAACACTGGGCAACTCACTCTAAAAAAATCGAAATTGATAAATAGCACTACAGGTAAGAGGAGAAATATGTATTTTTGATTTTGGGGTGAACTGTCTATTTAAGGCTACCGTTGTGGTCATCTCAGCAGCTAGCTAGCTTCTGTTGCACTTCCTGCACATTTTAAATCCTGTTTTAATGGAAATCTTCTATATGGCATACAGTGTGCTGAGTTTCTCATAATGAGGAAAATGTCTTGTTATAACAAAAAAAAAAATACAAACATTGAAATCTTTGTAAGAGAAATCGACAATTATTGCTTGCACAATTGATTGAGTTTAACTTCATGGTTGAAATGACACCATAAGAGTTTGCTATTATTGAACACAGTAGATTGATCATGCTTACACTCAGAAGCATTTTGAAATAAGGGGGCTGCACGCAAGAAAGAATCAATCTGACCTCCTAGAGGTGATCCATCCATCTTCATCCATCTTCATCCGCTTATCCGGGGTCGGGTCGCGGGGGTAGCAGCTCCAGCAGGGGACCCCAAACTTCCCTTTCCCGGGCCACATTAACCAGCTCCGACTGGGGGATCCCGAGGCGTTCCCAGGCCAGGTTAGAGATATAATCCCTCCACCTAGTCCTGGGTCTCCCCCGAGGCCTCCTCCCAGCTGGACGTGCCTGGAACACCTCCGTAGGGAGGCGCCCAGGGGGCATCCTTACCAGATGCCCGAACCACCTCAACTGGCTCCTTTCGATGCAAAGGAGCAGCGGCTCTACTCCGAGCTCCTCACGGATAACTGAGCTTCTCACCTTATCTCTAAGGGAGACGCCAGCTACCCTCCTGAGGAAACCCATTTCGGCCGCTTGTACCCTGGATCTTGTTCTTTCGGTCATGACCCAGCCTTCATGACCATAGGTGAGGGTAGGAACAAAAACTGACCGGTAGATTGAGAGCTTTGCCTTCAGCTCTCTTTTCGTCACAACGGTGCGATAAATTGAATGTAATACCGCACCTGCTGTGCCGATTCTCTGACCAATCTCCCGCTCCATTGTCCCCTCACTCGCGAACAAGACCCCAAGGTACTTGAACTCCTTCACTTGGGGTAAGGACTCATTCCCTACCTGGAGAAGGCACTCCATCGGTTTCCTGCTGAGAACCATGGCCTCCGATTTAGAGGTGCTGATCCTCATCCCAGCCGCTTCACACTCGGCTGCAAACCGATCCAGTGAGTGCTGAAGGTCACAGGCCGATGATGCCATCAGGACCACATCATCTGCAAAAAGCAGCGATGAGATCCCCAGCCCACCGAACTGCAACCCCTCTCCACGACTCGATATCCTGTCCATAAATACTACAAACAGGATTGGTGACAAAGCGCAGCCCTGGCGGAGACCAACTCTCACCTGAAATGAGTCCGACTTACTGCTGAGAACCAGGACACAGCTCTCGCTTTGGTCATACAGAGATTGGATGGCCCTGAGAAGGGACCCCCTCACCCCGTACTCCCGCAGCACCTCCCACAGTATCTCCCGGGGCACCCGGTCATACGCCTTCTCCAGATCCACAAAACACATGTTGACTGGTTGGGCATACTCCCAGGCTCCCTCCAGGATCCTTGCGAGAGTAAAGATCTGGGCCGTTGTTCCACGACCAGGACGGAATCCGCATTGTTCCTCTTCAACCTGAGATTCGACTATCGACCGAACCCTCCTTTCCAGCACCTTGGAATAGACTTTACCGGGGAGGCTGAGAAGTGTGATACCCCTGTAATTGGCACACACCCTCTGGTCCCCCTTTTTAAAAAGGGGAACCACCACCCCGGTCTGCCACTCCTTAGGCACCGTCCCAGACTTCCACGCAATGTTGAAGAGGCGTGTCAACCAAGACAACCCCTCCACACCCAGAGCTTTAAGCATTTCTGGACGGATCTCATCAATTCCTGGGGCTTTGCCACTGTGGAGTTGTTTAACTACCTCAGCAACCTCCACCAGGGGAAATTGATGCCAATCCCCCTCATCCTCCAGCTCTGCCTCTACCATAGAGGGCGATTAGTCGGATTTAGGAGTTCCTCAAAGTGCTCCTTCCACCGCCTCTATTACCTCCTCAGTTGAGGTCAACAGCTGCCCCATCCTTACTGTACACAGCTTGATGGTTCCCCCGCTCCCTCCTGAGGTGGCGAACGGTTTTCCAGAAGTACCTTGGTGCCGACCGAAAGTCCTTTCTCCATGTCTTCTCCGAACTTCTCCCACACACGCTGCTTTGCCTCTTTCACGGCAGAGGCTGCAGCCCTTCGGGGCCCCTTCGGTACCTTGCAACTGCCTCCGGAGTCGCTCTGGGATAACATATCCCGGAAAGACTCCTTCTTCAGTCGGACGGCTTCCCTGACCACCGGTGTCCACCACGGTGTTCGTGGGTTACCGCCCCTTGAGGCACCTAAGACCCTAAGACCACAGCTCCTCACCGCAGCTTCAGCAATGGAAACTTTGAACATTGTCCACTCGGGTTCAATGCCCCCAGCCTCCACAGGGATGCACGAAAAGCTCCGCCGGAGGTGTGAGTTGAAAGTCTGTCGGACAGGGGCCTCCTCCAGACGTTCCCAATTTACCCGCACTACCCGCTTGGGCTTACCAGGTCTGTCCAGAGTCTTCCCCACCCCCTGACCCAACTCACCACCAGATGGTGATCGGTTGACAGCTCCGCCCCTCTCTTCACCCGAGTGTCCAAAACATATGGCCTCAGATCAGATGAAACGATTATAAAATCGATCATTGACCTTTCGGCCTAGGGTGCTCTGGTACCAAGTACACTTATGAGCATCCCTATGTTCGAACATGGTGTTCGTTATAGACAATCCATGACTAGCACAGAAGTCCAACAACAAACAACCACTCTGGTTTAGATCAGGGAGGCCGTTCCTCCCAATCACGCCTCTCCATGTGTCTCCATCATTACCCACGTGCGCGTTGAAGTCCCCCAGCAGAACTATGGAGTCCCCGACTGGAGCCCCATGCAGGACTCCACTCAAGGTCTCCAAGAAGGCCGAATACTCTGAACTCTTGTTTGGTGCATATGCACAAACAACAGTCAGAGTTTTCCCCCCACAACTTGCAGGCGTGGGAGGCGACCCTCCGTCCCACCGGGTTAAACTCCAACGTAGCGGCGCTCAGCCGGGGGCTTGTGAGTATCCCCACACCCGCCCGGCGCCTCACACCCTGGGCAACTCTGGAGAAGAAAAGAGTCCAACCCCTATCCAGGAGTATGGTTCCAGAACCGAGACTGTGCGTAGAGGTAAGCCCCACCAGATCTAACCGGTAGCGCTCCACCTCCTGCACAAGTTCCGGCTCCTTCCCCCACAGAGAGGTGACATTCCACGTCCCCAGAGCCAGCCTCTGCTGCCCGGGTCTGGTCCGTCGAGGCCCCTGACCTTCACTGCGCACCCGACCCCAGCGGTTCCTCCCACAGGTGGTGGGCCCATGGGATGGAGAGATGTCCGCCACGTAGCTTTTTCGGGCTGTACCCGGCCAGGCTCCGTGGAAAACCCAGCCACCAGACGCTCGCTGACGAGCCCTCCATCTGGGCCTGGCTCCAGACGGGGGCCCCGGGCTTCCTCCGGGCAGGGTCACTTCATCCCTTCCTCGATTTTTCATAGGATTTTTGAACCATTCTTTGTTTGTCCTTCTCCGGGAACCATCACCTTATCGTGGTGGAGAGGTTTGTGTGTCCCTATGAACCTGAGGGCTGTGTTGTCTGGAGCTTTGTGCTCCTGGTAGGGTCTCCCAAGGCAAAGTGGTCTCAGGTGAGGGGCCAGACAAAGAATGGTTCAAAAATCCTATGAAAAAAATCCTAGAGGTGATGTCAATTCTAATTTTTTTCAGCTGGACACACAGACACAGAAGGTCATTCTATATTGAAGATTATTTTTAGCAATGGACTAGGGACAAGTCATGGCCATATCTGTAAAAGTAGTATTTGAAATATTCAATCCACTCAACGGATTCCAAGGTTAAAAAAGTGCAAATGCCCACCAAACATGCCCTTGCGGGTCTACTGACCCAAAAGGGCATGTTTGTTAGCTAGTTCATTTCCAGTTAATGAATAGTGTAATCATTGCATGTGTCATCATGTAATCTGCCTCCCATTGCTACTTTACAAAAGCATCCAGTGTGTGTGTGTGTGTGTGTGTGTGTGTGTGTGTGTGTGTGTGTGTGTGTGTGTGTAAAAGTGTAAAAAACAGCAATAATATAAAATACAGATTAGTATACAAGAAAAAAATCTTGTATAACCATATTCTCATTGTATGAGAATATGAATTCTCAAGTGAGAATTCAAATGAGTTTTCAAGAAACTGTCTCAGCAATATGCTGCTGTAATGGACACACACAGATCCAAATCTTTAATTTTGACCCCAGCCACTGGCTGATTCAACCTCTTATGTTTGTTCTAGTTCAACAATCAAAGTTTCATGGGTGTTATTGGCCACAACACTGTAGGCTTCTACAGAAGTTTGAAATCTCACTCTACAGTACCTTCACTCATCCATTCCATGCTATGTGGTTGTAATGGTGCTATTATCTTATATCAGTGTGTAGTGGTAAAGTGGTAAGTAATAATGTGGAAGCTTTGTCTGACACAAGAAGTGATATAAAAATAATTACAATGGGAGAGAACCATTATCTTTTAATATGGACAGAATACAGACGTGTTGTGAAACTGAGGTCAGTGGAGCAGAAAGCTGGACTTGAGCTCACTGCAGAGTTAAACATGTAAAGAAATATACACCATATTAAACAACACTTAATAACTTTCTGACACTATACTGACTGACTACGTATATTGACACTGTGCCAGCAGCAGGTTGTTTAATATAGGCCTACATTAGGCTATGTGATAACACATAGTACATATAATATAATATATATAATAATACAGCAGTGAAGACTCCATGATTAACTCTGCTTGTATAATAACTGATAAATCAGGATGTCTGTTGACCTTGTTCATTATGTAGATAGAGTAAGCTGCGCCTGGGGAAAATCTATTTGTCACAGTTTTGCTCTAGTTCTTGTCATCGCTCGACTCGCTTAACAATTAGTCAACAAGTCAGGAGTCAGCGGGTGTGTGTGTGTTTGGAAAGTACTTTCATAAATGGATATGGGCATGAATATTGAAACCATTCCAGATACTGCACCTTACACGTACTTAACAGTTAAATGGGTTTGCATTTCATTTCCAGGCCCATTTAAATTGCAATGTCTCTTGTGGTGGAACACCTGGTCTTATTAGTATAGTGCACAAATCCACATTCTGCCATCTGCAGCAGGCATGTCAGCACCTCAGTGGGTAACTATTCCCACCTCTGCATGTCCCCGAACAACCCATCAGTGACGTTAGATGGAAGAAAGAGAGCTGATGATACGGCGGATGAGCAGAATGAGAAATAGAGGAGATGAAAATCCCTGTGGTGAGAGGGGTTTGATTCTGTTGGAAGTCAGCACTCCCTTGAGAACCAGTCTCTGAGCAGCAGAGATAGGGGCGATGGAGAGGGGCCACAATGAGCAGTAACTCTTCTGTGTGCTTCTGGCTAATTATCAACCCAACAAGGAAGAACCAGCTGTCCACATACACCGCACACCATTAGACTAATATCATACATTAGCATGAGGAATATTCGCCTGCCATTGTGGAAGAGAAAAGTGTTCATAACATCTATTGGGTAAATTGACATAAAATATTCTTTCTTTTGTTTTAACAAAACAGATCAAAGTGGTATCCCTTCTAACAGTAGTAGGCAATCCTGAAATGTTAAGTGAGGAATGCACATAGTATTTGACCACTATCCAAAGCAGCAGACTTATCTTATAAAAATGCATCTGAATTAAACAACATTGCATGTCCACATCATTCATATCAGCTCTGGTTCACTCATGGAATATTCGAAATACAGCTAAACATGGTGACCAGAACACCAGCTAATGCTTTTGCTATACAAATTGAATGACCAGGGAAAGTTATGGTCTTTGGTGGAGGTCAGTCTGTTGTTTTAATGCAACATTAATCGATTAACATAAGTCCCTGTTTTTCAAATCAATGCAGATGGCTTTCCAACCATAAATTGGTGCATCACAATAGATTGATTTGCATTGCTAGGAAATAGTCTATATGTAGTCCCTATGGCTAACCACTAACTGTATGTTTGTGCAGTACTGGTTAACTAGCAGAAAGCATATGACTAATGCTGTAATCTTAGAGTGATCATATGGATCAGATGGCAGTTCACTGGGAGGTTACCGCTAGTCCTATACAGTATGGTATGTATTAAAGGGAAACAAATACTTTTCCAAAACAATACAAATGACTTGTTATTTTTTTATTATTAATTGTAATTACACTTATCAATGAAAAAAGATGCTATAATGTGGGTAGCTGGTAATTGGTAATTTATCAAGATAATACGGGAAATTCATTAAAATTAGGCCCAAACATAAAATACACAGGATAATAGAGTGTAGACACATTTAATGTATTTAGGGTTTTCTTGCTTTCTGTTGCCACAGCAGCAACTTGGTGGTCTCCTCACCTTTCGGCAGCTTTAACATGGATCAGACATTATACTACTCAGACATTATATATATATATTTTCATCTGTAAAACTTTCCCTGTTTGAAGACCTCATAATATGGTCATTTTCAGGTACATAACTGTATTTTGAGGTTGTACCAGAATAGGTTTACATGGTTTAATTTTCCAAACACGATATTTTTGTCTGCTGCAGCTCCTCTTTTCACCCTGTGTGTTGAGCTCTCTGTTTTAGCTACAGAGTGAGACATCTCCCTTCTGTTCCATCTTTGTTGGGAGTCGCACATGCGCAGTACCTAGGTAAGGACTACTAGCCAATCAGAAGCAGAGTATGAAGGCGTGCCACGCTAGCTGCTAGGCAAGCATTATAACGTGTGTTACAAAGTGACGCAAAACGCTGGACTACAATAGAGCTGTTTGGAGCAGTTTATGAACAGTGTTTTCTGTGGGAGATGGTAACTGGTGGACTTTGGGCTTTTTCACTTTGTAAACTTTCTATAGCATGCACAAAAAGATATATAACACAATAAAGGAACGGGAAAAAGCCAAAAAGCATAATATGAGCACTTTAAGTACATTATCACACAGCATAACATCCATAAGGACTGCATGTGAATAAATGTAACAATGGAGGAGATGATTACAGAGATCTTTATCTAAGAGCATTATGGTTATGTTTGGGATTTAACATGTTCTCCCTTATCTGAAGAATCATTGGTCCAAATATACTGTATGATGTTTGCTTGATTCGTATATACTTTTGATTTCAACCTCAACTGCACAACAGCCTGTTAACAAGCATCATTATACGATGTTGATCTGGGATTAGCAGTGCACCACTGCAACTGATTTAAAAATCTTGCCGACTTTGTAAAGATTCGGTGTCCTTGTAAATGTGGTTGTTTCTGTGTCTATATACCTGTTTATGTTTTTTTATGTTTATTTATTATTTATGCTATCTGTTGATGTCTTTGTCTGCGTATATTGCCATGTGCATGAAACAGACTGTGAAAACAAATCTCCCTCAAGGGACAACTATTATCTATGTATCTATCTATCTTACCGCTAGTTTTCTGCAGATTTGTCCATATCAAATTCTAGTACCATTGTCACAGAAATTAAATGTGGTTCATTCACAGACAGTGAGTACTCAAAACTTTAGAGTGAATCAAAAACGTATAAATGCAGTAAGACATTATAAAATAAAATAAAATGTCCATACATACAGAATTTGCTCCTAAGAAATTGGTTCCTCATTACAGGCATTGAAAGTTTTCATCACAGCAACTGTGAGAATTCTTTCTGAGACAGCAAAGGCCACAATTTAGTAGTTCACAGCCAATGGGGGTTATGGTAATTGTAGATGATTACAGTTGAATATATTACACTCATGACTGACAGCCTTTGTATGTATTGACAATCAATCTAATTGGCTGCCAAATGCTGGGAAGCATTACACCTCCCCAGTGCCTTATCAGTATTGTGAAATCTGATGAAGTTCATGCTGTAACACACCATGTCACTGGGTAAAGGCAACTCAAAGCAGTCAATACTTATCCCTGAGCAGGAGTAGTGCTACAGTAAGCAGATATGGGTGTTACATATGCAAATTAATTTGAATGATTGTCACAAATGATTAGAATGATGCTATACCTACACTGTTTCCATGTAACTATAGTATCATGTAGAAAAGTGTACAAAATTAAACACACTGTTATCCTGAATTACTTGACTTTACTTGCCTTAAACCGTTTAAGTTTTTACACAAGGTGAAACTTAACAAGTTAAGTTGTATTAACACAAAGCGGTAAGTTGATGCAGTAGACAAATCAAGTTTACGTTAGTAGTCATTACTAAAAATCATTACATACATTACTTTTTCTGGGGTCATAAAATAAGCATATTAAGTTCAACATGCAAAGAAACATTACAAATATAAAACATTAGGCTACTTATCATTACTAAAGAAATAATTTGTTTATATAAGTATTGTTTATTACCTTCATGACAACATGATTTTAAGCATAATGTAGGCTATTCAATACATTTGTTCCAAACAAAAAGAAATGAAATCAATCACCATAAAACATTGACATTTTCCAATGTACTGTGCTGCATGGAAAGTTTCACTCAGGAGACAGAGTTACTGAATCCCACTCAACTTATAACACCATCCCACTGCCCAGAGGCCATCAGTCCCCACCCGGGTCTCGGTCATGGTGCAACAATAAATGTAGATAAACATGAACCCTAAACTCTAGAAAAATGTCCCAATTTCTCACTCTTCATCAACAATTCCAAAGTCCCCTCTTCCACTCATGTCAAGAGCCTCGGTGTCATCCTAGATAGCACACTTTCTTTTGAAAAACACATCAATAATCTCATCCGGTCTGCTTACTTATTTTTACACACCATACACTGCCTTCGTCCATCACTTACACCCAATAATACTGCTACTCTCATTCACGCTCTTGTCACTCCCCATATTCATTATTGTAACACCCTCCCCTCTGGTTTACCCTAGAAGTCCATCCATAAATTCCAATTGGTCCAAAACTCAGCTGCCCATATTATCACCAGAACCCCAACAACTGAAAACGTTACTCCACTTCATAAACAACTGCACTGGCTCACTGTCCAATACCGTATTGACTTTAAGATTCTTCTTCTTACCTTCAAAGCCCTCCATAATCTCGCTCCTCCATACATCTCTGAACTCCTTCAGCCCTACACTCCATCCCGAACTCTCCGATCCTCCTCTTCCTCACTGCTTTCCACTCCTTCTGCCCGCCTGTCCACAATGGGGTTTAGAGCCTTCAGCCATTCTGCTCCTCGCCTTTGGAACTCCCTCCCGCTATCCACCCGTACCATAGAGTCTCTACCTCACCCTCAAAACCCACCTTTTCCAAAAGGCCTACCCCACATGACTTCACTCTCCATCAAAATAATGAATAGATTGCTTTATTTAATTTTTCTATCTCAATCTTTTAAATGTGTTTGTTTTAATTTAATTATATTTGTCTTTTAACTGTATTTTTGCTTGTTTTAAATGTAAGGTGTCCTTGAGTGCTATGAAAGGCGCCCATAAATAAAATGTATTATTATTATTATTATTATTATTAAATCAACCATACAAAACTAAAACCCAGATAACATAAAAGCACACTCAACATTAACAGAACATATTTAAAAGACACTTTAACTTGGACAGAAACCGTTTGCATCCTTTGCATCACTTCAGAGCAGAACAGTTCAGTGTAACGTGTTCAGTTGTTCATTATCAAAATCTGTGTTGCCCGTTCACAAACTTGTCCTTTTTCATGAATATTTACCACCACCATCAATTCCAAGTATTCCTTTTGGCTTGAAACTTTACATTTGCATTCGCATGAACTGGGGTAGACGCTCCATATTCATGCGCCATCTTGAAATACGTTAGCCGGTAAGGGACATACAGGACATACTTCTCCGCCTTTCGCGTTTCCGCTGTCACATGATAAACTCACAGGTGTTGCTAATGTTGCTAACGGGTATCGTAGCTTCCCGGCCCCGGCAAGTTTGAAGAAGGAAACATGGAGGACCACACGTATTCAAAATCCAAATTTCAGGAACAGGAGTCTTGGAAGGATATTGAAAAGAGCAAGAGACCGGCTTTTTGAAGCGTGAAGGCTACCGTAGCTGTAATATGTACTTTGAACTGCATTGTCCGAGAGAGTTGATTGCGATATATGATCTCAACGCTAGATGGGAGAAATTCCTACACATTGGACCTTTAACATCCATAGTTATCTCTGCTTAATAAGACCTGTGCACTACGTACTTAAGCTGATTATTACAAACAATTACTGTGGTTTAGTAATGAAAGTGGTTTTTAACATAACATGAAATAATAAGTAGTGACTACTAAAAAGTTTTATTACAACTAAATCTTGGTTTACAGGCTGATTTAGACCTAGTGATAATAGTATGAATCTTTCAAATCAACTACTAGCCACAGATAGATATTTTACAACAATAACATTCTCATCATTCTTGTATGTTGACCGGAGCAATTTAAGTCTTGGAAGTTGCTTTTTATTTTTAATAACTTATTGTACATGGTGTTGAGCCATTTAGCGTACATTGTTTGTATTTTATATTTGCATTGCTAAAAGATTAAACAAAGACGAGTGTACACATCTGGACTGAACTGTTTACACAAGGAAATGGTTTTCAAGCTGAAAAAAGAATGAAAGATAAACAAAAACCGGTTGCCTCATTTTGTTATCTGACCAAGTGTTCTCTGAGGAGTGGAACAAATGCATGCTCAAAAATAGCACATAACATGTAGGAGAGAACCAAGGTGAAAATAACACTTTTGATTTTGATTCTCACAACAAACACCACATATATTCGCAATGCTGCATATAAAGTCAGTATTTGGTGATATGGTGCTATCAGTTGGTCTGCTGAAGAACAAAGACACCAACGACTGGACAGATTGCCATTACGTTTGATATCCATGGCACCCAGAGAATAATTCCTCAATGACTAAACATTATTCATCACTTTACTGATTTTATGACTTTATGACTGATTCTATAGCCTACTTATGCTACTGTTACACATTTAAGACTTTATCCCTATCCTGTAACTGCATAGTTCAGTAAATGTACATGAGGGAATTAGTTTAGCAGAATCCAAGCAGGAGATGGGGGGGGGGGGTTAGCTAGTTTGGACATATACTGTAGTATAACATGTTAATTAGTGAGCCTTTAGAAGTGCTGGATTGGAAATTAACATCGCTCATAAATGCACGCTGTTCCTCAATTCATTCATTAATACACATATGACTTAATCACGTATTACTAGGGGTGTCACGATTTGGATTTTAAATTGAAAATTGATCGAAACAAGCTTTCGATTTTGACTACCCAAATCAAAAGCAGGATCCCCCAGTATTTTCTCTCTCCGAAAAAACAACAACAGACACAGCGTAGCTTTATGGCTGTTAGCATGCAGCTAAAGACACAGGGTAACATATGCTTACCTGTAGCCTGTAACGTTAGCTGCTCTTTTCCAGACACCATGGCCATAGTCGGAGATAACGGAGAAACAACCGGACTGGAAGATCCTCCTGCTTCCCTGAAGTCAGTTGTGGCAACATTTTTGCCTTCCCAGTCAGTGAGTTATGTAAACAAACAACGAAGGTAAAGCATGTGGGCTCCGACAGGACATCACGGTGCGTTCAAGAGCATATCTGTAAACTAATGGTGCTTTCAATTGTGCCTCCGTAATTTTGAAAAACTCAAACTGTTGTTGTAAAATACTCTTTTGCCATCTAGTGGCTCTTATTGTGCCATTTCTGCTGAAAAGAAAATGTTTAAATCGAAGATTGAATTGAATCGTGACCTTAAAATCGAAAGTCAAATGGAATTGTGGATTTGGAGAATCATGACACCCCTTCATATTACACTGTAAAACCCCAGTATATTGCATTTTATTCATATGTCCCTCCAGGCCTCCTCTCCACTTCAACTCTATTTGCATGTCTAAAGCAGCAGAGTCATTAAGAGGCAACCAACCACAGCGACACAGTCTCAGTGCTCAGTGCCTCCCTGGAGCTGCTGAAGCATCATCAGCCTTTGGAGAAAGCGAATCAGAGAGTCTCTACAGGTTGCCTATGGGAGGAGAAGAGAGCTCTTATTCTAACTCAGTGGAAAATGCCAGCACCCAAAGGCGCACCGTTACACACAGCTGGGATAATAAGTATCACAGGGAGACCCGCGATCCACCAGCAAACTGAGACTAGAGCATGGATTCCTTCCCTATTCACCGTTGCCACCAACCTGACTCATCCCAAAAACCAATGAATCTCTTTCCCCTTGCTTTACAAGGGCTATTTGAATGTCTGAATCAGTGTGCCATTTAATACAGGATGTGGTTTATAGGACCACAGGGGAAAGTGGATGGGTTGAAACCGTGTGGAGCTATGAGATGCACTCGCTGGAAGGCAGGCTTGATTTGAAACACTTAGGCATACAATCCACACAGCACACTGACTACAAAAAGCTTCCAGTTTGGATTTATTACACTGTTTTATACTTTCCTTTCCCACTTAACACACACAGTTTCCCCTTTTGTTTCCCATTACATAGCCGTCTGGTCCCTCACTGTCTGGCAGTATCATGTTAGATATTCTATATGATGTTTACGCAAGTGAAACACTCAAACCTGTCTTTGTTATGTTTGGTACATAATTTTATACATATTTCCCCAAAATGTTACCTGGCATATTTGATATATTTTGTAACTTTTAGGATAAAGAAATAATCTTAAGACACTCCTTTCATTCTCTGACTACCGTAACAAATGTCTATTGATACCATATTTTATAAACCATGTGTAGAATGATGTGTCTATAAAATCAAGATGATTTAACTGCTAACACATTTGTCATAATAAGATGACTAAATATCTTTAGTAGCCTTTTTTTAGGTAGTGTGTGGATCAGCCAGAGATACATTAGTTCCTATTGTTATACAGTCAAATGAGCAAGGGATTGTAGAAGCTCAAGCCAAGGATTACATTTGTCACAGTAAAATTCACTACTAGTTTTAATTTAAAAGGCACGAACAGAATACTTAGCAAGTGAGAGGCATAACTGCGTTGTTAAACGTGAATTTCACTTTTTGAGACATTAGCACAAAGCCGTGGCTTTATTAAGCGTAACCCGTATTTCCATGGATGTGGAAAATTGTATGCCTCACTAACACAAAAGCCTTGAGTTGCCCGAGGCCCACCTCTCCTCCTACTATCTGTTTCCTCTCTCTCACTTGCTTCAGCTCACTCTACTTTCTCCCTCTCTGGTATTCAGTTTAATAAGTTAGCGTGAATAGCTGTGACCGAATATAATGCCTAAGACCTGCTAGCAGGTTATAAATGTAGCCCTAATGGCTAAACCATTATAACATTTGGTACAGGCTCAGCCGCAGTGAATGTGTTGCTGTAGGAAAACGGAGGTGGTGGAAGGCAGGAGGCAGGGGGATGAAGAGCTCCCTTTCCATTAGCTGATTGAATTGGAACCCAGTCCTGTGGGCTGGGAATTGTTTGCCTCACATCAAACGCCACTGAGATTTAAACACCTCTGTTAGTGGGCTCCGAAGAAATGACATATGAATGCATTGTCCCACTATCGAGACTCACTACCCAGCAGTTACACACAGGTAGTCTGTAAAAGTGGTTGCTCATTTGTCAGTACTGGTGTTGTTTTATATCATCCACCCAATGTTTGTCGTGAGCCAGAGTGAAGGCCTAATGGACCATGTTGTGCTGGAGTAGCTGGCCAGCTGTCTTACACAACACATCTCACATAAGGTTCAACATTTGCCTAAGTACAATGTCATATTTAATAAATTATATATATATATATATATATTCTGGTTCCATTGCGGAGAGTGGTGTGAGAAGAGGGAGGCTTTATGAACCATAAGTGTTCCTTTTCACTGTAACCAGGTCAATGGCTAAGATGTTTCTGTACAAAGAGTTGGGAAAGGGGTGTGAGTAGGGGGGTTGTGGTGCATAGTTAAGCCCACAGTGTAGTACAGGATGGGAAATGCATGTTTTTTTTCATCCTCAATAAACTTGCATGTTTTAGATAGAGTCTGAGATAAAGACATGCACTTTGAGAAAAACAGGCATGTATAAACCATGAGGGATTGTTTGGTGTCATTAACAGTTTCCTCATTTGACACAAAACACATCTGTTTGTGGAGGAGGCATGATTCTTGTTAGAGTGAGGTGGGAAATGCAGCCCACACATTCAACCTGATGAAGTCAAATACAGATTTTAAATGATGACAGACAAGCAGTCAGCATTAGAGGGGCTTAGGAGAAATGCAGACCCATATATACATGTAATGAAAATATGCGTTCCATGTTTCTGTATTCAGTCAAGTAGAAAAGTTAACAGTGTAACCTTAGTGTGCCCTGCGTTTGCCTGCTAAATGTTTCAGCTGACACAGTAATTATGCACTTGTGCGTGTGTTACCAGGAGTTTGACAAACCCCCACTTGCCACAGGTTTTGTTGTGATTGCAGCTTTGCCGGCATCTGCATTTCAAACACCTGCCACCTTTTAGAGATAACTAACCTCCCATGATCCCTGTCAATAGGCACTGGCTGCACTGCCTCACAACCTGAGTGACTTATTATTTAGTCTAAAGATAGAGATCATATGATTACATTTTGTTGAGCCTTTAGATTCTCTAGGATTAGGAAAATAATGAGTGGAGTGGAGCTGACAGGAGGCGGCTAACATATTGCTCTTTATAAACAGTGTTAGTTACAGAGGTGAATGTCATCAAGCATGAGCTTGATGCTGAAGTTGCTTAACAACTGTTACCAGGCGAGCAGGCTTGCTGTTTGCATCCCAGAATCATATTCAGAGGTGAGGAGGCCCATGCTATGCCCATGCATTAATGAGCATATACACTGGATATATTAAGGGCATAGTCTTTATGTTAAGCTGCAGCCCTACTTGCACAATCCACATATTAGCTGTCTCAGACATTGAAAGTCTCTATCGAAATTGTCAGCTTCTCTTTATGATCATCTCCTCCTCTGTGATTAATGAAGATTTAATGACGGAAATCAACATGGGATGGTGGGTCTTAACTCAGGTCACGTAATTGATGACATGCCCCTTATGTTACATTATATGTAAATAAATGAGATGATGCGCCATACCTGTGCTGCAGGGATGTTCTGAATATTGATTTGTGTCTGTAATTGGATAGCCATCTACATCTTTTTTTTTTAGCTATTTAAGTCAAGTAGAAAATAGTGCAGTAAATACCCAGAATTCATAACTCAACTTGCATTTTTTTAATTAGGCTGTTTAAGTTTAAATTTGACCTTCCCTGGTGTGTCAAGTATGCAGCAGATGTAACTGTTTTATTTTTAATAGACCTGCTTTATAGAGGCAAGTTTTCGTGTGCGTTGCCTAGGGGATTGACAAGTATTTCAAGTAAAAGAGCGCCTATAGAGTATCAGGTTTTAATCATTAGTCAGATAAAGGTTATGCAAGCAGTTACCTTTGAACAAAACTGGCCATATGGTTAAGGTTAAGAAGATGTATATGGTGCCTCATGGGAATAACTAATTAAGTGATGGGTCTCACTGTGCTTTGACTGAATGTAGTCAGGCAGTGGCCCCTATGGGCTACCATCTGTAAAACAAAGCTGATGATGCTGCTCTGCAAAGCAATACTGTATATTTCTGTTGTTGTAGTGGCTGACAAGTCAGACTCCCTTTTCGTGTTGCACGACAGAATACAAATGGGATTCTGAATACTGTGCTGCAGATAATGAGTGACTCAGAGAAATATGCTGCAGGTCATGTGTGAAAACACTTTGGCACGCACAGGCGCATGTACGCAGACACACATGCACAGACATAAACACAGGCGCACCCATTTACAGGCACAAAAATGCACATTTGACAGAACTACCTGCAGCTGCTCATCTAGGAATCTCTCCGACTATTGACCACTTATTTTGTCGTTTGACTTGAATTTTGCCTTTAACTCTTGCAGGACCAGTTTGAGGAATGCAGTCGAAGTTGTCCTCGGAATGTGGGATGTGAGCGTTTTTGTGTCTGTGGGTGGCGGAGAGGGACGGGGGGGCGCTCTGCTCTGCTCTGCTCAGTGCAGGACGCAGGAGACAGTCGCTCTCCAAGGTGCTGAAAGCCGGAGCGCTCCCTCAGTCTCGCCGTCTGACGATGAATGCGACCTCTGCCGAAAACCGAAAATCAAACAATGACTGGCTTCAATCCCGTTTGGTTTAATTTTTCCTACTCTAACTTCTACCCATCTGGATTTTTATTTTTCATGCAACCGCTGGATGTATACACACATGCAACAAGACTGACTGCAGCTTCCTAACATTCACCCGCGTCGTTGGGAAATATTGAATTGATTCCCAAGGAACGCTACAGAGGATTTTTTCTAGCTGTTTTTCTCGGTCTCTGTCTTTTTCTCCGTACCGCATGCCTCTGGGTGTCTCAAAAAGGTGAGTCCGACGAGGATAATCATGAAGCAGACCTACTTTTACGTGGATATCGTTTTCTTTCCACTGGAAAAGGGGAACCATATCTCCAAAAGGCTGGTGTTTAATTGCTTTTAAACCCATCATCACGACCGGGAGGGAGGATTATAGTGTTTTGTGGAGTCTGGTGAATTTACCCTGTGGATAAAGTGAAGTTTCCAATAGGCTAGGCGATCTTTAATCGGCTCTAGCCCTCTATGTGTTGGGCTCTCTGGCTTCACACTAAGAGGATATCAAGCTATTTCAACGCGGTGAGTTTGCCCTATCGTGTAATATACATCCCTAATTGTCACTGACATTTTCGATTGATCTGTCAAGACACGCAGCACTTACAAACCACACGATTCCAAGCCGAGGGGAAATATTTATTTCCAGCTATGTATTGCTGAACGGACTGGATTCTGCTTTGTGGTTTTCCCCTTCCGAAGGAGTGATGCATTTTGGGTTAAATCATTGCGCATTTATGATTCGGGAGATTTGCATGTTACATGGATGATTTAGTAAGAACAGGTTACTGTAAGTCCAGAGTCGGAGCAGTAATTTGTATAATAATTGGCTTCAAAGTAAACAGACCAATAGCTACCTGTTGTCTCTGGTCGCTCTTAGAGTTTGAAATTGTAGTTTTTTTGTATTGAATGTGGAGAAGAATACTGTGAGGAGCCCACTGCACTCACCTCAGATAGTAGATGGTTTAACCTTTTCCTCTGTAGTTGGATGATTACCCATTGCTGAGATTTTGCACGCAAAGAAACATTTAAACGTGAACACCCCACGCCACCACTACCACCACAAGAGCACACATATAGACTGCACGCTTCTTATGTCAACAACGGGTTGTTGTTTTCTTTCAGGAATTATGACATTAGTCTGTTGAGTGAGCTGCATTGGAGAGTCCCATTTGTCTCGGGAGATAGAATAATACCCTAATTAACTTGAATGATCCATAATGACAACTGTTTGCAGCAGTGCAAAATATACACAAGCCTAAGCAAAAAATAAAAGTATTTGGGATGTGAGGTTTACTGATTTATGAGGATATGGAAAATAACAGCAGTGGAATCATCATCCATCATATCATCTCTTATTTTTTCCACTGCAGCCCATTTCCTCAAGTGATGATGATGGTGATGATGAAGCGCAGGACGGATCCAGAGAGGATACCGGGAGCCTAGGGATGACATCCACACAATCTTGTTGAATGTGGATATCGATGCCGCGGCGAAGGATGGGCCCTCTCCTCTCGTCCGCCTTCGTCCTCCTGCTGGCCCTGAGCGCCGTGTCTCCGGCCTCGGTGGGTAACCCCGAGGATTACACCGCTGACGAGGCGGAACGGACCGCCAGTGAAAACATCGTCTTCGATGACTACCGGGGGAAAGGATGCGTGGATGACAGTGGCTTCGTCTACAGACTCGGGGAGCGCTTCTACCCGGGACATTCGAACTGTCCGTGCGTATGCACGGAGGACGGGCCTGTGTGCGATCAGCCCGAGTGCCCCAAACTGCACCCCAAGTGTTCCAAAGTGGAGCACAATGGATGCTGCCCCGAGTGCAAGGAGGTTAAAAACTTTTGCGAATACCGGGGGAAAACGTATAAAATACTGGAAGAATTCAAGGTAAGATTTGAGTTGTAAGATCCAACCTGGATCTATTTTTTTGTTTACAACAACCTCATTTATTTCTTACATGTTAGCATGGAAACAGTTGGTTCAGATGCTCAGCTTACACAAATCTAAGTCATGGCAACATTCTAGCACTTAATAACATTTACCATCAACATTTCTGATATGATTCAGTCTCATACTGTAGGAGAAACATTTATGATGATTTAAATATACTGTTTCCAATCTAATTACTGGCATTGTGTCTCCCAGTATAATTATAAAACAGATAATACTTCAATTTTTTTAATCTCTAAAGTGTCCATCTGATGCTCATGAGTTGGTTCAATCTTGCCAGGTTGATTCAGTCAGTCACAGTCAAAGTCTGGATGCCACTTAAGCAACCATCTTACATGGCAGTCTGTCTGGGTTGTTGTAAATTTCATATACAATAACATGAACACCCCTAACTAGACTTGCATATTTGTGTCAAGTGACATACGGCAATCAATTCAAACATGAAACAAAATCTAATGTCATGATGGTGTCATTTTTGTAGCAGACACTATGTCTCAATTGCAAAATAAAGCTGAAATCGACCTGTGGTGGTGGGCTGGTTGTTAGGGTTTGGGTTAATCAGACTTCCAGTTAGTATATCGCTTTTTGGCAGACTGTAAAAGTATGATAAAAAATTGTGTTTATTGGGCAAGGGCACAAAGATGGCTGCTTCCCAGAGTGATGTCATCCCCCCTCTCTGCACCATCAACTAAACATTTACCCAGCATTACTAAACTGACAGATGCTATAAGAGTATTTTAATGCTTTGATTTGCGATTTGCGGACACTGAGTCATTGCTGGCAGATTCATTTTCCCTGTGTCTCCTGCAAAGGGAGCACTGTTTCTACCCATCAGACCAGTATCTCAGCAATTGTTACAAAGCGTGACAATATTGCCTGATTAGATATAACACTATTAGCATGACAACTAAGGTCTGTGTTTAAATTGTTGCTGCCCATGAGGAAACCCCATCATTCCAATTCCTCACAAGAGGATTGGGGCTGTAAGTGATTAAAATATAATATGACACAATACGTCCTAAACAAAGGTATAGCTCTATTGTTAATTAAGGCATTTGTTCATGTCTGTGCAAAATATATCAGTAACCAGTTAGGATTAGTATGTCCATTGCTCCAATGGAAAACAAATGAATGTTTTGGATCTACTGATTTGAATTAAGAGTATTTAATACTAAAGTTAGCCTGTTGACTCTTGGTTGTTTTTCACATCTGTTTACACCTGAATGTATCCTTTTCTGGATTAAACAATTACATGTTATGACATAATGTTACAGGCAGAAAACATACATCTAGTGAGCCCAACATTTGAGATAAGTCAGCAAACTAGTTGTATGATGACAATTCCATTTAGATTTTTCTAAATTCTGGCCTATTTCTCAGCACAGATTTATCCAGAAACTGATTTCAGTGGAAACTGTTTTTTCACAAACAGCTACCAAGTTTTTCAAGTTAAAAAAAAAGTTAGATGCACAAACGAACAGCTCTTTGACTAATGGATCAATGGATCAATCAGGTGTACAAAGTATTTGTGTCCATATGTGGACAGTGAAGAAGAGCATTTTTCAATCATCTATTTTGTGCATCAAACTCAAAATGATAGACTCTCCAGAACTAAATGAATACTTGAAACTAAGCTGTTTGTCTGTGGCAGAATAGCAGAGTGTTCAGCAGTATTGGTAACCACTATAGAGATACCAGAGATCAAACAATGTGTAAATCCAAATAAGTAACAAATTAAACAGATATACAATGTTATTAGTCAACTTTATGCTAGTTGCATCTATTAACATTGCCACACCTATACAACAAGTCTGAGCACGTTATTTCATCTAAGCCTTCTTCTGAGATGTGAAAGCATAGATGTCATGCTTTCAGCCAACATTTTACAGTTGCATACTGCTACGATATATACGAGTATGGATAAGGTCTTTAAATAAAAGAATTCAATTTGAGCAGTATTAATTGCTTCTCATTTTTTTGGCCACTAGGAGGCAGCTGAACAAGCTGTAAACATATTGACATACAGACGGGTGACAAATTAAAGGAAAAACCAAAATACAAGTGTCTAAGTAAGATGTTGGGCCACCACGTGCCACCAGAACAGCTTTAATGCGCCATGGCATTGATTCTACAAATCTCTGAAACTCTACTGGAGGGACGGAACACCATTCTTCCAAAAGATATTCCTCATTTGGTGTTTTGATGATGGTGGTGGAGAGCGGTGTCTAAGACGTTGGTCCAAAATCTCCCATAGGTGTTCAATTGGGTTGAGATCTGGTGACAGCTAAGGCCATAGCATATGATTCACATCATTTTCATACTTATCAAACCATTCAGACTCCTAGTGCCTTATGGATGGGGGCATTGTCATCCTAGAAGAGATCACTCCCATCAGGATAGAAATGTTTCATCATAGGATAAAGGTGATCACTCAGAACAACTTTGTATTGATTTGCAGTGACCCTTTCTTTCTAAGGGGACAAGTGGATCCAAACCATTCCAGCAAAATGTCACCACTGTAGGTGTCAAACATTCAGGCCTGTACATTCTCTTGGTGTATGCCACCCATGCACCGGCCCCCGTCGACAATATGGTAAAGGACATCTCTTCTGACCATATCACTTTTTTCCACATCTCTGTAGACCAATGCCTATGATTTTTGCACTACTAAACTCTCAAATGTGCATTCATCTTTTTAATAAAGGGTTTATGCACTGCGACCCTAATATAATAGCCCTCTCTAAGTAATTGTTGACGGACTGTACTTGCTGACACAGTCTGATCACGTTTTGCATTGACATTCTCAGTCACGTGATGAAGAGTTGCTCTTCCGTTTTTCCTTACATATTGCACTAACGTACAAGCATCACGGTCTTCAAATGTGCGATGTCGACCACAATGACCGACCCTATTACTGATGTGTTCCCTATAGAGCTAAATGCAGATGTCACTTTAGTCACTGCTCCTATTGAAACACTAGCCAGTTGAGCAGTCTTTGTGATTGAAGCTTCTGCCATCCGTGCCCCAACAATGAACCGTCTTTCAAAGTCTTTTCCTCTTGCCATCTTGTTACGAAATCAGAATCAACTTGGCCTGTTCAGCATTTTCATACATGCCACAGATCACGATTGGATAATAATTGCTTAATTGTACCATGCAGCGCGCCTGTGTGAAAGCAAATGCATTTGTTATGTTTATTTATTTAGGTTTTTCCTTTAATTTGTCACCCATGTATTATCACCTTGTGAAGTCGTTATGATGAATGTGTTAACAAACAGACAGAGCAACATTAGCATTCATATTTCTAGCCACCTGATGAATGTATGTCTCTTTTAGCGCTGTTTTTGGTCTATACCAACCCCTGGGGAAATGTCTGGCACTTTAACTGCTAAATGATCCACTATGTCCACCAGGTAGTCGTTAGCTTTGTCTGTCTGCTGTCTGGTGTTGCACTGGTAGAATACACTTGATTTAACAGAGCTTTTTCGACACAAACTGCTGTCTGATGCTGCTTGAGAGGAGGTTGATGAGAGCATTGTCAGTAAACCAAAACATTAAAGTTGAAGGCTGTAAAAGCAAAACCATAAGATGAAGATGCTAAAATATTTTGTAGAGCTGAAGGGACCTGCAGAGTCTGTGATCATTCTCTGTGGACCTCACACAACCCCTTTCACATTACACACAGTTATTTAACCCATTATCAATTAGGAGTTAATGCCTGACGAGGTGTCCATTGTCAGACAGTTCGCTGCTCCAGTAAATAGGACGAACCTTAGATATGGCAACCGGAAATATTTCTTGTCAGCTCACAGAACCCCAACTATGAGCTGGAAAGCTAACAATATGCTAGCAAGATTCAAAGTCAATAACTTTGCGTACAGTTGACAAACAGTAGATATAATTTGACAGTATGTTTAATAACAATACAAGCTAGCTCTCCAGCCATGTCATTGTCCCCAAATCAATATCAATATGTCCAGTGAGAAATGTGTACTGTCAGCCACAGCCTGAAGTAGTGAGTTGAATGGGTTGAGATGATCGCAGTGACACAAAGTACCGTAAGTTCAGAGGGGCAGTGGAACTTGCAGGTTGTGTGTTACAGTTACCATCCTATAGTGTTCAGAGGATGAGGCAGTGAAGGACTACACTCAGTGTTGGAAATTAGATATTCAGATGTTTTTCATTTTTTATTTAATTCAGCAGATTCATTTAGAGTGGTGGACAGTGAACAGATGGTAAACGGACAGAAACTAAACACTTTTTACAGGAACTAATTAGTATATATCACATTTTAATGGACACGCTGCAGCCAATCAGAAGCAAGTGTTTACCTAGACCATGGTATAATGTAAAAAATATTGTTTAGTGCAACTTTGAAGTTAGGGAAATATAATAATTATGGTAAAATAACAAAAATGTAAAGGCTGACTACTTCTGGTATCAGGGGAACATGAAGCTGAGCTTAAATCACTTGTGCAGAATAGTTGCATATGGACATCATGTGCTGCAAGTAGACAAACACAGTTTAACTATTTTTATTGAAAACCCCATTGCAGTTTAACTGCCATGCAAGGCATTAGCAGAATGTTGTTTAATCTTCGTATGTTTGTTTCAGTTTACATAATGACTTCAAGGCAAAGCAAAGAAACCTCTGCTGGGAGATGTTAGAACATGTCACACCTGTGAATATTAGCATGTCGTGTCACTGAAACAAACTGAAGCAGGCAGGGGGGCTACACAGTGAGTTAAGCCAAATAACATGTAGAAAAACCTCATAATTAATCACTGCTACGGTTAATCTGTGGAAATGCAATGTTTTGAAAAATCTGACAAAACCGAAAAACCAAAAGGAACAAAAAAACATTGGCTAGGAGTTGTCCATCAGTTATTAATGGAAAACCGTTTTAGGTGCTTTTCATTTTCATCTACCTTCCTCTACATTCAGCTGAATGAGCAGCTGAACAAGTGATTTCATTTTGGTTTTCCATTGTTAACCAGGAGTTTTATGCCATGGGGCCTTAATGCTAGTGCTGAAACTTTTATTTGAACTAGTTTATCAACATCAAAATGAATCAGCAACAATTTAGATAAGAAATGTCTGCTTTTCTTTGTTTTACATTATCATGATTATTATTATTATTGAATGCCTTTGGGCTTTGGATTTTTAATTGGACAAAACAAGCAATTTGAAGAGGGAAAACTGATGGTTATTTTAACAATTTATTTACATGCTTTATATTAAATTATTTGCTTTTTAATCAAAACAATAATAATCAATTTTGATAATGAAAACAATTGTTAGTTGTGGCCCTGCTTTATGCTTTGGCACATCAGCATGACAGTGACATAGTGTTGCTGTTAATAAGGGGTCTGTGGGATCAGCCCATTTTAAACCTACGGGTATGTACTTAATCTGTACTGATTGGTGTGTTTGCACGTCATTGGGATGCAAGCCCACAGATTTTGTAAGGGCCGCTGTGAGTGCATAAGCCTGGCTGTTTAATGTGAGATCAAGTCCATCAATAGTGCAGCTCACCTGCATGCTAACATTGACTGGTGGGCCCAGGGAAGGACATTTCTTTGTACTTGGAGGATAAAAAAAACAAACATTCATTTGTTCTTATTGATCATTTCAGTAAAAAATAGCATAACAGAAATAAAGAGAGAGACAAAATCTGTGAGGATCCACCTCCCCTATCTGAGACCACACAAGTAACTCATATGTCTTTGTCCTCATCCTGTGTGAAGGTTGGGTTTCTTCAGTGAGCACATGAAAGCTTCGGAACCCTGCAGTGTTCAAGGAAATCAAAGGCCCCTGTATACAGACCCCGGTTTAGAGACGCCGACAGGTTAACCTTTGCTGTGGGCCTCATTGGCATTTCCTTTGCAGTGCTCGTGCTACATTGCACAGACGTTTGCATTTATATTCAGTAGCAGATAATAGAGAAGACATGCAAAGACACAGCATCTCAGAATGATAACAGGAGAGATGTGGTCAATTTAGAACTTCTGGGATGCTCGGATGTTTAGGTTTGCATGAAGAATTAATGTAGGTATACATAGTTTGGCATCAACCAACACTTCACACATCATGCAATAGGTCAGCCATTAAGTCCCATATAAGTAGAGTATGCAGTCATTGACATGCAACTGGTATTGAGCATTCATTCAACACAAAGCAGCAGACTGCAGTGCAATTTCAGCCTGTCATTTGTTGAATCTAATGCTGGTATAACTCATGCATCAGCAACCTGACAATTAAGTCTAAAGTACATATCCCAGTAACAACCTGTCCACTTAAGTATCTACTTAGCAACATAGTATTTAATACAATGTAGATTTATGTAGATTTACTGCCAGTGGGTATATTTTCTAGTCTTTGTTTTGTTGCCCTGTGAGAGAGTCATGCCACTCAAACAAGTAGGTATTTCACCTACAGGGTTCCCCATCAGATGAGGAAGGGACCAGTCCGCCCAGCATGGCTGCCGGCGTCTCTCTGGCCCCAGCGCAGCTGCAATCAAGAACCAGGAGATATAGGGTGAGTTCAGATCCCAGATTGTCAGGCTAGGGCTGGGATGTGAACTCAAATGTGAACAATCCCGTCCGTGCTTCCTGCGATCCCCCTAGGGAAGGGATGCAGAGTTGAAAAGGGGGGGAGAGGGCGCCAACATTTTCAGTGACAATGGTACACATAGTAGATTTCAGCCATCACACTATCTCAAATAATTTCTCATTTAGAGGCATGTATAACTGCACTAATATAACTGTTTGTGTTTCTCATGACTTTTAGTTGTTTTCTCAATACATAAAAAGTATTTGCAGAACTCAAAGTACTGTAATTATAGAAATGTGCTGTGAAAGCACATGTGCGGACAATTACAACAGTGAATTTAAAACATCATGCTCAAACACACCCGGAGATGCCTACACATCACACACCACAGTAATTAGTGAGTCTGCTTTTCGGCACTGACACCTATGAGACAAAACAGCCATAAAAGCTGCAAAAATTATTGTTCAAATTGGTTTTCCTATCCAATTTGCCAGAGGCAACAAGGGCCCTAATTAGAAGAATATATTAAGTGAAAACAATTAGGCCACAAAGAATTATCAAACAAGTTTTTCTGGTTTGAACTTCCTTGCACTTAAAGTACACCAGTAAAAGTATCAAGTGTGTTTTTAGCATTCAACTCCACTCATCCACAAGTCCTCCTCTGTCTCTCTCTCTCTCTCTCTGTATTGTCCTGACCACCGGTAAAATATTCTTTTGAATTGGACAACAGCAGCATGCAATTTGACTGTCAACCCATTCCCGTCACTCCTATTAACCGCATGGGTGAGATTCTTGTGACCCTGTTGTCCAGCCTCAAAGTATTTTACAGTACCATTTGATGCTGAAGGTTATTTGACTATTCATTGCTTCCCAGCCCCGTCTCCATTTGTCTCAGAGTGGGAATGAAAAGCATGACAGCCGATTCACTCAAATACCCAGCCAATAATATGGGGACAACAGGAGACTTTTCTTCAGTAAAACATTTGGCAGCATATCTAAGTTCAGTGCTGGCACCCTGTTTACCTTTGTGAGTTTGGGCTAAGGCATGACTGATCCTCTTCACAGTAGACCTCACACAAAAGAATGCACTAAAAGCACCAGGCGCAGCTGACTACATTGAAGGAATCTGCAATGTGTTCTTAAAATGGAGTAATTCCGACGTGCACAAAATGAAACTAAAGTGATTCCAGTAATGCAATACAATATAGTCACTATAGATACTTGTATATACTTCTATACATTTGGCCAAAAGTTCTCATCCACATCACACCTTATGTCCTCTCTTATCCTTACAAGTCCTTAATAGAGATCATCAAGGAATACAAATATGTCAGTGTATCATGTCCCAACCTGGAGTTTATATATTTATTTTATTTTTTCCGAGATGCCAATTGCAGTCTAATTTACAGTCATTTTGTGTTATTTTGTGTAGGTTTTGCATGTATATTCAAAAGTCTTTATGATAGTGTGTAAACATGCGCAGAATGGAGTTTTGGTCGTGAGTTAAATTTGAGTGAATGAATTTTAAAATATGTGGTCACTGAATGCATTTTGTGTCCAGAGTTTAGTCCACATTGTATAGTGTATATCTGTTTTTTAGGACGTGTATTCTCTACCGTTCTGTGCCTGCAAACATCCATTTCTGACTTTTGCTACATAAAGAAGGCGTTTGATAAAGCCTGAAACAGATGTAAGAAACAGCCGAAATACTGAATACTAAAGGAAACTTTAGGTTTGGCCAAAATATAGAACTGGCATATAGGACACAATATGGGATAGAAGGATACTAATCGATTCAGCAAGACGTCAAAAAAGAGCTTTCAATTGCTACGTTAGGGAAGCAGTTGAATAAATAGTATGCTTAAAAAGTATGAGCCAGTTTGCAGCAGTCAGCAGAGCATTATTTGTGTTGGATTTAGCCTATTTAGCAGTTTTTCCGATATATCTGATACAAATCACACTATTGCAATATGTATTGGGTATACTCTAGTGTCCAATTTTTGAAAGCATTCTTAGTTTACAGCATTTTTTCATACCTGCCTTAAACCTTTGCACAGTACTGTACAGTATTGAGAAATGCATGTTACCAACTGTAATACAACATGGATGTACCTGTGAGATCATGACACACTTTTGGATGAGAACGTCAAGAAGCCAGCTGCCCATTTCTTGTCAGTCCGACAACAATAAAAATGAATGTGAGCCATAAACAATAATATTATGTTAAGTTATGTTGAGTTTAATTCAAGACAATGCATTTGCTTAGAAAACAAATGTAAGGTTTAGCAGATTTAGTCATGCATCACTAATGTGTACTTTAAGGACTATATGACTATCTAATTGTCTTATTCTCTATCCTCTAAAGATAGTAAAATGCTTATGGGGGAAAAAGGGAAACTGTATCTGTGCCAGATGCAGACTCAACTAAAATTGTGTCTAGTTGTTCCCATTGTTATGTTTTAGAGTTATTTCCTCCAGTTGATCAAATATTAATAGAAACTGGTGTAAGCTGGATCCTTACCATTCACTTAACTAATTGTCCTGCTCCTACAGTAAATTAATGATTGTGCTGTGCTTTTACCTATAATTAGAGACTTCAAAGTAACGCATAAGCCACCATCCACTGCTAAGTAAAGGCTCTGTTGAGGAGAGGAATGTTATGTCGTTAGCCTGTTGCTTTTATTACCAAAAGAAGTAATAACTATTAGATGCACGTTGTTGTTTTGACCCTGTTCGTAGCTGCTTTTGTTATGAAGGTCACGTTTCCATGGATACTAGCAGTCTTATCATAGCATTGATCATATTCAGGAGATGTAACATGGAAAAACCTGGTTATTCATATATCTAATTCAACAATATACAGGTTTCTGAATTTCTGTGTCAATGCAGATCAGACACTTCCACATCTAGCCCCTCTCATTTCTGTCCCAACTCTGCTCTTTCAGCATTTAACAATGAGCCCATTTTTGTTTCTTGCTGCTGCATTCTGGTTTCAGTTTCTCCATCTTATCAGCAATAATAAAGAATGAGAGCAACAATACAGTGTACCCTCTGCATTAGAGTTTCAGGCATGGGTCAGATGTGACCATTAAACCCCACATAGTTCCTACAGCACCCCCTCTTCTTGCATTATCCATATGGGATGGAAATAAACTAACGTTGGTTTAGCACGTCAATCAAAGTTTCATCGACTAATACAGGGTTCGTACACCTTTTCCAAGGTCAAATCCAAGGTCCATTTTAAAGCATTTTCCAGCACCTTACACCATGTGAATTACATACCAATACATAGTCAAAATTATTATTTAGTGTTTTTATCACATTAAAAGAGATAATGCTATAAACAGCCAAAATTGTGTTTCGTAATAGCAGAAGGATCAGATATTTAAGCAAAACACAAGTTTTATTTTTTAAAATGTATCACTGTCTAAGTAGACTTTGCTTGTTATCTAACCTGCCTGAGTCAATGGAAAAATTGAGCACTGAGTGGGAGGATTTGAGCCAAATGACATGCAGCTGGGTCATTCTGTGTCAAATCAGACAAAATCCAGAAAGACAGTTGCTGCACCCTCTTAGATTTTGCTCAAAGTTTATGCTACCCTTAATGTCAGTCTTTTCACACTTTTTTCCAAATCTAGGGCATGCCGTACAAACTTGTAATGGTTCAGTCATATTGACATTGACATGTTTGTCTTCCACCCTACACAGTTTGGGCTGCTTATGAATAATACTTTTCATTATATTAATGTCCAAATATTGCTTCCCAGATAATGTGATTTCCAGGCTGTAAAACTGAAGTAATTTCAAGGGCTGAAAATATGAAGATTTGAACAGAAATATTTTACAGGCCTTGGTTTTGGGACACATTCTTGATATAGACATGGTTTGAACAAAATCTGAGACAAACAAATACCTGTAATTCCATTTTAACCCAGAAGACTGATAGTGCACAGGCACCTGCCTGATAAATAGCCTATAATATGTAATTGAACATTTTTTTTATTTCATTGCCAATAGAACAGTGTAAATATTGCATAAGGCCATCCTCAACCTTTCAGTAGGCTACTTGTATAACACTCCATCTGACACGATTTCTGTTCAGCAATCAACAATTGTTGTTATGCACTGGGCTAACGTTTGCAGGTTTTAATTTGCAGGTAGTTAACATTACAGTAACTGTGCTGTAACTTTGGCTATGTTCACTGCGTATTCCACAAATGAACGTGCCATAACGGACATGCAATACTAATGTAAGGTATTTTATTGTGTAACCTCTTAGTTGAGGCTTAAGAGGAAGTTACAGTAAACATAGAGCTTTTATTGTGACGGGAAAAACGGAAGTGGGTAAAGTGTTGTATTTTCTGATGTTTGTGTCAGGGCTGAATTAAAGGCATACTATGCAACTTTTCCAGCTTCGGTCCCCCTGCAGGTTGTCTCATTGGAACTGCAACTCATGCGGCTGTAGTTCCAATGAGTCAACCTGAGTTGCATAGTATGCCTTTAAGTGAGACGTGCAGTGCCGTCTTGGTTCCAGCATTGGAAGCCCGTGTCTTTATTTTACAGGCAAACCTGAGACTAGACAGTATTAGAAACCCTCGGTTACACTAACATTACATTATCACACCAAGTACTCTCAGTCACTTAGCCTGCAAATTCCTAGCTAGCAGTTACTAGCGTAAACAAATAGGCGCTAACGTGTACAGTAGGCTACTTCAGTTGGCTAACTTGAAAAGAAATGTCTTACCCTTCATGTGACTCGAGAGCGCAGACTCGCCCATTGTGAAAAGCTGCACGTCTTTTTTGCAGACTTTACTAGAGGCAACTCGTGGGGTTTGTCCTCATTTAATCCATAATTTGTATTTTTCATCTTCCAGCCAATGTTCATTGAAACGACAACCTGCCAGCGATATTACGAATCCCACTATGGCCACGCCAAGACCCACCCTACGAAGCAGCTCGATTGGTTGGGGTTAGGCATTTTACCTCGAGTGGTTAAGGTTAAGATAGCCGATTGGTCAGGGGCTAGGACCTGAACAGGGGGCGGAGTCACATATGGAAACAGACAGGGAGATCGCAGTCACACATGCACAAGCGAGCAGGTTTCATTTTAAGCGCTCCAATATTTTATTTCTCCATTTAATAAACAAACTATTCAGTCAGATAGGTATTTGTCGTGAAAGAAATACAGTTACAATTTCAAGCATTTTCAAGCATTTCATCCAAAATTTAAGCACTTTTCAAACCTTGAAAACACAACATCAAAATTCAAGCATTTTCAAGGATTTCAAACATCCGTACACACCCTGTAATAAATAAAGTTTTCGTACATGGCAGACTGTAAGATAAATAAGGTTTTTACCTGCCACAGTATCTCAGTTTTTAATCACAGTACTTCAGCTAGCATATTGGTTTTCTCGAAAAAGGGATAATCCAGGTTTCTGAAACCAGGATATGGTGTTTACATGCAAAACCATATAACTGGGATTCTACAAAATCATAAAAGAAGTACTAATGTGCATGTTAACACACTTAGTAGGCTTGAACCTCCATTTAAAGACTGTAATAAACACACAGTATGAAGCTCATGATTGCAGACTGCTGTTGCTTCAATTCCCTGACGAGACATATTCATTATTACCTAACATAATCTTGACTGATCCTGGGTTTCTGCTGCTGGCAGTGTCAATTTAAAGAAATAGTCTGGTTTTTTGAAGAGGGGTTGTATGAGGTACTTATTGATAGTCAGTGTAATACCTACAGTAGATGATGGTTAGCACACTGCCAGTTTGGAGAAGCAGACGAGTACCGACATAGAAGCTGCTGTGGACGGGGTCAGCAGCAAAACATACTTTAGCCCCCTACAAAAATAATATCAGTATAAGTGTATGCTATATTTAGAATATTTTCACTGCTTTACCCTGCCATCAGAATTTATGAACCAAAGTATAAAGAAAAATAATTTGCAGAGGGAGACTTAACGGCCTAAAAAGAAAGAGGGGAAACTTCTGTGGAAACTGAAGGAAAGGGGCTGAAGGGTTAAGCGGTGAAAATATTCTAAATATAGCATACACTTAAACTGAAATGGATTTTCCTAGGTGGGCCTTTTAAGTTGGCTAAATTACATTTTGCTACTGACCCAGTCCACAGCAGTACATTGCTTAGCTTCAGTGTCGGTATTGCTGCTAGCTCATCCAAACTGCCAACGTGCTAACTGTCATCTACTGTAGGTAATACACTGACTATCGATAAGTACATCATACAACCCTACTAAAAAAATAAATAAATAAATAAATTATGCCTTTAAAGTAAGGTGTAATTGATTTTATATGTTGCCCAAGGTTAAGGTACCTCATCTTCACTCAACCCAGAAAGCTAATGGACAACAACAACAATGCTCAGTGAGCTTATATATTCAATTACTGGGGCCAAGATGAAGCCAGATATTCCTGCTGGAGAAACATGCAGAATCGGAAACCTAAAATGCAACCATAACATCTTGAATCAAGCTTGGATGTGTCTGACACAGACCTATATGCTCCACTGCTGACCCTGAATCCCACCTTGCCAGCCCCCGCAGATTAAGTCTGTCAGGTTGGGAAAATATAGTCCATCTTCCATATGTATGACACAACATCTTGCTGTGTAATTGGTGCATTTCTGTATGAGCGCTCAAACTGACAGAGGGGACGATAACTGTATGGATGTTTAACTCTCTGAAAGATAAATAGTCTTACTGTGGTTTAGTTACATCAAGGCACTGTTGTTAACTGCTTGTGTGGGTAAAATATGAGAAGAATTTCTGACAGGAATTTCTAATGAGAGGAGTTCTAGATGTTCAGGTTCCATCTATTTCTTAAAAGCTTTTATTATTCCAGTGCAGCTACACTAGAAAAGGAAAGGTGTGTTTTACATTAGGGCGAGGCAGCTCTAAAATATGCAACAGGCACAATGAGCAGATTAAATCCATCATCATTAAGTGTGAATCTTTTAAAGCAGAGATACAAAACACTGGTTTTTATACTAGGACCCTTACAAGTTACAGACATTTCGACACATAAATGCAGTCACTGTTACTGGACTTATTTATTTCATTGTAAGGTGTCTGATTTTTTAACTTTTTGTTGTCCTTTATAAACATCATATCTGAAACACAGTTTTCTGACATATCAGAGGAAGTATGTAACAGTTGAGAAAGTTGTGTACATTTTCTCCCACAAGGAGGGTAAGATGAATGATAAGAGGTTTGTGTCTGAATTATCTCTGCTCTGATCCTTGGAGATCTCATTCTACATAGTAGATAGTTTTAAGTTAAAAAAGTACGGCTGCAATAAGAGAATGGGTTATGCATTTGTATTCCTTTCTACTGCCCATCCTTTTCTTCTTTTAATGTTGCTCATATTCAATTTGTGGCTGCAGTGCATCCAGACTGCCATAAATTCAAATAAAAATACAAGTCTGGCCACTTCCCACTTTGTGCCACTTAATGCATCCTGGCATAATTGGCTGATAAAAGTCATATTAAAGCATCCAGTATTACCACAGCCCTTTCACTTAACTAGAACAGTGGCACTGTTGTTTTTGTTGTTGCTACAATTCAATCGTAGTAGATGGAAATAAAGCAAACTGTCTGGAACTAATGCAGTTTGGGATAGTTGATGGCATAATTACATAAAACATTCATTTCAAAGCACAACATCCAGAATTTAAAGGAATGATACAAATAACATTTTGGGAAAAATTCTTTTTTCCGTTTTCTTGTCGAGAGATAGATGAGGAGTTTGATGACACTCTCTTGACTGTACAGTAAATATGTAGCTGGCAACTGGTTAGCTTAGCTTAGCATAAAGACTGGAAACAAGGGAGAAACAGTTAGTCTGGCTCTGTCCCAAGGTAACAAAATATGCATACCAGTACCTTAAAAGCTCACTTATGCACACATTATATTGTGTTTGTTTATTCTGAACAAAAATCAAACTGTAAAAACAGCATTTTGCTATTTTATGGAGGGTTATGTGCCAGACTATTTCTCTGTGGTACCAATGACTCCCTGGAGCCTCCACTGTTTACTATAATAAGGGAGCTTTCGAAATGCAGGTAGATCTTTTGACAGAGCCAGGCTAGCTGTTTCCGCCCAGTCTTTGTGCTAAGCTAACTGTATTTACCATACAGACTTGAAAGTGGTATTAATCTCCTCATTTAATCCTCAGCATGAAAGTAAATAAGCATATATCCCAAAATGTCAAACCATTCCTTTAAAAATGTCTACAGTACATACCAATGTTATATACCCAACAGTAAAACACATAGTCACCTCAATGACATTCAAGAGTCAACATTTGCTCACAAAGTAGCTGGTTTTGTATATAAATTGATACGCATTAAAATATTGACTGCTGCAATTTTGGAAAACTGTGGACTTAAAAAGGATATCCCAGTTTATTAGGACTCAACAATTGCTGGGTTTCAGTTGCTGCTCTCCACCTAACAAAAAAAATCTATATTTTATCAAATGTGAAGAGCACAAAGGGTTAACAAATATAACACATTTGTACCCTCTAAGCTTAATATGGAGAGCTGAGTTGCTGATAGAGCAGACCCAGAGCAAAGATGCCCTAAAAAGACTATTGTTTTCCTATGATGAGCAGAAAGAAAATCTAATATGATGAACAGTTGACCTTTCGTGATTTGGAAACAGTTTTGTATTTTTCCATTCCATGTAATTGCATTACAGTTCATTTTCCGGTCAAGAGACTTTGTAAAGGTAGAGTCAAGTAAGAGGCAGCAGCTCAGAGAGCTGCATAGCCCTGATTTACATGTTGCAGAGGTGGTAAGATAAGCCTTTGAACTGTTTCCTGAGGCAGGCCGCAGCAGAATGCAGCAAAATACTAAACATCATGAACACTACTTTATATACTCCCTTATTAGTTATTTCTAAGGATTTTTTTAAGTCAGCTATGGGCTCTGTTAAGATGCAAGAAGCCTAATAAAATTGGCCTTGTGAATAATGTATTACCTTGTTTCTTTATTTATGAAGACAGTATGATATGCATAACAATACAAATTTTTAATTGGGAAATACCAGCACAGGAGCAGGCTGACTAGTAGTAATCATGTAAAGCACGCACACACCGATATAGGTGAAACGTACTGAATCATCTAATCCAGATTTCTCTTGCCCCCTCTGCCCACAGCCGTCACCCTGTGAATGGTGCCGCTGCGAACCAAATAATGAGGTGCACTGTGTGGTGTCCGACTGCGCAGTCCCAGAGTGTGTCAACCCTGTGTACGAGCCGGAGCAATGCTGCCCCATCTGTAAAAACGGTAAACACACATCTCCTTTGGAATTCAACACACACTCCTCAGAAGTCATTACATTTTCATTAAACCAATGGCGGAAAGTTTATCTGTGGTATCGCCATTTGACGACCGCGCCTTTAACGGATGAGGATGTAATTGATGTTTTATGAATTAAAATTATTACCTTGGGCCTGTTAGAAACTAATGAGCAGTACTAGTTTTAATTATAAATGACACACTAAGTAGAGTAAACATTAGCCCGTTGATTAAAGGCATGGTAGGAGGGACTAATGGGTCCTCTGAGAGCCTTTTATCTCCCAGTGCCCTGACGCCCTTGTCACATGCAGCCAATCCCTAAATTAGAATTATAGGATTCCAATGGTTCACTGGCTATTTACAAGGCAAGGTGGGAGACTATCCTCTGCCAGGACCAATCCTGAGGGACAGATGGAGCTTAATGACTAAAGTACAACTGTTCGTCTGCAATGTGATCCTGGCTGAAAAGCTCTATAAGCTATAATGTTTTTTTTTGTAATTTTATCTCAAATGTAAGCTTCAGATAATTTGAGAGATGAAAGAGCCAACAAAGAAAGTTTTTCTGAACTCAAATGAAAACCTGATAAACAATGAGATGTACTCTCATGATTATATGCCTTGCTATTGCATTCCGCCTTCTCATTATGTTGTGTCATGCCAAAAATATAGAAATTGTTCGTGAGTATTCTTGCTGTAAGAAGCCAAAAGAAATATTCAGAATTTTTTTTTCTTTAAAAGCAGCGGTTGACCTATACATGTTAAGAGAGCAATTTCGCTTGAGGCAGATGCTAAATGGCTATTTCACCGCAACTATCCACATTTTCTTTCACACTTTCTCTCATTTCCTTTTTATCCCTCTTGCTTGCTTGCTTTTATTTCAACACACATACACACACTAAAAAGGCTGCAGAAGCTGCTAGGAGAGAGCTAATCCAGGTTGACAGGACACAGTGACACCCTTGGCATTTCAGGGTAGGCCTGCCGTTTCAAGACTCCCCAAGGGTGCCTGGTCAGGATCTGGCAGCCAGTTAAATCTCTATGGGAGCTAAGGGCTGTGGGGAGAGGACAATGAAGAATGCTGTTTAGCTCTCATTTTTGGCCAAGGGACAGGGGGCAGTGAAAAGAAGACATCCACTTATGTGCTCCAGATAGACATGCAATCATAGGAAGACAGTCACACATTTGTCTTTTACTTTACCTGCTGCGAGTGTTTTTGGTGTGAAATGAGCACAACCCTTTCAAAATGTCAACGTGTTTTTTCTAGGGCTGTCAGCATTAACGCGTTAATCGCGATGCGATTAAGGGCCGGGCATAATGCGTTAATTTTTTTTAATCGTATTAATCGCATGCCGCCATTTATTAACTGATTTTCACTTCACTCGGCTTTGCGTCGTGCCTAACAGGCTACTATTTTGCCGTACTTCCTCGTATATATATATATATATATATATATAAAATAACATTATAAAATAACATTATAAAATAGCGTTAATTTTGATTAATTAATCTGAGAACAAATAACGCGTTAAAAAAAATAACGCAGATTAATCCATTCCATATTGACGTTTGACCCAGAGCCGTTCTAGCACCATTGGACTGTAAAATGAAGGAGGGAGATGAGAATGTTCTGCCTGGATCATTGATTGGAACATTTACTACATTTAACCAACCCTGGCTACCGAAATCTGGTGCCACTGATATGTCTGCGCTTCTCTCTGATGCTCTGAAACACAAACACCGCTGCACATGATGCTAGTTAACACTATACTCGACAGCAGCTAACGTTAGCCTACCGCTAGCTAGTTGCTGGATTAAACACGGTTAAAATGCTGACAGCTAACGCTAAACAGTGTAAAGTTTGACTGTGTTTTACTGTAGAGGATTCAACACCGGTATGTAACAATCTGCAGCTGCCGTCGGAGAAATAACACAGACGGTGCGTTCAATGAAACTGGTAAACTACATCCTCGTGGTGTATTTGAAGTTATTGTAAATGTCCTTTTCCCATCTGATGGTTCAACAGCAATTTACTAGTGAAATAAGTTATTGTTATTGTTATAGATTATTATTAAATCATTTAATTTTGACCATATGGCCTTAGCAATAAACACGCCGTTCTTTAATGCCACCAACTGTTGTTTAGTACCCTTTTTTTTTTCTTTTCTTTTTTTTACTTTCTTAAAAAGTATCAGTTCAGGCACCGTTAATTATGTATGCAATTAATTTCGATTAATTAATCACAGAGTATGTAATTAATTAATTGTTTTAATTGATTGACAGCCCTAATATATATATATATATATATATATATATATATATATATATATATATATATATATATATCTCACCGGGACCAAAAGGATATTTGAGTCGGGTATGGCTGCAGCCTGGAGACCTCCAGTCTCATGCATCCGCAAGCTTTTGACTTTTCAAAATAAAAGCTTGCGTCTGGTATGTTTTACGGTGTTTTGGATGTTTTTGAACTAAACAGTATGGCAATCATGCTAATTAACAAAATATTTTTTTCAGCAGATGTCTTAGTTACAACACAATGGAGTTAGCAAAGTAGTTTTGTGTTTATATGTGCGAGCGGGATTTATTCAGTTTGGGGAATCCCACGGTCTCTAAAGCTACAGTTCAAATTGTCTGGCTGACTAAACAGGGAGGGACCCATCTGCTAGTGATAGGGGCCGAGACTGAGAGAGCTACATGGAGCTACATGGATAAATATGCACCAAACAAGCCACTTTGAAATGTTGCTGTTCTCATGAATACAACAGTTGGGTGACCCTCCTCCCTAGACTAAAAAAAATTGGATGACCCTCCCCTCAACAAAGAATAAAAAGACATGACCCTCTCCTATTTTCCTCCGGTGGTCCATTCCATAAATACCGAATGGTCCCTAATGTACATTCAAAATATGTATAATTGTATTATATTTTTGTAATATATATATATATATATATATATATATATATATATATATATATATATATATATATTTTTTTTTTTTTTTTTTACTTTACTGACCTTTTGTTTGGTACATGTGCTCGGACTCCTGAAGGTCCACCCTGTTGAATTTTAAAGAAGTTCCAGTACAGGTGAAAGGTCTGGCTGAAACCCACTCATTCTGAGATCGTTACAGCTTTTGTTAAAATTCGGAAAATTGGAATTGTCAAGGGCTGGCCCAATTACTAAGGGGTAAAATGTTATTGAGGTGTCGCACACCGTTAATTAGCTCCCATTAATTATTAATTTGGTGATTTGGAAGTTAAAATATATCTTGATACTTGGGTTAAAAAAAAGGCAAAATGTGGTTCATTAGTGAACATTTTTTAACAGGATTAATGACTATAATTTAATTTAACTACATTTCAGCATCTAAAACCTTTCCAACTGTGGTGACAACCTTGGTGTGCAGATGCATTTTTGACCAGTATATCAATGCTTCTGGCTGCCAACGTTTTTTCAAAGCTTCCCATTATTAAGATGTAGCTTTTTAGCTCGTCTGCTTCTTGGTGTTTCACCCTGAAACCAGCAACAGAGAGCAGAAGGCAGCACAAGGGAACCGTCAGCCAGTAGGAGTGCTTATCTCAGACAACCACGTTCACTGAGTCTGACTGATTTAGCAGTAATCGTTATCATGAATTATATACTGTAAATGTATCAGGGGATACATGTAATTGTATAATTCTCATTAAGAAAATGAGAAGTAGTGTGAAAACGGCCAGCGTTTCCTCACGATGATAGGATTAAACCATAGATCTGCTTATCTGTCTGAAGAGTCATTGTGGGTTTTTAACAGACATATCATACAGTAGCAATGCCATAGAGCTGGCAATAATTATGTAACATATTCAGACTGACATATATATTATTTGGACAAGCTGCAGTTTTTTGTGAATTAGAGGTTTTTGGCAGGTGAGTTTGTATGGAAGCATTTCTTACCTCTAGGCAAGGGCTATAATCGTATTTGAGCCAAATAGACGGTAATGAGCCCTAAAATGCATTCAGTCCTTAAGCTGCAGTCAAGGAAAGTATGATATGCTGAGACAGTTTTGACACAGGACAAACATTTCTGACTTCACTGAATTTTATTGGTAATGAATCGATCACAAGTTCGGGCAGATGACAGTGTGTCCTTCGAACTGTGACAGGTAGTCCACAGTGAAACGGTGTCCTTGTGGCTCCAAGTCTATCTGGCTATAAACAATCACATTTGGCAGCCAGCACCAGTCACCCTCTCTTCCCTCATCAACCTCTACTGAGTTTGTCCTGTAACCTGTGCCTGCTGTCCAGAGGAAGATCAATGAGCGTTAAGACTTGGCAAGCATTCTCATGTCTCCTCTAAGCTCAGATCAAAGGGTTTTTATTAGGTCTGAATAAAATTTTTGCCTCATCTATGCTGAGGCAAAGAATGGGGATACGAGGTAGCCAACACCTCCTTTTGTTAGTGGATGTGTATGGCCTCCTGCACCTTATTTCCACTCAAACACTGCAGGAGATTGAACCAAATACTGTAGACATCTGAAGCAAAAGCTTGTGAAATAATGGGAGTCACTGGCCAACCCTATTTGCCTATCTTTAGGCAGCGGTTGAATGTAACTACATTTACTCAAGTACTGTACCTAAATACAAATTTGAGGTACTTGTACTTTACTACACTACATTTAAGAGGCAAATAGTGTACGTTTAACTTCATTTGTCTGACAGCTTTAGGTACTAATTACTTTTCAGAGTAAAATTTTTCATACATTTCTTGTCCAGTAAAAAAATTGCAACATGCATCTTATTTTATGGGTTACAAAAATTCACCTACTTCTTAAGCTAAATAAACTATAAAAGAAAACTTTGGATTAGCTGGAAAATGCATTCTCTCAAACTTAAAAATGGCTTTTTTTTAGCTCAAGTTTTCACATGCTACACACAGATGATGATTGCTGTATATTAAAACTACCCAATAGTATATAAAGTAGTAACAATTAGCACAACCATGAACATCTACAGCAGTAAAATGCAGCATACATATTAATGCAGCAGTTTAATCCAAAAACATCATATATAATCATCATATATAAATTAGTAAAACACAGAGGGATCAATTTACTGCAGTGTGAGTACTCTTAATTTTTGATTTGATTGAAGTACATTTAACTGATAATACTTACATTCTTTCACCTTAATTAAAGAATCTGAATGATTCTTCCTCCACTGTCTTTAGGCTATTAAAACACTTGGTTAAGGTTGGATAAAAGTCATGGTCTTGCTTAAATATTAAGTCAGCGTGACCTGTCTCATGTTTTGAGTCAGTGGGACTTGATGATGATCTATACCCAACCATAATCGTGTGGTTTGAGTTACCTAAACATTATCACAAAAAAACTAATAGGCCTTTGTCACAGTGGATATTCTGACTAGTAGGAAAGGCACAGGTGTTACTATTTTTTTTTAACATTGACAATGGCTCTGTCCCATTACGCCATGACAGTGTGACAGTAAGCCAGCATGCACAACCACAAGGCTTGTCCGCTTGTCCGGGACAAGTGGATTTTTTGTAGGGCAAGTGGAAGAGAAATGTACTTGCCCCACTGGACAAGTTAAAACTAAAACAAAATAAAATGCCATGTTACTTCACGTAATGTGCCACTCATTACGTCTATGTTACCGATTTGAAACGAATACATCATTTCCCCACAATCCGGTGCAGCGGACCCAGCGGCAGCGGACCGCTAACGTTAGACCCAGCCCGCTGTTCAGCTCATTCTCTGTAAGCGATGCAGCATGAAAGCACGGCGAGCCAGCAGCTTGTTAACTCCACCTTAACGTTACCTCCTCGCCACATCGTTCACAGAAAACCAGCCAAATACAGTTGTCACTCGTGGCGATAGCAATGTGCTTTGTGTGGATGAAGCATGAAGTTAATTTGACTCATTTAGCGACCGGCTCTCTGCCTCGTAACGTTACTACTCCACTGCTCGTTTGTCCGTCAGTTATTGTAAAACCTCAGCTCTGCGACTTGCCGGTTTAAATATCAGCTAATAATTAACTGTAAAGTAGCTACACCTTTTAAAGGATCCCTTGGTAAATCAGCCTCTGCCAGGTAGAAAGTGAAATTGTATAAAAAAAACATTTTTAACATTTAACACCAATATTTCGTGGCAAACTCCATTGTTATGTCTACAAAATTATTTTACCTTTGGTCAAAATATTGACTTAGTATCTCAATATATTGACTTAATATCTCAAAATATTGACTTAATATCTCAAAATATTGACGAAGAATCTCAAAGCAATGACAACATTTAAAATATTGACTTACAATCTCAATATATTGACTCAATATCTCAAAGTATCGACTTAGTATCTCAATATATTGACTTATTATCTTAGAATATTGACTGAGAATCTGAAAGTAATGAGAAACTTTAAAATATTGACTTAGAATCTCAATATATTAACTTCTGCACACCGGCGTGTAAAGTATTACTTTGTATTATGGAGTCTGGAGATCCTTTTTTCTTGTTGAAAGAGAAATCTATTCTTGGGACATGTTTGTTTCTTCTAGTGTTTCAACTGAATTTTATTAATGTTGATAGTGTTTGGATGCTTTCAACGGTTTGTTCTAATTCTGCATTAGCAAAACACAATTTGTTTTATAAAATAATAAATCTTTACCAGGACTTTACCTCAAAAAGTTAATGTCAAGACCTGTACCAGGACCCTGAAATCAAAGCAGCTAAATGGAATACAGTCATTAATTTTAATAACCACACCTGTGCCTTTCCTACTGTGTGACATGTCAAAAAGGCCTATGTTGTGCCCAAGTTGAGTAATTGTGCAGATTTGCATGCAGCTGGCCCGTGTCCCAAAATGCACCGTGTGTAACTAGGCTCTTCAGGTCAACTAACCATACAGTTTCACATTTACATTGCTGGTGTTAAGTTTGTCTGTACTAAATCACATTCACTGGGACACTAAGATGTCCATGAAAGTAAGCCGTGAAAGCTACTGTGTCTTCAAGACTTATGAGACATTATGAGTTTTTATGACTACTCGTAGAGTCTTGAATCTAGCAGGTTTTTACTGAGCTGAATACTGAGAGCAAACCAAAGTCACCGTCGCACCAATTGAGCTGCTGATTGCTTCATCTAAATGATTAAAACCGGGAAGAATTCCTGGCACCTTCTGGCTCTGCGGTGTCAAGAAGTAGGGGAGAAATATACCCCTCTGCACTTCCACCGAGGCTGGGAGAAACAATGTAGATATAATTATTTAATATGGTAATTACCAATAATAAATGCACTGCATTCCCAGGTAACAGCGTTTCGGCTTCCTCGAGTACAGATCCTAAAATGTACCAAGGCTGTCTCTTGCTCTACTGAGATTATCAAATACATGGGTATGAGGCGTTCCAGTGGTGCACAAACAAACACTTTTTAGAATTAAAGAAATATTTTCAACAAAAAGGGTTCCACACAGGTAAATCCCACAGTGTTTTAAGGATAAATCAGACGTCAAAATGAATGAGTTCTTTATTGTTTGTCTGTAAGTCAGTTTGTAAGGAATTGCGAAGGAGTTCTGTGGTCTTTTTCATACAGACTGAAGTGATTAACACCATCCTCCCTACTGCCTCTCAAAGCAGCTTTCTCTCTCTCTTCCTCTCTCTCTCTCTCTCTGTACTGCCAAGCCAGCGCCTGGCAGGCTTCTCTGCTCACAGCGCATTAGGATGCAAAGCGCTCCATGTCGAGGGAGAAGGGGAGACTAACAAAAGCGCTTTAGTGTTGCAAAAACAAGCCCATCGGTGCATGCCCGTGAAAAGATCTGTACGTCTGCTCTGACTCCTCTAACTCCCTGCAGCTCTCTGCATCACTCGCCGTCCCTCCAAAAAGAGAAGCCCTCAGGAGAGCCACATCCATTTCTTGTTGTTCTCATTCCTTCTTTCCTGTCTTTCTCCCCCTTCCCATGCGGCAGGTCCAAATTGCTTTGCTGGAACAACGATCATCCCAGCCGGAATTGAAGTAAAGGTGGACGACTGCACCATCTGTCGCTGCCACAACGGAGACTGGTGGAAGCCGGCGCAGTGCTTGCGGCGGGAGTGCCTCAACGGCCAGACATTGTCATAGAGAGACTCCACCGGGGACGGTGGAAAAGCTCAGGCAAGGCCCTGCCTACTGCACCATTTTGTATGATTGACAGGGCAGGAGCACAATTCCTAAGCAACCTGAGACAGCATAGCATCGAATCGATGCTCTCACAAGCGTCACACAAACACAAATTTGAAGAAGGAAGAAGACGGAACTTGTCTCAAGGCTGTTTCCATCCTCCAGTTTTAATTGTCCTATATATTTTCAGAAGTTGACTTGCTTGACCCGCTGCTCTCACACAAAAGGTTTCTAAGCTACATGAACTATTTCCTAACCATTGGCAATGTTGAATTGCTCAAGTTGATTTCTGTATGTATGCCATTTGCTTGTTGTACTTGTCTGTCACAATCACGCAGGTGTTGTAATATTCCAACAGCAGGAAAAAAACAAACCGTAAGCACACTTAACGTCACTTTTTTTTGTCATACGAGGATTGACACTGATGAAAGCACTGCAAAGGTGTGCTTGAGTTTCACGACTTCACTCTAAGAGCTTATTTACAAGATGCACATCACACAAATGTTTGTGTCTTCGTAAGACTTTTTATCGCTATGGCAGGAACTCACCTCTAACACTTAGATGATGCTACTGTCAATTTTATAAACTGCTATAAAACCCCAAACGCTGATTTTATTGATCAACATACCATTGGTTTTAAATCCTGTCTCTGTATAATAGCAGCACAGACAGGGGAATTTGGTACTGTAGAATTAGGAAAGGCGGTAGCGAGCAACTATGAGAAGGGGTAGATGTAAAGTTCTGAAACTCTACATCAAAACAACAACTTTGGGCAGCCTCTTACGGCCTAATTGTCGTTATTGTTTTCTCTCAGAGGTCCATATCCTCCAAAATATTCCCGCCAACTAACTGCTTGAACTTGTTATCAAAGCAATTAGCAAGCCAAGAGCAGCCTGCTTTAATTTCCTTTAATCAAGGAGTATTCTGTGATAAATCATGCAGCTGGGTGCTTGGTGCTGCCGCAGCCTGCATGCTGGGCACACTCCACAAGAACCAGCAGACAAAAAGGAGGGAATGTGCATATGTCTAAATGCTTTTAAGCAGCATTCACATGCACATTGTCCATGCAAGAATACACAAGCACGCCATTCATCCACAGTCTCATAGCCACAATATTGTTGATCTCCACCCAGTGAAGCACTTAAACCTATAAGGCTTGTTAAGATACAAAGCTGTTACATTATCCCACTGCTATAGATTGTGTAGTAGATTCCCAGCTTCTTTCCTTCCCAATGTTAGAATAGCTCTTCCCTTGAAATGTGGTGTGGCTATATGGCCAGGACTGTAACATAGAGAGAAGCTAACGTATTGCCTTGATATTTTCCCAGACCTGAGTGGTCCTCAAGGGGTCCAGTCTGAAAGAAAAAGCACCCAACCAGGGCCCAAAAGACGGTATTTTCGAGATGATAAATACTAGTCATTAATTCAAAAGGTGAATTCCAGTAAGCTCATGCTATTTATCACAAGATTTTTTTCCATTTCCAGGAAATCCGTTCCCCTTAACCTTTTAGACCCTATTCCTGGGTGATGATGGATGGGCTGCTTAATAGCAGCTCCCAGCACTCTGTAATGAGACAGAAATGAACATAGGTAAAAGGACCAATGACTAAAGATGTATATTACTTTAAAAGGCACTAAAACTCATTTTTGGAAAAAGTTCAGTCTGTTGCATATTGTAAAGCTGCAGCACACGGTTGCTGAATGAATCACAGACCTGAAAGAGTGTGGGTGGAGTTCAATCCTATGTGCAACAATGGAGCTCGGGTCATTTTTATCATTAAGCTACAGTGATTTAGTGTCTCTCAATGTGAAAAGACAGTCTTCTTCTATCCGGCTTGAGGTCTGCACACTCATAAAACAAAACTGACATCTACAGTTTATCAATCACAGCCTCAGTGCTGCAGATATTTTAGGATTAATAAAAGAGCTTCATTCATCTTAATTACTTTCAATGCCAAATAATTATTCAGCTGGCACAAGTATCCAAAAATATATTGGAATTACTTTACTGGGTAGCAAAGACTGAAGTGAGTGTGCCAGGGCTCAGAGGCATTGCTGCCACCACTGATGCCTTATTGCTACTGTTGCAGATAAGACTCACAAAGCATGGCCTTTGGCTTCATACAGTGAATGAACAGACCAGACTGCTTTAAGTGCTACTTTGTTTGCACTCCTCGGTGCAATGGTTTAACGTTATGCATTACCCAAAGCTCGTTATTGTTTTACCCTTCGACATTCCTGTAACAGCCAGCAGGGAGGATTACAAGGGCAAGGAAGAAGCCAGTTCAATTACAGCTAAAAAAAAATATTGAATTTAATTCACAGATAGATCTAGAAATACACGTTTTGATAGAAGATGATGGCAAATAGAAGTATCCAGGCAACTTGATCCAAATGACAATGTGACATTGCAACTAATTTTAGAGTTTGATTTTTCTGATTCAGTTTTCTTCCATGCTTCTGAGGTGCATTGCATTTAAAAAAAAAAAAAAATCTAAACTGGGGTACCATGGCTGCTCATCTCCTTAATTTGCAAGCTGCTGCCAACAACTAGGTGTGGAAGTAGGAGTGCAATGGATGAAGTGGTTGTCAAAATAAAGTCAAACCATCCAGACCAAGATCATGCTAAATTGTCACTCCAGACATAGAGAGCCGAGTTGTGATCCAAACTGCTGGAGATGGAGATATGAAATCAAATAAGCAAATCACATAATCTGAGCAGGTAGTACAGTCAAAGAAAACTGTGGAAGAATTTATATTTTCAGCAAAAGGAGATCGAGGCATACAGCAAGACTGTACTGGTGCATACATTGCTCTGCACTGTGAGTAGGTTGACTCTGAAAATTACGCTTATAGCTCTCATTGACAACTAAACCGGATGAGTTAGGATTGGCATGGATTAACATACAGTTGATTCCTATGCGTGTTGTTTGAAAGAATAGGCTGAATTTAAAAACACAAAAAAAAAAAAAAAAAAGAAAAGAAAAAAAGAAGCATTTCAGAGAGAGCCTCCGTCTGGGCAAACCAGGGGGAATTACATTTCTCCTTGCAAAATGCGTGAAGCTGCACAGTTTCAAGGACAGGCCAGCAGCATAGTCTGTCTTTGTTCATTTTTTGCCAAGAAACTTGAGTCTTAATGTCTGTCTGTAAATGTCTATTCAAATTACCACCATCTGTCCTCCGATCGTTCAAACCGCAGGCTTGTACATGGCATTTTGTAAAGGTATGCCATCCGCTCTTTCCATGAGACACCGACTTACTGTAGCTGGAAACTATGAAAGATTTGTTTTTTGTCCTTTATCTTCGTTTCAGCAACAAAACTGTTACATAAAGTGTGCCTGAAAACCAACACAGAGTATTATCTGGAGAGAAACACTGTTATTATACAATCAATTGTATTAGTTTTTAGGGCACCAAGGGTCTGTTCATGAGGGACTCATAGTATCATTTCTATAAGAAATTTGAAATTTATGTTTAGAATTAAGAGCATCTTTGATTGTATATGACCACATGCTCGCACAGGTTCACCCTACACTGTAAAAGAAATAAAAGGTCAAATTTTTTTTAAAGTTAAACAACCCTTGGTGTTCCCCATGTTGTTCATATGTAAATATCTTCAAACGTATAATGTGTATTCTGAAATCTAAGGTGGAGTAAACATGAAATGAGAAAATGTGTATTATTCATTGAGACAAAAACAATTTCGTTAAATAGACTTGAAAAGAAGTGTTATTCGGCAAAAGTGAATTTCTTTTTTGTATTCTTCCTCTTTGTTCACTGCTTTCTGACACAAGATCACTTAAGGTGTCATGAAAACACACCATTAACAACTAATGAAAAATTCATTACTGCGAAAAGCACTGATTTTCTTTGCACCTGAATGCACTGTATGGTGGATGCTGCTGGGAAAATCTCCTTGAATTTAGTGTTGTTCTATTCAAAACTCCAGGTAATCTTTCTATAAGCAGAACATGTCAGAATAAATAAAAGTATAGTATTTTCCTGGGATGCCCACGAGAGAGAAAATACGATACTAGTCATTAATGGTTTTGTAATGCTCAGTGAGTTCAAGGGCATTACTCACAGGTCCATTCCTCCATTCCATTTCATTACAAGTCAGTCTGGGCTTCTATCTCGTCCGCACTACTAATTGCCTTCTCCCACCTCCTGCCGAGGACAGGAAAATGGAAGCAATTGTATGCAGCACATAGCAATCAATAGCAATTAGGTGCATCCCTGACTATTGAAAATGGCATCTTGGGAGATGGCCAGTAGAAGACCTCTTAAAAACACACATACCTTCAGCCCAGCGTTGGGTTGGGGAACGTACAAACACACAACTTGTGTACACAAAAAGGTGGACACTGCAAGTGCCAGCGCTGTGACTGAACAATTAATTGCTTTGTTTTTTCTATTCTACACTTTCACCTGTAGCCAATAGCTTTGGGTAATGACCAGAAGAAATCAGATCAAGGATACAAGTGGCTGAAATGAGTTTCCTTCAGAGTGTGGCTGGGCTCACCTTTAGAAATAGACTAAGGAGCCTTGAATATCTGAATGGAGCTCGGAGTAAAGTTGCTGCACTTCATGTTCATGTGGTTCGGGGCATTTGATAAGAATATCTCCTGGATGCCTCCCTGTGGAGGTTTTCCAGGCATGTCCAACTGGGAGAAGAACGGACTCAGAACGCAAAACACAATAAATACTTTATACTGTGCACTTTATGTGGGAGACATTTTCACACTCTAAGCTCCAAAAATAAAGAAACGGCAACTTCAATTTAGATTTTAAGAGCCACATAATTGTTTTATTATTGTTTATGTGATTCGTGTTGACTTAATCACCGCATATTAAAAAAAATACATGATGACCATACTCAAGAACAAGTGATATCTCAGTGCAAAATTATTATTGAATATACGGAAAATTGTTTAGAACGACTCTTTGACTGACACGGGGAGGAGGCGGAAGGCTGTGACGCAGTCGATGAGCCAGGTGGAGGGAGCTGACCACACCTTACCTCGCCTCACTACTGCCGGCTTGTGGGGGCCCTGGGGGTCAAAGATGATGTACTGGGTGCAGAGGGCCTGGTCGGAGCCTGGCAGTGCGTGGTAGGCGGCGGCACTCAGGGTTTGTGTCACATCGCTGTCGGGCTTGGGCTGCCGGCTCAGGAGTTGACCTCCTCCTTCCTGGAGCAGCTTGGTGAGCTCGCCTTTGGAAGGCGCCTTAAAGGAGCCAAGGAGGAAGAAGAAGCAGCCATCGAAGAGTGGCGGGAGCTGCAAAAGATGAATGATTAGAAAACAAACAAATTTGAGCATTGGTGAGTCTAATAAAAACAAAACACTATATTATCTTCTTTCATTCAGTCCGTCAGTCCATCCAGCACCAGAAAAAAAAACTCCCATTACAGTCTCCCCTTTTGCTCATTATGAAGTTAAACGCTGAATCATTTCCTCACCAATAAATCTTCACTTGTCTTAATACAAACAATGCCTATAAGAAGTATTCACTACCCTCTGACGTTTTCATATTTCATTGTTTTACTAGTTGAATTTTTGACAATAATCAACAGAAAAAAAGACGATGTCAAACTGTAATCAAATTTCTACAAATCTTGATAAACTAGGTTCACTAGGTATAAAAACACAATTATAGGTATTCACCACCCCCAATATTTAGTAGAGGCGCCTTTAGCAGCAAGTACAGCCTTGAGTGTGTGTAACTAGGTCTGTATCAGCATCACCATCTAGACAATGCAGTGTGTCCCCATTCTTCTTTGTAAGAACGGCAAACGCTCTGTCAAGGTTCATGGGGACTGGTAAGGGAGCTGCTGATGTTCAAGTTCTGCACAAATTCTTGCTTGGATTTCGATTTCGGACATTAATGCTGTTGAGGTTTTAGATTTGTTTGGAGTAGTTGCCTTTCTGAAAAATAAATACTCTCTGAGATTTTTTTTTTAGCATTTTACTGTAGTCATTTTACACACACACACACACCCACACACACCCACACACACGTGTGTGTGGCATGGCAAAGGGGCTGAATACTCATGTTAACAATTATGTTGCGATTTATATTTCTACAATTTAAGTATCTCGTTTTTTCCTGATTAGTGTTTCAAAACAAAAAACATGAAAAAGTCCCAGGGATATCTTTTTATGGCACTCTATGCTGCTGAACAATAACCATGTGTCACTGTCAGAAAAAGCTAATTTTCCCCAAGGACAGAGGGTCTAGACAATCTATACTCCTATGTTTCATGCGTTTGTTTGTATGCTTCACACTTACCAAGCTACATCTGTTGAAGCGGCTGCGCTGGGGGCCTTCTCCCGCTTCGTGCTCAGTTTCGGGCATCCTCCTGCCTGCCTGCAGACATGCCTCCACCCCTGGCATCAAAGAGAAAGAAAAAATTAAAGCTACAGCTAATTATGTGAGTGTGACAAGGCAATTGAGAATGGAGGATGACAAAGCTCACGTCTGTTTTATCACAAGTTGGAAGATTTCAAGTATTGGCAGAGCTGCAGTTGTTGACAGAGAAAGATGCCCACAGCATGATGGAGTTAATGATGCAACCCTTGTTTAAAAGTATCTCAAGCTTAAGCAGAATTCGAGCGTCATCTCTTTCTCTCGTCTCTTAAGGTTTTAGGGAGTCAATTGATAACTGTGACAGCCAGCATTCCGGCATTTTGAGGTAAAAAGAATCTTTTGTCTTTATCCTTACAAAAATCATCTTGAAAGACGGAAAAACAGTCACACATTTTAATGACCCCTCACTGTCACGGATAAAACACGCTTCTGTACATGGCACAGATCACAGTGCTGCTTTTCCCCATAAGTGTTTTATTACTGAATATCATTTGTTTGGGGTATACAAAAAAAAAACACAATTTAAATGTTGCACATCTAAGCACATTAATCTAGATTTGATTGAAAATACTGCAGTTTGTTTTAAAAAAGGATGTAAAATAGAGCGGAGTGTAAGGCTTGGCCTGAATAACTATTTTGATTATAAACGTGCAAAGACTTCTCGCAACACTTCCAACTTTGAGAGATGCGGTCCCAAAGACCTAATACACATAAGCAAAGTATCAACATTTCACCAAACCCACGTGATTCATTTCACCTTCAGTTGCAGTTTAGAGTAACACACACATTTACCCTAATCTGTTCATATTTCCATATCTTGCAGCTGAAAGCAACTGTACGTCTGTGTACACCTTGTCACAATACAGCACCTTGTAACGAAACAGCAAATTACACACACACACAGTTCATACACACAAAATATCCAGAACATGGGGTTGAGTGTAATTATATTCCTTCATCCCCCTTAACTACAGCTTTCATTTACAGAGACCCTGCCAGAGGTTTGGGAAGAGAAGAGGGGAGATACTGGGGTTAATCGCTCCGGACCATGACACTTAATGCTGAAGAGCCATTAGCAAGTTTGCTAATTACATTCACAAAGACTGAATGCAGAAAACATCTCAATCCTTTCCTTCCTGAGTCAGTGAAAGCAAATTAACCAAGAGACTAACTGGAGAAGTGGGTATCCTCTCATTATGAGGACAACCACTGGAGACTAGGGTTTGTCTGATGTGAAATTCTGAAGACTCCCATACTCACACTTCAAGGTGAAGCTGGGGTACAATAGCTCATTCTTTATCGATAGTCAGTATCCTAAAAACCAGCCACTGTACAGGTGTGCACACAGCAAAACAACGGCCCACAGTTGAGTCCACGGTTCAATCCCTCGTAGCAATGCATCTGGCAGGGCTACTGTACGTGTCTAATGGGGCAGGCGTTCAGGTGAAGCCTTTCCCTGGAACCCGAAAAAAAGCAGCTTGTGTGTATCAGGAAGAAGCACATGGGTACACACATCCTCCCTGGGCCCAACAGTGGGAGTAGCAGAGACAAAAACCAAAGTCCAGGGAAATAAGCCATCACAAATTGGAAAATAAATGGGAGCGAGGAAGGGATAAAATATATTAAAAAAAGAACAGTGCACTTTTTTTGCATTCTTTCCAAGAGTGAAATGAGAAGAATAATCTCATCTCAAAGTGCGGAGCTGCAGTCAGGACTTGGTTGGCCTATTTTAGCATAAAGACTGGAGTCAGAGGGACACAATTTCCCCGGCTCTGTCCAAAATGAAAAAAATATGCCTGACAACACCTTTACACAACGTATATGGTTTGTTTAACCCATACAAGAACAGAAATGAAAAAAATCTGTGCGAAACTTCTTTGCAGTATCTCCTGCTATCACACAAATATGATACAACATGTTTATTAGTGAGCTTCAGATGTCTCGTTTGTTTTGTTTTTTTCTCCTGCCTTCAGTCTTTAAGCTAAGATAGGCGTGACACCACACATCCTGGCTCCAGTTTGGACATTGGGATTAATATCCATCTCCTAATCTCAAATAAGTATATTCCCAAAAATGTTAAATTATTTCTTTAAAGCGTAACTCTCGCCAAAATGCAACCTAAGGTCTTTTTGTGAATGTATCCGAGTCAAACTTTCGTTTAAAAGCATATTTAGGACAGAATCCCCACTTTTAAGATTTACTGTATTCTCGTTTTTTGGTCAAATGGCCTTTTGAATGGGAGTGCTAGGGGCACTTTTATGCTAGCCTCAAAATAGCTATTTTTAAAACACTCAGAAGGCTCAACACAACATGAAACTTTGCTCGAAGTATCGCCGGGGGCTCTACACCTTAACGAAAACATTGACAACATTGTTTGTGTACACAGAGTTTACTAAAAAGAAAGGTTTTGAGCAACTCACTGTAGCTGTTGTTCTTCCGGTCGCCGTCTATCGAGCCAGTCAAAAATAGTCGAGGGAGGAGAGTAAAGATGGAAAGCTCCAAAAGCTTAGTTCCATATAAATGCACGGATAATTCGTTGTTTTGTCGTTAGTGAAACACAATATTGACCTTGTAGTTGAAAAAGGAGCCTCATATAGGAATGACATTTCCTCCTATGGAGTCTGTTCATTCGCATTCTGACATCGCCTATTTTTGACTGGGAAAATGGCAGATAGCGTAAACAACAACTGCTAACGTGAGTTGCTCAAAACCTTTTTTAGTAAACTCTGTGTACACAAACGATGTTGTCAATGCTTTCGTTAAGGTGTAGAGCCCCTGGCGATACTTCGAGCAAAGTTGCATGTTGTGTTGAGCCTTCTTAGTGTTTTAAAAATATCTATTTTGAGGCTAGCATAAAAGTACCCCTAGCACTCCCATTCAAAAGGCTATTTGACCAAAAAACAAAAATACAGTAAATCTTAAAAGTGTCGATTCCATCCTAAATATGCTTTTAAACGAAAGTTTGACTCGGATACATTCACAAAAAGACCCTAGGTTGCATTTTGGTGAGAGTTACACTTTAAATGATAGGTGCATGATGGACAAAAGGATTTAAACCATTGTTTTATCTCATCAATGAAAGCTTAGTTAAGACTTTTAGTTGGATTTGAGCCCTCATAGGCAGGATGAAGTTGATTTTAATGGTGAGTTTCAAATACAAAACGGAAGCTGTTTTTCTAAAAACAATGTGTTGCAATGAAACGTAAGAACAATAAAGAGGTAAGCTTGGGCTTGGCCTAGTTGACAGCGGTGGCATACAAAAGCAGATGACAGGGAGAACTCAGCTGCACACTCAAAAAACAAGGACAGAGACAGACAAGATGCCACGATAACTGTCATGAGGGAGACAAGCTGTGTCAAGTGCTCAGCCTGCATGGAGAAAATAGAAGGGAAGGGGCTGAATATGGTCCAAGCACACACAATCTTATATAGAGTGACACAACCACACACCTAAACACACACATTCAAACTTGAAATGGGTTAATGGCAGAGTCATGCCGTTTCACCACAGACAGACAGACAAACAGGCAGACAGACAGGCGCTACTGACGAATACACCATTCAAGGGCACACCAAGGTGCCAGAAAACTCTTTGACAGCAAGTCTTTTCTGCAAATCTGCTTGTTGACTTGGTTCAAGGATGCCAGGGAGACTGGCCGGGAATATCAATTGTTTAGCTAAGTATTCATCTTGGTATAAACTAAAAGAGTTAGACATCTTTTTATCGCTAGAAATATTGAAGCCTTGAGATGCATTGATTCGGAGATCTCTTCCCCCAGTCACCCACAAGCTCTATTTAGCTGTCCGACATGTAAGCAGGTACGTGCTCAGGTTTGCACACAGCAGAGGGCGCAAACAATTTACCTGAAAATTGCTGGATGAAAAAATGTTATTATAATGTTTCCCAGGACATTCCATGTGTTGCCGACAATAAAAAAAGTATTGCATTTAGTTCTTATTCTAAACACAGAGCCTGAATTCACCTGAAAGGTTGCAGAGAGGAAATACAAGATAGAATGTCTAAGACTAGTTTGGTACTGAGGAGGATCACTGGAGCCACAGTAGGACTTTACATACATTATACATTATTTTTATCTGATATATGTAGGGCTGTAATCTCCCAGTTGACTAGTTGATACGTTCTGACTCGACCAAAATTCTGATTGGTCGATTTTTTGCCGTGTTAATTTCATCAGGTGGAAAGCACTAATTGCTAACGGGGTTGTTTTCAGAGCACCCCTGTTTCACAGGTAACAGTCTGTCTTCAGAACACCCCCCTTGTTTTCACTTTTTGGATCAGCCCAACCCACTGGAGACAGAATGAAGAAAGTACTAGAAGGCCTTGGTCTGGTGGTTTGCTGAATATTTATTTAATCGTGAGCATTTAATTTATAGTCAGTCCTCCTCTACCATGTCAAATACATCAGCAGTGTGGCAGCATTTTACAAAAATAGATAATGGGAAAAAAAAGTTGAATGCAAAGTTTGCAAGCAACAGTTTGCATATCACAGCTCAACTACAAACATGGCATATCACCTAAAAACGGTAAGCTAACTTGTCTGCGTTAGGTTGCCCCGTCTGTTTTGAGTAGGCTATATGAACATATCAGAATTGGCATATTCTAATGTTTTAGTCTAATAATCGTTTTATAACTGCAGGCGCACCCGCCCGCAACTACGGTAGCATCCCCCAGGGTTAGCCGCGAAGCTGAGCTCCTATGTTCAGCCTCGCTCTGTGCAAGGACATGCACAGAGCTGCTGAAATGATAGTGTCTGTCAGTTATTATAACATATGACAAAAACAATTGTCTTATTGTAGATTATTGTATAGTATTATGTTGCATATTCCTCAACAGTTCTTGTGCTGATATCACTAGTTGACATAGTACTATTTTCGGAAATCATAGGTTATGATATTGCGCAGGTGCACGTGATGCAACGCTGTCAGAGTTGACAGACAGACTCGAGTGTGTCATTTCAGTGCAAAATAATTAGGTTAAAAAATGATTTAATATACTGCAAATAGCCTACTAGTTTTTTATGTTTGTTTATAATTCACAAGGCTACCAAGTACTGCGCAGCTAATTAATCCAACGCTTTTTATTTTTTCTAAACCCATAAAATTACTCCAAACTGCTTGTGCAGCACAATCCATTTGTTCTGCACTGTGGTTCCAAGAGTCCAATATTTACCTTGCAGAGTTTTCACTTGTCCTACTGTCTAATTTGCTAAGAGTCACTACTGCAGCAGACACAACCTCAAATGCAGATGGAAGTACTCTTTCGATGGTCAGAGCCCCCTTGAATGACTTAGTCGACTGAATACGAATGTGATCTTGTTGGTAGCATAAAAAAAAACACAACAGGTTTACCATTAAAATAGATAATCAAATCTAGCCGTTTCCCCGTTTCCAGTCTTATTGCTAAGCTATGCTAACCAGCTGTCGGCAGTAGCTTCATATTTGACAGGCAGACATGGGAGTGGCATCGATCTTCTAAACTAACTCTTAAGAAGAAAAATAAGCGCATTTTCTGAAATAAATGTTAATGCCATCTGCATTGAACTAATGAAATAAAAAAGGAGCTGAGCACAATACATATCCAAATGTAATTGCCAAATAATTTTGTAATTTTCTAAATTTCTGATCCTCTGAATAAAAACAGAAAATTGGAAAAACAGGTCTTAGATCCAATTTTTTAATTTGTCAAGGTGGAAAAAAATTTAAAATATATATTTGAACCCATTTTTCTGTTTTTCCAACTGTCTGTCTGTGCTTAGAAAATTGAACTGATAAGCGTTACACTGACCATTTAGGATACCTGGATACAATTTGCTAGAGTGTGACTGCAGTAGGATATTACCCAGGTTCCAACAGCAATACTGTTTAACATGACATCAAATAATAGCCTCCACAGAAAGATACTCCAGCTGATGGCTCACTCCATACTCACAGCTGAATTTGACAACCCAGCAGCCAGCAAGAAGACCCAGGAGGGTGGAGTTGGTGATGGGCAAGTTTCCTTCTGGCACCACGACATGGCTCACTGGGGGAAGAAACAAACAGTACCCAAATTGAACTTGCACACACACAAAAATGGTGTCATATTTGATTTGTATTAATCAAATAGGCCTACATTTTCTGATGAACTTGAACACGTAAATGTTTGGATGAGAGACACTCATGGCTGAGGCCCAGCTCATGCGAAGAAATAGTTATTGCAGTAGCCTATATAGTGTCACCATCTTAGCATGCTAACATTTGTCCAGCTGAGGATGATGGGAATGTAATTTTCAAGGTATTTAATCAGAAAACAAAGTGCAAAATTTTGACTTGATGATTTAAAAGATGGCAAAGACATTACAATTAATACTGAGGGGGACATGAATGTCTGTCTCTTTCAATATCACTATATTAAATCTACTGTATATGCTCAATTCAACTCTTGTGCATTACATCAGACAAAACTATGCATGTGTAAAACATATGAAAAACAGGTGTTTTAATTGAACTCATTCATTTTGGCTACAGAGTTTTGTAAAAGGATAACAACACAATTCCACTTGAACCTACTCAACTGCTGAAGAGGACTAATATTTAGGGTTTTGATTCTTGGTTTATCCCCCAAATATAGTGCACTTTTCACTAATTTGCTTACTTTGCCTGGGTGAACAGGTAAGCTTACTGCAAACCTATCAAACTGTTCATGGCAACAAAACAAAAGGCCATGTGACAGCTTATTTCAGAATTGCTTTAGACAATAATTATAGGTTAATTAAAATTGAAATAGAAGCTTATTGCCTCTTCATTCAACAAGTCAGCGTGGTTGACAAGTACAAAATGAGCATAACCGTAAATGAGGGCAAAACCTTCTACATTGTTTATTGAACGTGAATTTGTAGCCTCAAGTTCAAAATGTAAAAATCATTCCCTGAAAGCACCAACTTTCACCCCTCCGGTCAGAAGGGGGCAGGTTGTAAGAAACACTAGTGTTTTTCATTAGTGCTTATTCATCACCCTGGCAGTACCTCCAAACATATTAAGAGGAATGATTTAAATTACTTTTGCTCTCTGGTGCTCTCCCAGCCATTACTATGCAACAGTGAAGGAGCTGCTGTATCACAAACTCAGGAATCCCATCTCTATAGTGGTAAAAGTACTGTATATAATCTTCATAACAAACGCCATGATCAAGGCAAGACACTACCTCATGGCAGGGTTTCCTGCAGCACTTTGCAGTTTAGGCGGCCCGCCTTAACAACACGTGCATGCCGCCTTAACTGAGTCTTCAATATATATATATATATATATATATATATATATATATATATATATATATGTTATATTATAAATAAATAAATGGGTACTAAACAACAGCTGGTGACATTAAAGAACGGCTTGTTTATTACTAAGGCCATACAGTCAAAATTAAATGTTTAATAATAATAATGTATGACAATAACTTATTTCACTAATAAATTGCTGTTGAACGACAAAAACAATTTACAATAACTTCAAATGCACCATGAGGCTGTAGTTTACCAGTTTCATTGAACGCACCGTCTGTGTTGTTTCTCCGATGGCAGCTGCAGATTGTTACATACCGGTGTTGAATCCTCTACAGTAAAAAACGTTAGCTGCTGTAGAGTATTGTGTTAACTAGCGCCATGTGCAGCGGTGTTTGTGTTGTCTGTATCGTCTGTTTCAGAGCATCAGAGAGAAGCGCAGACATATCAGTGGCACCAGATTTCGGTAGCCAGGGTTGGCAGGAAGAAGATTTTTACAAGTAAATGTTCCAATCAATGATCCAGGCAGAACATTCTTGTCTCCCTCCTTCATTTTACAGTCCAATGGTGGCTAGAACGGCTCTGGGTCAAACGTCAATATGGAATGGATTAATCTGCGTTGTTTTTTCTCAGATTAATTAATCGAAATGAACGCGTTATTTTGACAGCCATAATAATTAATTAATAAATAAATAAATTATATATATATATATCCGCAAGTCAAATCAACACAGTCTGTAGGAAACAAGGTAACGGCGAGTTGTAAAGATACCACCAATCACAACGGAAAGAGCATTTGCTGGCGGTGAGTCATTTATTCACATTTAAAGGGATAAATCGCCATTTCACCGTCGCGTGTGCATCAGTTTGTCAACAAATGTGTGGCAGCTGGGGCATGCCCGGGCAGAGACGGGGTGAGTGGACTTACCGGAGCATTGGCATCAGACCATATATAAGAATGGACCAACAGATCCAGCTGCTCTGGACAGAGACCAGTGAAGGATATTAGAAGCACTTTTCCGGTGATGGCTGAGCGTTACTGCGCAGCCTCCAACTGAGAGAGACGACGTAAATGTGACGTGAGCAACGTGTCTGAAAGTTGTACGTCTTCTGGTAGCTGTGCCAAGAGAAATCTCAATCATTCCGAATATTGCAGAGACGGAGAGCGTAGGTATATGTAAGGAGATAACATAGGCACAGGCTAATTATTGCTAACTAAAATGCTAGTTAACATTAGTAATTACACTTAAACAGCTAATGTGAGACAAAACTGCCTGCGCGCTTCTCCTGTACTATACGGTAATTCCTCTACTATGCGACAGTAAGTCGCGTGGTTGTGACACAATCGTTAGCCTATTTTTACAAAAACGTCTGCTACGGTGCCATAACGTGAGGTACAAGGTAATGGAGCCTTTTATACATTGTCGTGTTTCTTTAGAAATAAACAATGGACAAATAGAGTCTTTAAACGCTTCAGATGTACAGTTATTCGCTGTCAAAGTGGCACCAAAATGAATGGCAGTCAATGGAATGCTAACGGGAGGTGATGGCTTGGTAGCATCAAAATGGCGCCATAGGAGGTTCGCGGTCCGAGGAGAAGCTTACCCCCTTGGTTGGCATACGGCAGGCAGAGAACATTCATATATGTTTCTCTGTCCTATTCTTCACATCAGTGAGGCTTTCTTCTCTTGTTTCAACGAAGTGAATACATGATGAAGTGACTGGAAATATCCATCACCTCTCGCGCATGGATTCTCAATGTCCCAGCTGTTGCCCGGTCTTTGAGACACAGCTGTTGTCTGTTTTGTTTTTTTAATCACTACACGCGGTTCACAATACACGGTTAGTTAGCGTAGTTACACACAGTGAAATGACGTGTCTTGTTTTTATTTCACGCATACTATCTGCTGGAGTGTGTGAAGCTATGGTCTGAGCTCTGTTATCTCAGTGCAGTTTGTTTTAGAGAAGAGTTGTCAGGCAAAGTGGAAGAGTGCGTGTCACGGAGGATAATGGGAGAAATAAATTTGTTATAGCACTTTTTTTGAAAATAGTTTAATGAGCTTAAAATTGCACATTGCAACTGTTATTTTGAAAAGCTGGTTATTTATTAATTATTTAAATTTAAATTTAATATTTAGTGTAGTGTGTACTACAGACCACCCCCCCCCCGGTCAGATGGCAAACCTACCACCTTAACTAAGAAATTTTCTGCGGGAAACCCTGCATGGCCACATACCCTTTGGGTGCTTGAACCTGCAATTTACCCATCTAACACATTTCTCAGTGTGTTTGGCAGTGAACAAACTTACCAGCCACGGTCCCAATGTAACAGCAATTGGCTGGTAGCTGCAGTTAATTTGCAGTGTTGCTCAGAGCCCATGTGCCTCAAACTACATTAAAAAGCAATCATATGCGACTGGTATTCTAAGAGGCTTCGCCTGACACATTGAGGAAGTTTAAGCCCCAGAAAGGAGGTGTGCACCGCACAAACACTACCTGAGCCAGAAAAGGTGTCGGCCATTCTCCCTCCGAGTAGCTCTCCCAGTTTTGACACTTGAAGCTGTTCCGCCTGCGACAGCTTGCTGGCCAGAAACACCACCATTTCATCCCTCCTCACACAGTCGCTCACCTAAGGAAGGATATAAGAACATGGTTTAGAAATATCTATGCCTAGAATGCAAGCATATTAGTACTCTAGGGGTAAACAATTTCAAGGGAAATAAGAAATACAAAAATCACATCTTCATGTAGACGTACCATAGAGAGACTGGCTGAGGGGGTCAGAGATGTATTAGCATATTGGGTTCCTTCTGAGGCTTCTTTGAAAATCGCCAGTATCTCCAAACTCACTGCGTAATCAGCAGGCCGCTTTCCATACAAATTACTGTGAAGAAGAAAATTCAAAAGATAGTGTGTCAGTGTCTCACAAGATGCATACACCTGTGTTTTTATGCCTTTGCAGCAATGCAGACCATCTGGTGACCAAAGGGACAGTCGGACATGTTAAAACAAACTACAACAGGCATACTGCCAAAAAACTAAAAGATTTACTTATTTTATTTACTTCGATTTGTTCACCGAAAACTACATCAACACAAGATAAAAGAAGGTCAAAATGTGCAGCAAGGTGTTGTTGTGTAGTTGTATGTTAATTATTCAAGTCCGGTCTGAAAATAGCCAAAATAGTTTTCTCTTCAAGTGGCCAGTGTTTTTTTTTTTTTTTAAATGTATGGGTACTTCATTTTATTTGAAACACATTATGTAAAGTAGGGTTAATATTAGGTAGAGCTTGTGACTCTGTATGACACATAAGCCTTTTTCACATTGCCCTTTGCCCCAGGGGTAAGGGAGCGGTTAGTTTGGGGCTAAGAAAGCGCACGATCTTGGCACATTCCAAGTTCTAGAATGTTAACATCAGTTACATGTCCAACTGACACTTACTGTAACCCAGGGCTAGTAGAAGTGCAGTAAGAATCATATGGCCCTGGGCTTAGGTTAAACCCTGGGCTAAGAGAATGCAGTGTAAAAAGGGCTATAGTGATATACTGTTGATAAATAATGGTTAAAAATCCCATTGTCCTGAAATGCAAACGAGGTGTCTAAGCTAACATTAACTGTTAGAACTGAGGCAAAATATGCAAAGACTTTTAATTGTTTTTAATCTCTAAAATTCTACTTTACCCTACTTCAACTTACACAATTTTTTCAGAAAACCATAACAAAAAATAATACTAATAGAAATCCAAAAGCCAAATTACAAAGTGTTTGCAAATAAGGTGACAACTTGATAAATGTTCACACAAAAAAAACAAAAAACACTTTATACTTGACCAGGTTGAAATACATTGTAATGTAAAAAGAGATGTTAAAGAGGATACTTGAATCAGCCAGGCCTATTCTATTAATGGAAATTTGGACTCTGGCACAGATAAAAGGTCTCTGCCCAAGGATCTTAAATAATGATCGTTTCCATACTTGGCAAAAAAAATCATGAAGAAAATCATGCCTTTAACCACATAATAATCTGCCAAAGTACCACCTGCCAGTGAACACTGAGCCAGTGAGCAATATTCCCTTTTCAAATTGTATCCTCTTGTTCCTATGTCTTCACAACTGGCAAGAGACTTGATTATTTTTAATCCTAAATCGAACTAATTAACAATTATCATATTTGGAACCAAACTGGCCTTACAACTGACAATATGGCAAAGGTTTTACAGATACTAACGCAGCATTTATGTTACTATGTGATAGGTCCAAAGCAAAGTCTTCTCCAACAAGATCATTCCGTCATTTCATTTCATCACTTCAACAATTGGTGCAAATTTGGTTTTTAATCACTGGCCAAACAGGACACAAAGAAAATCAATGTTTGCCAGTCCAAAGCTCTGAGAAAAACAATTTGGCAATGTCACACCCTGCTCATTCTGTGAAACTGTGCACCCATGTGTGTCATTCACTTGTTGGAGCATAATTGTGTCATCAAGGGTGAGCTGAAATCTGTGTTCTACTTCATTCCTAGGCCATGTCCCTATACAACACACTAGACTCGCTGCATGCAAAGGAAAATCTCATGACTGCATACCATTACTGAAAAGTGCTGACTTTTTAGCACATACGCTTTCTCAATTACAAGGCTTTATCAGGTGAGAGCATTACATTTACATATTTATTATTGCTATTTAACTGCGATACCCTCAGTACAAAGTAGGTGTAATGGAGGGTTAGCATCATTATAAAAGCACCACTTTGAGACTCAAAGAGATGAAACTGCGACCACCCCTGGTGACAATAGGTATATTGAAGAAACACCTTTAAAGTAAGTATCTTTAAGTTTGAGAGAGCTGCATGAAACTAAACTGAGGTCACCTTGAGGAAAGAGGGAGAGGAGAAACGAATGAAGGAAAGCACACAGAGGAAGAGAGGAGACAGAGAGAAGAACCAAGCCCAGCAGGTCGTCTCTAAAAGATTAGGCGTCAGCAAAGATAACACCTGGGGGACAATTAATAGGTCCACTGGTCCATAAAATATTTCATTTGGATTCATACCCCCAACCCCACAAATACAAACAAACATAAAATGTCCCTGATACTTAGACATATGCACACACAAGCCGGTTTACACAGCTGCACGTGAGAAGAATATGTGAAGAAAAATAATAAAGGCGTGAAAAATTGTGCTAGAAGTAAAGCCACAAACACTATCCCACAAGCCTCTGCATTAAGTACACAAGTGGGAGGAAGGCGGTGGTGGTTCTAGAGGATACCCACTGTAACCATGGCTCTTATTCTAACCGGGAGGAGGAGATTCAAATATTCATTTTGAGCTGAACACAAATACCGAATTTAGTTCAACATAACATCAATACTAATAATATTAACAGCCTTTTATTCATGCCTAATTACGTACCCTGAGGAACTGCTACTGTGCCTGGTCTGTAGGCTTTAAACACACTTCTTTAACTGTATCTAAATGGATTTAATTATGAAAACATCTACAATTCTACTCAAATGCACTTGTCCTCAAAAGAATACCATATGCTAAGATGGTATAAGGTCAGTTCAAAATTCAAGCCAAGCTTATGCACACCCAACAGCTGACCGAGCTTTTGAACTATGTCAGCTCAGCAGTATGTCTTGAAAGGAGTCATAAGTCTAATGATGGAAACACGTGGCGAGCAACTGATGAGGCAGAGGGCGAGGCCTGACTGCATTTTTAATCAAAAGGTTCATTAGTTACACTTCCTTCTTAAACAATTCACTCTTAACTTGTCCTGATGGTTGGATCAACTGAGTGTTACAGTTTATAGTTGATGATGCAGTGCATGACTCATCCAACGCCTACATTTAACCCTGTAAAGTCATGCGAGCATAGAACTGTGATTGTTATGCAGATGCCCTTCTTCAATGCCAAACTGCGTACATTCACAAATAGTCGAGAGTAAGGCTTGCAACACTTTGCTTGATTCAAACCAATGACAATGTTTTAAACGTTGTCGTCATGTCAGTAATGTAATTACTGACATTAATGTAATTAATGTAATGTCTAGATCAAAGTGTTTTATGCATATTTGTACTGTATTCAGTAATATAACACATAACAATATAATAACAATAATTATTTGTACAGCACCTTGCAGATAAGAAATGCAGCACAAAGTATTGCTGTAGTGATACTAATGAATGGCTTATACTAGGGGATATAGATATAGATAGATAGATATGTGTGTGTGTGTTAAACACAGTTGGCATTCATTACCAACATTTGGAGACTGTCATTGCTTTTTTACCGTTTGACTCTGTGTGTACAATTATACCGATTCGATGTCAGTGCGAGGAACACAGGTGATGTTAATTAATGGATTTAGTGCTTCAGATGGTCATTAGGACTGAGCCAATTCAAATGTTTGTTTTTCCCCATACAACAAAGTAGATTTTAATACTGTGCTGCATTTACATGAACTTAATAGTAACAATCTAAAAAACTATAATATGATAAGGAAAATAGTCATCAGTAAAGTACACAATATTTGTAGTAAATATTGTATTAAGTATAATATATACAAAATACCAGCATGGTCCTTTAAGTTTGGGAACATAACATACTGTATGGTACCAGCTAGCACCTTGCAGACCTCATTTAATGTGCTGCACCGGTAGATCTTTATGCTTACAGGACTGAGACTTAGAAGCCCTGCTGTGCAGCTTCTGAGAAAATGCTTAAACCCTGTTGTTTTTTGAGATAACAGCGAATCGTTGAATGTATAAAACACATTAGTATTCACTTTACTATTCAAAATGTGCCTGTTTTAAGACTTTCATCAGAATTTCTAATAACCTGCACAGCAAGTCAAATACTTGCGCTTGATCGAAAGTGGACTCACAGTCACTGATTTAGAGTTCAGGGTCCAAACAATAAACAAATGCAGTCCAATCATTTAAACCTAATGTGCATACACACAGAGGAACAATGAAAATCTGCTAAACCTGTATTTCCAAACCACAAGCTGTGTGCCAACCATTCCATTAGGGATTGCATTAGCAGATGCCTTGGTTTGCCTCTTGTGCAAATATGTGCGTGTGAGAGAGGCTTGGATGCATGCATTCATCTTGCAGCATCCTGACAGACAGGTAAGTAAATGTAAGACCTGGCAATCGGGGCCCATCAAAGCAACGAGACAAGCACAATGAAATGAGGAAAGGCAAAGACAGAGGATGATTGGTTTAAAATGATCCCAAAGAGTGTGCTTACCAACAAACATATGACCAACATACCGACCCTAATCAACTACTCTATTGATCACACTTACTAACCAGCATCCTGTTCCTCATTATGAATATTGTGCTACCCATCTACTGATTGACCAGGAACTAATCAGCATCAGTCGATTTTCTTACATCTATCCACCTACATGCTGCACTAGTGCACGCCTGTCCTTAAAAATAAAGGGCTGAATGCCTGGCACACTGATTGGGAAACAGGCACTTGACAATTTATTGTAGAAGTGGAAAATAAGCACTGGTCCAGTATAACAGAAGAGTCTTTATGATGTAATGCCATGAAATACAACAGCAGTGCAATAAATATTACCTTAAAATGTTTTTGTTGGTTTGATTTCTACTAGTTAAAAGGTGTTAGTAATATTTTGTCCAGCTCATTTATTTACAGATATCACAAATTACTGTAATCCAATACAATGTCACAAACTACCTCACGGACACAGTCCCAACAACAATTTAAAGTTTCACAAATTGTCTCAAAGGTAGGTTTTAATACAATAGTATTTTATTAGATTCATAGTGTTTTTGTTTATCTGTCACTCATGGTAGTACACACATTGTGGAGCCTTCATACACAACAATAGCCTCTTAAACTATAACAAATTTGATCATCACATTATTCATAATAATATTAAATTTGATTCAAAAACACACAAATAGTCAAGATTTTAACATTTAGGAGAAACATTCAGCATTCTTAAAAACATTATTGTCTTTGTCCAGCAGCCGTGCACAGCTGTGTTTTTATATGTGTGGAAGCTGCTGCATTTTCCCCAGTGGTGATCAAAACTATAGCTTATATTATGTTCTATATGAAGTTTTCATGTGGCTGGGACCAGATGCCAAGTACCAGGTTAAAGGTTCTCTTTTCAAACAAAAATCTTCTTTTCAGGTCAGACTCGGTCATCACTTGAAGATTTTCACAAAGACCAGTGCCAAGCAAAACACACCATTTGATTCGTTTGACGTGAAGCTACCCTTTTTTTGAGAGCCACTCTGTCTGCAGTACTGTATGCAGGATATAAGAGTTATGTGCATCTCACCTGTAAAACCAATAAACTCAAGGTAAGAAAAAAATATACTAAAAAGCGACTTACAGTACGTTCTGCGAGGCTCCAAGCTGCAGCAGCAGTTTGACAATGGCCGTGTGTCCGTTCCTCACAGCATCGTGGAGCGGAGAGTCATTTTCATAGCCAGGCGTATTCAACAGGGCTCCCCTTGAGACCAACATGTCCACGACCGCCAGGTGACCCAGGTTACACGCTTCATGCTGGAACAAAGTAGTAATGCTCAGAAGTGATCCTGCTCTGCTTTGATCTGGTTTCTCTTTCTTTTTCTCAAAACACAGCCTCATTCGTCGTATGCATTCTAGATTCTCATCCATTTTCAATCACTGTCATTTCTATCTTTGTTTCCAGTTGATACTATTTTAGGTGAGGTTGGTGCTTCAAAGAGTTACAATGAATATGAACCTTTGTAGGGGAATGTTTCAGATGGAATGTATAGTTCTTCCTTGGGGTGTTTTGAAATAGATCCATCAGATATTACATCGTGATCACACGTCATTCATTTTGTAGAATGTAACTCGAAATCCGATAGATCTTCTGATAAAATAAAATAAAAACTTCAACATTATCCTGTGCTTTTTTTATTAACAAAATTGACAAGTTGAAAGTGAATTGGGCAGCTGAGAATTTTATGGTAAAGGGAGGGAGGTCTAGATGATGTAGCATGTCATGTTCCCAGCTTTCTCAGATACAGTCAGGTCCATAAATATTGGGACATCGACACAATTCTAATCTTTTTGGCTCTATACACCACCACAATGGAGTTGAAATGAAACGAACAAGATGTGCTTTAACTGCAGACTTTCAGCTTTAATTTGAGGGTATTTACATCCAAATCAGGTGAACGGTGTAGGAATTACAACAGTTTGTATATGTGCCTCCTACTTTCTAAGGGACCAAAAGTAATGGGACAATTGGCTGCTCAGCTGTTCCATGGCCAGGTGTGTGTTATTCCCTCATTATCCCATTTACAAGGAGCAGATAAAAGGTCCAGAGTTCATTTCAAGTGTGCTATTTACATTTGGAATCTGTTGCTGTCAACTCTCAATATGAGATCCAAAGAGCTGTCACTATCAGTGAAGCAAGCCATCATTAGGCTGAAAAATCTAAACAAACCCATCAGAGAGATAGCAAAAACATTAGGTGTGGCCAAATCAACTGTTTGGAACATTCTAAAAAGAAAGAACGCTCCGGTGAGCTCAGCAACACCAAAAGACCCAGAAGACCACGGAAAACAACTGTGGTGGATGACCGAAGAATACTTTCCCTGGTGAAGAAAACACCCTTCACAACAGTTGGCCAGATCAAGAACACTCTCCAGGAGGTAGGTGTATGTGTGTCAAAGTCAACAATCAAGAGAAGACTTCACCAGAGTGAATACAGAGGGTTCACTACAAGATGTAAACCATTGGTGAGCCTCAAAAACAGGAAGGCCAGATTAGAGTTGCCAAACAACATCTAAAAAAGCCTTCACATTTCTGGAACAACATCCTATGGACAGATGAGACAAAGATCAACGTGTACCAGAGTGATGGGAAGAGAAAAGTATGGAGAAGGAAAGGAACTGCTCATGATCCAAAGCATACCACCTCATCAGTGAAGTATGGTGGTGGTAGTGTCATGGCGTGGGCATGTCTGGCTGCCAATGGAACTGGTTCTCTTGTATTTATTGATGATGTGACTGCTGACAAAAGCAGCAGGATGAATTCTGAAGTGTTTCGGGCAATATTATCTGCTCATATTCAGCCAAATGCTTCAGAACTCATTGGACGGCGCTCACAGTGCAGATGGACAATGACCCGAAGCATACTGCGAAAGCAACCAAAGAGTTTTTAAGGGAAAGAAGTGGAATGTTATGCAATGGCCAAGTCAATCACCTGACCTGAATCCGATTGAGCATGCATTTCACTTGCTGAAGACAAAACTGAAGGGAAAATGCCCCAAGAACAAGCAGGAACTGAAGACAGTTGCAGTAGAGGCCTGGCAGAGCATCACCAGGGATGAAACCCAGCATCTGGTGATGTCTATGCGTTCCAGACTTCAGGCTGTAATTGAATGCAAAGGATTTGCAACCAAGTATTAAAACGTGAAAGTTTGATTTATGATTGTTAATCTGTCCCATTACTTTTGGTCCCTTAAAAAGTGGGAGGCACATATACAAACTGTTGTAATTCCTACACCGTTCACCTGATTTGGATGTAAATACCCTCAAATTAAAGCTGAAAGTCTGCAGTTAAAGCACATCTTGTTCGTTTCATTTCAACTCCATTGTGGTGGTGTATAGAGCCAAAAAGATTAGAATTGTGTCGATGTCCCAATATTTATGGACCTGACTGTAAATACAAGTCTGTCAAATATTAAGATGCCATGCTCTGAGCTTATTGGTAGCAATTTCAAAGATCAGCCACAAACTGTCCAGCTTTGGCAGCAAGTAGCCACATAAAGTGCTGCATAAGAGTGGCAAACACTCAGTCGCTCGTTCTCAAAGGAAAGAAATGGCTCAGGCAGCACTGAAGTTTGTCATGCAGGCAACTTTAGGCTTAATTGTTGAAAGAACATGTGCCTTTGGGGGAAGCCAGCATGCATAAAAAAATGGCGGTACTTACAGTAAATTACCCATTCTGGAGGCCTCAATTTCTGGCATTCAATAAACTTTACTAGCTAACTTCAAGTCAAACAAAGTCTTTGTGGCTATGTTTCCCAACACTACAGATTATTTTAATGCTGTTGGTTGCAGTTCAAGATAGGCTTAATGCAAAGAGAAACAGTACAAACAACCTCACACAGCAGAAAAAGGTGTTAGGATGCAGAAATCTTTTTATAAATAGAGCTATTCAGACAGGAAATGAGCATGTTTACTAGAGAAGACAATACGATAAATGGTAAACGGCAAGATGTTGGCCAGAGAAGAAAAGCCACAGTGAAAAGCTTTGTGTTGAAAAATGTTTTGCCGTCAGAGTCTGACGAACCACAAAGTAACTGTGTGTAAAATATGACAATATTATTGACAAGAAACCCACCAGTGTAGATAAACTATGTTAACAATTGCTGTTTTTGTCAGAGAGTTTTTCCACACAACAAATAAAGCTTTTAGATAAATCACTTGGTGTATTAGTCTTACCAGAGGTGTCCACCCAGCATTATCCTTCAGGTTAGGGTCAGCCCCCTGGTCCAGCAGTTCCTTGACAGCCTCTACATCTCCCTGCAGGACCCGGAGAGAACACCAAACTGGAGGTCAGAATTGCAGACCTGTAAACGCAACCCTTCAAACACTGCAGCTGATCCCAGTGTACCAAAGCGCACTGTTTATCAATCACACTCCACTGTGGGCCATTGATTATCTTGTCTGTGATCCAGAAGGGGATTATGGCTATGTTTACAAGGATTACTGCAAAACAGTTTATTCTCAACAGACAGGAACATGGCTGTCCGATCATCTGAAGACTATGTTTAACTAAGGGGGAAAACCCCACAGAAAGAGAAGACAATTAAACTAGCAGATTTATCTTTGATGCATTTTGAAAGAAACTAAAAGATAATGAAAAAAAATTAAAAGGGCCAAGTTTGCACTGCATAATATATGCATTTTAACTTTAAATGCTGTCACTTTACTGCAGAAATGTTTTAAATTTGCATTTGTAAAATGCAACAGAAAATGGAGTGTAGGAAATAAGGAGAATTATTCCGAAACCTCTTGACCTTTATAGCAGCTAGGTGCAGCAGGGTCTCTCCTTTGTGGTTCCTCTTCATAACCGCAGGGCTCCCTGAGGTGGGCCGTCCAACAGATGCACCAGGAGATTTTCTACCAACAGTGGCTAGGACAGAGGGGTGGTCTCCTTGCTTTTGTCCTGAGTTTTTAATGCTCTTATCACACCTGGGGCTTGCTGGAGAAAGAGGGTTAAGCACAGCTGGTGACATCTGTGATATTCTCCGCCGGCCTGGGGAAGCCATGGGCCTTTTTGGTGTGGTCTCCAATGTGACAACCTTCTTCTCTACTCTGGATCTTTTTGATGAATGCTTTGGGGGAGATATGGTGTCCTGTTTTTCAGGACAGGCTGTATTGTCATGCTGACGGACACTGTCCGACATTCTCTGACCAGACTGGGTTTGGTCATTAAGTACAGTGATGTTGCGTCTTAAGAGACTCTCTCTCATGGTGCTTCTGCTAGAGCAGAGTTCATTAGTACTTCCCTGTGGCACTTCAGGCTGAGGCTCGTCAGACGTGACAGCAGGGCTTCGGAAGGAAACTCTCTTACTGGACCTCCTTGCCCCGTCAGCACAGGGCTGCTCCTTTTCCTTTAAAGCATCTACTTCCTTGGTGATCCCCCATTGCTGGTTTATAGCCTCCAGCCTGTTCTTCTTCATCTTCTGCTTGGTCTGTTTCCGTGTGGTCCTAGTGGCTCCTTGCATTGACACCTTCCTGCTGGCAGCATTTTTCTTAGTTGACCTCTTCTTCCTGTTCTCATTTTTGCATCTTTGAGAACAAGAAGAGCCAGAGTCTTGGGAGGACGAGGTGAAATTGAAAACTGACAGGTCCTGGCATTGAGCAGTAAGGGTGTCTGGCTGTGCAGCGGCTGTTTCTCCAGAAGACGTGCTCGCCGGTACAGTGACCTCTGAAGGCTTCTCCACCATGCAGCGTACCTTGCGGCTACGGGGGCTGAACCAGATCTTAAAGTTTTTCTTGTGTTTAAAGACAGGGCTCTGAGGTTGTATTTGAATCTCGGCTAGAGGGGAGTCTGCAATGAAGTGTGAGAAGAAGAAGAAAAACAGTTTCAACAAACCAAAAAGTTCTATACTTTTTAAATTGTAAATTGCTGTCAAAAAGGCTCTTTGTATTTGTAATCACCTTGCATCTGTTGAGATGAAAAAAAGAATAACACCAGACCTTAAAATTATGGACTCTCGACTGATAATACTGACATTTGACAGAAGTAGACGTGCCCAATCAACTTTTTAAACCTTTAGCCATTTCTGTGTAAATTTGGACAGCCTGCAGATGTGTTCATATTTTAACTACAGGGCTTAGAAAGTTGCCCTGTAGTTCTTTGTCAAAGCTGAGCTCTGTCCAAAAAACTAAACACTGCCATAGTTAATTGCATTGCATAATTACTGTCATTACCGGGACGCTGGATGGGCTATAAAGATAATAAAGTACAGAAACAAGCCACTAATACTGTCATTCAGAGATTAGATTGGCGGATGAAAATGTTAAATGTTGTCAACAATTAAAGGGGGTGTGGGCAGATGAGCGTGGGGAGAAAGACAATGAATAAGACACACGGATTTGAGAAGATAAATTGTTAATTATGCTTTCAAGCTGCTAAATAATGGCTACCATCTACCTGGTTGTTCTATGGGATTGAGCAGGGACTCCAAACCGCAGAAGAGCTGTATGATGCTGCTGAGCTGTCTGTTGATTTGGATGTCCTTCACCCACGCAGGACTCTGACACATGACGCAGCCATCTCCTGCCCGGGGGCCAGCACAGGACCTGAACAATACACATATCTTGGATTAGGAGTTTACTTCCCAGCGCAGTAAGAAAAAAACACAATGAGCTTATTGATTTACCTTTTAAAGGCCATTTAGTCACAAAGAGAAGGAATAAATTAAGGCTATAGATTATGCCTATAGGGACATTCATTGCATTCAAGACTTTCAACACTGTAAAGCATGCATTTCCAAGAAACCATGTCACTGCCATGAATATTTATCAGTATTTCATCGCAAAAGAAATAAGCCCCTAACTAACAATCATAAAAAAAGTGAATTTTATTTTCCATATCCCTCATATGTATGAAATGCCTGTAACAATGCTGTTAAGGTTGTCACTTGGCTTAAATACTCACATGAATGATTATTATTACTGATTAGTTGACCAACAAAATTTTAATCTGCTAATCACATACACCTATAATTAAGTAATTACTATATATTTTTTAATATATAGGGAATAAATTTCTAATATAAATTCTCTGAACTAAGCCACTGCTCAAGTCTGAGAGGGGGAAGCAAAAGACCTTCTTTGCTGTGGACATTTTGATTTGTAGTAGCAGGAAAAGCATACTGTTGGTGTTGAATTCAAAAAAGTTATAATGGCTTCATTCCCTTTAAGTGTGGCAGTGAAACAGCATGCACAATCCTGGCAGTAATAATAATAATAATAATAATAATAATAATAATAATAATAATGTATACTTGTAAATCCTGCAAGGGGGAATTACAATGTTTTAACTCTGTTGTTATTACACACAGGCCTGAATTACACACACATGCTCAGTACCTACACATGCACTAATGGAGAGATGTCAGAGTGAGGGAGCTACCCATGGAAAGGCACCCCGAGCAGTTGGGGGTTCGGTGCCTTGCTCAAGAGCACCTTGGCAGTGCCCAGGAGGTGAACTGGCACCTCTCCAGCTACCAGTCCACCACCATACTTTGGTCCGTATGGGGACTTGACCAGCAACCCTCCTGTTCCTAACACCAACTCCCTACTGACTGAGCTACTGCCACACCTAGTCTATATTGAATAGAGCTACAACTAACATTATTAGTTCCACCTTTGTTTGACAAATACAAATGTCCACCATGAGACAGGTCTATTGTAAGTGAGCATTTCAGAGTAAAATACATTTAGCTGAGGTTACATTACCTGCACAGCATATGCTCGCATATTCCTAGACACACAGGTTCCGTCATTAAATTTGAGCTGGAAAAAGACAAAACATTTAAAAATGGTCAGTACAGTCAGAGGCAAGGCCACCTCCACCACACTGAGCATTGGTGGTGCCCCCCAGGACTGTGTGCTCAGCCCGCTGTTGTTCACCCTCCAGACCTACAAATGGATGGACAGTGAGACTGAAAAGTAGCCATACCATAGGCGACTTTTGAGCAAATATAAAGTAACAATTTCAAATGGGTATCCGTCAGTGGAACACGCATGACTTGCCATTCATAATTGGCATACCATTTATAATTAAGTTTTAGCTCACCAAATAAAAAGGACCTTGTTGAGTAAAAACCGAGCAGCAGAGAGCCTGAATGGCATTTCAGACCCTACATAGAGAGAGTACATTTACCATAACCTTTGCATCTGGATAGCTGCCAGTACTGTCTCACAGACAAGTCTTTACCATCCTGCCATTAGCCTGGAGATACTGAAGCATCCTAGCCATAGAACCTAGCATCCAAACTGTGTAGCCTATTCCTCCACAATGCCATATATTACTGCATGTCCCAACACTCACATGAGCTAAATCAACCCACCATCCCCAAATCACACAGACTTTTTATAGGGCAATATTTACACCTTTTCTACCTAAGAAATGTTTATATCCACAACCAGATTTAAAGTGTAGTTTCTATTTAAAGTTAGCTTTTTCACATGCCAGCTTGTACACCCTCAAGCTACTTCAGCTGCTATGTGTAGTGTGTGCTGATACGTGTTGTATATTGTTTTTATTAATCTACGATGTATTATCGTGTTTACCCTGTCTTTTATAATGCTGCATCGCCATGCATTTAACTGTGTCTGTGCTCCTGTGTTATTGTTGCACAATAGTTTTTAGAAATGTAATTCCACTATGCCACAAATATTGTATTTATTTGTTTCTTTAACAATCCAGAGTTAGCTCAATAGCCACATTTCATCAGCAGTCCCCGGGCAGACAAAACCCCAAATGAGATATGGCATCAAATGTTATAATCCAGACAGGGGGTAACGTTACAGAGAATAATCATTATGTATTTAAACATCTGGCATTTTCCAGTTTCTTTGCTTTTCTGCAAAACGGCTTAAGCGTTACGTTTCCACTTAACGTTAAAGTGACTAACCTTACAAAGCTGACGTTATTTTGAATGATAACTTTAACGGTTAACTTAAAGTTAGCTTACTAACGTTAGGTGTGCATTCTTGAGGCATCTTCCTCTAGCATGCCAATGAACTCAGTTTAGTTTGACAAACAAATGTGTAACATTAACGTTAGATAGCTAGGTTAAATGGTACTGGTTGTCACGTTTATTTTATGGTTAACTTTATGCAAAAAGGACGTAACGTTAACAGTAACATTAACGTTCATGTTAACTTAACGTGCTAACGTTACCTCCCGAACATAGCTCACGTCTACAGTAACGTTAACTTACCATTTGGAGCAAAGTAGCAGTCGTCGAAAGTTCGCAACAGCCTCCTTAGTGTTCCTCCAATCATTTGTCTGCACGAGGGCATAATTTTCCATTATTTAAAGAAATGTTACGCGTCTCCTGGCTGTTCTATTATAACTTTGCTTATGAATCACGATTGCAAAACAAGCTGTGCTTGCTTCCGGGCTACTTGCATCTCCCGCCAAAGCTTTACGGAAGTAATAGACAGTTAAAGGCGTTCTCTTAATACATCCATGGTTAAAGGGAAGACCGTGGTGAAGTTGGTTTTATATTGGACATTGGCTATTCGACACATTCGAAAAATCTATTATGCGGCTTGCCATTTTTACGTATTCATGTCAAAATACTTCTGATGAACTCAGCTAACCCTCCTACACATAACACAAAGCTTTTTTCAAAATAAACATCCTTTCATTTTTTAAATATTTTTTAATGCAAAGAATTGCTATAAATCTATTATGCTGCCTGACCTTTTGACCTATTCATGTCAAACCATTGTTGATGAACTCAGCTAACCCCCCTACACATAACACAAAGCTTCCTTTTTAAAAAAAAAACATACTTTGATTTTTAAAATATTTTTTAATATTAAAAAAGCTATACATCAATTATGCAGCTTGCCCTTTTGACCAATCAATGGCAATATACTTCTGATGAACTCAGCTAACCCCCCTACACATAACACAAAGCTTCTTTTTTTTAAAAAAAAACATCCTTTGATTTGTAAAATATTTTTTAACATTAAAAATTGCTATAAATGTATTATGCGGCCTGACCTTTTGACCGATTCATGTCAATCCACTTTGGTGAACTCAGCTAACCCCCCAACACATAATACAAAGCTTCTTTTCTCAAAAAAACCCATCCTTTAATTTATAGAATTTTTATTAGACAAAAATTGCGCAAATTACGCACAAACAAATTTGTATAGGTAACACCAACTTTGACATATCTCAACCAAAATAAATGCTACCAACACGAAACTTTAGATCCTAGTCTGCCATGACCCTCTGGGGGTCCCCCACACATTTTAAGAAGATCGGCCATTAAGGGGCGCTGTAGCCAACGTAGACCAGTTTCGGCCCTTCTACTCAATCAATGTTAATGGGATATTTGCAACGGCAACGTACCACAGACCTTGCGGCTCACACGTCGATATTTACTGACGTTTGCCTCCTCACTATTACGCTTTGTGTCCCACTTTCGCGCGCTCCCCGGGTCGTCGGGGGCTACTCACAACCCTGTCATAACGGCTTCCAGTTCTAGTTATTTATTGTTTTTCACACCGTGTACATTGAAACAATTCTTCTGGAACATGTACCATTCCGGTTGCTGGAGTACAGAGATCTTGGATCTTCTGCATGAGTCAAATTGGGTCTACAAAGATAAAATAAAATAATATAAATAATAAAAATATTTAAAAAAATCAAAGGATGTTTTTTTTTTTTTTAAAAAAAGAAGCTTTGTGTTATGTGTAGGGGGGTTAGCTGAGTTCATCAGAAGTATATTGCCATTGATTGGTCAAAAGGGCAAGCTGCGTAATAGATGTATAGTATTTTTTACATTAAAAAATATTTTAAAAATCAAAGTATGTTTTTTTTTGTAAAAGAAGCTTTGTGTTATGTGTAGGGGGGTTAGCTGAGTTCACCAACAGTGGTTTGACATGAATAGGTCAAAAGGTCAGGCCGCATAATAGATTTATAGCAATTCTTTACATTAAAAAATATTTTAAAAATGAAAGGATGTTTATTTTGAAAAAAGCTTTGTGTTATGTGTAGGGGGGTTAGCTGAGTTCATCAGAAGTATTTTGACATGAATAGGTAAAAATGGCAAGCCGCATAATAGATTTATCGAATATCCAATGTCCAATATAAAAACAACTTTACCACCGTAAAGGGAAGTAACCAGACATATGTCTATGGAAGTAACCAACCAGTGATGGTTGCCAAAACCACGGCAATGACGTATGACGTAGTTCAGGTCCTCTTAATACATCCATGCCTCCACCACCCACAAGCACGACGAGGTGGAAGGAATTTTATTTCTCTCAACAACAAAAAAAAGGTAAAATCCGTAGTCGAAAGTTACTTTATTTCTGAATACAAATATGCAATTTAACCGCAAAAACGAATCTCATATTTGTAATACAGTCATAAGAAATTAGCTGGAATGTTAGTGGTTTAGGTCTACCAACTGCAGCAAAATCAAATTCTTGAATGTGATCTGGTGCTCAAACCACAGACACAGAAAATCAGGTAGGCCTACAATAGGCAAATAAACAGTAGTTGTTTTGAAAATAGCTTTATTAGAATAATACAAATATACAGAAGATGATTCAGGCCACATACATGTGAAAAAAAATATTGAGTTCTGAGTTTAAAGAATTCTGAGATTAAAGTCAGAATTCTGATGAAAAAGTCAGGATTCTGACTTTAATCTCAGAATTCAGACTTTTTTTTTAACTTAAAAAAAACTAAAAATTGACTTTTTTTTTAACTTAAAAAAAATAATAAAAATTGACTTCTTTTTTTTAAACTTAAAAAAATAATAAAAATTGACTTTAAAAAATGAATTATGAGATTAAAGTCATAATTCTGACTTTAAACTCAGAACTCAATACATTTTCACATGTGGCCCTAATACGCACAATTACATGTACGTTAGATAAAAAAAGAAATAACATTTAGTTTAGTGAGTGCATGCTTTAAGATGATGTAAAATCATGTTTTGCAATGTTTGGTCAAAATGAAAATTATTCTAAATAGAGAATACAGTGTTTTTTTATTTACTATGTTATAATAATCTATAAATAAGCAGTGCCCCACCCACAGACAATTAAACGTCTATATGATTCATCCTATCCTTCATAAATATTAAGATCTGGAGAGCTAAAGGTTAACAGCTGTGTGACATGTTAGATAAGACACTTCAATGTATATCAACATGTTCCACGTGCATGTATGTGTGCATATCCCCTTCTACTTTTAATTAATAGTTGCCCTTTATGTGATTAGTCAAGACACTTTCAAAACAGAATCAGTATTTTGAAAACATTAATGGCTTAAACTCTTATTTTTCACATATATAGTAAGGGCAGACTTACTATAAACACATATTGCGCTTTATTTTATAGTGGACACAGACAAAATGGTTAAGGAAAGATGGCAGTCAGCTCTATGTTTCTACTGCTTTAATGGAGTCCAGGTCATCACATTCATCTTCGCTGTCAAGTGATATGGATTCCATCCCGATCTTATCCATGGCAAAGTTGATGAAGACCTGTGAAGGTTCAGTAATAATTTAAGCGTCATGCCAATATTAAAAACAATTATTTTTCTTTGAACTCCATAATTTTATTTAATCTGCTGGTCAATTTCCCTCCCGGATCCCCCTCTCTTCATTCTGCCAATGGTATCTTCCAATCCCAGAGCCCCAGAAGGGCAGAGTAGTTGAAGACTATCAGCACTGGCTGCATATAAAGCTCATGGATTCTCTCCCCAACTCATATTCCATTTATTTCCCCTCAGGCATACCCTCTGTCAGTTTCCCTCTTTTAAACTTTTTCAACTCAGTCTTTCACTCCCAACTCAGCTTTCTTCTGTCTCTGCATCCCCTCCCACCCTCTCTCTTTTTTTCCTCATCTCCTGTCCCTTTTTTCTGTCCCTCGCTGCCATCCACCCACATACAAAGCCTCACACTAGTTCTCCTTCGGTCTCTGTTTATGTCCTGTCTCTTTTTCTCACCTCATCCAGTGTGGTCTGGCTCACAGAGAAGTGTTTGATCTGCAGAGCATTCTTGTTGGACTCCAGCTGGTCGAAGATGTCAGCCACCCCTCCAGGAGCAATTGGTACATGGTACTCCAGCATAGAGGAGTGCTGGTCCTGTGTATTGAGAAATAATGCACAAGAAAAGGGTTAAATATTCTGAAATATGATCTCTGTGTAACCAAAATTCTGTAAAACACAGTGAACAGCTGTTTATACCAGTTTCAGCAAACTAAACATCAAACACTAGAGTATCTAAATAATAATATATAAATTCATGCTTCTTACACGCTCATCATCATACATACAACTTCAATGTATTGCTATGCAATGTATACTTTTCTCTCCTCTCTAACAAGTACTCTTAACTTCTTGGATAGCTAGCAAAGCTCACCTTGAGATAAGTGCTGGGGAATTGGCGCCGCATGAAGCCAGTGATTGCCTCTGCGTCACAGGAGGCCTCGGCCAAGTACATCTTCACAGTGAACCCACTGCCAAACCTGCACAAAGGAGATTTTATGACCAAAGCACTGTGGTATTATATGTCTGAGGGGTGGGGGTGAGGTGGTGTGTGTGTGTTCTACCTAGTACGTACCTACGGCGTAAATTCAACGCAGAACCATAAATCAAGCTTTACAAGTAAAATTGAGCATTCAGTTCCGCAAAGGACCACAGAGGGGGAAGAATAGGAGGTTGTAGGTGCAGGGTGGGGAGAGCAGTAACGGCTAAATTGGAGGACGAGCAGAGGTCACTAACCTGTTCTTAATGTGCTGCAGGGAGCCCAGGCAATGGAACTGACCTTTCACCATGATGGCAAGACGGCTGCACAGTGCCTCACACTCCTCCATGCTGAGAGACGGAGACAAGGAGAGAAAGATAAAAGGTCACACTAGGACCCTTTTGAGCATACAACAATTAGCCATTAGTAATTACAGTACATGCCAAAAATACATTTAGTACTTATCCTAGTATCCTACAGTATATTGTGGGGGGAAAGCCCACCTTACTTTCTTTACCTGTAGTTGTAGCCCTAATCCTAAACAATTTGTGTATTTAAAATACTAGAATTTTATCAGTGATGTATTTCACATTTCACTTCATTAACCTGTGAGAGGTGAGGACCACAGCACATTTTCCTTTCACTTCTTCAGAGATGATTTTCCACAGGTGACGCTTGGTGCGAGGGTCCATGCCAGAGCTTGGCTCATCCTGCGGAGAGAGGAGGAATGAGGAAGGTTGAAATCAAGATGGAGAGATCAAGAGAAAACAAGGAGTTAATTGAGGAGGGCAGTGTTTTGCAAAAGGTGTGCAGTACATAGGAGAAGGAAAAACTGTATGGAGAAGGGAAAAACAAGGTCAGGGTGAACGAGAAAGAGTAGACACAAATGTATAATTGTAAAATAGGATGGGAGGCAAAGTATTAAAGACAAAGTAGCCTCGCATTGACAGACCTATCTCCACAGCACTGCGAAGGAAGGTCTGGCTGGTACACACAACATTCCGGGATGGGAGAAAATCGTGCTCTGGTTTATTGGCATTTCTTTAAACTAATCACAATTGTCTTGGGCGGCGCTAAGAGCTGGGTGCAGCAACAGTGCCTCTGCAAAATAGCCTCAGGAATGAACTTGTTTTGGTGGAACATGTGCACGTAGGGAGGTGAACTCTGGAATTAAAATGGCTGTCGAGTGGGTGATGAGAATTTTACTCAAAAAAAGGATAAACATAATTAGCTTGGAGGATGTTTCCCAAATTGACCAGAGTTTAGAATGCCAACACCAAGAGAGCAGAATATGAGGAACAATCCCGTAAATAAAATGTCGACAATATAACAAAAACAATGAAGGAAAGTGAAGAAATGGATAGAGTTGAGAATACATGGAAGGAGAGAGAGGAAGAGAAGGGAGGATTTGTTAGAGACATAAGGTAGAAGTAAAGCTGAAAGCTAACGGGGAAGACCACCCTTGGGTGGGCCCGAGTAAACAGACTAATTAACTATGTGAGATCTGTCAAGTCTAGGGAATCAATATCTACTTTACTTCAAAGACCCTTTCAGGAAGAACAGTTGTTTATAGTTAGTTTAATATTTGCTGTCTGGTGTCAGCTACAGCGGCACGGACAGGTGTGCCCTCACCAGGAGCAGGATTTGCGGATGCCCAACTAGAGCCAGCGCAGTGGAGAGCTTCCTGCGGGTGCCGCAACTGTAACCATCAGTAATGATGTCTTTATGGTAGCTCAGCTGCAGCCTCTTCAGTAGGTAGGTCACCACCTTTAAAGGAAACATGCAAGGGATTATACAGTGGATGGACAAGATAAACACCATATTTACAGTTGGAAATGATAGAAAACTATAGTCGTTTAAGGTAATAGTAATTTGCATTGTCCTTTTCCAAATAGGTTTATAGCTGAAGGAAGGTAATGGAAACCTCCAAGCTGTGTCTTCTGCAAACTGCTAATCAGTGTAGGAGATATGTAATGGTCTTGCAGTCATATACTGGGAGTCAGTAGGTTTAATGACTGCTCTGCATGGCTCTATGACCATAAAGGAATATGAGACTAATTTCATAGACCAGTATGCTGCTCCCCAGTTTCATGCACATGAGAACGTCAAACCCCCTACTTTGGCTCCGGCAGATCTAAACAACATCAGACCTTTACAGGAAGTTGATTTTCCATTACTTTAATCAATCAACTGGAGGACCTCTCTCTGGAGGAAAAAGTCCAATATTCCACTACACACAATTGAGGACCTGATCACGGAAGGAAAAGGTGGATTTACAGAAAGCTTTTCTGAGGGAAAAGAGTAGCCCTACAACTCATTGGCTACTTAATAATTATTTTCATGCTATTGCCCCCTCCTGTTCTGTCCAGCTGCACTGCAAATAACTGAAGTATCCATCTGTCCAACTCCCATGCATATTTAATTTTGTTTGTACAACAATGATGACTTTACTTGGCGACTTTATTCTATCTAAGCTCCATGCTGTCTTGAGGGATGCATCTTTAGAGAACAGGAACATACACAGCATAATATATTTGGTGCATATCAATTAATCATGTGTGTTAAACCCTATTGAAAGCAGGAATGGAAAAAAAAAAAAGTTAACGGCTTATAACCATGTCAGTTGTTTAAAAATCTCTATGCTTGCCTATTTATCACATTAAATAATGTGCTGTAAATTCTGGCTTATTTTCAAATAGTTTGAGGTGATTTTACATTAGTTGGCAAGTTGGGGAACCAGATCAATGAAGCAAGCCAATGCAGTAGATAGCTCTGTTCACTAAAGATTATCTGTATTTCTCTGTAAGAGGATTTGCCTTTAGTGTTGATTTTTATGAAAGATTCTGAGTTCAATGATCCCGGTGTAGGACATTACATACTTTAGACAAATACACAGTATCCACAGCTACATTTCAAAGATTAGCACTGACAGCATGGCATATACCTAACTGGTTTACATCAAAATATGTTATTTTCTAACGTTCTCTCATAAAAGCCGCTTTCTATTACCTTTGATGTAACAGCTCATTAAGCCTGACAAAATCATGTCAATGCGAAATGACCCCATTAAGGCTTGTCTCATTATCCACAGCTAGGGGACTCTCAGCGGGAGACAACATAAGAGGAACTCTATAAATAACCTCATCTTTGTGAATTAGCCCATCACCGAAGCTGTGGCCATTATAACCATTGTTATCACTGCCCTGACCAGAGAAGAGGAGCTGTAACAACAGCAGCGATGCCGATTAGAGCCAGACAGATCCATTTTTTGTGCTTCACTGTCTGTGTAAGTGTGTGTATCTACGAGCATCCTTGCTATTGTGTGTTGCGTGATTCTCTTTATAATATGACTGAGATTGTCAGAGACAATCAATGTTGTACTTCTGCATCCAAAGTTGTGAAGTGGCGTAAAGAGAGAGACAAACATAGATAGAAGTTTTTTATGTATACACAATTTTGCACACCTCAGAGCTGTTTCTTTTCTGTTTCTTTTTTGGGGAGAAAAAAAAAATCAAGATGGAAAATCACATCATCTGTTGATTGGCTGTTCTGCAGATTCCTCTCATGTCAGCAGCAGCAGTGAAAGGCAGGCACACTCAGTAATCACCACAGAGGCAAGATTGATTAGTTCTCAGAAAGATAAATGGGAAGAATGGGGCTAAAGTGACATGATCCTCTCATCATCAAAGTACTGTTTAAATGTAAATTTGCCTGCAGTGAAGCATAAAGCATCAGCTTAATTCTGTAGTTTGGATTGCACGAGCTGACAACAAAAGCTTTCCCATTTTGCTACAGATAGCACAGCTTTCAGCCCACATCACTCAACACTTCACACCCTCTGAGTAAGTATGCATGGAGGAATCAACAGTGACTAGTCCTGCAGTGGCAGTGCACCTTTGAATTCATATCAGATCCCATGTCATTTTGTGGATGGTGTTGTCACTAGCTTTGGAAAGCAACACAGAGTCTGCAGCTCTTCCTTACCCCGTCTATCTTCCTCTTTGAGATGCCTCGAATGCGAGCGTAGAAGTACAAGTGTTCTTTTCCAGTGAGCAGATTGTCCAGCGCATCCACCTGGGGACAGTAGCCAATGTTAATTCCCTTGTTACAGCCCTCCATGATGTCGACCAAGCGCCTGGGGAAAAGAAGATAAAGAAAGACATATTTTTTTAAGTGGCATCCACCACATGGTGTAGGTCAGATGGACATGTAGGGTGTTCCGTCAGCCCTGCTGCCTGCTGGGAATACCCACCAAACAACTTAACAACAGCGCTGTTATGGGGGAGCCTGACTGATGAGTACAGTGGTTTATACCTGTATAGGAGAGCCTGAGATTTGGGTATAAGAAAAAGCTGCTACTTGCTAAAGTTTACGTACACATTTTGGCTGGTGGGAGGCAATAACATCCCCCATTTGTGGATATACGTGTTATGCAAATTAAATCTAGTTCTGATTCATTAGACAGTGCAGCTTGGGCACATGAAATCAAAGCTTTGTCCTGTGATGGCTCCTGTCGTGTCCTCTACGGTGATTCTCATAAATCATCTTTAGTTTGCAGGAATATATTTTAAGTTATCAAATATGAACCTGATGTATTTAGGAATGTGCATGCAGTGCCACAAGTATAAACGGAAGGAAAAGCAAGAGGGCAAACATGGCCAGCAGCCAGTTTCTATAAAGCTTTAACCAATAAAATACTTTATCTAATTTAAAATCTGTATTTCTTTACTGTAGCATAAGCCTGACACTTGTACAGGTATGATTTATTTTTGACTAAAAAAGATAGAAAAATTCTATTTTTTTTTTTTATTCTACTCAGAAACAGAGAAAAGGGATAGCAAAAACACATTGATATTGTTACTCAAAAGGCAAAAAACACAAGTAGTCATGATATCGATTTTTGTTTTCAAGTTTGCATTGTATGTGCATGATGATGAACAAATCATCATGATCAGCTTACCCATCCCAGTCCCTGATCTGTGCTGTGCCATCAGTGGGGCTAACATCTCCAGTCAGCATCTTGAAGGTGGTTGTTTTTCCTGCTCCGTTCACTCCCAGGAGACCAAAGCACTGTAAGCGACCAACCATTGCTTAGAAATCATGAAGCATTTGTACACTTTACGGTACTATAATGCTATGCTAGGCTTTTTCCAAGATTACATAGATATAATGGCCAGTAATCAGATCTAAGGACTGAAAAACACAATACACTTGGTGAGCCAGCCATCACGCAGAGGGATATGATTTTTAGTAATATTGGACAACTTTGGTCACAAACGATAAATATGTATTACTGGCATGGCAGTAGTATTTCCTACAGACAAATCCAGCTGGTGATTTATGTGATGTGCTCTCTAGAGGCGCCTCCAGTACTGCAGGGGCACAGTCAAACTAAATGCAATTTTATGACAGTAAGAGCATGGATTGCAGACTATCTGAAGAATGAAGGTAGCCTGTGAGAATGTAAGTACTGTTCATTGTAAAGACTACTATGAAAGTGGTTAAAAAGATAAGCTCTGAGATAAAATGTGTATTAAACATTAAATCTATCACCTTTGACTGACGTCCACTGGATGAATGTGAAAGTGCTGTGATGTAACTTAGCCCAAACCACCATTGATTCTTTTAGTTTATATGTAAATACACCTGAATTTGTTTCAGTAGCCAAAAGTGCCTCCAAATCCTTAAATGTGTTTCCTGGTATTTGAAACTCAACTGTGAACTGTGTTGAGTTTTAAAACACCAACAGTGAGCTGTAATGTAAGTTAAGTCTTTACTGTTACACAAAGTGACCAGGACCGATTGACAGCTCTTAAGCAATACCAGTGACTTTGTGATTATTTGGATGTTTAGAGTCATGCTGTTGTCACAAGAAGATGATAACAGTAATTTATTACGCAATACCACTTTCGTTATCCTACTGAGTTGGATTGGTTTCATTTGTATTCCTACTATGGGCAAAGGCTAAAGGCCCTGACACACTAACCCGACGGCCGACCATTGGCAGAAAAGGCAGTCGGACTGATCAGTTGGCTCCCCAAGGTCAAAAACGTTCTGTGCGTGCGCGAGACGTGATACGTCTCCATAACAGCAGGCGGCGCTAATCTGTATTGTCGCCCAAAAAATTAAATCCGGAAATAATGAACGCGTCATTTGGGTCTGGCTTCTCCCAAATTTCAAAGCCAACCATCAATGGCGGCTCGTTCAGAATGCAATCTTGTATCTTACGAAAATAGTTCACCGAAACGTGTTTCTGAAAACATTTCAAGCGAGAAATAGGCCATACAGTTGCTGAATCTGTCTGTTTTTTTGATTGACAAAGGTCAGTTTGAGTAGATTTTCGCTAGTCAAGGGCTAGAACTCCACCAATCAGATTGGTCATTGAGTCCAACTGCCTGCCCGCCAATTCAACTTGTCAAATCGGCCAAAATGAAAGCGGACGGCCCTTCCGACGGACGACGGCACAGAACACACCGAACAGACTCGAGTCACTGACCTCGCCAGACTGACCGATGGCCGATTATCGGGTTGGTGTGTCAGGGCCTTAAGGCTTACCTCTCCTGCAGGGATGCCCAAAGAGAGCCTCTTGACAGCATGGACCTTCTTCCCGAGGTGCTGATAGACCTTAGTCAGCTGGTTGACCTGCAGTATGTCTGTGCTGGCTTCTCCACTGGACACCCGTTGGTGCTCAGTTGCCACATCCACATCCTGTTCCTCACAAGCCACCAGTGGCACCGTGTTTCTGCCACAAATCAGATTCCTGCAAAGGAAAAGTACTTTTTTATTGTACGGTAACTACTATGTGTTGAAGTGAAGTTGAAATGCGGCATTAAATATATGATTGACTGAAACTTTTTAACTAAATTGGTTTAGGCGTATCTTCGGGACCCAGTGCTTTTGGCTATTTTTTTTCCTTTTTCTAAAATTTAATTTAATTTTCTTTAATTACTTTAAGAAACTTGTATGCATATTCAACCACTCATTTGTATATTCTCTATAAACAGAGTATTCTCTATTCAATTACAAGGCTGGATGTGTAACACAGGATTTGAAGGCCATTCACGTTATCACCATACCACACCATCTCAAGCTTCTGTTTTCCTCACCTGACTTTGCGTATGAGAAACCTGTTGAGCAGGAGGCGCAGGGTGAAAAAGACCACGCCTTGGATGAAGGAGGAGATGAACATCCAGCCCAGGGCATCTGTGGAGAATGGGTTCCGATAGGCGTCAATGCCGTAGCCACTGAGCAGCTGGACCTCTACGTTCATCCTGGCCAGCTTCATCAGCCCGTTCCCAAAGTTGAACTGGGGGAAGATGAGGAAGGCGTTGCTCAGCCTGCTGAAGATCTCCTTGACAAACTGCAGCAGGAAAAGACAGAACAAAAGACATTGAGAAGGGGGGGGCTCATCCTGAATTATAATGTTCAGTTCCCTGTCACTGGATATGTGATACTCGTCTGCAACTACAGGGACCGGACATTCACACATTTAAGTGTGCATTTAACTACTTCAGCTATTCAGCTGCTAACAAAAGGCATCTTGATTCAGATAGTTTATGCTGACCTCAGAATTGCGAATTGAAATTTCACCCAGAAAGTATAGGATGGAGGTGGACATGATGGTGTTGATACTGATGAAGAGGTTGATGCACACATAGGCAATGAAGGCCATCTCCGCATCCTTGAATACGCCTGATAACAGATACATCCAGGGGAAGGTAGCAAACCTGAGGAATTGACAATGACAGGATACTTTAAACACAGCATTAAGTAAAGATAACTTCAATCACGCACAGATAGACACACAGATGCATTAAACACAAATGCACGCACGCGCACACACGCACACACACACACACACACACACACACACACACACACAATAAAATAGCCCTGCTGTAATCTCGCTGAGTTGCTTCCAAATACAGAAATCCCACAAAGACAAACACACAAAGTGGATATGGAAAATTAATACAGTCCTCCTCACAAGAAAAAAAAACTCCTTCTAAAATAAAATGACATGACCTTGCATTTGGAACTGAAGTGGCTCAGGTCTTTCACCGACTAAACAGAGCAGCTGTGAGCCTGATGAAAATAGACACCAAAGTATACAGAAAAGGAAAGGAGAAAAAATACCACACCATGAGGAGGGTAAACATTCACCAATGACGCCAAAAGAGAGGAAGATGAATTACTTCTCCCTTTTATTCCCCTGGTGGCAGAACATCTTTTTTCCTTTTTTTTGTTCTCTCTTTTCTCTCACACAATCTGCTTGTTCATTTGATTGGGGTGTCTGGGTCAGCAAGACAGAGAAGGAGGGAGAAGGACAGAAATGATGAAGGAGAAAGTAGGGTGTGAAAAAAAGAGACTAACAGATAGAGCCAGACAGAGACAAAGCATCTGCGTGCCATGCCCAAAAAAAGTGCCTGGTAGGCAGACCGCTGGTGCCAAGCCATGACAAGGAACAGAAGCAAGAAGGCTGCAGACCAGACCAGGTGGGTGCTGCCTGACAGACTGATTATTCATTGCTTGGGAGGGAGACATCTGTCTGATAATTGAGAAGCAGAGTGCTGACTTGGCCTCCTAAGATCTAGGGTTTAGGATGAGTCCTGCGACAGCAACAGGAAACATATGACACTAAGTTTTAGCTACATTTAGGGAATGATGTAAACAATCTCAGTAACCCAGATTTGAGGAAACATGGCGTTTCATTGGTTTGGCACCTTTCCAAAAACCTAAATCCCAGTGTCAGATTAATTGTAAAACATTTCTATTGTGAGATTACACCATTGTTATTGTCATTAGCCATGTTGCTTCCTGATCCCCCCTCCCTTCCTTTCTCCCTACCGTCTTTGGCTTGAAAGGATAAACATGTTGGTAGTGATTTTTCTATCAGCCTTTCAGTCCTACCACCATCTGTCTTTGCAAGAAAGTCTGAAAAATGGAGCTGTGTTTGCGTTTGAAGAGCAGCAGCCGCCAGCCGCCAGCCTCCAGCTCAGTGCAGTAAATACAACTTAGTGGCACACAAAATAACATGCAGTGGATGCTAGAAAATACAATGTGCATGTGAGGACATGCTTTTTCTAGAAACCTTTTAGTTGATCAAATTATTATTATTATTATTATTATTATTCTTATTATTATTATTATTCTTCATGAACAAACAAGTCATTATTTTGGTAGGCTTTGTAAATCAACCCTCTAAAGTCCCTGTGAATACGTTCTGCACAGCTGAGACAGCTGAGAGACCAAATTACTCACCCAAAGAGTACCAGAAGCAGGGTGACAGCGCCCAAATTTTGCCGTTCAGTGAATGCTGGAATCTGGAAGGCTGCGGTCACACCAACAGTCAAGGTCACAGGGATTAAATACATGACCTGCGAAAAAAGATGGGACACGAAGTAGCATGAAGGCACGTCATTTAATTGGAAGGAGTTCCAAATCAATAATGAATCACTATATTAATAATTATGTAATAATATGTGTTATATTTGATAAGAAGATGTTACCATGTCATAAAAGAAGTTCACAGCCCAGTAGAAAGGCTCGCTGATGCCAGAGATGTGCTGGAGCCTCTTGGAGCCGCTGTGGTGTTCGCTGACTTCATAGATGGCGAAGCTGGCTGTCGTGATTGAAAAACCCGTCAGCACACACACGGCCACGAGAATATGAAGAATTCCCTGGACACTGTGAGGAAAATAATAGGATCATTCAGATGTCAGTGACGACAATGGCATCATTAATTATCAGCCATGTCCGACCACATCAACTCTATTATTGCCCATTATATCCCTGCATGTAAAGTTGTGTTGTACTACTTTAGTTTGAACTTTAAGGCTGCAGTGCTACAGTAGCTACAGGTTTAGATGCACGGACGACAAAGTGCACAAACGAATCAATATGGTGCTGAGTCACTTTGAATGAGGCCACCTGGTGTAATTCCTTTCCAAAAACAATGGCCCATATTAAAGCCCTCCTACAAACTATCATATTGTTCCCTGCTGGGACCTGACTCATTTGAGCTATTGAAGTGGCTCACAATAAATAGAATTTCATAAATAACTAACAGCTTTGTTAAAAGAGATGCTTGTGCCTCGCCTCTGACAAGATAATAACTGCAACAGAAACAGCTCGCTTCATGTAGATCAGTGGTTCCCAACCTTTTTTCCTTGGCACCCCCCCTACTTATGTCTAAGAAAAGCTGAGCCCCCCAGAAACCGAAGTTGAGGTAACTCTCGAAATAGAGCCTTACTTTCTTTTTTGATAGAGAGGAGTTATCAGCAATTTTACGTTTCTCCGCCATGTTTCATTCATAAAATAGTGAAAATAGGTAAAATAAGGATGATAGCAGCTAGCAGCTGACCTGATGACAGCAAGGGTCACAGGTTAAGAGGTCCCGGAGGTTTGGCCTACTAAGTAGCCTGCCTACAATTTTAAGCGAGAACAAAAATATATAGTTTTTATACCGACTTTTGTATACATTATATATTCTAGTGTATTATCATAATTTGTTAAACGTGCAAATATTTTTTTTTACCTCAACCTCAAACCAGATAAAGACTTGCGCACCCCCTGTGATCTTTGCCGCCCCCTTGAGGAGTCCCCGGACCCCAGGTTGGGAACCACTGATGTAGAGAACAACTTCTCACTGCTATTGCTGTATAGTCAGTAAGCCAGTGCTGCTGCTGTGTGGCTGCAGAGCCTATTGTCCAGACAAGACCCCAGACAACCAGCTGAGGCTTTGATACCTCAGTTACTTTTCAACCCAATGCGCTCATTCAACTTTCTTAATGCCGCTACCTGTTCATCTCCCATGCTCTCTTTTTTAGCCCTCGCCTCTGGCTGGGGCACAACACCACCAACCAAACAGAATAAGCTGCATGAGGCTGAAAAAGAGGATGAGGATGAAGCTTGCAGTGTGACCGAGTGGGAAGGAGAGACAAAAACAGGGAAGGACATGCGGTGGGCGTTTGAGAGGGCAGCACTAACTATAGAGGATAGCCAGCAGCAGCAGCAACTACTGAGCAGGTTTGTTAGCAGTATGGTCAATATAGCCTTACATCTTTCCCATGGGAGCTACCACACTGTGAGAATCAAGACATTTGGAGTAATAAGACTGTTGTGTCTTTAACACGGCTAAGGCAAAATCAATAGATAACACGAGGAAGCAGAATTTCACAGAGGGGTAACTGTGCACTTGCAGCCGCTGCAGTACCTAAGCAGGCAAACAGCTACATAGATACTACACACAAAGAAATGTGGAGTATATAAAGAAACTAAAGGGCAGTAAACACAGGGAAATAGCCAGTGAAAGGCTTAAAGGTGCAGTAAGCGATGCTGCGTAAAGATTGTTGATATTGGAACTCAACATGTCGCCAAACAAATACAACTATTTAGAAGCTCCACCTCCCAGATTCACAGACAGATAACTCCTTGTCTATATCGTTGACACTTCATTTTCAGGATTGTTCAATTCCACCGGACATCCCTCCTTTTAGGCCGGATGTCCCTCACCTTCCGCTTTCTTTGTGTTGGCATTCTAAACTCCGGTTGATTTATGAGGACTATGGTTAACTGCTCCTTACATCTCTGCAGGGAAAATCCAGACAGCTAGCTAGACTATCTGTTGAATCTGAGTTTTCTGTTTCACAACTAAAACAACTTTTAAACGTACACAGGGATCCAGATTAACGTTTTGCCTTGGTTGCACTGGGGCGCCTAACTTTTTTATTTAGGTGCACCAACACAAAATTTAGGTGCACCCAAATTTTTCCTTGCGTCGCCGTTAACGCTGAATGGCGATACACAATATATAGCTCTGTATTTTTTTTACAAAGTGGGCTAAATGTTCAGTTTTAAGTCAAAGCCACTTTTCACAAGCTCTTTTATTAAAACAGATTGTGATTCAAATAAAATGCAAAGACATGGTTTCCTTTACCAGTTTGAAAATATACAGCTGCAACACATGTAAATGAAAGTTATCTGAAATAAATAGCATCTGAGAAAGCTCCTTCACTTGTTTTCAACAACAATAACAGACTGATTAAGAGAGAGAGATGACGCCCGGGTTCTACTCCGACCTGCGTCTCTTTACTGCATGTCATTCCCCCCTCTCTCTCCCCTTTCATGTCTTCAGCTGTCCTATCAAAATAAAGGCCGAAATCTTAAAAAACAAACAAAAAAACAGACAGAAAGACATAGGGAGACAGAGGGAGTGCGATGGACTGAAGCGTATGCTACTGACAGAGTGACGGCTGACTCATTATGAATGGGTCCAGCACGGGTCGAATGCACTTTGGCGGGTCAGCGGCGTTACACACGTCTTGTGTAGGCTATGAAATGTCTGTATCGTCACTGAGCTGCATTTTTATGAACTGATATTCTGGCAGGTCACATCTCTCGCCCAGGTCCAGCAGGCTCCATCTCACACGCTATTAGCCTACTCAACGAACTTAAGTTAGTTGCATTTAATAACTTCTAATGTGTTTTTCGCCGTGGCGGCCGCAATAACAGAGAGTTACCAGCGGAAACACTGGTACCAATACAGGTTTCCCTCTCATACTTAACAATATACAGCTGTTTTAATAACAATTAAAACTGTAGACAAATGTCAGCATGTGGACCGGCGGCGCTGTGTCTCTCCATATTGCAGGTGAGCCGTGTGTGCGTGAATGGGGGCGGGGCTGCACAGAGGAGAGATCCAAACACAGGCACGGCTTTACAGAAGGAATGGGTAACGCAACATTAAACCATATCGATATAAACGACATCGCTTTGTTCGTGGAGAGGCAGCGGATGCAAGGACGTTAGGTGCACCGGTGCGACCTAGGAAAAATCTTAGTCGCACCCTTACAAATGTTGGTCGCATGTGCGACCACTCTAGAGCCCTGGTACACATGTTCCACCAAAACAAGTTATGCCATTGAGTCCGGCGCTTAGCGCCGATTGTGATTGGTTCAAAGAAATGCCAATAAACCAGAGCACATTTTTCTCCCATCCCAGAATGCTGTGTAGACTAGCCAGACCTTCCTTGCAGCGCTGTGGAGGTAGGTCTGCCAATGCCAGACCAGATAACTCCTGGCCGGCCGGCACATTCACATGCTGTCTCCCTACAATCAACTGATTACATCACATACACGCAAGCACTACTTTCGCAGTCTGGATCTCTAAAGCAGAATGTGGAGTATTTTAAATACACTCATTTTGGGGAGTGGGGTAGAATCAATCCACCTCTGTGCCACCTTCAGGGTAAACACTCATTATGTTGGGACTCTGATCAATAGTGCAAGCTCAGGGAAATCCATTTAGAAAATCAAATATGGGTAAATACTGCTGTCATGTACCTCCATGCCCTGAGTCCACCTGACTTTGATGTCCTGAATTGAAAAGTAGGACGCTTCAATAATTTAACTTGGGCTCTGCCAAACAACAGCCAAGAATATTCATCATGACTTGACTCATGTTGGGATATTTTCACCATTTAGAATGCTGATAAGTATGTACTTTTGGAAGTACAGCCATTTAATTTTATTTAAAACTGTGTGTCAGTTCAGCAAAAAGGAAGAATTGTAAGTGCATTCCTTACATTGCATCTTCATCATCTGCCCGACCGAAATAGGGGTGACTGGAAACTGAAATGGCTGTAATAGAAAGAAACAGAGTATTGTGTTAGCAATAGAAAAACAAAAGCATACAGGCTATTTTTCAGCACAGGAACCACATGAGCAATAATATTCTCTTAGCCTGGGACACAATCAATTAAAAAATATAGTTAAAGATGATTTAATTTGCTAGTGCACACAAAGGATAATTTTTTCAGGGTTTTCTAGATGCTCACCGACATAAACTTCTTCCCTACATGTCTCTGCTTTTACATTTCCTGAGCTAGGAGAGTGTGAATAAACCCAAAGCACACCAACCATTGAGCAGTTTGGGGACTCAGGGGCTTGCTCAAGGGCACATTCATTATCAATTCATCTGCCGATTTCTTGATTGTTTAATAAATCGGTTGGTCTAAAAATGTAGAAAAATATGGCAAAAATCCCATAGAGCACAAAATGGCACAATGAAATTACTCATTTTGTCTGACGTACAGTCCAAAACCCAAAGATATTTAATTTTTTTTCTTCTGTCAACTGACTAATACATTAATCGACTAAATTAGAAAAATGGGTGATGGTCAATTACATTTTTAGAACATTTTAGTTCCCACTGCCTCAAGCTGAGGCTGTTTTAACCTTTATTTTTTAAAAGCATGACATATGGTTTCTTTTCATTTCATGTCCTGTAAATGGTGGATTATTAAACAGTTGAGTAACTGTACATTTTGTCTGGGGGATGGGGCAGACAGACATTAAAAACATTGTTGCAGGTGGGAGTGTGCATGTTCTTCCGTATGTTTTTATGAGCACTTCTTCGTGTGTGTGTGTGTGTGTGTGTGTGTGTGTGTGTGTGTGTGTGTGTGTGTGTGTGTGTGTGTGTGTGTGTGTGTGCTTATTTTACTATATTCGTGGGGTCCAAAGACCGGGGAATACAGTATACTTGTGGGGTCTGCACAGCCTTGTGGGGCCCACAATGCTGGACCCCACAAGGTTAAAGGGCTGTTTGAGGGTTAAGACTTGGTTGTAGGATTAGGGTTAGAATTAGGTTATGGTTAGGGTGAGGGTAAGGGTTAAGGTTAGGCATTTAGTTGTGATGGTCAAGGTTAGGATAAGGGGCTAGGGAATGCATTATGTCAATGGTCCCCACTAAGATAGTGAAACAAACGTGTGTGTGTGTGTGTGTGTGTGTGTGTGTGTGTGTGTGTGTGTGTGTGTGTGTGTGTGTGTGTGTGTGTACTCCTGCACGCATGCACATGGTCAGGGTGATTTAAAGCTAAAACAGTACTGAGATCAGCCTCTTGCTCTTTAGCATAGCTCACCAGTGAGCGGCACTCATCAGTGTTCATCATGCATACTGCATACTGAAGTCTAATGACACACAGCACCCCCTGGCTTTAATCCAGTGAAATAAACTATGGGTAAAGACAGTTCACAGCTCTCTTTAGATTTAGTATACAAAATGCACTGGGTAGCACTTTGCTGGATATATAGAATTTTCTAATACTGATGTGTGCATCCCTTTTGCACAATCCCAGTCATGTCTCATTTCAAGCCTATCTTTTACAATAACTTAGGAGTGTTGTGTGTCTGTGTTAATAAAGGACAATAACACCATAAATACATTTTACTTGTACCATTTATTTATTTCAGCACCAACTCCAGCTTACCATATTCACGTGGATCCTTGTCTGCTGGAAGATTGGAACGTAGGATAAGGTTGTTGAGGCTGTTTAAGTATGCTGGCATTGTATGTAGGCCCTCTGGGTTGAACCAGACCTAAACCAATGCAAGCACAAACACAGACATGCATAGACACCATCACTCACACTGCTACATATCAGGATATGTAAGACTACTACCTCACTACAATATGTTTTCTATTGTTTTGAAACCAAGGCTTTAAAGACACAATAAATGCAGTCATTATCTGAGAAAATGTCACACTAAAACAGTGGCACAATTGCATCATAAATATATATATTTATGATGACACTAATGGTATTACAAGGCATCTCCATCTGCAAGCCTTGTAGTCAAACAACTTCAGGATAGGATGTCATGTTTTAACTTTCAACTACTCATCAGTACAGCGATTAAAGTGATAACGAGACAGGCAGCAGGGAAGGAGGAGACAAAGTTACCTTAGACAGAGTACAGTTTTCTGGAACCGCTGTGACGTCCATTTTAAAGTCAGAAGGGAGTCGCATGCCAAAATCAAAGCCACCATACCTGAAATAAAAAATACATCGATTAACACAAAGTCCTCTGAATGCTACTGAGAAGGACACTGGAACATTGCTTTGTATAGTATAGTATGCAATAGTTAAGTAGCAGTGTTAATTAACGATCAGACTACAGCAAACTATCAATGAAGCATAGGTTAAATTCTCAATGTGGCTACATTAACCAAATGTAAACACTGGCTGCATTCACCTGTCCCTGATAAAGTCATTTGCTGTGGCCACCAGGTAGTTTTCCACATTGATGCCACTCAGGTTATACACAATCTGAGATGAAGGGATCATCTTATGTGGCGGCTGGTAGCTGTCCACATCACAGATCTGTAGTGTAGGGAAGACACAAACGCATTACAATCGCCATTTTTCATCCAGTCACGCACAGATAGACACGCACGCACACGCACACGCACACGCACACACACACACAGTTCTCAGTGACCCAGTCTCACCTGTTCCTTGCTGGTGCATTTACAGACACTAAATGCTTTGGAGTTGTTCCCACTGGAACTCCAGTTGTTTGTGCTTCTTGTGCAAACCCTTAAAAGGAAACATTCACAAAGTGAAATTGTGGCTCAGTGTCTGCAGTGTGTGGTCATGTCACAAGACTATCCCTAGACCCAACACATCATGAAACTGAGCTAGATATGATGGCCTGCATCAATACTAAAAAGGTGTGTACATATGGTGCCAAAATCTGCAACCATTCAGCAGCTGTGAGCAGCTTGCATGAACTTTTGTGAGACCAGGTCCTAAATAGTTTCTCTGATATCAGTTGAAAACTGTTTTGAAAGCTGTTAAATATGTGCTGTAATATCATATTTTGTGAAATTTGCTTGTGTGGGTTGATGTTCAACTCCCCCACACTGTGTTTCCTGCCAAATGCTTTCAGGGACATTTGTTTGGACACAATCTGTAGCAATAGACTTGTCTTTGCACATCACATGCACACCTGTTACTTTGGTCAACAACAATAACCATAGTCAAGGGACCATACAGTATATTTACTATACATGTAAATGCAGCACTCAGCACCCTTTCAGTCATTATCATGTTGACATTATAGGACATCATGAGCAAAACATGCAATCTCTTTTGCACCATTGGAACTTTACTTCCCTCTATTTCTTTTTTTTTGGCAGAGCATTTTAAAATTCCTCTGAGGTGTGGTTCATGAGTGCCAACATCGATTTGAGTGCCTGTAAGGGGAACATCTCCCCTATAAACACAGGGTGTTTATGGAATACAAATGACGCTCTAGCATCGCAGAGTCCTGCTGCAGGCTTTAAGCCACATACGTTAAGCTTAGCGGCAGGAAAGTAGAGAGGAGGGACATGAGAGAGACCAGAGAGAGAGAGGGCGGCAGGAATTGAAAGGAAGGCAGACTGGTAAAATGAAACAAGGTTTAGGAGGAGGCATGACAACAATGACAATGACTAAAATATGAAAATACTACATATGTGGAAAAGGGTAGAATCCATAGAAAAACTGAGCACCCAGTTCACCCAGAGTATCACTGACACATTTATCATTTGCAATTGGCATTTGAGGTGTGATTACGTACGGGTTATTGGGCTTGTCGAGGCAGGCGTTATCGATCCCGGGGAATGACAACATGGTGTCCATCAGCTGGGCGGAGTTGGGATTTTGGTTACTATGGAGTCAGAAAAACAGACAGACAGTCAGCCTCAACTCAAAGGTTACACAGACATTTTAGTGAACAACACCATAATTACAACAATAATGAAATAAAACAATTCAGACAAAAGGTTGTTTCATAAGGCTTTAACATAGCAGAGAGGTTTGGTTTTAGTCATTATTGATTTATTCAAATCAATCTTGGTGGTTGGGGTTTCAAGGTTGGCATGTATCAAGGTTTCCTAGTAGAGAAGCAGGTATAAGTGAAATTTACTAAATCACAATATTGTGAATAAAGTGACCATGGGGGTAAAATCGGTGATTCTAATATCCTTACTCTGGGGAGCTGGACAGATAAAAAAAGAGAGTGAGGACATTTGATTTACCACTTTAAATTTAAGTGGATTTCTTTCATTTGAGCCTTCCCCTGCCTTTTAATATACGCAGAAGTATACTAATAAACATTCAGATCATTAAATTTGTATTGTTCATAGAGGGAAGTCTAAAAAACACAGTGCTCTGAGAAAGTTCATAAAATGTGAAGACCACTACCTATTACCTTCCCAAGAACCCATAAACCTATCATTGATTGCATTAAAAATATACATATTAACTTTCAATCTCTTTTGTATATCAAGCTGAAGAGGACTGGGGAGAGCGTCCATACCGTCTTTGATATGGATTGGCACCTCAGCATTTTCTCCCTTGCTACACATCCCCTTGATCAAACAACAGCACTTCTGAGAATGAAGACATCTCGCAACCTACTGACACTCCTAATTTCTCTCACTTTGATCTCACATCTCATCTGTCTTCATCACAATCATCTCTTTCCCTCGTGTTCTCTCTCACTCCCTCTCCTTGAGGTGAGTTTGCCCTTCAACAAACTGCAGTTTCAAAATCATTTTATAACAAGTGAGACATGTCATCCCCCGCAAATGATGAAGGAACCCACGAGATGCATCAGCCCTTTATCAAAGTTGCAGGAGTGTTGCAGTTAACAGCTCTGTGTTTCAAAATGTTATCTTTTGCTATGGTGTTGTCTTCAGGCCAAGCAGTATAAATTTTGTAAACACCAAAACATGGCACCACAGTACAACATCCTCCAAGCTTTGCCACAAACCAAGTAACTTACAGAATAACCGAGATAACACTTGAGATACACACAGCTGTTTATACATTAAAATGTTTGGAGTAGTTTCCTGGAATTGCTCAGACATGTTACGTCAAAAATGTTGCTTTCTCGGGCCTTGGTGTGATTATTGGTTGCCACCTGAGTCTTAGTAGCATTGGTCTGACCTTGCCAAATTAATTGAAATAAAAGAGCAAAGCTTCAGAGTTCGATTGAACAGCTCCAAACATCCTTGGTGTAAAATCACCCTGATTAGCCTTGTTTTCTTATGTGGCCTCCCCTCCCAGTGTTTTGCCAAGGGGACTGACCTGAAGAAAGAGTAGCTCGGTCCCAAGTTGTAAAGCGCAGGACTGAGCTCCAGCTCAGGATAGTGCCTCAGGTCGCTCCTGATGGAGCCCAGGCCCATAGCAAACACCATGAACAGAACAGGGAGTAGGATCTGGGAGATCAGGCCCTTCCAGTCTCTGCGGCTGTGGTGGAACCTCTTGATCACTATGGCGGCCATCTGCTGACAGGCCAGGGCCATGCCGCTCACCACGGATGAACCGGTAAGCTCTGGAACATGGAGACCCAAGGATCTAATCTTTTTTTTTTTTACTAACCAGCTTTTTCTGTCGAGGGCACACTAAGCTAAAGGTTAACAGGTACATTGTATCACAAAAGATGGTAGTGCAATCCATCAAAATGTAGAAGTTCCTGAACTAGGTCATCTGAGTAAGAATTCTTCAAATAATTTAAGGTTAAATTTGAAAAACTAAAATAAAAAATATGTTTCAACATACTGGTGACCACCATGAACACTACAGTTGATGTCACTGCACAAATAGCAGTCATTATATAAATGCTACAATAGGAATTATATAAACATGATGCAAAGTTTTCCTTTACTCACTGATCTTGTCATCAAAGCTTGAGATGCTTCCACTGGAGTCAGAAGGAAAGCTGTCAATGGAATCAATGTCGGAAACTGTCTCTGAGATAGACAGGTGGCCGTCAGCCCCAGCTTCTCTGTCAGTCAGCTGGAGGAACACCTACACACATAAAAACAAAACATTAGCATCTGTGTATGTCAAAAAGCCTATCAGTAAAATGCACAGATTAAGATTATGCTAATTAAGATTATTATTATGATCAAGTTTATGAGCACTAGCATGTTTTAACACAGGGATAATTCAAATGTACATTACCAGTTGAGCCTGTCGTTTTCTCCACTGTGTCTTCATTGTGAACCTGTTTGTGTGTGTGTGTGTGTGTGTGTGTGGATGAGATGAGCTTACCTCCTCTAGGGTGGTGTCAGAGATGCCATAGCCCCCCAGCTGCAGGGCGTCCAGGTTGGAGTCCAGCGCGGTCAGGAGGGAGCGATATGAGGAGGCATTGGATGAGGTAAAGGGGGGCAGTAAGTAGACCAGGTCACCTCCCTGGACATCTTTTAGTCGCGCTTCCGGTACATGAGCTTGGATGAAGGCCTTCAGTTCTGCATTGTCCATCCTCTCAGATTCTAGGTTCTGCATCTTCAGAGAGAACATTAGGAATAGATTATGACATGCTTTATTTTCCAAATTACACAGATTTACTACAAATCAGCTGCTTAGAAAATATATATCATTCTTTCTGTTTTTGGGACGTGTATTCTCTACTGTTCTCTTCCTGCAAACATCATTCATTTCTGACTTTCGCTACATAGAGAAGACATTTGATACTGCATGAAACAGATGTAAGAAACAGCTGAAATATTGAATACTGAAGGAAACTTTAGGTTTGGCCAAAATATAGAACTGGCATATAGGACACTATATGGGATAGAAGGATACATTAGGGAAGCAGTTTAATAAATAGTATGCTTAAAAAGTATGAGCCAGTTTGCAGCAGTCAGCAGAGCATTATTTGTGTTGGATTTAGCCTATTTAGCAGTTTTTCCGATATATCTGATACAAATCACACTATTGCAATATGTATTGTGTGCAACTCTAGTGTCCAATGTGCCAGAAGTAAAACCAAAAATGTATTCACACATGAACAGGCCAGCTCATCTATAATGATGTATTGGGAAGTGTAACTATTTAAACTGGCTGTGCATTATCCAAGATTGGTTATTGTTAAGAGAAAGTAAACTGCATCAGACATCTCAGATATGTCACTTCATCACTTCGAAGATAAAGGTTGTGGTCTACAATCACTCAACATTCATTTATGCTAAGATGTTAACATGGAGCACCTTCTTGGTGAGAGTGAGTTTGTAGCCCTGACCCAGCTTGTCTTTCAGGTAGAAGGGGGATCCACAGCATTTTAATCCTCCTCTCTCCAGGAAGGCGATGCGGTCGCTCAGTACTTCGGCCTCATCCAGGTGGTGGGTGGACATGATGACGGTGCGATCTGACAGGACACACACATAAAACAATATGCATTATTTGTGCATGCATTATTATACCATTTCCTAACCTATAACTATAACTCTGGATTTCATTACCACCTCAACTTAGAAACATTGATTAATTCCCTATAATGTTTGGCGCCTTTAAATAAAATGTATTATTATTATTATAACTCAAATGGAAGCTAAAGGGAATTGTGTGACTATTAAGAAATGTATTACATGAAAATCCAGTGATTCAATGTCAGTGAAATGCACACAGTGAGATTATTGTAGGAGTTTCAAGGTTTTGAGAAGGGTGAAAAAACAAAATGAAAGCCATATTTAGATGTCTTCTGGAAAATGATACTCCCTAATGTCCTATTGTTTTGAGTAGACGTTGGCCATTTAAGTGTAGCTGCAAACACACACATTTGCAACAACACACATCCAAATAAACAACAAAAAAACAGACATCACAAAGACAAAGTCACACACAAGATGCGTCGTGCACATATAATCATCAGAGAAACAGACGCACAAACAGCAAGCGATGCAGAAAGTTTAATTTGAAATAGATTCCCCTGGCACCAAAATCTCACTAACATCTGAGACAGGGGCAATTACAGAGGATATTTTACCACAGCTACAATTATATCACATTTGGCAGTTTCTTTGCCATTGCTGCTGCTGGTGCCCTAAAACAGCCTAAAGAAAATAATACTGGATCTCTTTTAGGTTATTACATGCTAAATTTAAAGGCAAAAGCCTGAGCAGGGAAAAGCCCTCCAGGGTCGGCTCCAGGTTCCTAGTCTTCTACTCCATTCCCTTTTAAAAAATTGCAAGGGGGAGGTGTCTTCAGTGGAAAACACTAGAGCTTCGATTGTCTGTGCCATGTGAGTGTGTGAACTACAGAATGTGAATTTGAGTATGTTTGTACAAGGATTAGACTTATAATAAAACCGTGTTGGTCTTCTTAATAGTAGTTCTCATCTGATAGGATGAACATGATTAATTACACATTTATTATGTACTTATTAAATACCATTTCATGGTTCATGGAACCCCCTTACACTGAATAGCGACTAATGTTAATCCAGAGTTACAAGGTGCTTTACATGTGCACATAAAATACAACAAGATGTTTGGCAAAAATAGAACAAAACGTAAAAGGAAAACATAAAACCACTGGAGTCTTCTAAAAATCCCAGCCAATACAGGCAGGATTTTAAAAGCTTTTTAAAATGTGACACAGACTCAGCTGATTCGACCTGATGCTGAGGGGTATTTTGTTCCAAAAAAGCCTGAGCCTCACATTTGGTTTGGGGTCTTGGTGCAGAATAAGGAGTTACAAAATCATAAATAAGTAGCAGACTAACCATGGGGGGCTTAAAACATAATCAAGACAATCTGAAAATTGAATTCTAAAACAAATAGGGAATCAATGTAATTCATCCAATGGCTGGTGTGATAGGCTGTCTGCGTCTAGTGTTTGTCAGAAACCTTGCTGTTACATTATGCACAAACTGTAGATGGTAATTGCTGCATGATTGAGGCAAGTACATAATAAATTGCAGTAGTTAAGGTGAGAAAAAATGAAGGCATTCTGTTCTGTTCCTCTTATCATTATCATCATTACTATTAGTGTTAACAGTAATAGCAGTGGTAATAGTAATAATAGCCATAGTAGCAGTATATTTAGCTTGGAGTTCAATGGAGAGTTTGTGAAAATAAATGAACAGGAATGCTTTTTTAGTGTTCACGGTGTGTGTCTGAGAGGCTCACGTTTCTTGTACTGGATAAGAATGTCCCAGATGTTGCGCCTGGAGCAGGGATCGACTCCTGTGGTGGGTTCATCCAGAACCACCAAGCGAGAGCCCCCTATGAAGGCGATGGAGATTGACAGCTTTCGCTTCATGCCTCCTGACAGGGTGCCCACCCGCTTGTGTCTGTGACAGTACATGCCTGTCTCCTCTAGGATCCTGGTAGGGGAGTCAATGAAAAGCATTTAACAGGGACCATACAGTAAGTTAACATACTTTTCCTGTGCATTACAACCCAGTTTCTGAGTTATACTTCAATCAGTTACCCAGCAGGGGTTTCTGAACTACAGAAACCAATGGGGAGGTACACTTTCTTGCCTTTAAGTTCAGGCTTATTACTGCTCCACCGTCATGCAGAAACCCTCCAGAAATAGTCTCATGATGCAATTGGGGGTTCAACCCATAGCTTACTGATGCCACAGAATGAAAACATGTTTTCCCATGCTTGCTCCTGTAAGCTTACCATGAGGATGCAAAGGAACAAAAGGAGACAAAATAAAGTATGATAAAATCCTTGTGAACTTTTGTCCTAGCATGCTCAGAGAACAATATTGTTCCCAACCTGCTTTCAATGGCTGTAAAAGTGTCTGACACATTTCACAGCTCTTGAGATGCTAAAGTGGGGGCCATTTTTTGAATAATAACAAGCGTAATAATTACTTTGTCCTTACCACAGGTTATAATTTTTCCATCAAGGGTAAGATATACCTATATTCTTTTAAAAGGTCCCCTGTGTGTAACCAGTTATTGGTGTTAAGCACTGGCTACTATTCACTGTAAAACTGGCATATTTACTTTTTATTGGAGGAATATGTAATTGGCTAAACTATAGATACCGTTTCATGATGTCTTTTAACAGAACAGATCATAAAATATATCCAATGGCACTGCTACATCACTCATAACCCCTGACATAATCTTTAAACATTAGCAAAGTATTATGACTGAGTGTATTATGATATTGAGCGTGCTCCGTGTAATGGATGATTGATCACTCACGTGCGGACTTGTTCAAGTAGTTCCCTGCATGACCAGTGTGGGGCCTTGATCTGGCCGTACAGCAGCAGGTGCTCCTTGGTGGTCATGTGGTCAAAGAGGACGTCATATTGCATGCACACTCCTAGCTCTCTGCGAACATCCTCGATGTTGGTTTGCATGTCTCTGCCGTACACCTCGATGGTGCCCGAAGATGGGGCGAAAAGGCCAGTCAGGAGAGACCTAAGCCCAAGGCGTGAACATTTGTTTTTTTTGTTATTTCATGTGTTGGGAAAAAGCATATGATTCAAATATATAGACAGTTTTTAATTACTTTTGCTCATATTTGCTACTTGGGATATTAAATATTGAAAATGCCTTTTATTTTTGCCCCATTAGCTATCTTTTGTACTCCCTCCCCAGTACTTTCTAGTTAAATTATGATTTGTTGGTGCAATGAACATTGTAGAACATGAAATCCCTTCTTGGTTTAGGTTGTTTTAAACATTGTTGAATCTTATTCTGCTGACGCACTCATTGTGTTGCTTTGGATAAGAGCATCAGCAGAATTAGTCACATTTAAAATGTAAATGTAAGTGCTCCAGTTGATGAAGACCTGTCAGGCTAATCTCTACCACCGTGCATTTGCTGTGCCAGATTTGGACAAAACAATCTCCCTGTCAGCAGCGGACCCTTTTAAAGGGTCTGCTGATTAAAGGGATGCACAAATCAAATTGTAAAGACACCTCATACAGTATATGAATGGTCAAAATAGATTTGTATTCATCTTACGATATGCTGATACAGTGAAAACGGAGAAAGATTGTGCCACACATACATGGTGGTGGTCTTGCCGGCTCCATTGTGTCCAAGCAGTGAGGTGATTTGGCCCTCGTAGAAGGAAAGATTAAGGTTTTGAATAGCTACTCGGTCGCCATAGCTCTTGCTGAGACCATGGAGGGCAACGCCCACTGGGAGATTTGAGAAATCCTCCCCGGCCTGAGAGGAAAGAGTGCCCTGACCTGAGAGAAACATGGAGACAGAGGCAACCTGTAAATCAAACTTACAGGGGACAGGAATTAAATAAACAGTGAAGGACAGATATAAATGTAGTGAGGTGCCGAGGTTAGAAAAAAATGACATGAAAGGAAAGACATCATGTTCTTGCTTCAAAGCACAACACCTGAGGAGACAGCATTGCTTATTGTTATCTGCCGCAAGATAGTACAATGTCATTTTCCCCCCTGTACCTTTTCCCTTGTCATCGGAGAAGACAGGCTGGTTTTTCTGCATGATGTTGGTGAAGAGTCCTCTTCCTATCTTAATGTTTGACTTCATACAACAGCACAGGTCAGCCCAGAAGGAGGCTTTGAAAGGGAAGTACCAAGGGGCAGAAATGCCGTAGTTTCCTGAAGGGTAAAAAAGAACCCAAGATATCTCATTATTACATGAAACACTATTTAAAGATGATGTCCTAAAATAAATAAAGACCAACTATAAAATCAGATTTAACCCTTCTAGATAGACAAGAAGAGCTATTTTGCTCTTCACACAATCATTATCACAGCAAATTAACAATAAGTGTCTCAGATGAGACTTCCCTTAGAATTAACTGTATGGATGGCAAAACAACAAAAACGTTGATATATTCTTAGTATCAGGACTCCTCCAATTAAGATCAATCTGCTTGAGTTGAGACTTGATTTTACAGGTTTACCTGGGAAGACCATGCGGATGTAACCCCCGATGAGGAAGTAGAGGATGGAGTCGATGAGCATTAGCCAGCACAGCCAACCGAACGAAGCCGTGTCTCCAGCAATGGGCGAGGTGTATGAGTTGCTCCAATGAATGCCTAAAGAAGCCAACAGAAGATTTAATTTGCTTCCCACTGACTAAAGTAGCTTATATGTCAAAGTGATCTTGTTTGATACAAGTCAGATGTCTACATGCATATACAGTACCTTCTCCTTGGGACTCGTACCGAGAGATATATTGACTGGCATAGCTGAAACAGGTCGGGGAAAACAAACCCTGTTGGAAAAATGAGAGACAAATTAGACAGGATACAGAAAGAGAATCAGCAAAAAAGAAAACAAAAAATGTATCTTCTGTATTTTGACAAAAGTTTTCTATAATTCCTCTCTTCTGTGCTCTTGACAACATTGTGTAGTATGAAGTAATGTACTTCAAAAGTCTCTCTTTTTCTTTTCTTTCTCAATGTAATAAAAACTTTTGTTCAAGGCAAGCAAGGCTTTAGATGTATGCAGTGATGTTATGTCTGACCTCCAATGAATTATCATATTAGACAGCAAGCACAAGAATAAAAAAACAAATAAAGCATGTATTAGGTACATGTGCACAATTTATGTCAGCATAAGAAGGCAGAAAAATTGTGCACTGCAAACAGAAACAGTTGTTAACTGTCAGTTTGCCCTCCACTAACATTGCTACTTGTATGTCAAAATGAAAAATAAAAATAAAATCTCAACCTCAATAGAAAACAACTGGAGGCAAAAGCTGCTGTTTACTCAGACTATTTCATAAAGTAACTTCCTTTTTGAGGCTGCACTAATATCTTTTGAATCATAAAGTTGGTAAAATTGTGTTCTACAATGGATAGAGTAAATTACATTTTGGAATAAAATGAAATTACATTATAACTTCCTCTATGTTCCTTATATCTGCATTCAATTCTCGGTATCTTCCAGAGCAAATAACAATTTTTGCTTTTTAGGTTATTACACATATCACAGTACTAATACTAGTTTAAGTCACGACAGAGGAGGTTCAGAGGTTCCTTACCATGGCGCTCTTCTGGGAAAAGGTGAGATCTGTCTCTATGGCCACGACCACAATGAAGGGGAAGAAGCAGAGGATGTAAAGGAGGCTTCCACTCAGGCCGGCAATGTAGGTCTTGTCAAAGAAGGAGCTGACCAGGTAACTGAAGGACAGGATGCTCAAACCATAGTCGCAGAGGTACAAGAAAAGGATGAAGCCGTCACTGTTGGGCAGAATGCGGCCGTACTTCAGCACCAGCGTGAGGATGAAGATGGTCACCACCAAGTAGGCGGCGCATTCCAGGAACCAGGCAAAGAAGTGGCTGAGCGGGTTGACTCCCATCATTTTCATGTACTGTGGGAGAAGCAAGAATAGCAACAAATGGGAATACACGGAAATGTCCGACAGAAATGTCGTGTTCAAAGGAATGCTTTACTTCTCACTATTATTAGAAATAATTTGTATTTGACAATGAATGTGAGTGTTCTTTAAAAAAAAAACAGAAAAAAAATAAAGAAATTGACAGTATCATTACAGGGCATCTTAGAAACCAAGAAATCAGTGTTTAATGCAAAAATACAGTGGCAGATTTGATCATTTTCTAAGTAGAAAAAAACACTACCTCATGCAGCCTCAGCTCCCTCTCATGCACCAGTTTCTTCACAAAATCAGCAACGAACAGCACCCAGGCTATCATCATCATGATTGGGAAGACAAAAGAGATGGCCTCCAGGTACCTGGGGAATACAGAGATGCCAACTGTCAGTCAAATTTCTAGAAAACCTAACATCCAATCACTGTCAACAACAGCAAAAAAAGGCATCATCATCATTCAGTCACTGGCTTGACAGAGAGACAGAGAGACAGAGATGCAGAGTGGAAGAGCAATATCAATGGAGGGTTTGGGGATTTTTTGACAGTCGTGTTACGATCCTTTTGTTATTCACGCAAAATAAATGCCTCTCTATTTTATATTTTCCTTTTTTTGATCTAATCATATCTGGAGCCTGACACATAGCAATTCAGTGCTTGTTGTTTTTCATACTACCCAGCCTTATTTCACAACTCATGTCAGATATTGTGTTGCTAAGTTATAAATCAGAACGACAGAGAGGCAAGGTTTATCATATCTTATAGTTGGTCAGAGCACAGCCAGAGACAGTGGCCCACTGGTGCCTCTTAGATGAGATATCAGCACTCGAGGGCAAGAATAGGCATTATGGTCAAGCATGATTTATTGAAAGCAATGCAGTGTATCGATGCACAAGTTAATGCCAAGCCATTGTTTTGAAGTGGATATATACTACAGAGATGAGTGGTGTTCCGCAAGAGCCTTAAGGGTCTTTGGGCCCTATCTTGCACCCGGCGCAGCGCAAAGCCTGACGCAAGAGTCTTTGCTAATTTAAGACCCACGCAGTTGTCAATTTCCCATCAAGCGCCCACGTCGTTTAAATAGCAAATGCACCTGCGCCCATCTTTGCGCCCATGGGCGTGCTGGTCTTACAGGGAGGTGTGTTCAGGTGAATTCTTGGCGTATTGCTATCTTGAGGCAGTGGGAAGTGATTGTGCTATTGACCAACAAAAACCTGGTCTAAAGTCAATAGCGCAGCATTTTATTGTTATTTTAACAGCACATTAGTAAAATGCGCCTAGGCTCGTGCACAGCGTGCGCACACTATGCTTGTTACACACACACACAGGGAAGCGCAGCAGCACACAAACATGCAAAAGATTACAAATAAAAATATTACGGTGCAAATCTGCCATCATAATAGCAATGCGCCAAGGTACAAACAGGCCTGGCTTTTAAAGGGAATGGGAGATGACACTCTGATTGGTTTATTGCATGTTACGCCCAAAACACACCTATGAATTAATGAAGACACTTAGTACAACCCTTATGAACCATGTGCCCGGCACACAGACCCTTTTTTAAGTGGATTTGGACACGCCCTAAACGCACCTGTGCCATGCGCTTCACGCCGTGCGCTTCGAGATTGTTAATATAGGGCCCTTTGAGTGTATGGCCTTCAACAATAAATGTACAATAATAGTGAATATTCATGCACATGGTGCAGAGCCATTTATAATGCGAAAGGTTCCTATGAATGACTACTTACTGTCAGTCCCAAGTGGCAAATAAATAATGAGAGAGGATGCATTATTCCACATCAATGCCTGTACTTCCCCTCAGAGACATTGTGGATCCTTTCATAATGCATGCATCCATACGGGAGCATGTTCATACGGCATGTGTGTGTGCATGTGTTTGCATGTTCAGTACGTGTGCGAATGTGAGTGTGCATCCATGTATTTAAGGAACTCACTCATCCCGGGGGTGGCAAGGATAGGGGAAGGGCTGCAGCTGGACAGCTGGCTCCGTGACTCTCTGTCCAGTCTGGGTCTCAATGATAGCCCGATCAATGTTCTCCTGCAGGTAGATAAAGCCACGGTTGTAGCGCATTCTTTGACCACCCGAGATGTGGTTTTCTTTTACAAAAAAGGGGTCCCGAACTCTGTCAGTTCGCATGACGTTGTCCATGTGCATGCGGATAGTGTAGCTGACTTTGGGAGGTAGGGAGGATGTGGAGGAGTCCTCGTCTTTGGGAAGCTTGAAGATGACACCTTAAAGACAGATTGCACCATCTCACTGCACACACTTTAAACTTAAGGACAACATTAAAAGACCAGACTAGCACATATGTTCCTTGCCCTAGATGAACTGTTGCAGAGTCAGATCTCCTGTAAGCCTTCTCACCTCAACTCATTATCAACAGAGAAGCACTCTTTAGAGGAAGCATCGTAAATTACAATACTGTAAATGAGTATTTGTTTGATGAGGTGGATGTACCTTTAAAGCTGCCAGCCTCTGTCACAGGCTGGGCTTACACACGTGAAACCTTGGTGTTATCTTACCCACACGCTTTGCCACAGACACAAGTCCAGAAAAAGTATAGTATTTAGTGTGAAGATGAATCAATATCCCAAATCACTGCAGGTCATTGATGCATGCTGCACTGTCACAAATTAACCTGGAGGACAGAATGAGTCTGCTCTTGTCACATAAAAAGCTTTTGCATAATACCCATTTTTTTTACTCACTTGCGTAGAGATCACGGTTTGTGGCAAGGTCCTGAGCTGCAGTGTTGAGCTCATCAGCAGAGTCGTAGCCACGGTAACGGTCAAACTGGATACAGGAGGAGAGGTTTACCATCAGGGTGGACAAGATGGTGATCTGATCCAGTAAGGGTTTGTTACTCTCCAGCATGACGGTCATGTTAGCTTTGGAAAAGAAAAAGACATTTAGAAATTTACCGACGGGGTTAAAAGAAACTCTGAGTGCAGTTTTAGATTTGACTGCTGTAAATCCAAATTAAAATCATGACATTTGTTGTGTCTGTTTAGTGCCATGCCCTGTTGTGTTATATGTTAACTATGATAGAAATGTGGTCTGACAATATAATGCAATCTAATTAAATACCTGTATGTCAAAGTCATCCCTTGAGGAAAAAAATGACTGACATACATAATCACATCAAGGAAAGAAGCCCCAAGAAATGCATGTTGAAATGAGTGCAATGCTTCCTGTAAACCTAAGGAGCAGTCCTATTTTCTAATAGCATATATATTGTACAGGCAATAAGTGAGGTAGAAATATAAAGGTAAGCCTGGTGTCTGCAGCTTACAAAATAAGACCTTCAAATGCTCACTTACAGAAGTTGCTGAGCGTCTCCTTCAGTGTGCCGACATTGATGTCTGTCAGCATCTCAATGAAACTCACAACAAAGGAATTGCCGAGGGAATTCTGACAGGAGGGGAGAGAGAGTGGAAGAGACGATGCACAACATCAAGATTCGGCTGCTGAAACTCGTCGCAGACCATTGCAAAGTTTATCTCCAGAATTTCAGCAAGCCGACAGCGAGCCAGCAAGAAAAATTTGATATACAAGAGACAGTTGTGTGATTTCATACCTGCAGCAATGGTAATGTGTGGCTGAGTATTTGGGCCGAATTTACAATGTAGTTGGAGGACTTAATCCAGTCCTCGGAGTACTTCCTCAGATTTGCAAACTCCTGCAGGGTGGCATTGGCCTGGACAAGGAAAGGACAAGGACATGTAGAACATGTGGACTGGCTGGGTATCAGCAAGATTTCATAACATTTTGTGTGTTTGTGTGTGGCTGGTTAAAGTAGAAGATGAGGGTGCATACTGTACAAATATGTGTATACTCCCTTGCAACACTGTATATCTTGTTTACTACATGCCAGTAAGGGTGCGTTAAGACTACACAGGTAACTGTCGCTTAGAAGAGGTAGAAGTGACAAAACCTTTTGCAAAAGCGTGACAAAGTCAGATGACGGCTTTGGGAGGATATAGAACATACAGTTCATAAAGGTCATGCAGGTGCATACCCAGAGACAAGCTGGCTGTGACATGTTTGAGTATGTACTGTATACCTTCTCCATTATAGCCCTGGTGACAGGTGTGTCGGGGGTATACAGAATTTGTCCCATCAGCATGGGTTTGAGGAAGGCCCAGGCGATGGCTCCTCCTGTGGTATTGACCATGTCCAGGTACATGTTCATACAGAAGGGACCTACACAAGGAAAGAAGAGGGGAGGACAATTAGATATACAGTATTCACAAGGGTAAATGTTTTAATTGTCCAACGGTTAAGTTTGATATCTACTTGTTTTGTGAAGTTTTTAAGATAGTTTGATGATTTTTTAGCTTTAAAGATAAGGCTGATGTTATTTGATATTTTTCCTATTGTCAACAAATTCAATGAAAGACCAATAATGCGTAAGTCATTCCTGACTACTGTGTAATTTTTTAAATGGTCACAAATATGTACTTCCAACAATCCTGGATGGTAGAATCAATTAATCTGTTAGTTTTGGTCTTTTAATGGGACCTGCTGATGATAAGAAACATTAGTTAGTCCTTATTCATGTATGAATTGTAAAGTGAGCAAACAGAACACCTTTCCAATGTCTTATGGTAGTGAAAGTGGTGCAAATGTTTAGCCATTATTGGTGGCTCCAGATTTCCTTAGAACAGCCGGAGTTTTAAATTTCCACTTTCTGCGAGCAGAAACGTGTCCACCCATATCCAAATTCAATTTAAAGGGGTGGGATACTCTAGTCTGTAACTGCCAACTGTGTGATTTAGGCGAAGAACACAAATAAAAACACTACCTCGTAAAGTGAGGAAAATGTCTGTTTTTATCTCTCTGATGTGCATACAGTACATGTACTTATGTAATAAGACAATACTAACTATAAATGCTTTTGAAAGCAAAGGAATCCCATGAGAAACATTGAATACCAAGACCAACTATACAGTTAAGAATGGTAACTGCACTGACAATAACATTCAGTTTGTCAAAGCCCCAAATTTTTCCCCCTCCAAACATACTGGCATTTTGTGGAATCTTGAACCTCTCAATCATCTCCTTCCTCTGGTGGTGGTTGGGAAAGGAGGCATTTGACTCTGGCATGACGGGGAATTTGGAGATTCCAAGCAGAGCCAGGATGCCTTTACTGCACAACGCACGAGAGAGGGTGACAAATGTAGCTCTGCTAGAGATGCTGGACCTCTGTCCTCTCACCATCTGGGGGAAAACAGAAATTGAAACTGTTAATACTGTATGATAGTCATGTATTCAAAATTGAATATTTGTCATGCAAATGGGAATACAAATCTGAAGTCCATTTAAAACAAGCCTCAGCTAAGAAGAAATTGATGGTGCCTGCACCAGTTTTGTGTATGCAGTATGGTCACAGGGATATTTTAAGCACTGAAACTGCGTTCCTCTTTTTCAAACATAAACACACAAATGAATACATTGTGGGTGACTGACAAGTGACTGTACAGTAGCAAAGACATACTTCGTTAAATTCGTTGTCGGCCACCAGGTTGCGGTCTTGGATGGAGAGCATGTGGGTTTGAAGTTGACCAACGGCAGGAAGAATCATGTTCATTGTGTTGGTTATAACCTCAGCCATCTTGAGCAAAACTCCCACCAGGCTCTGCATTTCTTCAGACAACACCATCTAAAAGACAGGGAACAACATTCAAACATGTTTATGTAGTTTCATTTCCTCACTGTGACTGCTCTTTTTTCTTTCTTCTCTAGTCTTTACATGCAACAAGTGCTGCTCTTTAATCTATGGGTTATGGGATTTTAATTAGAATCAGAAAACAGATTAGGACAACATAACGTATTAAATAAAACCCAGAATTAAAATTATAAATAATAAACTTTTTCTGATTAAGCAGAGTATGTGCTGCACTTGAAAAAGAAAAGAAGCATATTAAATGAACCTGTTGGTACACTTTTTAAAATTAATGTATCTGGGTAACTTAATTCGTTTTGGGGATAGGCAGTTTTCTGAGATCAAATAGAATTTTTTTTTTATTAAACACAGTTATTAAATGTGTGAGGGAGGAAGAGCTTTGTCTAGTAAACAAACATGTTCTTGTACAAAACATTTCTCTCTTTCTTACATGTTCCTCAAACAAATTGGAGCATCAAACCTGTTTTGTGACTGCCAGAACAGAAACAATTTTTTTGGACATAGAGGAATGTGCAATCACCCCATTCCCACATTTTCTGGTATTTTTACAAATATAAAAAAGTGTACCATGTTAACTTTCTTTTTACAAAAGAGTCTTGAATTCAGCCTTACTCTGTAGATGAGTTTCTCCACGTTGAGATGGCGAGCCATCAGCAGTGAGAAGCTGTACCACTGTTCGGCAGACAAGGAGCAGAAGGTGTTTAAGATGACCTCATCTGTCTCTTTCATTTTCATGGCTGCTTTGGAGCTGCAATGATGCAGGTTGATGAACCAAGACAGGATCTGTTTCAAAAGCGTGTGAAAACAGTTAATACTGGCAACAGAAGCACAGGAGAAGGTACATCATGCATAGAACAGCCACAAACCCAATCCATGCTCTAATAATGCATTTACATCACTGATACCAGAGTCCTACTTTCAAACTATTCACCCGAGGCTTTATATTGTAAATGGGCTTTCAAATCCTTATGTTAGAGTGGCATTTTTGAACATGGTGGGTTTGATTGCTCCTCCATTTAGTTAAAACATGTAGTATGTTAGGGGAAAAGTCAGTCCTGCTGCTCTGAATGCTTGGCAAGAATGGTGTGCTATCAAGCATACATGCTGATACAATAATGACGATTTGTAATAGAAACTATAAATAAAACTATGAAAAGTGCCACCCAGACTCAACTGTTTCTTCAAGTTAGCAATCATGGAAATATGATCCAATTCAAGAGACATGTATGAGTCACATAGGTCGGCTACTGTACAATACTGTTATTTTACCTGTGTAGTGTGCAGCTAATAAACTCTTATGATTTTCTGTGCACTACATAATCTGTGGTGTAGCAAAGAATTAAAGGTCCAATGTGTAGGAATTTCTCCCATCTAGCGCTGAGACCATATATTGCAATCAACTCTCTCGCACCACGCAGTTCAAAGTATGTATTACAGGTATGGTAGCCTTTACACTTCAAAAAGCTGGTCTCTTGCTCTTTTTAAGAGCAAGAGAAGAAGAGCAAGCTCTTTTTATCCTTTTTTTTTTTTTTCTGGGCGAAGAAGAAGACTCCTTTTAAAATTTGGATTTTGAATACGTGTTGTCCTCCATGTTTCCTTCTTCAAACTTGTCAGGGCCGGGAAGCCACAATACAGTCCTTCCAGAAAAACGTGATTATGCGATCGCATAATTCAATGCATAATCAGCCAAAATCCGCATATTTATGCGGGGGCCACATTTTTTCAAGTACGCCGCACAAATTTCGCCACATAAATTGACAATTTCCGCACAAAATACAACATAATCCCCGCATTTTCGTTGCAAAAAAGTCACATATATCTTAGCAGAAAGTTGAAAAATGTTGTGTTTACTTCACACAAGAGCAGCCATTTTCCCCTGTTGCCATGGGAACGTTATGAAGTGGCGTAATTACGCGACGTGAACATCATCGAAAAGCTGATGCGATGAAGCCATGTTGAATCCGCAGTTTTTGCAAGTTCCCGAAATTTCATTGCATAAAATTGCATAAATATCCCACATATTCCATCGCATTTTTTAAGAAAATGTGCCACATAATCAAGGATTTTTGCCCGCAACAATCACAAAAAAACTCAAAATACCCATTAGCAGCATTAGCAGCACCTGTGAGTTTATCATGTGACAGCGAAAAAAAGCGGTATGCATAGGCAGTATGTCCTGTATGTCCTGTATGTGTGTATAAAGTATTTCAAGATGGTGCATGAATATGGAGCGTCTACCCCAGTTCATGCGAATGCAAATGTAAAATGTCAAGCCAAAAGGAATACTTGGAATTGATGGTGGTAAATATTCATGAAAAAGGACAAGGTTGTGAACGGGCAACACAGATTTTGATAATGAACAACTAAACATGTTACACACTGGACCTTTAAAGAGGACAGCCTTTAATTTCAAGTTTAAGAAATTTCTGCTCTGAAGAAATGGTCCGTGTACAGTGGCCAGCCACTGAGTGATTTTGATTAAGCTTGCAATTCAGTATCCATTGTACTGTAAAGGCAATAGTTTATTTATTTTTAGCCTGGTTGATACAGTATTAAATGAAAGCTGGCTTAATGAAAGCAACTTCTGTGCCATTAGCTGAAGGTTACAGTAGTATCCTTCAGTGACAGTCAAGTACATTTGCTGTAAATTGCACCATTTAGCACCAGCCTAAGGAAATGTATGCAGGAAATTATATTTATTATATTAATAATAATAATAATAATAATAATAATAATAATTTATTATATACTATTCCATCCTATGTTATATTGCTGTACTACACGTTATGCCTTATGCTATATCTTATATCCAAAACCATCTTAATTTATCGTATACTACTATATTATGTCACTATGTTTTGATTTCTGCATCACATTCTATATTATATTGTATGGCATATCTATATTAACACAGACAAACACCAAGTGCTATTATTTAATCACATCATCAGTCTGGTGTCCACCGTTAACTCTGCTGATATTAATCACGACTTTATTTTTTATTTTTAAGATTATTTTTTGGGCATTTTAGGCCTCTATTTTGACAGGACAGCTGAAGACATGAAAGGGGAGAGAGAGAGAGGGGGAATGACATGCAGCAAAGGGCCGCAGGTTGGAGTCGATCCCGCGGGCGCTGCGTCAAGGAGTAAACCTCTATATATGGCAATACGACTGTCACTTTAACCACACCACTGTCACTTTACCTTGCAATATTTGTCTCCTTGTGTTCTTGTATAGTTTTTCTATTCTTATTTTAGTTTAGTTTTTCATATTTTAGTTTCATTATTTATTGTTTTACTTTCTCCATTTATCTGTACTATTGGTGTCTGTGTGCTGCTGTAACAACCGAATTTCCCCTGTGGGGATCAATAAAGGTTTATCTTAACCTATAATACTGTATGTGGATACGTACTGAAGATGTCCCTGGCTCACCTCTAAGTTGTTGTTTGGTAGTGTGGTTTCCATCAGGAGGAGGAGAGCAGCTGGATCAAAATGCATGTGTTGCTGAACATCCACAAGGAAGGCTGTCTCATTTCTTAGCATCTCACCGACCGTCACCACTCCTGAGAAATAGAGAGATATAGGAGGAGAGGAGCACGTTGAAAAGTATGTTTTTTTTATTATAACATTGATACAGTGTATTGTTTTTGTTGTTTTATATTGAACCGTTATATGTAGTTTCACTTCTGTAATCTAGGAAACTAAAAAAACTGAATTATTTTTGCTTTCAGTTGCATTTTTCATTGAATTCTTAAAGTAGGTATCTTGTGAATGTGGTACTGCTTTCTTTTTTCATAACCAATTGCCAATACCTATTTAACACAAAAAAAACACTCTTTGAAAAGAGCTACACCTGGCTGTTGTTTTGGCAAGAGAGGACACCTTCTGAAGCTGAAGGAGTACAGTGCTGAATGACATTAATGGTTTTCTCAGTCAGCCAATCACAATAAAGGAGACACTGGTTTAATGGTTACTAGAGCAACAATCACGGACAAAGTAACAGTGGAGAAATTGGCCACTGTACTAAGTTATTATTGTTAATTGTTGTTTTGGACGGATCAAGACTTTTATGATCCCAAGTAACTACTGTTTTTCCCCCAAAATTGATATATTCAATATTTGCACATTTTGGATATAAATTCTTCTTCTCTCATATGTGTTCGTTCTTTTCCTTATTCATAATTAGCCAGCCAAGAAGTTATAAACAAAACAACAAAATCAGCAGTGAGAAGTCCAATATGTGTGGTGGGAAAAGCAGAAATGTAGGGAATATCTGGTAGGTCTACTATAAAACGGTCAATAGTGGTGCATTATTACTATATATTATTACTATTTAGAGAAATGCCTCACCTGGGGATGTGATGTTAATGTTGAAAGAGTTCAGCATGCTGGTGTTAAAGTCTAAACCTTGACTCAACACAGAGGACCTGTAAACACAAACACAGACACAACATATAAATGCACTTAGCTCAAGAAATACAAAAAATATTTCTTAAGAGGAAACTTTGCCTTTATATAAATATATAAAAATGCTGCCAGGCGTCCTGCAGGCTAAATGGGCTGAGGTGAAACTTCAGTTAATCCAACACAAGAACATTTTGCTTATTGGCCCCAAACGACAGCAAGGGTAACTGTCTGATTTTGCAGACTTCAATACTCTCAAATCCTGGGAGGTGCAACAGCCCGGACCAATCTGTGATATTATTTACCAAATGATACAGAAGCAATAAAAGAGGTAAAGATCTACAGTAGATGATTGTGAGAGCAGCGTTCTCTTTACAAAGTGCTGCTCATTGCTGTGAAAACTCTTGAAAGAAAAACTTTTAAGAAGGAAGACAGTGCTGTACCAGTGCGAGTGGACATCGTAGGTTTTAGGGTCTCCGATGACAGTCTGGAATATGGCATCGGTCAGAGCTGTCCCGTTCATCATCAGAGTCTCAACCAACATCTGCAGGCTGGGTAGAAGAGTGTTACACAGCTGACCAGGCTCAACGGAGAGGGCCCACATCAGCAGACGCACAGACTCTGTTTTCTCCAAGGTGCACACCTACAATGAGTCACATAAGCAGCACCAAGTAAGTTTCTGGTCAAACCTCAAGATCAAGATCGGTTGGTTAGACATACTTTGCTGCCCACTCTGGCGTGGGAATACTTTACTACGTGGTTCATTTTCGGACTTTAGGCTTAGGGCTAGAGTAGTTTATATATCGACGACGTTTCATTTACGGAATTTGTTCCGGTGCCGCCGTAGATTCCGCCAGATGTCTCTCATTTCCGGCCGGAATGTCCGTCACCTTCCGCTTTCGTTGTGTTGGCATTCTAGGACTATGGTTAACTGCTCCTCAGATCTCTGCAGGGTAAATCGAGACAGCTAGCTAGACTATCTGTCCAATCTGAGTTTTCTGTTGCACAACTAAAACAACTTTTGAATGTAAACGTTCCACCAAAACAAGTTCCTTCCTGAGGCTATTTTGCAGAGGCACCACCATTGAGTCTGACGCTTACCACCGCCCAAGACGATTGTGATTGGTTTAAAGAAATGCCAATAAACCAGAGCATGTTTTGCTTCCATACCGGAATGTTGTGTGGACTAGCCAGACCCTCCTCCAAGGCGCTGTGGAGATAGGTTTGGCAAAGACTAGGGCTAGAGTGTGTAAAAAAAAATCTGTCTCACTGTGACTCCAAGAACTTCAATACAACTAAATAATTTGATTGGGTTTTTTCTGGTGATGATTCTGTCTTTCAGACTTTCCCTTCAGGTCTGAGCAAGTCATTGAATAATCTAGCTCTTTTGGCACTGGCAACAATTAATAGCTTTTTAGCATTTAATCAAAAAATATACTGCTATTAACCTACAAAAACCCATTTAGTTCGAACTGTAATCTAAGTCTAATTAGTGGTGTTGTTTTTGTGGGCTATTCATGTTCATGTTGACTCTATATTTTTCTCCAGTTTGATCACTTTCAAACAACACAGTGTCATAACCACAGCATAGCATGACCAACCTAATAACACTGCTGGGACTCTTTTATCACAGGCACACTCCAGGCTACATTTATGTCATGTTTTATAAGTTCTACAATATCAAAATCAATTATAATAATAACGGTGCTTATTAGAACCCTTAATGAACCCATATAGTAGTTTCAGTCATTCTATTTTGATGGAAAATTGTAGGGTTAATGCAGAGACCTTGGATCCCAGGTGGCCAAAATGCTCTGTGAATCGAGAGTCCGTCAGGTTGATCTGGAGGAGCTCAGCAGCTGTTTGGATGATCTCTTGCATGAGCATCAGGTTCTCTGTGAAGGGAGGCAGATAGTGAACCGGAGGGGTAAAAAATGAGGGTAAGAGAGAGGTCATTAGAGTTAGACAGGAAGATGGGACGGGAAAGGGAAAAGAGGGTGACAGAATAACATGACATCCCACTGGGTTTCATTACGACTCACACCATTACGGGGCAGCGTCGTCAGCCAGCGAGCAGCAAATTATCTGCTTAAAGTGAAGCCCTGTGCGGGACTGATGGGGCCAGAAGGGCCAGCAGTACTAGATGCTGTCGTGCATTAAAACACATCTGACAAAGCCGAAAGAAAGTCACCACCTCAGGTGCAAGATGTGATGACAGAATATTTAATTAGACCAAATTTAGACAATGGTGATGTTTAATCTCAGGGTGCTCAACACCTAGAGGCCTTTGCAATTACAACAGTTCACTCTTGGTGTGTTTGTGTGAAGAATATGAGTGGGGTTGCGGAGAAGTGAAGGTGCTGCAGCTGCTTACAAAGTGATTCTATACACTAAAAACATTATCACACAAGCACAAATGCCAATTAAAAGGAGGTCATAGATGTCCACTTGTGTGAGTGCGAGGGGAGACGTTTAGCGAGGGCGGACAGGATAAGTGATTGAATTCTACTTTGCTAATGAGATTTAAAAAGGTGCTGAGTGGCTTTCTGCTGGAGAAGGGCCATATGGCCTTGGGCTCTTTGGGAACTCAAGCTAAGCTGATGTGAAGCCTTATTCCTCATATCTCCAGAATGAATTATGACGCGCTATAATCATGTATACAATAACAACAGCATTAACAAAACGTTTTATGGTCTTTCCATGGTCCCTTAATAGCCATGAAGGTCAGAGAAAAAGGGGTGGCACTCTTCCATGCTGTGTGACTTTTTAATGGCAAAGTTGGCAGCTGCGCTTATACATACATACTGTCTCAGCAGGTATGTAAACACAAACTGCAGCATCAGTGTGAGCTCTGCATTACTGCAACAAGTAAACATGAGTGGGAGGGAATTCACTGAGAAGTCAGTAGTTAAAGTTATTTGGAGAAACTAAAAAGGATAAAGCATCATTCATTTGGGGATTCTCCATTTAACTAATGAGTGCACATTTCTCATTATAAAGCTGCCCTTGGCCAAAGAAGCGTCTAACTGTCCATACTGACAGTAGATCTGACCCGTTAAGTTACCTTGAGATTCACCGGCAAGTGCTCTGGTGATATTTTTAAGCACAGAGAATGGAAAGCCATCAGGAAGTATATCGACAGCATTTGTCAGGAGATCCATTGATGACCTGTTGAAGATTAAACACAGTCTGTTTATGAAATAGGGGCCAACTGAGCAACATAATAGGAAAAATAAGGCAAAAGGGGGAGATTCAAAGCAGTTGTTTTTAGATGTTGGGGCAAATTTATATCTAAAGTAAGATAATAAATTTACACAACGAAAGGGCAAAAAGTTATTTCTTATTCTTAGAACCATATTTGGGAAGGTGCAAATAAGACTTACATCTGAAATGTGCCAGAGAGAGTGAAGAAGGAGAGTACCCCAAGGGCAGCATCAATGGTCTCTTCCCGAGAGGCATTTAAGCCCCAAGGCATGTCGCTTGTAGCTCCCTTCACCACAATGCTCAGATCAGGATTGGCAAAGAACACATTGACTGTCTCCATAATTTCTGTTGTGGTAGCAGGAACAGAGATGGCTTTGAACATGGCAGGGTAGTCAACGTAGAACATGTCTATGAAGTCATCCATGGGGTCCCTTGCCAGCGTCAACAGGGCCTCGCGTCTGTTTCGAACCCTTGTTGAATGGTTACCGCCTGCCATTTCCTGCTGAAACATACTCGGATGGTAGTCCATAGGGGTTAGAAGACCACTGGTGCTTACAAACTGTCTCAGCATTGCAATTATGTTTCCAGCGAGGTCTTCAAAAAGCTCCATGTTTGCTGGCATGTCCATGCTCGTTCGGTTCAGAACTGACAAAAGAGGCCTGAGGATGTCGTAGATTTTGGGCAGAGCCTGAGTCAGCAGATCCAGTCCAGATGCATGAGTGGAGGCCATCCATGTAGACATCTTGGCCACCTTCTGCACAATCATGCTTGAGTCGTCGGATGCCAGAAATTGCTCCAAGGCTTGGGAAACCATAGGCGCATTCCCAAATAAATTCATGTCAATCACCACTTTGACAGCTTCCCTCATCATGTCAGTAATATTTGCTTCATTAAGTCTAGAAAAAAATCCCTCCATCATGGGGTAGACGTCGTTTGACTTGATGTTTGCAGAGGATAGGAAGACCATTGCTGCTTCTCCGAAGAGGTCCTGGGATGAGTTGTTGACTTGAATGAGATGGTAGTTGTCCAGGATGTGGCTCAGTGTTTTCTCTATAGCTTTAATGTAAGGCTGGATGAATGGGAACACACTTACCAGCTCATCTGAGAGCATTTTGAAGGAAGACAAACTGAAAAGGGGAGAAATTCAACAAATGTCAAGTTCATTCTACAGATATAGTCTCATGCAAAAAGAAATGTCCAATATGAATTGGAAAAAAATGTGACGATTGTAAGACCCAAAGCACTTCTATGGACAATGGACTAAGGACTAATTCTCACCTACGTCTTTCATGCAATGCAAACCACTGAACACAGTGATTCCAAAGAATTCTAATTTCTCAGCTTTGAACAGAAGTAATATTTCTTCTAATATATCATCTTGCTTTATACTTATTCACATAGTTTTCCCATTTCATCCTTGATAATAGACTGTGGAGTCTTTCCGCTGTGATCAATGATCTATAACTTATGTAGTCAGACCTGATGGATTCCCTGTGATATGCAAAATGTGATCCTTATCGCTATGCCCGGCTCATTATTGCAGCTGGCATATAAAGGGAAATCAATTTTAAGAGGATGTCTCAGCTAGCTGAATCATGGTTAAGCTGCTATCTGTGCAGAGCTGCCTGTTTTCAGGCAGAATCGCATTAAATGAATCAAGTTGAATGCAAATGTGATCACTCCAATTCCTGGTTTAATTAGGTATGAATCAAATTGGCCTGACTGGTGCATTGTCGAAATGCTGTAACAACAAATGGAGAGGTGAGTTAATGTATAAGTGAGTCTGTGTCTATGGGTCTGTGTAGCGATGCAACTGACTCTGGAATGTAATGGAAATGTACAGAACATTCTAGTCAGATAATTAAACAAAATACTGTTAAATATGATCAGACTGTAGTGCTCACTGGGTTATGTGTGGTGGCTGCACTATATTTTGATATGATTGCATCATTGTCCTCATTTCCTGTGGCTTCAGTGTGAGTGACTGTCTGATCTACTAAGGGTTCTATTGGTGAAAATAACTGTTGAAACAAATTGATGGGGCATTTTTTCACATGTAGGTTCTGAGAGTCTACAAGGTAAATTTGATGTGATGTCTTGTTCATAATCACTTAATAATTACATGGATCTGGGATGCCAGATTCACTACAAATAACTGTTTAAAAGTGTTTTATGATGGATTTTCCTGTTAAGCATACTAAATCATGACCACAGTGAATGGCACATATTGTTAGCAATGACATCATCTTATTGTGGCTGTAAATAGTCACCTGTTTTGCCACTGCATGTCTTGGAGCTGCTTGTACCAGTAAAGCTGTGCCTCAGGGCTCAGAGGCTGGCCTGCAAGCTGAGAGAGCTGGCTGAAGAAAGAGATGCTGAGCTGCTCTGTCGCAAGTGTGCTGTTAATGTTGACTTGGTAGAGAGATTGTACAGCCATGACAATCCTGGCAGCTGTGGTGCTCACAGTCATTGGTCCCACACCAATGTGCTGTACAGAAAACATACAGCAGAGATGGACTGTTAGTAATGTAGCAGCTTTTTCTGTGTGTCAACACTGCCACCCAGTGGTGAAACTGTTATATGTAGTTGAATCATTTTTGGCACATATTTATATATTTCAATCTGGCTTTGGAAACAAATTCAGAATGTAATATCCTTCTATCAAATTAGTTTGTTTGAAAGTTTCTATTAATTGCAATGCATCTACTTACACTTATGTTCATGTGGGCATAGAAAGTCTGGGCTGCAGCATAGGCCTCTAAAACAGGCTGCACGCTGATGTTGCACCACATGGCAATGGTATCATAGCTTAACCCCGCTGCCTCCCTTACCGACTCCCATTCCTTGAGAACTTCACTACACTCCAATGTGCCATTAGCCTAGAGGAAACAATGTCAATATCTTATTGTGTTTCATATGTATTGTTCAGAGAAAACCAGTTCAGTTTGCAAGACAGATATGGAAATAGAACAAAGTGTCAGGGGGTACAAAGGCAAAAGCTAGGGGAATATAATAATCTCTCTATTTGTGCAGTTTACAGAGAAGCAAAGAAAAGGGCAGAAGTCTCACACAGGTATCATCACTTATCACAGACTGACATACCAAGTACACACACACACCCACACATACTGTATATGCATACACAATGTATCTGCACAAACACTGGGTCAGCTATAGACTTTCTGCCATGTCAGAAATCTGAAATAAATAGGAACAAGATTCCCTCTAAGGTATACAAAAGATAAAGAATAACACTAAGTGCTCTGCTACACCATTATTAAAATTTTGTATCATGGTATGGATTAGAGTCCATATGATACTGGCTTTTTAGGCTGATGATGATATAGAGACATGAGAAAAATATGTAGGCTGGATAATACAGTTTAACAATGACAGTTGATGATGAGTTGAACAGCAGAATGAAGTAAATTAAATGATGATTAATAATACATTTAAAGTAATAGTTTGACATTTTGGCAAATACGCCTTTTTGATTTATTGCTAAGGGAAATAAAAGTAAATAAACTAGCAGTAAATAAGCTAGCACCAGCAGTGGGTTAGCTTAGTGACATGTGATTTTTGGGAGTAATTGGTCACTTTTGCCTTTCAGTTTTTGTACAAAATAATAAACAAAAGAGACATAGCATGTTAGGTCCTGGTAGGTTTTACTCAGGGACAGAGACTGGCTTGCTGTCTTCCTGTTTTTAGTCATTGTGTTAAGCTAAGCTAGCTTCATGCACAATCAAATGTGATGCAATAAACAGCCCTGCAGTACTCTTTTTTTTTTTTTACTAAGCTTTTGTTGTTGACACTGTAAGAGGTGATGATTTAACTTTACAGTAATGTTTAGTTGTGGTATTAGATTGTATCGCACTGCATGGAAAAGTGTTTCTAATGTTACATTAGAAACACCTTTCAACCCACTGTAGGCCTACTGCCATCTTTCTTTCTTTTTTACATGAATGCCAACATACGCACTGATATACAGTTTCTGTGTTGCATATTGATATATGATCCAATGCAAAACCTCAACTACCTTGTTTTGTGTCCTGGTATGAAGAGGACATTGTCTGTCAAAAGCCTTTAGAAAGTGTAAATAAACATGCGACTATGCAGGCAGGATAGATATTGTTAATTGAAAAAATGCAAGTAGGAGTAAAGTATGCATTGGTACAATAGCTAACCTCCCACCTAACTCTCTCTCTCACACATGAAAACATGTACACAAATAAGTTAAAAGACACTCATACACAGCAATACAGTATGTACAAAGGGTTATGGTATGTTAATCCAGGGGACATTGTAGCAGTCTAACCTGCTCAGCTGCCTGCCCTGTGTGTGCAAAGGCAAGCTGCATTCTTTCCAAGAACTCAGACAGGTTAAACTGACTGGTGTTCACAGACTGTGCAATTTCTCTCATCAGGGTCACCACAGGCCTCTGAAGGCTTAGTATCATCACTGGGAGAAGGAAAAGACAAGAGGGTTTGACCATAGGAATAGCTTTACAAAAATAATATATACATATACATATATACATACATATGTACATATATACACACACACACACACACACACACACACACACACACACACACACATATATATATATATGAAAATGTGTTGTATTTATGAAATGTTACAGGAGACACTTTACTACAACTGTTTCAGGTAAATTTAAGATATATCATGGTGTAAAAAGGTGTGCTTTGCTAGGCATAACTAAACCAGGTCTAAATGTGACATCTGTTTAATATTTCACATGTACTGGGCATAGGTTATCAAGTCTTGTTCCTTCTTGCTGTGTAACAGTGATGATTCTGGTCCATTAAACTTGTCTATCCTTATCCTTACTACACAGTCCTGCTGTTCAGTAGTGTCCTCACCATTCTGTGCTTGCATGTTGTTCACCATACTTCCTATGATTTTCTCAAACAGTGTGACAACAGATGGGTCACTGTCCAACAGCTCTGTTCCTTTGAGGGCTGACAGTAGGGGCTCTAATGTCTTTTCAAGTCTGTGAAAACACACATGGCATTTGGTTCAGGGCAATCACAGATGCAATTGAATAGCTGTTTTTATTAGTAAAAAAAAAAAAAGTAATGACTGGTTTGGTTTGTTTCCAAGAGGTAATTAAACTTACTTGTCCCATGTGTCTTGGTCTGCTTTCCCAGTCATCACCTGCTCCAGGACAGGAGCAAGATGAGCAAAGGCCTCCAGAGATGGAGCAGTGATTTGTGTGTCTGGGCCTTCCATGACAAGTGGCCAAAGCATGTCTAAGAGTTTGCCCATCTGACAACAAAAAAGGGGGGAAATTAGGGAGAAAAAAAAGGTTACATTTTTCACACACTGATTTTATGTGATTCAGTGCAAAACATCAACTACAAGAGTTGTGTTTCATGTTTGCTTTGATCCATTAAAAATGATGAGAGCATTGAGTTCAGGGCACATAAAAGATAAAAGCATGTTTTGTTTGTCTGTCTATGATGATAAATGATATTGTGTCAATACTGTGTGGTTTGGAATTGGGTGTTGGCCAAAAGTTTCAGTAGCAACAGAGATGGCATTGTGATGTTGTATCAGGATTTTATTTTTTATGTAATGTTTAAGTTGCAGACCTTTCAAATGTTTCCAAACCAATTCAAACCAAACTTAATTAAAATGAGAAAAACAAAAAACATAATGAACTTCTCATACACACATGTGACAATGTTTAAAGCCTTACCTGGCCAAAGATTATGGGTAAATTCTCTTCTGATGCTCTCTCAAAACCTGCCCAGAGACTCATGTTGCCTGAAATCACAACAAATATTGTTCACAAAGTGGATCTCAATTTAAATGTCAAACATACAAACATAATCTTCCGTGTAAAACTTGGAGTGAAGTGTCTTATTCTTACAACAGACAACAGAAACATTGCTACTTTTATCCAAAGCTTTTTTAGGCTGTCTGGCATCAACACTTGAATAATGAAGTGCACAATGCGACCTCCACTACATCAGAGTTCATCAGGATTCAACATCTTGTCCACCTACAGGGACACAGAGAAGCTGACTTGCCTTGGCCAGACTCCAAGATGAAGTGAGTGATGTTAATGAGGATTGAGACGTAGGACTGGGCTGTGCTGTTTGACAGCAGGAGGCTCTGGACTGTTTTCATCTCATCCAGAATCCTTAAGAAGCAAAGTGCATCAATATTTCACATCTGAATCAAAAGGTCATCACATCTCATTAAATTCTTTCAAATGACTGCAGGACTGCATGCACCTCATCTTTCTGTTTGGTTTCAGTTATCCATCTGGACCAGTGGTTGTTAATTATTATCACTGGAATGCAGAGGCCTGTCGGTTTTTATTATAGTTATCTAATGAGGTACTATTTTTCTGACATGCAAAATGAATGCAATTAATTTCCATTAACTAGTTTTTAGGGCAGTACAGCTAACTTATAACATATGCATAATTAAACCTGCAATAAACTGATTTCTTTGGCCGCTTGGGGGCAGCGGAAACAAGCTATAAACACAACATGTACGTATTATCATATATTTGTTGATGGATGCTAATTTTCAAGTGTTTTACTGCATTCCATTACATTATGGCAATGTTGTCATTTGGTCTGTTGAAGTATTAGAAAAATAGCAGCATCACTCACAACTGATTCCAGCTGTCTGGTCCACCAGCTGCTGAGATGCTCTCAAAATATGTGGTTGCTACTTTGAGTCCAGAAAGCAGGTATGCAGCGAACATGTCTGGTAATGTCTGTTGGATGACACTCTCAGCCCTCTTGAGGATGAGGAGGGAGATATTAAGTGATGAGGGAAAACTTGTGTCTGGTTGGACAATGAGCTGAAGTGAGTCCTGCACAATTTCCAGGATGTTCTGCTGTACAAAGAGCGGTAGGGGGCCCGTGGCTGCGGTTGGGATCTGCATAGCACTTTGGACTGCTTCCAAAATAGTGGCTAAGAAGTGGCCACTCTCTAGGCCACCTGGCTGCTCTGCAACCATTAGGGCTTTGCTCAGGGACATGGTGATATTGCTAATGATTGAGATGTAGGCCTGTTGATCATTACTGAGAAAATTAACCGTTGTCTCAATCAGCTGCTGGAGGTCTGTCACAGGGGTGGAGACATTCATGGAGGGGTCTCCCCATTGGAACATACTACTGAGGACCGACGGGACATTGGGTAGTTGTATCCACTTCTGTATAAGATCGAGGTATAGCTTCACTTGGAGCTCAGTGACATGCAGAATGGTTGTGTTGAAGAACAGCTCTGAACCTGGGATGTTATTCTGAGCTTCTAGGTTGACCTTTATGAAGTCAAATAGACGCCGGATAATCTCAACTGTTGTTTGGCCAATTTTACTCACCCCTGCACCATCTATTGGGTACCGGAGGTTGTTTATCAGGATCTCGACCTGCTTACTGCTAAACACTGAGAAATCCACCTGTGCCAGCTGTAATGTCACTTGCATTTGTGTGATGTAGTACAGGGGATGGAGGAGCTCTGAGACCGCGCTTGTGCTCGTGATATTTTCCAGCCTTTTCAAGTACCATTCCACAATCTCCAGATATACTTTCTGAGCATACATGGGGTTCATCAGCAAGGAGGTGTTCAAATTGTTAAATGGCTCTGTGTTGGCGACCAGTTTTATCAGACCCTCTACCACTCTGATTTCATTCATGATCTCTGGAGTGTACAGGTGGTTTAGCTGGAGGTTCATCTTGATGTTGGCCAGGGTGCTGTTCAGGGTGTGTGAGAGAGCCATGTTAGGATCGGAGCTGAAGTTAACTTGGATGACATCACTGAATGCGTTATTAATGATTAACGGGATGAGGGAGAGGATGGCTGTCTCATTATGGAGAGCAGGTAGGTGTGTCAGAAAACTGCTGACACCATCTATCAGTCCAATAACACACTGGGCTGTCACCGTCTGGTTATGCTGTGTTTCGAAACACTGGCGAGCATTGATAATCTCCTTGATATTTACCATCAGGTCGTTTATGTTGGCAGCTCCAGCTAGTGCAGCAATGTTGTTCAACTCCCCAAGGGTTAGGTTTGACTGTTGCAGAGCATGCTGAACATCAGACACAGTAACATTTGGTGTAGCCATGATCAATCTGATGAAATTAAGAGTCTGTTTAAACGTCTCCACATTGGCAGAATCATTAGAAGACAGAATGAGTGAGAAGAACATGGATATAATTTCCTCAGACTCCTGTCCCTCCAGAATAGAGCTGTTTGCAGATACTCTGATGCTGACATTACCGTTGGCCGAGAGCATCATGTCTAATATCTGATCCAGGAACGTGAGGATTTCTGAGATTCCAGCCAAACAGTTTTGGCCTGCTGTACATTCCGTCATCTCATACTGCAAAGCTTTGAAATCCTGGAGAAAGCAAGCAGCTTCCTGTTGGACCTCAGGTGGTAGGAATGCTACAAGTTTCTGTGCAACAATATTCTGGGCAGCATCTGGTCCAGCCTGAGACAGGTTCTGGAGGCTCTCTGGGGTGAGAAGGTTGAGAAAGTCCTTGGAAAGCAGGTGGAGGTCAGTGATTTGTGCTGTGCTAAGCTGCCCACTTGGTAATGGGAGATGTTGGATTCTTCCCAGTCTATACAGAGACATCACAAATTCTTGAAGCTGGCGTATGTACCCAAGAATGATGTTAGTTGGATCACCATTTGGAGAATCCATCACTGTCTTCAGTAGCTCCATGGCACTGAGGATGGCTTCTACAACACCTGTTGAGTTCTGTTTGGTGAAAGGCTGAATGGCTTCTCTGAGACGGGCCACATCGTCAAAGTGGAGGTAGTCTGAATAGGTAAGCAGAATTTGTCCCATGATGTGGGCGAGAGACATGGTGAGGTTACCCTCTAAGGAGAGAAACTGTATAATCAACTGTTCCAGTTCAGGCATCGTTGGGTCTGTCTCATTAAAGATAAAGATGTAGGCCTGTTGATCATTTCTGAGAAAATTAACTATTGTCTCAAGCAGCTGCTGGAGGTCTGTCACAGGGATGGAGACATTCATGGAGGGGTCTCCCCATTGGAACATACTACTGAGGACCGACGGGACATTGGGATGTTGTATCCACTTCTGTATAAGATCAAGGTATAGCTTAACTTGGAGCTCAGTGACATGCAGAATGGTTGTGTTAAAGAACGGCTCTGAACCTGGGATGTTATTCTGAGCTTCTAGGTTGACCGTCATAAATTCAAATAGACGCCGAATAATCTCAACTGTTGTTTGGCCAATTTTACTCACCCCTGCACCATCTATTGGGTACTGGAGGTTGTTTATCAGGATCTCGACCTGCTCACTGATAAACACAGAGAAATCCAACTGTACCAGCTGTAACGTCACTTGCATTTGTGTGAGGTAGTAAAAGGGATGGAGGAGATCTGAGGCCGCGCTTGTGCTCGTGATATTTTCCAGCCTTTTCAAGTACCATTCCACAATCTCCAGATATACTTTCTGAGCATACATGGGGTTCATCAGCAAGGAGGTGTTCAAATTGTTAAATGGCTCTGTGTTGGCGACCAGTTTTATCAGACCCTCTACCACTCTGATTTCATTCATGATCTCTGGAGTGTACAGGTGGTTTAGCTGGAGGTTCATCTTGATGTTGGCCAGGGTGCTGTTCAGGGTGTGTGAGAGAGCCATGTCAGGATCGGAGCTGAAGTTAACTTGGATGACATCACTGAATGCGTTATTGATGATTAACGGGATGAGGGAGAGGATGGCTGTCTCATTATGGAGAGCAGGTAGGTGTGTCAGAAAACTGCTGACACCATCTATCAGTCCAATAACACACTGGGCTGTCACCGTCTGGTTATGCTGTGGTTCAAAACACTGGCGAGCATTGATAATCTCCTTGATATTTACCATCAGGTCGTTTATGTTGGCAGCTCCAGCTAGTGCAGCAATGTTGTTCAACTCCCCAAGGGTTAGATTTGACTGTTGCAGAGCATTCTGAACATCAGACACAGTAACATTTGGTGTAGCCATGATCAATCTGATGAAATTAAGAGTCTGTTTAAACGTCTCCACATTGGCAGAATCATTAGAAGACAGAATGAGTGAGAAGAACATGGATATAATTTCCTCAGACTCCTGTCCCTCCAGAATAGAGCTGTTTGCAGATACTCTGATGCTGACATTACCGTTGGCCGAGAGCATCATGTCTAATATCTGATCCAGGAACGTGAGGATTTCTGAGATTCCAGCCAAACAGTTTTGGCCTGCTGTACATTCCGTCATCTCATACTGCAAAGCTTTAAAATCCTGGAGAAAGCAAGCAGCTTCCTGTTGGACCTCAGGTGGTAGGAATGCTACAAGTTTCTGTGCAACAATGTTCTGGGCAGCATCTGGTCCAGCCTGAGACAGGTTTTGGAGGCTCTCTGGGGTGAGAAGGTTGAGAAAGTCCTTGGAAAGCAGGTGGAGGTCAGTGATTTGTGCTGTGCTAAGCTGCCCACTTGGTAATGGGAGATGTTGGATTCTTCCCAGTCTATACAGAGACATCACAAATTCTTGAAGCTGGCGTATGTACCCAAGAATGATGTTAGTTGGATCACCATTTGGAGAATCCATCACTGTCTTCAGTAGCTCCATGGCACTGAGGATGGCTTCTACAACGCCTGTTGAGTTCTGTTTGGTGAAAGGCTGAATGGCTTCTCTGAGACGGGCCACATCGTCAGGGTGGAGGTAGTCTGAATAGGTAAGCAGAGTTTGTCCCATGATGTGGGAGAGAGACATGGTGAGGTTACCCTCTAAGGAGAGAAACTGCATAATCAACTGTTCCAGTTCAGGCATCGTTGGGTCTGTCTCATTGAAGGTAAAAATGTCCTGGTTGAGCCTGCCAATCCTTGAGGCAACATCGAGCACTGCGGAGACATTAAGGGGGCCATTGCCGAGGAGCAGAGGCAACAGTGGTTTCAGACCTGCCGACACTAACAGGTTACCAATGAGGGGAAGCATTACATCAGGGTTAGCGATGTTTTGGTCAGGAAGCATGGAGATCATTTTGACAAAGCCATCCAGGTACTGTATTAGGTTTATCAGGTAGGCAGAGAGCGCATCTCCACCTTTGATTTCTTGTTTCAAAAATGATGCTGCCTTATATTTATAGGTGTCACTTAACACATGCTGCAACAGTTGCACAGATCCATTGAGACAACTACAGAGATTGAAGAAAAAAAAAGAAAAGAAGACAGAGAACATGTCAGAATTTTAGAAATTGGTATGAGTAATGTGGTTAAAATAGTAACAATAATAAATAACACTTCTGGTGTTGTAACTCTGTCTGTACTACAGTATGCTGAATTCAGCATTTGTGCAAAGAGGCTGCCTGTTTAATCATATTCCATATCACTAACAATAGCAATCACTTCATGTCAACCATTTCATTAAATTTAATAAAAATAGTTAGACATTTTGGGAAATACACTTGTTATTTTGTTCGTTAGATTAGAATATTGATACCACTCTCACAGTAGTGAATTAATTATTAATATTAAGGTGCAGCCAGTAGTTGGTTAGCTTAGCATAAAGACAGAAACATAGAGAAACAGCTAGCCACGCACTGTTCAGTGCTTCTTAAACTCACTAATTAACACATGACATCTCTTTTGTTTAATCTGTACAGAAGCCAAAGTGTAAAATGACAATTTGTGGTTTTATTTGGGATTATGTGTCAAACTATTTCTTAGCCGGGTTCAGTGACTTCCTGGAGTTTTGTCATCACCTTGAGGTTGCCAGGCAACCCAGAAATACTTCCACACAGCTTTAAAGTTGCTGGTAGGTGGATGCTAAGCTAACCAGCTGCTAGCTACAGCTTCATGTATAACAGATCTGGGAATAGCATGGATGTTCTCATCATAATGATATATCATCATCTCATTTTAAATAGTTGTTTTAATAAGTCAACATCCTTTGAACAAATGGAAGTCAATAACAGACAGAAATTTAAAATCCAGAGCACATACATCGTCTCCACATTTAAAAATACATCATTTATTAAAACTAACAAGTACAAGCACGCACTTCACCAGGAAATCTTGGTTTGGTGACATCAAAGCCTGAGTCATCACTTGAACAAACTGTGGCCATTCCAAACCAGTATCGCAATGAATGGCTGAGTCGTTGATGTTAATAGAACCTAAAGTGGGAGGTAAACATGTTACATACATACATACATACATACATACACATCTTTTATTGAGCTTCATTGTAGAAGCACAGTGTCATCTTCTATTAATCACTGATAAAACTAAATTTGCAGTATATTTTTGTTGGTCATGGTTTACTGGAAATATATAAATGCACAATGTAAACTTTCAATTTATATTTTTAAATTGCTGTATATAAAGAGAAATACAAAATTTCACAGACAAAAGTTTTCTTTAAAAAAAATAAAGCCCTTTTTGTGTGGGTAATGCTAATGCTAACAAGCTCTCATAGAGAATAAGACAATAAAGGAAACACTATGCTAATTAAATACACCTTGGCACATGGAAATATATGTGTATATTAGTATTTATGTCTTACTTCTTGATTGGATTAAATTTTGATAATAATAGAAAATTATGAATCTGAAAATTGAAAACTCTTTTAGGCCTCATTTGCCCCCTGAATTGCCTTGGATTGCATTTGCTAGCAAAAGAAAGAAAAGAAATGTCACTCACAGTTTGCTGGCTGAGTTGTGACATCAGGCCTGTAGCTCAAAATCCAGAAAGCCATGTGGAAATAGTCCTTTACCACAGGCCACAGTTGACTCTTCTCAATCTTTTCTCCAAAATTCACCATGAACAAGGAAACACTACAAGCGAAGCAGAGCACAACACTGTTAAGAGAGTGAAATGATAGCCTACAGCATGAAGTGAGACATTGTGAACATGATCTAAAACACATCATGGTGGAAAATGTGTCCTCCTATTTAAAACAAAATTCACCCAATCAAAAAAAAATGTTGTTGGGCCTCGGCCTAAAATCTTTTAAATTAAAGACATTATGTGAGTTTTAATTGTACAACTATTGACTACAAAACAGCAATATTTGTTATATCATATTTTCATTATCACATGTTAAAAGCAAAATCAGATATGCTGAGAACAGTAGTGCTCTGGAATGAAACCCTACAGGTATATAATCAGTGCTTTCTTAAAACCTTTGTTGAAGAGTTTCAGTAACATCTTGACTGCTGTTGTCTGGCATCCAGTTCATCCAGTATTCTCCACCCAGCTCTGTACCCAGTCTGTGCGAAAGCACGGCAACCTGCACACTGTTATTGCACAACTTGTGCCACTCAGAGAGAATCATGGGAAGTGTCACGTTGTAGTCTGTTTGGCCTGTGAGGGCAGTATACACGTCTTGTGCCTGAAACAAAATATGAAATATCGAAATCTTAAGTATTTCTCTATAACATTAAATATGAATCTATGTTCATGTAGGACACCATTTTAAACGATCTGTTGATTAAATAGATTCTGTAAAAGTATACAATACAGCACAATCCAACCCTAAACCAAAGGAATTCTTTCCAAAACAAAATACCCATGAAATAACAAAGCAAAGTACATTGTAAAGCAATAATCATTTATGTCTTTCACATAATAAATGAATGTCAGGCAGCACATCACTTTGGAGTGAAACGTTTCAAATGCAGTTAAGTAACTTTTACCTTCTGAACCAATGGCAGCCAGTCCATTTGTAGCGCTTGCTGTAGAGCGGAGCTGTTCTGACAGACCATTGATCTCCACAGCTCGATCTTTATGCTCTCTGTGTTTAAGAGCCACTCAAAGGGACCCAAGAGACCCTCACATGTTAAAGACTCAGTTGACAGAATCTAGTAAAACAGAGGTAAAAAGCACCAGTAAGCAACTGGTAAGTGTTTGCTACCTTGATTGTTTTCCATACTATTTAATCAAAAACCTCAAACATGTCATCCCTTGAAGTCAATGTATTACATATGACAGAGTGCTGCCAGCAGATCATTAGTGTAATGATGACGGCAGACAGGTGTTCAGTACGACTTCACTATGACTTCTTGCACATAGTTTCATAAGAAAGCTTCTTGAGTCTGAACAATGCTTGTCTGCTCATGTTCTTGGAAAAAATACATGCAAGTGAGCCAACTATAGTTAAAAGTAAAATTTTGTTTATAACAATTTACACACCAATCTCATTTCTCTGAAATGTGACTGTGGCAATACTGGCAGCTGTACAATACACAGCCACTGTTCAGTAGTAGTCAGACAATCAGACTGGGCTTTAAACCAAGCTAAAATAATCATCAGTTACACTGTAAATGCACGCACAACTATGGTTAGTACAAGAGGGTGGAAACTGCCTCATGCTGTCTTCAAACCGTCTGATTACTTGTGCGGTTGCCCAAACGTGCTGCCACCCAACATCTAAGCAATGACATTGGCGACTAAGCTATAATGAAACTATGATGCCTACAACTACATAAAAAATAACTATTAACTATTTTTGCTATTCAAAAGATTAATAGCCAAAAGTTTATGGTCAGTTGAAATACTAAAAACATACCTTCGTAATAACTTCCATCCCGCTGTCCAGGACATGACTAATCCAAACGCTTGCCCCAGACTGGTTTGTCAGCAATGTTAGATAAGTCATTTTAAGTTGATCAGCATCTTTAAGGACATTGGCCATCATTCCTGCAAACCAGGGAGAGTGTAGACAACAAATACACAACAAAGACAAGGCCAGATCAGTTGACTACAGTCATATTCAGTGATAGGCTATAAAACAAAAGTACATTTTCAACACAATAAAAAAAATAATAATTTGATCACTGTTAAGTCACCCACTTGTCACACAATCACTGTTGTACAATACATCCCATGTGGTTTATAATTTTCTTTTTTGTGTGTGTATCCATTTCCCGCATGGTAACTCCTCTAGTCCTACTTTGGTTCAACATCTTTCATAAGTCCCCTGGGAAAGGGTGGGAACTAGTTCCATTCACCTCTGGGTTAGACAGTACACATACTCTAGGTAGAGAAAACAATAGTGTGCAGTGTGCGATAGTCATACTTACATACATACTAGTCATACACTGAACACAATATGTCCTGTGAATGCGTTAACTTTTAGGTTCAGTCTCTCTGCTCTTGCTCTTTCATTGTGAGGGCTGACACCAAAAGCTCATCTTTACTGCATATGTGTTAGTTCACTGAGGCTTCGATGTGAGCAGGATGTTTTGTAGTCTTACCTTCTACAGTATCAAGGGCCAGTGTCGCTGACTTCATGGACTGAAAGCCAGTTCTGAGGACACTCTGGACAACCATATCCAGTTCCGGCAAATTTTTTATAATATCCATCACCACTTGACCGACCCCCAAAAAGCTGCCAAAGCACAAGGCCAGATTTAAGATAAAGCACAAACTATTCACATTACAGTGGACACTCAACTTTGTGTACAGGTCTCTGATATTTAGCCTGATGTGTGCAACGAGAATAACAAAAAAAAAACAACACAAAATGGTTTCCAGTTTGTTCTTTCTAAATATAATGTATTAAACAAGAAGGGTTGAATGGGCTGCAACAAATGGTACAAAAATGTTAATGGAGCAGTATAAAAATAGCTTTTAACATCCCAAAATGTAATCTATTAAATATTACCAAAAGATTTCCCAGAAGAAGATAATGTTTCTTCCATTTACAGTAGTTTATAAATCTCAATTTTGATAGTATTGTGTGACTATTAGCTGGTGCAAAAGAATACCATACCAAATTGTGTTTTTTTTTGGCCAACTTTGCCATTTCTGAACTAATATATAATCCTGCATACTAATATACAGTATTTTTTTAAACGCCTTCCAATTGTCTAAAAATGTGTGTGACATTCAGAAAACCTATTCAGTTGCTTCAATCCAAATAGCTTTATAGTTTTGTGCAGCATAAAACATGGGTAGCCTCTGATGGACTTGCTTTATAGCTGATTGGCAATGCACTGTACTGTACTTACAGTTCCTCGTCAATGTTTTGTGGTTGAGTATCTACGCTACGGCGGGACCTCGTGAAGTTGGCGCCTCCCTGTCCTCTTGGGGATGAACCTCCCATCAGACTGTGTAGCAGCTCTTTGGCGAAGGACACATCATGTGGAGCAACATGCTTACTCCATACCAGGAAAGCCTGAGGATAGCATAGTTAACGTATGGGACAAGAAGGTATGCTGAGTTAGATTTGCAAAGTTAAAAACATTTTAGCTGGCACATATGCACCATGACACTAAATTGATTCTATGAGCAAAGGCCATTATGGTGGGATACACTGGCTAAGCAATTTACAAAAATGTCTGTGCTGACATAAATAGTTTACATGAGAATACATTATAATTTGTACCCAAAGCTGGAGACCATGTAGAAATTTTGTTGCAATTTCAAAACCAGTTTACTCGGGAACCGCTTGTTGTACCGATGCATGTGTTGAGTGAAGAGTTTGTGAGATATTTCACAGAGAGTAACGGTGTGCAGAGATTTATGCAGAATGCAAATATGATAACATTTCATGTAAGTTCAATGTTAATTTTCTTGTAAACCTGGCACTAATATCATTGGAAAGCTTAGATTCTGGTTGAGGTGGTTGTGCCAGACTCACGCCTTTGGCTGAGTCAGAGGGAGAGCAGGTGTGCGGTTGTGAAGAAGTTGGTAATTTCATGGCGCAAATTAACACTTTTGCATGCACTGTATCCGTGTCACATTCTCATTAGGGGCTGAGCCCCCCTAAAGGTCTGATACTAGAATCGTCCCTGCTGCTACTTCATACTTGTACTCCACTACACCTCATAGAGAAATGTTGTAATGTTTACTGCATTACATTTATCTGACTGCTTTTGCATTATTGCTTCACGCTGGGCTTGTTTCTGCAACAGCTCATTGAGTATCGGATACAATTAAAACTATTGAGGAAATATTTTCCTTTGACATTGGTTCAGTATTAAACGAGATCGCAGTCAGCAACGGCGAAACAAGCTACAATGTAAGTTAATGGACGTCAATTGTCCAGCTTGTATTTACGTTCATAAAAGTGCTCGTTTTGCCGCTGACAGACTCAGATTAATATTCTAAGTGTCTGACAACATTATGGAAAGGATTTCTAAGGAGGTTGATATTTCTGTTAGAGTAAGATCCTTTTTTTAAAGATAAAAAGTCCGCAAAATTGCGTTCGCTAAACTCACCAGACTTCATGTAAATAAACAGTAATTTTAGCATCGTAAAATATGGACATTCTAGAACATATCTGAGCTCTGTGCAGCGCTTGCTCTGGCTTGAGTTTGCGCGTGTAGGGTGCGCGAGGTAGCGCGACTATATGTTTGGTCAATGTTTTCTTTCTTTCATTCCAATTTCGGCTCTGTCAGTCACAGTGAAAACCGGGGACATTTCCGGGGACAGCTCCAGCCGGGGACAGGTTACCAAAACCGGGGACTGTCCCCGGAAAACGGGGACGTCTGGTCACCCTACCTTAGAGGGCAACGCCTATATGAAAAACAAGTGACTCATTGAGTAATATGACATCAATGCTATATTGTTACAGTATATCAAACTGTACATCTCTATCATTTTAAAAACAAATATATTGTACATATTACTTTTTTCATATTCTTATTGTACATTTAACATTTTATTTATGTTCTTTTGACTGTTGCAGTACTTGATTTGTATCTTTTATTTTCTCGTACTATGTTTATTGTGATACAGCAAAGTACCAGGGCAAATTATTTGTATGTAAAAACCTACTTGGCAGTAAAGCTGATTCTGATATGCCAGCATTAGATTGCTGATTAATGTCCGGCTTACTGAGTGAGTACACAGTGATGACAGTGTTAGCTAACAGCTTCTGATTGGGAATTATCTCCTCAAAACACATTAACCATAGTGACAGTGCTAACTGGATGCTCTTTGAGGTTTCTGCTCCCCAGGTGCGACCTGGGAGTCACAGTTGCTTGTTGCTATGGCCAACAGCTTTCTTGCAGCCGTAGACTAATTATCTGGTACTCTATGAATCTAATCAGAAGTGAAGGTGGCACTTAAGAATGCAAATGAAGAGCAAGGACAGAAAAACACAGACAAGTAACACAATATAAAGTAAGAGTCAGACAGTGAGAAGACAAATGCCAGCCAAACACATCAAGTAGCGGTCTCATTTCTGATGGGACTGTCATTCTCCCGCTTGGTGTCGATAACGTTCACATCATTCCAACCTACCTGCTTTGCCACCTTATAAGGGCTGATCCAGCCCAGAAGCATGTCCACGGTGCCTGTACTACATGCTGCTTTTAGCCACAATGGGTTACTGCTCTTGTCACACAAGTACAAATGCACCATGTCTCTGTCCAATGTCAGGCCGATAGCCTAGAGAAGGGAAGACAATTACAGTAAATATAATGAAACCAGGGCCAAACTTTTGGTTTGTCAAGAGTCAAAAGTGGTGACTCATTTATGGAAATATTATTACCACAAATAGTCAAAACTGTTCCATTAAATTTTAGCTTAGCTTAGCATTAAGACTGGAAACAGGGGAAAGCAGCTAATTTAGCCTGGCACACAAAATCCCGGAAGGTGGGTTTTGTTACTTTTAAACAGAGCCAGGCTTACAGGCGGCTGGCTGTAGTTTCATATTTAGCATACAGGCATGAGAGTAGTATTGCCCTTCTTATTTAACTCTTGGCAAGAAAGTGATGTAAATGATGTTGAAAACATGTTGAAATATTCTTTGCAAGTTCTTGAATTCCAGATCTTAACTCCGACTGAGGCTCAAATGTGGCAGAGTGGGTTGAGACCAGTTTGGCAGACAGAGCTGAAGAAAGGTATGCTGTGTTATGTAAATTTTTTAATCAAGTCAACACATACCTTATGCAGTGGAATGTTCACCTCTTGTAGAACACCTGTCACCATTTCACTTAGTGGGTAATTTGGCAACGTCACAACCTCGCCAAGGGAAATGGTCACATCTAAGCAGAATCACATCACACATTCACAGGTTACACCTTCCTGGCGTATCAACACAAAACCAGACTGACAACATTTCTCTGGTGTTGTCATGTCAAAGGTGAATTGTGTTTGCATTTTAGTTTCCCAACAGCAAGACTTCATGCCTTCATTGTGATTCAGCATTTCAAGAAATTATACTGAAACATAAAAGGTATATATAGCTGATGGAAAGTTACCTTTGCCAGGCCAGTTTTGAGCATAGTGGATCATGTTGATGCCTCCAGCAAGGAGTGGATGCACGGTGGAAAGTGAGGCACTGGCTTCAGGGAAATCGCTCTGGATGACAATCATAGCACTAGAGAGACCATGGGGGGAAACATTTAATGCTCAAAGCAAGACATAACCTTCAGCAAACACTTGACAGAGCTAATGATTAGACAAACACAAACACACTTTGCCCTGTTCTAAATCCTTAAGTCTCAGATATTGCGGGTTGCAAACAGGGCTAGACCGAATGTTGGAAAACCTATACCAATAGAATGGTTCTAAATTGAAGTCACTAGGGATCAATTTTATTGTACCTCAGTTCTGTATTTCTAAACTAAAACCTATTTATGCCAAAACAGCCAGTAGCATTCGTGTTTCTTCGTCAAAAATGTTGAATGCATAATATAAAAACTTTTGTCTAGCAGCTCTTAAAGACTCCAGGATAACCCTGACAGACAATGGGCCACTGTATTTATTAAATATTCAGAATAACAGAATAACATACTTTAACTATTTCCTTCTAGGGATAGACCGATTATCGGCCGTTTTTTTGGCAGTTTGCATATGATCTGTATCGGCGTTTTATTTGCCTGATAACCGATAACGTTAATGAATTAAAGTGCGTTACTTTGGCTCCGCTACAGCTCTGTGTCTGTCCATCTGCTCACCACTGAGTCTGACTTGATGTCCCGCCCACAACACTATCTGACTATCTTTTACTGTGTGTTATGTTGAAAGTTTCTAATTTTTAAATAATTGCTTAAAGCACCCATACTATGCTCATTTTCAGGTTCATAATTGTATTTTTAGGTTGTACCAGAATAGGTTTACATGGTTTAATTTTCAAAAAACACCATATTTTTGTTTCACTGCACAGCTCTCTCTCACTGCTGCAGATCCTCTTTTCAGCTGGTCTCTGTTTTAGCTACAGAGTGAGACCTCTTTTCTTCTTCTTCTGTACTATCTTTGATTGCACTCGCACATGCGCAGTAGCTCAGATGTAGATCATGTCAGCTAGCTAGCTCCATAGACAGTAAAAGAAAGGCTGTTTCTCCAACTTCGGTCAGTTACAAGGCAGGATTAGCTGGGAGACTTCTTAATGAGGGTGCACATGTAAGTAGTTCTTTTGTATATTATGGTGAACTTGTGTGTGTTGTAGCAGTGCTTTGCTATTGAGAACGAGGTAGCATGCTAACGCTAACGCTACGAGCTAATAGTTGCGGTTAGCCAGCTCATTTCGGCTGGTGACGTCACAAGCCGTGCCGATTTTGAACAGCTCACCCGGAGACTGAAGGCAGGACACATTCAGAAACTGTATCTCACTCAAAACAGCATGGATTGATTTTTTTCAAAGTTTGTACGTGTGTGGAAGCACCAGAGACACAAAAGAACATCCCAAATCCCAGAAAAAGTGTTTTTTTCATAATATGGGCACTTTAAAGCATTTCAACTACGCTTTGTGTTGGAGTTTGTAACATTCCAAAATCTTAATTTTGACTTCAGGATTTTCATTTCCACTGTAAATACATATTGGTTCCAAATATTGGTTACCCGTTTCATTAGCTACTAATAATCGGTATCGTATCGGCCTTGAAAAACCAGTATCGGTCGATCCCTATTTCCTTCATAATTACTTTTCTAAACTTACTAAATAAACATGTCACCGTCATACAGCTGTCCTTCATTTATTTTGAATTGCTGCATCGTTGAAAGTACTTTACCCCTGTATGTTGGTCAGTAGGGCCTCTGCGTTGGCCAGCACCTGGTCAACAGAACCAGAGGAGGAGAGCTGGGGAATAGCAAGAAGGCTTTCCCACAGTGAGGTATGATTTTGCAGCTGATTGAACGCCAACACCGCTGCCTCAGCCACGGTCATCATCTTATCTGGTTTTTCCAGCATCAGCTCTGTCAGTATCTGACAACCAGATGAGATTTCAGAGTCAACAAAACAAATGCAACTGCGCCAGTTTTTTGTTATATATATATATATATATATATATTCCTCTGTGCGGATAACAACAAGCTTACACATACAGGCACAAATCCACATATTGTATGTATGCAAGCAAACCCAAACACATACCTGGTTGAGTGTGTTGAGCAAGACTTCAAACACAGTGTCGTTGGACTTGCAGAAAGTGACCACAGCATAGCAGAGGGGGTTGGGTGATGTTGTGTTCATCATGGGCAGCGTCATGGTGCAGATGGCTCTCTTCAACAGGTTCACTGACTCCAGCATTTTGTTTATGGTCTCCTAGATTCAAATTATAACAGTTAGGCAATAAATTAAGGTATTCATTCAAAAGGTAAATTTATACAATATTAGATTGGAACACAAACAGTGACTGTACCTCCAAATCACATTGTTTACAGTTCCAATATCAACTGTATTAAACTATTTAAAATTAAAAAAAAAAACAATCATATCTACACTACTTGGAGTTGTCACTTTAGAGTGCTTTGATGAGAGGCTTGAATACTTCCTGGAGGGATTAAACTGAATTACAATTTGTTAGAAAAATTATGCTTAGAATGGTTTTGCTTCAGTTTCTTTGTTAAACCATTTGCATCTAAAAAAAACGAAAGCTGAGTGACCTTGCAAGGAGCACAGAATGCATCCCTGAGGGCAGATTTCACAAGAGATAAGAAGAAAAGCTACTGATTGCATGAGCCGAATAACGAACTTGACCAACAACTCCTTTAAAATGTTGTGAACACTATTCAGTCATTTTTCTGTACTTACGCTGAGGTGCTGTAAAACTGACTTTACTTGCAAGTAAAAATGAACTTTGAGAGAACTCCAGTGATTTTGTCCATTCTTTGATTAATAATTATCCTAACACAATTGTACTACTTTCAGAATTTTTATCAGCTACTGCTGCTATAAAACATTCCCAATTCTACTTAAACTTAATGTCCTTCTTCAGTGTGGCTTGCAAAAGAGAAAATAGATTCCAGAGATATTTGAATTTTAAACAATCCTGAGAATAAAGGGCTAAACTGCTGTTAACAATGACCTATACAGAAGAGACTTGATTAAGTAACCAGGCTGTTCCTTATTCCCAGTTGTGGCAGTTGTATTCCTCCCATTATACTTTATCAACACAAACCTGATCTGCCAGAGGAGTCGTATTCATGGCGTTCATGAGAGAGACATTAGAGCTTCCCTGGAAAGATGGACCTGTAACACAAGAACACACTTTTAAAAAACTGGCTGAATGTAGCAGTTACAGTAATGCCAAATATCACAGTCACCTTATAATGTTAAACAAAATCCAAATTTTTTGGACCAAATGGTCAACTTAGTCCATAATGTATATTTGTTAAAGTAATAGTTCAACATTTTAGAAAATGTGTTTATTTGCTTTCTCACAGATTTAGATGAAACAATTATAACCAAAGCTAACAGGAGACAGATAGCTTAGCATAGCTTAGCAAGACTGGTAGTAGATGGAAACAGCTAGTTTTGATTTGTTTCCTAGGTAAAATAAATAAATAAAATATGCCTACCAGCACCTTTAAAACCCACTAACACACATCTTGTTTGTTTAATCTGTACAAAAACAAAGTGGCTAACCAAAGGCTAGCTATCGAGCTTCTCATCTTACTCTCAGCAAGAAAGCGAATAAGCAAATTATTCCTTTAATGAATTTCAGTAAGATTTGTTTCATAATCTTTAATCTACTAGAAATGTATGTATTCTTCCCAATGTACTGAGTGTTGCTAGTCTATCTTCCTAAATAGGTATCAGCTAGAAAATATCATTGAATGGTTGTCTGTGCCATCACATGTGTCTAAAAAGGGTCTCTTTCACACAAAAATTAAATAAAGTGGATAGATTTTACCCAGAATTAAAGTTCTGAAAATGAACTAGAAAGCACAAATGTGATTTTGGCATTGAACAACAGAATAACATACCCAAAATGTTGTTAAAGGCCTTAACCAGTGCTGCAGGATCATTCCTGGAGTCTTTTAGGAAAGGTGAGTTGAAAAACCCTTCCCCCTGAAACAGGTCTGCCAGCAGGGAACTCTGCGGCACTAGGTTCGACCTGTCATTCAGAGTCAAAAGGATCACATGAGGAAATTAAAAGATGCTCAATCAATACATGTGATTTTAAACAAAAGTGGGTCTTCAAGTTTTTGTTTTCTTTCCCATAGAGTGTAGTAGCTGGGCTAAAGGTTTCTGTAAAGCATTATTCATCAGTAGGTTGAGGGTTACATGAACAGGTTTTCACCTTCATGCTGGAATTTATACTTAGTAGAAAAGACAATTCTAAGCAAAATAGTAAGACTTGAACTATAACAATGTAGACAGGTTTCCATAAATAAAAGTGCCTATTCCCTTAACATTATGCAAGTGTTGACATAGTTGTTTTAAAGGAAATGCAGTAAGAAAGTAAACAGTCACCTACTGCATTATAACAGAATTCAAGACAAAACAGACAAGAACATTGTCAAAATATTAATTTAAAAAAATTATGAATATGGCTTCATAAAACTGTGGTGGGTTATGATTAGGCAAGGGTTAAGGGGACTGCCCTTCCTCCACACAGGGATGTCTGTTGTTGGTACATTTCCATGATCACACTCACTAATCATGTCATGTGATGCTGCTATGTTTGTGTTGATCCTGTGTGACTCAATGGTCCTCTACATCTATATATTTTTTTTAATCATATGACAACAATAGAGCCACTAGAGACATTCAGTATGTTTAAGATGTGAAAGTTGGTTTAGATGCAGTGACACTGACTGAAATTACAACTTCAATAAATGTGTGGTGTTTCGGCAGAATAGGTCAGATAATAGATCATATACAATATGTACTGATGAACTACCTTGTATCCCTTGAGGTTCTTATAGATGACTTTGTTGCAGCTGGGTCCACCAGGCGTGATTTGTTGTAACAGGTGCTGTCTGTGTTGCACATGAGGGTCTGGAGGAAAGGGAAGAAGCCTGTGCTGGGTAGGTTCCGGGGTCCCGCATAACCTGGAGGAGACATGAAAGCGTTGATGTTGTAGTGTCGATGCTTGAAAACACCACTTCCATTAAGAATTGTTTCAAAATCCCAGGAGACTGTGTCCTTAATTATGTATATTTGGGCAAACTAAATTCTTTCATTGGAGCTACTTGAAGTTGAGTTACAGGTAGATTACAAGTCTAAATATGACATTCAGGTCAATGTCCTATCATTAACTACAGTATATGTTAATGAATCAGAAATACACTGAAAAGTTGCATTCTATTTTGGATGGTTTCACTTATTTTAGTGCTTTGTGTTGGCACAAAACTTTTTTATGAATTGGCCCAATTTGTTATTCATCTCTGTTTGACAAGTTGTTGAGAGTGATATCTCTGACCACAAGATCAGGAGCCTCCGCTAATTTCCAATTGTCTGAATCACCGCCAATGAATAACTCATATCATCTTTTGTCGGTAAACAATCTCAGCTATTGACCGGTTTGATTGCAACATAGTAAAGCCGCTGTGACTAGACAGATTCCATTGTATGGTACCGCTCTGAAAACAGCGTTTGACTATGTTACTTAGTAACAGCATTCGTGGAAGACATTGTGAAAAGAATTGAATTACATCATACCTAATGTTAAAACCTCCTCACACAGCCAATTATTAGCATTTAGAGAGAAGCCAATGAAATGCAAATGTTATATTTCAGCACATAAGATCATTACTACTGTCCAACAATAGCCAATAAAAATCCTATAATTTGGTGTCTGCATATATTTTTTCATAGGTTTTCATAGATAGTATTTTTCAAGAAATTATTTAATAGAACATAATAGTTCTGTGAGAAACAGTGTGTTTGCAGTGTAATTTGCAAAACTATATATACCACCTGATTCAAGGCTACTGTAGGTTATGTCTGACAAGACGCTAAGGGTGGTTTTGTTGCCTGTCTTGGTTGTGGTTCAATACAAAACAACTCAATGAACAGCACTTAGCAGGGGAGGGAAGGTCTTATTGTTCAGATCCACTGAATAGTTTCTATATCAGGGTGGGGTTGTTAAGTTACACGTGAAAGGCTTGGGGTATGTTTTTCCAAACTGGTTCTAAAATGCTTGCCCCTCCTCTCTACAACCCGATAGATGTTGACACAAAGGCAGAAAAGTATATGTATGTAACATATCCTCCTTCATTTACACACACATTTATTGTAGATAAAAAGGTGAGTTCTCAGTCAACTGGGTTTAAAGGATTATTTATGTTTGATTTGAACTTTCCATTAGTTTACTTTGTTGGTGAATCTGGAACGACCTGATGTTTAGCTGCTATCCTTTCAGATGCCCAAAAAACCCTGCTGTCCATATCAAGTCAATATTGTGTTTAGGCAAACTTTAGCCAATCCCTTTCGTTTGCCAGTTTCAGATTTTGCATTACTCTTAATGCAAAGAAAGTTTAAAGTTTAAGATAGTGTCAGTCTCATTTAATGACCTGTTTCAAATGTTTTCAAAGAGATGGCAGCCAAAGAATCTTTACTTTAATACTCTGAAAATACATTGTAGATATAGATATAAGATATAATTCTTCGGTAGTGCCAGGGCAGCTTATAGGCTAATTAGGATAGTCAGAACTGTGACTAATTTCCAGGGTCTTTATTCTGTTATCTCCCTGTTTATTTAGTTTGTACAGCATCATCTTGTTTGCAATTGATTGTATAATAGTAAGACTTGTCTTTGTAAAGACATGCGTTTGTGATGAAGGGTTATTAAATATAGTTACATGTCATTAATAAAACATGGACCTGGATCAAAGCACTTTATTTCTGTGCAGTTTTTTTTCACTTACATGTATATTTTATTACTGGAGGGAACTGGTTCCGGGCCACAGCAATTATGATGAAGATGATCAGAGGCCAGGTGACCAGAGTCAGGGACCATAGCTATAACACAAGATATCATAAAACAGCAATAATCAGTTTATGAAGAGTTCATTTCCAAAATGGAATTGTATATGTATATATATATATATATATAGCCTACTGTACATTTCAAGTTATACATGGTTCGTTATTCCTGAAATATGAAGTATCTTGTTTGTAAAGGTGTTATTTATGTGATTTATTCCCCGAAATCTTTCTTAAGGATCTGTGGGCGTATACGGAAATAAAATTAGTTCCCACTCCATTTAAAAGTCACTCACTGGCTGTCTGATAACTGCCAGTCCATTCTTCCAGAGAAGAAGTTTCAGCTGCCGGAAGAAGGCCATCAGTAAAGGAGGCTAAAATGAAGACACAATATATGAGAAAGATCCATCCATTAGCTACATATCACTGTGGGTCAAACCACTTATATAATGTATACATAGTTTGAGATTTAAAGTTTATTTTTTTTAAGCCAACATGGACAAGAAGTCCTTGAAGTGTGTCTGTATGAGTATAGGGTACATAGTCTATTACAGTAGTCTGACATTTCAGATATAACAGATAAAGATATATACTGTTTAAATATACTGATATAAAAGATTAATAACTATTTTTACTAATTTAAAAAAAAGTATAACATTTTAAAACGTATTATTTTTATTTTTTATAAATTATTACTGACATTAATTGTAGTTAACTAAACGTGGCAACATTCGCAAATCCACATGCATAAAGTAACCTCTGAATGAGAGAAAAAAATACTTAATTCTTTATGAAATAATAAAGTAACAATGTAGCCTACTAATAAACCATTGGACCTACCTGGTTGCGTCTGTCCTCTTGAATTAATCCTGAATTAATGATGTTGTTGTCTGACTGGAGCTCTCAGGATTACGAAGGACATGGCGTAGGTGGGCCCTAGCACGATGCCCTTTCCATTAGTCGGTGATGGGAGTAAAACAGTGATAGAAAGACGCCGCAGAAACTGGATAAGGATAAATGTAACAGCAAGCTTCACCTCTCCGTTCCCTGTCTCGTGTTAATGTGAGTAGCTGCACCTGTGTCTGACAAGGTGTCTGTGAGAGAGGGCGTGTTCCTGCCTGCGCTAAACAAAGGAGTAGTGGTTTCTGGAAACAATTAACTGTACATGTAGGCTACTAGCGATTACTAGTGCTTTATCATTTGCATAATATCATATCAAACAATTTTAGGCCAATTATTTTAATCGACTTGTATAGTAAATAACAGCATATCTAAAATAAAATGTTTATTTTACTGCTGGTTGTCTGTACACAATTAACCCACCACCGATGGTCACATTTCAGATTTTAGCTTCATTTACTCTACCTACCTGACACCCCCAGCTCTCTGTAAAAGCTGCAATGGTTTTAAATTCAAATTCAGTACAGATTCCAGAACACATTACACTTCGACTAATATTCCTTAATGAGTAAGACTTTAAAAAAAATCTGACTTTATAGTGTAGGCCTAACCAAAATATTACTTTGTAATGACCCTCCATTGCAATACATTATGGTCACCTATTTTAGGCCTATGTGTTGAGGTTTTTCATAATTGTTTGACCTCAAATGGAAGAAGTAGTAGTATTAGTAGTAGTAGTAGTATAGCTATAGTTCTTATTCAGGATTCAACTTCTGATTTGTTACTAAAGGCTGATTGATGTGGCTGAAGCCAATGTCATTTATTCCCTCACTCTTATACACACACATCCTGTGTGACTGTACACAAATGCAACTGCTGATACAGTCAGTGCTGAATGACATGACAGTATTTTCTATTTTAGAGCCTGGTATTGTATTGTTCAGTAAGAATTCCATCATGAAGGTACTTTGCCATGTGTGGAAAAATTGTGAGAGACAAAACTGGTAAGCACAGTGCAGTGTACCACTGCCTCAGGAGGAACAAGTCCTCAGACTTGAATCATTTCATCAGGGCTTCTAAAGGATTCCAGGGGTTCTTAGGCTTAAATTGTACTTTTCTCAGCACTAGATGAGGACACAAAAAAATAAATGTGTATGCATGACTGCCTCGCTTACCACTTTTACACACACATTTAGTATACAAAGACATACCAAGTAATATCATAAATCTCTGCTGCTGTTCCCAAGGGATACATGTTAATGTTGACGTCTGGGGTCCACATTATATAAATGTGAAGCACACTCTTTTTGACTTGACCTCTTTTATGCTATCCTTTACACTCCCATTACTGGGAATTATTAAGGGGATATTTTTAACATAGTCTGGAATGTATGTAAATTCTCTCAAAATGGAGTTTCTCTGTATTTTTAAACATCCTGTTTGGTGGTACAGGGATTCTGAGTAAGTGCATTTAACAAACCTGACTAAGATATAACCTACAATCATTACCCAATGACAAATACATCATCATTGTCGACACTGTTGACTTTATCTGGTTAAGATTAAGATTGAGATACAAAAAACAGCGAACAAACTCTGTTTTCATCTTCACAAATCGGTTTTCTGCCATGTTTAAAGTCTGCTAAAAACTTTTATTCAACACCAAAATTACACAACTACTAGTCATGAGACAATGCCACACCAGACGATCCTCTGGAGTGGAAAGAATGGGGTGTGTTGTGTGTTGTTACATAACAGCTTCATGGATGGCTAGCGTTGACAAGACACCGTGGCATTTCCATTCCTTTCAACGACAGCATCAATGTAACAACAACACTATTATGGTCAATGCCAAATAAAAAAAAGAGAAGGCTGAAAGAATTAGGCATCATACAAATTCATCATAATATTATTATTATTTACAATGTCTGTCATATTTCCTACTTTTCCAACATCAGTTATATTGTCATGTAATCCCATGTAACAAATACTGGAAATGCATAAAAAAAATTTTTTTAACAAATTGTGAGCTGGGAATCATTAGCTTCTTTTCTGGTCTTTTATTTTAAAAGGTACCCTGTGTAGAGTTTGACCACCAACGGCTCTGTGCAGCAGTGTTTTTGTGAGCGGATCCCCTTTTTGTTTGGATCTTGTGCAAAGGCACAAGGATGCATATGAATGTGCACTAGAGCGTGGCCACGCAAAATACTTTCCTGTCCTCAAACAGTCAGTGGCAGTGACACGCTAAAAAAAAAACAACTACGTAATGTGCTAAAACAAAGGCAGTGAAGAAGAAGACTGCTACCAAACATGAATGAAAACATTGCAGGGTTTAAAGTATTTCAAAAAAAGTTTTGAAAATGTTTTCTGAGGAAGGAAATGCATTCAACACATTGTTTAGAATAGGGGTTACACGCAATACTTTTTAAGTAACACGGGTACGTAAACACAAGAAACGAGACAGGGTTAATTAAAAATCCACTATGTTCATGATTTCCGAATGCTCCTTCATACTTCTGTGGTGTTATTTCCAACTGGGAAAAAATAGAATAATTGCAGTTTAAATGCAGAACATCTTTGAATCTCACAAAATGTTAAACTGAGAATACTTCCATCCAACACTTTCTGCTGCAGTCATTAAAGGACACTTATTCTCACCAGTGGAGCTGGTAATAAATATCAGAAATTATGTAAAATACCAGGCTGTCATAAAGGATCCACATTCAACATAAAAAATATTTGCAGATTTACTTACAGTAATATATGTTTGGCAGCCCATTCTTGGCCTTTTGAGCATAAGGTTCAGTCACAGTGGTCACTAGAGACCTGATTGCACAACTCTGAAACCGTAAAAAGTAAAGTAAAATAAAATAAAAACACACCATAAAACAGAAATATTTTGTGTATTCCATACAAATAAATGTCACTTTTAACACTGCTTTTGGCACTTGTGTGTGTCAGGAAAGTGAGAGGTCAGATCAATAAACAATTTTCCAGTGTGTGGGCTGTTCACATTCTTTCTCAGTGTCCCCACAGAAACGATTGTATGTAGTTTTGGGTTCAAAACCCAAGATCTCCCTCTCTTCATGGATCCGGAAAGAGAAGGTGGACACTGATGTTCCTATGAAGACTCTGAAAAAATAAATACCTGAATCAACTTTTCTTTTCTTTTTTTTTAAAGCAAAAGCAAACAGTAATGCAAGAGATGTGCACCTAGGAAAATTCCATTACTATAATATGCAGTGAGTACATAATGTAAAGTCACCCTGACTAGTTTTTCAAGTTGAAATATTTCCGACAGGTATGTATATGTATAACAGTGAAAAGGCTCCTAAATCTTTTGTTTCTGAGACGGTACTAGGGTTAAACACAGCAACTGGCATTAATCCTCAATAATTACCTAAATATAACCTCAAATAATTAAATCTACACATTTTAAATCATTATAAAAGGCCCTCAGAAAAAACAGTTTCTACAACTATTTCATATTGAGACTTATTTTTAATTAGTTTTTTTTTTTTTGTGAATCTACACACAATACTCTAAAACGATAGAACAACAAGAGCCGCATTAGTAGCTCTTTGAGGCTGAACTTAGGCACAGTGATGCTTTACATCAGCATGTTAACATGTCCACAAGGACAATGCTAACATGGTCACTATTTTAGTGAAGTGTGGTAGCATGCTAACATTTGCTGACTAACACCAAACACAAAGTACAGCTGAGGCTGATGGCAGAGTGTCATTAGTTGTGCGGGTACTTGGTCATAACGTATTGGTCAAATGAAGTTGATGATTGTGCTGGATGAGTTCAGGGAAACGTGAGGGGGCCATTAGTGCGGATAACTTAACAAATTTTTGAAAGTTGAATTTACACACAATCACATGGGGCAGAACAGAGATGTTAGAACCGAAAAGGCTTTAAATGAATGAAAACACAGCTAAGAACTTATAATTAAAGCTACATTGTGTAAGAATTTCTCCCATCTAGCGGTGAAATTGTATATGACAACCAACTGAATATTACTTTCTAGCCCTTCCTCCTACGGTGGCCGAATCCAAAATTAGCTCTCTCCATCGTTTACACGCAGCTATTCTAGCCACTCCAATATTAACTTTGGTTTTGTTGCTTTGCCTGTCGCGTTGTCGTTTTAATTCTCTTTTCCGCTTCCCTGGCGAGTAATCTCCACCTTGCATTTGTCATGTTGCCAATAGGTGTAAGAGGGCGAAATGCGGAGGTATGTCCCTCTTTTGCTAATGTATTTAAAGATGGAGGCGCTACATGGCTGCCGTCATTCGAGCGAGTCACTCCTATGTATTCTGAATGATTCTGAATGGCAGATTCTACGCGTACGAGAATACTTTGATTAGTTGGTGGAAGTAATTACACATGAATGAGGTCATATTTGTGAAAGAATCAACTCGAAAAATTACACAATGTAGGTTTAACAAAGTCATAAACATATACTGTAAATGATGTGCCATCTTATTGTCTGATACCAAAAGGCTGACTGAGAAACTATTATGTTAATCATCGTCATGTAATGAATACATATAACAAAACCATGAAAACTAATTTACCTTGCATGAGAACATATCCACTGGTCAATGATGGCCACCCCTCCATCTTTAAAGAGCTCCAGATCCTCTGTGGATGGCTCAAACCGCACCATATCTGGCAACAACCTTTTCAGCTCCTTTAACTCTACAAAATTACATAGATTAAACAGGATTATAAAAGGCATTTATTGATATGCTGCTACGACTACTTACTAATATTATTTCTACTACTAATTCTTCTTCTAACAGTATTATTAGCATTATGCATTATTACACTGAATTCTTATGTTATTATGTCAATGCCGTTTTAAATGGTTTTAGACCAGAATATTTAGTATGTTGGCCTTTTAAAGAAAAAAAACAGTTTAACATTCATGACATGATTTCATAAGCTACAAAATACTACTGAAGCACTAATGTCAATATTACAAATGAAATTACTCCTTGGGTCATTTAAATGTGCAATAAATTATAAATCGCCTCTGACTGTTCTGGTATATCATTACCTTCCTCATCTGCATCTGTCGCAACAAACACATTGTCGAGTTTATGCTTTTTCATCAAGCTGCGCATTTTTTTCACTGCCCCCTTAAGGCTGGGTACATCCTCTCTGTGACCCCAGATAAAGTCCTTCCTGCGCAGGTGGACCCCCAGATATGGACCTCCTTTAGCTGAGCCCAGCTTGGCCTGAGGAGGAAATAAAGAAACAACAGACCACTGTTTAATCATTGCTTGAAACGTGATCATCAAAACGCTGAAATGAGTGGTCGTTTTCAGAATTAAGTGATCACAATGTCAATCTTTAAAAATAGCACAATCTACAAATGCAGACTCAAACGGCACGTACATACACACAGAAGATTCAATTGCAATTTATGGCAGTTTCGTAACAACACAACAAGAGTGCTCTGAAGGTGAAAATATTACTGCAGCTAAGTTGTTAAGTTGTATAGTTAACAGCTTCAACATTAACCAAAAGAAAGGATTTATTTCATTCAATATTTGTATCAAGCGTTCGAAACTACAATGAAATCTGACAGCAAACAGGTACTGAGCAGTAAAGGGTGTGTGTGTGTGTGACTGAATAATTGACTCATCTGATTTGGTGGCAGGATTAGCTAAAAAAATTCAAAACATTCTCAAGTATGTAAGAGCCACAACCCAAATGACACAAATGCAGTCAAATGGTAAATACTGGATAATCTACTGTACTATCTCCACAGATACAATGACTCACTTTCATGCGAGTCCAATCCTCACTGTAAATGGTATGGTCTCTGTCATCTGTAGAGTTCAGGTACTTTGCTCTGAAGTCATCTCCTATAAGTCTCAGGTGCTTGGTAAAAACCATACTGCGGCGGGTCTACATCAAACACAGACAAGTGCAGATACTTCATCATCAGGTTATGGGAAAAAAATATATATACAGTAATAACCAACATGCCATCTAATAGCCGACGCCAACATTAAAAAAATAATAATAAGTAGGACAGTAGCCCATTGCTTGACTTACATCCCAGTAATCCTTCCCAGCGTAGTGATCATGGAGGAGCGTCTCTGCTCGGTCGAGCAAAACTGATCTGCAAAATGGTAGAAACAAGTTCATCCATGTCAGCGTCACCAAGATCTAACAGAAGTTCAAACTGTAACAATATCACACTTAAATAGCAATAAAGTCAGATTTGACTCCACTGTCTTATAGAGGATTTACGCTTAATACTTTGGCTGTTTTAACATGATAAGTTTGGACGCACTCAATTTTGTGTCTAGACCACAACCCCTAGAGGGTCCTCAGAGTCATTGCAGGGGGCCCCCCAAAATTAAAATATGTCTGAAAATATTAACATGAATCCAACATATTATTAGCAAAGATAAATCGGTCTATTCCTCAAAAACAACAACCTCAACAACATTGATGATACGGTTACTGGCCTGTAAAGGAGCCACTATGGTAGCCATCAGTTAAGCTTATGGATATACTGTGTTTGAAATTAAAACATGAAGATACTGTAAATGAATATTTAAATAATTATTGTTTTAATAGCTTAGTATTTTAGGGCACCATAATAGGGTACGTGTATAGGCTTTACGCCGCCCTACATGTTATTGTAGGCCCAGTTTATTATGCAACTCACTTTTATACAATATATATAGTAGGGGGTCCCTGCTCCGTCTCTCTTTCAGTTTGGGGGCCTTGGCCTAAAAAAACATTGAAGACCCCTGGTCTAGATAGTGTCATCTTGGTAGTTTGTCACCTATTATCTATCAATCTATGTCAATTAGCTCCACCTGTCATCTAATGTGCACGGTGGGATTAGTAATGGTTAATAGCGCCATATTAAATGTAACTTCAGTGGCTTTCCTGAAACATTAGTGCTAGTTAAAGCTAGAAACCAATTTAGTCATGTAAAATGAGCTGCTCGTTCTGTTGCTATAACTCAGACAAAAACATGGATAATGTTTAGTAATAATCATCACGCTTAATAGAACTGAATATAAACACAACATAAAAAAAATTATCATATACATTTATTTGCCACAGACCCATTTTACCAGACATTGGTGCTTGTCAAATGTCAACACACTGTGTATGTAAGTGTATAGTCTGAGTATTTTATATCAGCATGTTGCTCTGTACTCACGTCACGGTTATGTTTTTCTGAAGAACTGGGGCCATGATGGAGGCGTGGCCTTGGGCTGATATACATGTTACATTTCGAGCTCTCGTCTCCTCATAGCCCCAAAACCAGCCCCTTGGAAAGACACACATACAAGATAAATGAGACAGTTGATGATGATGATGCAAGCCTGAAGGTAGAGATGGATATCACCAATACAGAAATACTGTGAATGTGATCTATCACTGTCTGACGTGGCTCTACTGAGGTATTCTACTATAATTACAATTAATTTTCTTTGGCACTTAAGCTTAATACATCTCTTTCATGGGGGAACAATAAACAAAACAAAAACATCTGCTTTTAAAGGAGGACAAGACAGAAAAAGTATTCAGAAAACATGACAACTAGATCTTAGAAAAGATAGTAGCCGCGGTTAAATACTAAACCTTACACACAAGAACTCCACACCGTGTTAACACATTACATTACTTCTGCAAATTAGTTGTGTATGAGTAGAAATGGCAAGATACAGGGTTTATATTTGTATACTTGGTTTTAAATTGCAGGGTTTTGTTCATTGTGTTGCTTTACCTGTAGTAACCCTGTTTATCTTTGGAGTACATCAACTTGTCAATACACGGCCGCTCATCAACTTTTTCTTCCCATTTCCCATCAGTCCATCCCTCAGCGTAGTTTTGCAGTACCAGAACCTGGTCAATGAAGGGGCCTCCATTCTCTAGATCCAAGGGAGAAACAAAACTGAGCAATCTATTTTAACAACTGATTAAAAAGTGGTGAATATGCATTGTGAAATAGAACCACTGATGTAGTGTAGAATAAAATGCTTAAAAATATGTATTTTCTCAACTTATATATAAACAATATAAAGATAATGAGGTGTCAATAGGTTCTTATTCTAGACGACAAATGAAAACCTTTCAGAATATGTAACTAGTCTGGATCACCAAAATTAAAAGCTCACCAGCAATGAATTCCTCATACTCAATGACAGGAACATTGGCCTGCAGGCTATTGAGGCTGAAGAACTCTCCCCACGGGATGCGAATCTGGTGGATGTTGGAGCTCTGCCAGTGGTAGAGGCGACCCCATGGGGGCAGCACCAATACCCAGTCATCCCCCTCCTTTCTCAAAGTCTTCACCAGGGAGGCCATGCGGATATAGACATCTCTCCGCAGATTGAAACCCTCCGGGGGGTTCACGTCATACAAAAGGTACCTGAGATGACAAGAAAGGACATGAGGCATCAAGCCCTTTGGTCAGTGAACACAAGGGTAAAGGCTAACTGTCTACATCAAACCTACCACATTCAGCAGTAAAGCAACCTTGATCAAATTTAAAAATGTCAAGTATCATCTATATTTTTTTGTCATATATATATATCATTTTTGTCACAAGCCAAGGACACATTATTCCAGTTGTAAACTAAGAATGAAAAAAATGCAAAGTGCAAATTCTAAATAAAAATGTAACTATGTTGTAAATATGTTGGTAATACACGTTTATGACATTAAGAGCACCATCCTACCCAGTTGTTGTGGGGAGAGCACTGCAAGCTTATTATGCACAGAGCGATCATGCTGCAAACAAATGCATACGCACAGTTAAAACTACCTGTAGTCTAATTCCTACCAACATCAACAAACCTCAAAATCCGATAGTGATCGGACATAATTTCGTGACACATGTACATAACATCCCCTAACACACGCTAAATTATTGTATACATCTGTACACGAATTTGGTGTTCCATTATTTCTCAAGAACTAGCTACTATATTCAGTCTTGTCAAATGAATCCACTCTCATAACGTTACGTTAATGTGCTGACCAGATGAGCCCCAATACTTCTCGACCTGTAAAGGGTGAAAAATAAAAGATTCAGGTGCTGCTTAATGAACCATTTATACACCGAAGTCCACTACACATCAATAGTGTTTCGAAAATTGTATTAAGGGATTGGTCTATAAAGAGTGTATTGTTCTAATGCGCAAACAGACATTAAAGTGGCTGCTTTCTGAATTGAGTCAGGTTCCACCTTTACCGTAGCTACCTTTTAGACTGCAGGGCTTATCAACACAAGCAGTCAATTCTGGCAAACAGGATAGAAATACAGCCTTAAAAGGGCAAGAGTGTAACCTGAAAATGTAGTTACTGTACAAATAAACACGACAATTACAGTTGAACAAAAATGCTTAACTGTAACGAATCCTATGTTAGCATAGAGTAGCTAACGTTAGCTAACAGTAACTTAACATGTCAGGAATCTCACCGTAGATCCCTAGCGGCAGCGATGGGTAAAGTAGCCGTGTGACTTGCACTGAACACATTGTCGGCGTATACTGTTTGTATTGCTGCAAAAACGACGAAAACAGACAAAGAAAATGCGATAAACGAATAGATTGAAACAATAAATACCACTGGTATATGCACTGCTCTGTGCGCCATATTTCCTCAGAGCCACGCACTTCCGGAAGGCTAAAAAGCGTCCCTACAGTTGCTGAGCAACCAGTAGTGATATGCAGCTTTCATTAATAATCAAGTGCCAAAATGGCCAAAAGTATCTTTTGTATAAATAGGTTTAGTTATCTTAATACATCCATGGTTTATACACATATTGTTCAATGTCTAACTTTACAGATCTGTTTGAACAATTTCTTAGATTTTTAGGTCATTTCAATAAATGTGAAATCTGAAATGTAAATCTGAAATGTAAATCTAACCCAACTAGATTTTCACTTGAGTTTATCTGCCTCTGCTAGAAGGATCCATAGTCTATACAAAATACTTGAAAATGAATGAATTAAAATTAAAACATACGGAAAAACAGACGTTTTTTTAAGCCAAGGACCCCTGAACTGAGAGAGAGTGACAGATCAGGGACCCCCTAGGCCTACTACATATATTATATCAAATTAAGTTGCATATTAAACTGGGCCTACAATAACATGTGGGTGGCCTAAATACTTTATATATACATTTTTACTCCAAAGAATACAAAGCTATTAAAATAAAAACATTTTATGAATCATGTTTTAGTGTTAAATGTGGCACAGTAACATTAGATCTTTAGGAATAATAATAATGTATAATGTATCTGTGGATGACTACCTTACCTATAGGCTAGTAAGCCTATCATCAATGTGTTAAATAAACTGATTTATATTTGCTAATAATAATAATAATAATTTGGTGGCCCCCTACAGTAACTCTGAGGACCCCCTAGGGGTCCTGGACCCCCTGTTGAAGATCTCTGGGCTAAAGGAAAGAAACATGTCCAAAATGACTGAACAAAGACATGGAATACCTTGAACAGAAAAATGGTGAATGGTAAATGTGATTTTGGAGAATGAATGTAGTTACTTCCATGAGACACCTTTATCTGCAGTGATGACTTCCTGCACCTCCCTTGAATTCATGCCCAGAGGCTTCTTAATTAGCCCATTCTATTTGGACTTCATGAAGAGCGTGCCATAGGTGGTAAGAAGGATGGCGTTCACTTATTCAAGTAGGAAATGTGTATCAATTTAGAGCAAAACGTTATGCCATATATACTGACAGAAGAATGTCTGTATCTTTTGCAAACTCAATAGGCTATGCTTCAGGGATGTTGTGCTTTTTGGCAAATTCAGCAAGCCACAAGTCCCTCGCTGTGACAGCCACTATCTAAAGATGAACACACAGTTATAGTAATGCAGGATTCACCAAAATTCAAATAAAAAGGACAATGTGAGCAAAAATCTGTCGATTAATGAACAGGAGAAACCATAATTTAACAAATAAGTAAACCTTAAAAGATAATTTCACTTATTACCACGTAGCTACATTTATTAGGGTGTTGGGGGGGGGAAAAAAATCGAAAATCGTATGTAGCCTATTGTGATTTATTTGTGACAATTTTTTATTTATTTTTTACCAATAATTCACCTAAATATTTTCTGTTTATGGTAGGCCTACCGCTGACGACAACTACATCATATCCGTTTGCATCAAAACAGACCGAAAATAGATAATGCAAAAAATACATGCTATGTAGGCATAGGCTACTTCTTTAAAAATGAAATAAATGTCAGACTGATGTGTTGTGCAGTCTTTTTAGACAACAATTAGTTTTTAGAAATGTCTCATGATATATTGTCTCTAGAAGTGAATAAATCAACTTTTGTTTTTGTTAAAGAAGGAAAAGAAAATCACAATAGCCTACTTCTAGAATAGCAATAAATGAAAATTGCAATACAAATCGAATCGGCACTCACATATCTTGAAAGAATCGATCGAGACAAACGCATCCCAGCCCTAACATTAATGGACACATTTCTGTAGGCTTCTTGCTTAATGATGCTTATAAAAGTTACTAGGTGGTGTTGCATACCAATGTTTATTGCACTTGTGGGAATTAGATGGAATTAGACACATTTCTTATTCCTTGAATGGGACCCAGTGTTATGTAGAAGACTTTTCAGAAATGTGCAGTGGTTAAAGCGTAGTCTATGGGTTAAAGGCAGGGCAAGGCAGCTTTATTTGTATAGCACATTTCAGCAACAGGGCAATTCAAAGTGCTTTACATGAAAACAGATAAAAAAAATTTAAAACAGATAAAATACGAGAAAAAAAAGTCACAGTGCAGTATAAGAAATTAAACATTGAAGAGCAGTTAAAACAGTTAAATATATAAAAGCAGATAAAATAGGAATTTCTCTTTATGTGCTTATATATATTGTTATACAGTGTCAACAATGCAGCTTCAGTATAAGAAATGAACAGTTATTTAAAGAAAGGCAACATAAAAAAGATAGGCTCTTTATGCATTCTGGTGCTAAAATTGAGTCATCCATCTCTTGCTTAGTGCATGCTTAAAACATTTCTTGCTCTCTTAAAGGCTCTCTGTCTGTTACAGACTGAAGAAACTCACTGATGTTTCTTTAGGATGAAGTGCATGCTCAAGGGCACCACTTGTGGTAATGGGGCAAACTCTGAGGTTTGACTAATTGGAACAGTTGTAGGCTATATGGCTATCTCTATTTGTGTGCGTGTTTATATTTTTTAATTCAGTCAATTACAATATTTTTAGACTATCCCACTGATCTACTGAGGCTTAGGCTATGCTATCGCAGGTTTCAACGCATCGTTTATGATGAATTATTTACTTCCTTTGTTAAGTAACTTACTCGCAAATCTATTTATGCAACGTTTTGGGAACGTGTGTAACGTTACATTCGATATCTTCTCCGTCAAACGTTACCTCGTGGTCTTCGGGAGTCAGGCTCCATTCAGCCGAAAGTCATGACTAATTTTGCCTCCACTGCATATTCCCCAGCCTGTTGCCATTGCAAGCTAGCTGTGATTAACGACGCGACGTGAGTAAATTCTGCTGACGTTAACCTAATTTTGATGCTGCGACATACATTACATAACCCTGCGACGTGTTGATTTCTGCACTCGTAAGAAATGTCAGCCAAGCCTCTGCATTGCTTGCAACCTCTACAACCTCCACTAGGGGACGCCACATTCCAGTAGCCTAAATAGAGTTTCCGCAATATCTCGTTATCTAGATAAGGCTGATTTATGCTTAAGACCTGTATACCATACATGATTATGTAGCATATTTCAGATTGAGATAGCTTGATAACTTATCAATAACCAAAGTTGGGACCATATAGGTTTTGTACAGTCTATAGACTGGACTGTCTTAAAAAGAAATGTACTAAGGTTTCAGCAAAGTTACCCAGCATGCACTAAGCAAGAGATGGATGACTCAATTTTAGCACCGGAATGCATAAACGGAGTTCAGGAATAAGGATGATATATCTTTGATTAAAAAAAAAAATATATATATATATATATATATATATAAAAAATAATAGCTACTTAAAAATATGCCAAAAACTCAGAGATGATAAAGTCTTCATTTGACCAAATTGATATGAGGTCAGCTGAGCTAAGAAGTTTTCATACTAACCAATGTCTGAACTGCCCTAGAAATTAGTTTCTTCTCCGTGGAAGTGGCTTCTTAAGCTGGATTTCACTGAGCCCTGAAGCTGTAAAACTACTGGCATTCCAACAAAATTAGGTTAAGCAATGACAAACTTGCTCAACACTGTATTTATGTAGTACAAAAACATAGGTACAAACAATGGGTATAAAATGATACAAATTAGATGATCATTTTCATCATTAAAATATTAATAAAATGTTAAATGACTAACAGAAACCAAATGATTCATTTTTTAAAGTAAAAAGAAGAAACATATTGTGGGGAAAGATTTATTGAGAAAGAGGTTTCAAACTTATAAAAATCAGGTTATTGAAGAATGTTGTCTTATTGATAAAATAGGTATACATTGACACAAAAGCTGTCTAAAGTAATTTTGATGGCACAACAAGTACGCTTTACAGGTAGGTAGGTCAATTTTTAATTTAAAAAGGTAAATAAACAAAAAAATATTTCTAAATTTGAAACAAATTGTCCATTTAATAAATAGACTGGTTTTGTCATCGAAAATAAATGGCAAATTGCAACTAAGCCCATCTAATATTCCTCTCCTTCCTCTTCTTCGTCAAAGGAGTCTATCCCAACCTCTTCATAATCCTTCTCCAGGGCAGCCATATCTTCTCTGGCCTCTGAGAACTCTCCCTCCTCCATGCCCTCCCCAACATACCAGTGGACAAAGGCTCTCTTGGCGTACATGAGGTCAAACTTGTGGTCGAGACGGGCCCAGGCCTCAGCGATGGCTGTGGTGTTGCTCAGCATGCACACAGCTCTCTGCACCTTGGCCAGGTCTCCTCCAGGAACCACCGTTGGAGGCTGATAGTTGATGCCCACCTTGAAGCCTGTGGGGCACCAGTCTACAAACTGGATGCTGCGTTTGGTCTTGATGGCTGCAATGGCCACATTGACATCTTTGGGCACCACATCACCACGATACAGCAGACAGCAGGCCATGTATTTACCATGACGAGGATCACACTTCACCATCTGATTGGCTGGCTCAAAGCAGGCATTTGTGATCTCAGCAACTGACAACTGCTCATGGTAGGCTTTCTCTGCAGAGATGACTGGAGCATAGGTGGCCAGAGGGAAGTGGATACGAGGGTAAGGCACCAAGTTGGTCTGAAACTCTGTCAGGTCAACATTCAGGGCTCCATCAAAGCGAAGTGAGGCAGTGATAGACGAGACTATCTGGCTGATGAGCCTGTTCAGGTTGGTGTATGACGGGCGTTCAATATCGAGGTTCCTGCGGCAGATGTCGTAGATGGCCTCGTTGTCCACCATGAAGGCGCAGTCAGAGTGCTCCAGGGTGGTGTGGGTGGTCAGGATGGAGTTGTAAGGCTCTACTACAGCTGTGGAAATCTGGGGGGCCGGATAGACAGCAAACTCAAGCTTAGACTTTTTGCCAAAGTCAACAGAGAGTCTCTCCATCAGCAAGGAGGTGAAACCTGAGCCAGTGCCTCCACCAAAGGAGTGAAAGACCAGGAAGCCTTGGAGACCCGTGCACTGATCAGCCTACAGATACAGAGAAACAATGAAGACTGGATAAAAACAGTAAACCAAAGCATTGCTTCACACTGCTTTATACTTATGTGTATGATCATAAAATAAAATCTACAATATCTTCACAGATCTGCATAAAAGGTTCCATACATGCAACCTACAGTCCCATTCAAAAGGCTGCATCCACTTTTATTCAGCACTAGTAGCAGTGTGAGCTTCCATTCTATAACATGGCTAAATATACTGTAGAGTGAGGTCTGACTGCAGTTCTGACTGTTTTCTGTGAAAATGAGCTGTTGACTGTAAGGAGCCCTGTTAGGAGGGCAAAGCCGGTGCAAATGCAAATTAGGCAAAACTCACAACTACAAGTGCCTTACCAGTTTGCGGATTCTGTCTAGTACGGAGTCAATGATCTCTTTGCCGATAGTGTAGTGTCCACGGGCGTAGTTGTTGGCTGCATCTTCTTTTCCTGAGATCAGCTGTTCCGGGTGAAATAGTTGACGGTACGTTCCTGTGCGCACCTCATCTGGGAAATAAAAAGACAAAAGCCATAGTTGAGAAAACTAATTCATCCGTTATAGAAAATGCTATTAGTGGATACATCATTTCACATGCTCACTGTGACACCTCATTCTTTCACCTATGACAACATGCAGATGAAAATGTGCGTGGTTTGGTAAAAGAAAAAAGCTAAAAGTAGTAAGACACAACTTCATCCTCAAAACAAAGTTTAATATAACCTCTATGCTGTGTCAGCTATTGACAACTGGACGAGCAATGTCCGTGGAGAATGATGGATGATTAGATTAACTTCTCTCAATTTTCACATCTGTCTTTCACTTATCTATGCCACAAAGGAAGACACTACCATCTTCTGGAATTGCTGACATCTAAGAACATAACAAGCTCCAAGTGATAACACTACTGACCAATGACAGTGGGTTCCAGGTCAACAAAGATCGCTCTAGGGACATACTTCCCAGACCCAGTATCACTGAAGAAGGTGGTGAAAGAGTCGTCGTGGCCTCCCACCGGCTTGCAGTCGGGCATCTGGCCGTCTGGCTGGATGCCGTGTTCCAGACAGTAAAGCTCCCAGCAGGTGTTCCCCATCTGGACCCCAGCCTGGCCTACGTGAACAGAGATGCATTCACGCTGGAAGAGAGGAAGAGGAGAAGTTGAAAAAGGGGTCAGAGAAAAGGAGAGAATGGAAATACAGTGGAGGGAAGATAAAGTGGCAATGCAGGGAAGGGTTGCATACTCCTAGCAACTGTGTTGTTCTTTTCCAGTGAGCTAAGAGATTTAAACATAGTGAAGGGATTTTTGCTTTGCAGAATATTATTGGCAAATTGTATCATAATCAGATTTTACACAAACGCTACAGTTGCAGGGATCCAAAGGAGTAATTTAGAAACTCAGCCACTAGGTGGAAGCAAAGATATATAGGGGGAAGAAGGTTGAAGTCAAAAGAACAAGCAAAATGGATTTGCTGCAGAGTCACTGCAGGAAATCTGCAGTGTAGTCTCCCTAAATAAATTAGTCAACCATCAGAGATTTTACCACTGCGGGAAAAGTATGCAAAGGCAGCTTTCCCTTTTTTTGGTTGGGCTTTTCCACCTTTAATCGATAGGACAGCTAGGTGAGAAAGGGGAGAGAGAGGGGACATGTAGGAAATCGTCACAGGTCGGACTCGCACCCTGGACCTCTGCATTCGAGGCATAAGCCTCTCAGTATATGTGCGCCTGCTCTACCCACTGACCCAACCCGGCCACAGCTGCCCCTTTAAAATATCAGGTAGTATGGGACTGTGCTAGCAATGTTGCGAATCAATATGACAGTTATGGCAATACTGGATTTTTTAATTATTTTTTAAAATCAATGTGATGAAAAACCTTGATTTGTCTGGTATCTAATTTGCTGGATTAGGCTAAATCAACATTCCATAAGTCTGGTTAGTATTTTCCCCCAAAAGTTGTCAATTGAAGTCTGTCTTAACATTTTTAACTGCTAAAATTCTAATTGTTCAATTAATAAAATTAACCAGAGAAAAGCAAGCATCGTAAAAACATCTTCCTATTACTTTATTCACCCGATCAGACCTATGGATCAGACAGACAAGGGAAGGTGCTGGTGGGTGAGGGCTGGGGAGCAGAATAGGTGAAGGGTATAATAGGGAATGACCCTGTAAAGTCTGTTGTTGATCAACAAGGAGTTTTTTTTTAGATATATTCAATACTATAATATAAGCTATATAAAGCAAAGGTGACCCTACCCAGACTGGCCTGGGTTTCCAAGTTAGCAGAGCTCTTTGCAGCAGCTATTTTAGGTTCTTCATACTAACCTGACACCTAGCAGCAAAGGCTCAGTTACTGTTTCAGTAAACACTGACTGGCAGTCCCCAAAATAGTGACCACTGCAGGGTTAAACTTTACACTCGTTCTGCTTTTAATGTTAAAAAGTTGAAAATGATAAATGTAAAAGGCGATTTTTAAAATCGATTATTTTCCCTAGAATCGATATTTTGTATTTTTACCAATGATTCACCTAAATATTTTCTGTTTTTACGGTACGGCTGACGGTGACTACATCACATCCATTTTCTGACCGAAAGCAGAAAATGCATGTGATGTACTAGCGTGGTCCTACCAGACTCTCGTACATTTCATTTATACAGAGAGTCTGGCCACTCTCCATTGACAAGTGTTAACTTCCTTGAAGGCGGGTACTCTGTTGAAGTTTAAAACTATTGGATCTGCCCAGAGCCACTCTGGATCAGCCATAACCAATCGCTAACATTTGGTCGTGACGTATGTCATGTGCAACAAGAGGGGAGACTGACAAGGCTTATATTTAGCATTAGCATCGCTAGCGTTAGCCTTAGCCAACTCCTTCACCACTAACGGAGCGAGCTGGAAAATAAAACTTTTCCCAAACCCCGTGGGGAGGAGGGCCACAACATCATGGCCACCAACAAAACTCAGAAAAGATTGTTCTTGCTTGGGCTTTAACTTCTGGATATTCGGCAGCGTTGCCACAACGGACTGAATGGTTTCGCTCGCATCTTTCTCCGCCACCATTACGGAACTACAACTCTAGCGCATGGCCTCAACGTCATCGTTCTCAGCCACTCCCTCGGTTCGCTGATTGGACAGCCAAAAATTTTGGCTGGAGAAAACCATAGACTGTATATAGAATGGATCAAAAGATCCCGTTGCTCTGGACGGAGACCAGTGAAGGATATTAGAAGCACTTTTTTCCGGTGAGCGCCGAGCATAACTGCGCAGCCTCCAACTGAGAGAGACGACGTAAATGTGATGTGAGCAACCTGTCTGAAAGTTATACGTCTTCTGGTAGCTGTGCCAAGAGAAATCTCAATCATTCCAAATATTGCAGAGACGGAGAGCATAGGTATATGTAAGGACAGAACATGGACACAGGCTAATTATTGCTAACTAAAAATGCTAGTTAACATTAGTAATTACACTTAAACAGCTAATGTAAGTCGAAACTGCCTGCCTCCTGTACTATACGGTAATTCCTCTGCTATGCGACAGTAAGTCCCGTGGTATGACACAATCGTTAGCCTATTTTTACAAAAACGTCTGCTACGGAGCCATAACATGAGATACAAGGTAATGGAGCCTTTTATACATTGTCGTGTTTCTTTAGAAATAAACAATGGACAAATAAAGTCTTTAAATGCTTCAGATGTAAAGTTATTTGCTGTCAAAATGAATGGCAGTCAATGGAATGCTAACGGGGGGTGAGTGCTTGTTAGCATCAAAATGGCGCCATAGGAGGTACGCGTTGTGAGGAGAAGCTTACCCCCTTGGAGAAAACCCAAGACTATACCGCGAACCCAGACGTAGTACAGAAGGGAAATGAAAATTGAACGCAAGTACGTAGGAGGGCGGAGCCAGGCTAGTGATGTACTTCTTTACAAATGAAATAAATGTCAGACTGACCGACATGATGTGCCGTTTTTTTTTTTTTTTTTAAAAACAATTAGTTTTTAGAAATGTTTCATGATCTTGATATCTTGTCTTTAAAAGTGTATTATTCAACTTTTGTTTTTGTTAAAGAAGGAAAATAAAATCACAATACTCAATACTATTGAACCGCAATACTTTTAGAATCGCAATAAATGAAAATCGCAATACAAATCGAATTGACACCCATGTATTGTGAAAGAATCCAATCGGGACAAAAGCATATCGTCCCAGCCCTAATATTTTCTGTCAAAATTAGGTTGTTCATTGAATGCTGGGATATTATTTTTCATCACCACAAGCATAAAGTAACAGTTAATAATTCAAGACAAAGTACACTCAAACCAAACTTCTCCTGTCCCTAGAACCTGTTAGGGTGTGTCTGTAATTTGACGTAAACAAGGGCCTGTCTGAGCCCACACGGACTTGAGATTCCAGTTTTGTTGGTCACTAAAACTTAAACGAATAGTCTACAGAGAGCGAGAGAGAGGAAAAGTGAACAAGATAGAAACAAAGAGCAATCAATTTGTTAAAAGCTTTTTCAGGTCAGCAGACATGTGAGTAGAGATCCCTCAATAACCCATCGTCAAAGTGCAATCTGCTTCTATAACAGGAAAATAGACATAATATACCATAAAGTCAAGGTGAGGATAGATAAATATGATTTAATGGAATCTTGTCCAGAGACCCAAACTGCCATGTATTTAGTTTATTATAATGCATATGAAACCATACTCCAAGAGCAAAAGCAGACATATTCATTCATCTTTCCATTTTGTACATTTACATGCTGCTTGAATGCTGACTTTGTTATTTAGTTTATTCTTTAGTTTATTTTTCATTTGGTCGACTGTTCGGTCTGACAGCTTAGTCTAAATCAGGATGTGTCTACAGGCCAGATTGATATCATACTTGGAATGGATATTCATGGCAGTTTGAGAATGATTCATCATGATTTTGGAGACCCTATCCATTTGTAGCACCACTATCATATTGTGATGATCATTTGACCTTTCTTCTGTTGCCACCCTCAGGCCAAAATCCCCCATTGAATATGTGTCAAAAACTTGGATTAAAAGTATGGTGTGCTGGAGGACAGTTGTGCGAAGCGTTTTAATTTTGATTGACTTGCAGTGAAGTTCACACTGGTAGTAGGCACCTTGCTGTGCGTTCTCAAAGTAAAAAACTGTGAACCCTTTTCATGCTCTATTTGGCTAAATGAGTGCGCTTTCCTCTTGTGCCCTAGCCCCATTGATTCTGATAAATAATAGATAACCCATAGGTCTTTCCTGTGGTGATGCCCTAGTCTTACTCAATCAATGTGGACCAACTTGATAAGCCCTCACTGGCTGACTATTCTACATCTGTTACCCTTCAGGCAAAAAAGGCAACATGCTAAAGATGGATGAAAAAAGTTGACTTGTGCTATAGGCAGCTAGGACAGGCAATACAAGACTAGAACCACCATTGCACGTAATATACAGAATCTGACTGTTATGACATTTGCTGAGCACATTCTTTTGAATTTAGTGCTATCATGACGAGTCCTTTGTAGGCTACAACAAGCACAGATTACACCAATTCTAAAAACATTTTGCACAAAGTGTGGGGCAGCTGTGTGCCAGTCACTTATGATCCTGGGTCGACTTCCTTTATGCATATGTTGTTATTTAGTGTCACTGGTCAGGTTAAATATAATTTGTATAGCTTTATACCATGCATTTAGTGTAGCTCTTGATATTTAAAAAAAAACATTATAGGAATTTAATGGATCAGAATATTTGATCAGGGCGGGTATACGTAGGAGTGTCCTTAGTACACAATATCACTTGATTTTATAAGCACTCACCACTGACAATGCTAACACTATGTGTTTATACTACACTGTGCAAACAGAGCATGTTGCCTGTGTGTGTTAGTTCAATTCCTGACACAAGACAAAAGACTCAAAAAGGGATTACAATCACCTTCCCCAGTAACATCCCAATTACAGAGGTTGCATTTGGCAGGGATTAGCCTACAGTCCCATTTTACTATGACAACATGTCTTTTCTTTTGCATATGGAAGCCACTTTCAAAATTGTTGTTGGAAGTTGAAGAAGCCAAGCTCACTGTTGTTGTGACTGTTTGAATTTGGAGGGAAAAGATTATGTTTTACCCTGGAGAAACACTAGTCTCAATCTGATCTGACTTGTTGATAGACTCATTATGAAACACACCTACATTCCTTGTTGTGTGTGTGTGTGTGTGTGTGTGTGTGTGTGTGTGTGTGTATGTATGTATGTGAGATCTAAAAAAAAAAGAAATACTGGACTATTGATATTTTATAATAAAATAAATGCAAAACAAAAACAACATCACACTATATCAACTATGTTTGATTATGTTTGTCGCTCTGATCATCCCCACCTGCTCACACAGGTCAGCAGCCAGCTCAGTGCTACTGCCAGTCATGAATCTATTTCTGTCACAAGAGTCCTACTACAGGAAGGCGCAGAGGGGGCAGTTCCGAGGAGTTGCTACATCGCACCACATTGAAAATGCTGAAGATTCACTGACGCACTTTGTAAACTAGCCTGGGAGCCAGACGAATCTGCGAGCTCGTTCCATTTACTCTGGCAGATATAGGTCTACGATATAATACGCATTTGCGAATAAGCCACTAGCCACTGTTAGTCTAGTAAAAATGGAACGGCTGGTGAAATATTTACTCACTTTTAGAAAATAAACAAACCGAACTTTGGAGTAGAAATTTCTCTCCAAATAAAACTGAAAAATGATAATATACGTACCATTGTAATTTCTTAGTAGAATGTCCTTTGAAAGAAAAGCAACTTGCAGCTTGTTATATTCTATCTGCAGCGTCTCACAGCGGCCGTCAACGTGGTCCGAGTGAGTGAGTAATGCCTGGTGGGCGAGGAGCTGACACGCTATGTTCAACTGCAAACCACGCCCACCTGTCTATTTGACGTGAGCGCGCACTGTCAGCGCGCAGGCCACTTTATGTATTGCAAGATACTGTGCGTTATAGAAATTAATTATCTCATTAATATTATCTAATTATCTATTAATTGAGTCCCACTGTTATCATTAGACTATACCAAGCATTTCAAACACAACCCCTGGGGAAGTTTTTACAGAATACAAGATTAAATAATATGTTTTCATTTCCCTATGTTCACACACTGCACACAGAGACAGCAAAATCCTACAGAGAGAGGCTACAGGAGGCATGTTAGTTTATGCACGGTTAAAGGGTAAATAATAATAAAAGTGAGTTTTAAGCTGACTCTTTAAAGAGAGGGGAATGTATGGAAGGATAAAGGGAATTCTATAGGTTTGGGGTGGATAAGGACCTTTTTCAGAGCAGACATTTTTTGACTTGTCATAGTAGGAAAAGCACACCTGAAATTGATAACCTTAACGATGGCTCAATTCCATCAAGTGTCCCAGTAAGCTATTTAAGTGACTCAGCATGCACAATACCAGAGCCTCTCCTAAGTGGAATGCAGCCATCATTAATGGTTTTGAATACACTTGTGCTTTTCCTACTATTATGTCAAAATGTCTGCTGTGAAAAAGGTCTATTGAAAAAAACCTTTTACTGTCTATGAAAAAAAACCTATCAGCATAGCACTTAGTCCTGGATCGAGGCATAGATAGAGACAGTTTAGTACAGAGTAATGCACAGAGCAAATCGGCTAATTTATTATGTTTAAGGGGTTTTCTGCCTGGTTAGCTTTTTAAGACTATAATTCATAATGTTTTTTAAATCAAAAAAATATTATTTCATAATTTCCAAACACACTGCTCTGCTGAGTAAGTTCCTACCTGATCAAACATCAAAATCAACTTGATATTACTATTGTTTTGGACATCGTATTTATTCATTAAACTGATCAATTACATAATACTCAATACTGTAAATAGCCTAACAAAATATGTGTAGGGAAACACCAAATCCCCTTTTCTTTCTTTTTGCATTAATCATTCATGTCAATAGCATGCATCCATTTTATTTGCACATTAATAACATTTTTATTTCCCTGTCTCTAATTTGAAAACCCCATCACTTTTGATGCCCTATCCCGCCCACAGCAATTTAAACTGCCCTTCTTGCCGCATGTAATAGTCACGCCTACAGTCAGTTACTGTATCTCGTGGGTGGGACGAACATCCTGCAAACCGATCCATAACAGCAACCCTCCCCAGACTACCATTTTATTGGATATGCTGTCACTGTAACCATTTGAAAGCTAGAGGTCGTAGTTGTTTCACCATGAGTCACTGAATGAGAAACACTTTTTTACTCATGCAGTACTCATTCATTCATTTTACTCAACAGACATGTCACATCCTAAGAGTAGAACTATTTTTTTTCACCACTACAGTAGGACCTGTAAAGCATTTATGTATTTATGTCACTCTTCAACTACCATGCTTTTTGTGTAAATTGGGATTGTAAGATTCTAATTTGTAATGTACAAATTACCATATGTGGCTCTCAATAAAATTACAAATATTTACATTTCCACATATTTAATTATCATGACCTCAAAAAATGTGCAAATTATCTCTTCATCCCATCGTTTTGTTCTGCTCTGGGTCTCTTTCTTTCTTTCCAGCACTGGCGTTATTATGACCTATTAGTGAAAAGACTCAATTGTGGGGCGTTGTTTGAGACTTATACTCTCAAACAATGGAAGTAGGACACAGCTTTATGACTCAGGCAACACCTATGAGGGCAAAACACATGAAAGAAGACGACAACAGCAAGGTGTATGCTTTCCCAGTGACATTTAACAATACTTCAGTTCACAGAACATGAACCAGACCTAAAGATTTGGTAGCGTGATTCATAGTGATGATCACTGCAATGTCCTTTTTTCTGGTCTTCCAAATTGTGCCACTAGAGACCTTCAACTTGCTCAGAACACACAGCCAGAATCCGGACAACAACTAGAAAATATGATCACATAAAACCTGTTTTAGCCTCTGTTAACTGGCTACCAAGCAATAGCGCTGATTTTAAGGTTCTTCTTTTAACATATAAGGCCCTGCATAGACTCGCACCACCTTATTTATCTGAGCTTATTACACCATATACACCAGCACGCTCTGTCCGCTCCCTTGATGCTGGCTTCCTGGTCATTCCCCTACTAAACAAAACAATCAGTTGGTTATAGAGCATTCTCCTACTATGCCCCCCATACCATGGCCTCCCACTACATGTAAAAGAAGCTCACATAGTTGACATTTTTGAATCAAGATTGAAACCCCACCTCTACTCATTATACTATAGCCAACCATAGCACACCATCCTCTCTGCGTCCTTAACAAACAAACCTTTTCACTTATTGTCTTATGTTGCTGGTTTTGTATGGTTTATTATTACTGCTTTAATGCTGTTCAATTGTTTTGTTGCTGTCTGTTATTTCTGTGTTCCTTTAATTGTTAAGTGCACTGAGACCATGTCTAATGGGGGTTTTACACTTTAAATACATTTTATTGATGGCTTGTTAAACATCAACTCAGAAACATGTTTTAACTTGACATGTCCATTTACACCACAGTGCTTCGTGAGCTTTGTGTTAAAAGAATGTGATACCGACATCAATTATCTTGTATGTTACAGATGAGTCCCATGGCCCTAGGAAAAAAACAGACTGACTTCCTGTATAATGAAGAGTGTGTCAGTGCAACTGGCACTGTAGTATCACTCTTAACTTCTCTTAGCTCACTCTTTTCTTGGCTGCCACAAATGTGTTCACAACCAACAGACTAACTCTGGTTGGTTGATGTAGTCTCTAATTTTTACTTTTGACTGGCATCCATCGTTTTATGGGAGAAAATAACTGTGCATCCTGTGACAGCAAGGAGGAAGTCCACATGACGTTTGTGAACAAAGAAGCCATAGATTGCAACAGTGTTGTATCTCAATAGAATAGATTATACTGAATCAACATCTCCCATATTACAGTGGATGCCTGTTGTTGGTCTTGAAAGTGGTTTGACTTGTTTTAATACAGAGCAGAGCGTTCTGCCTTTGAGCCATGACATGGCTCCAGCTGAAACAGGCAGAACTCTACCGCTATACAACTGAAACTCATGTTGAGTAGAATTGTGAGCATGTGATCTAAACAACCTATTGGAAACCAATGGCTTTCTGGGCGTAGAAATTTAAATGGAGTGACAAGGACACCCATCTTGGATTTAAAATCAAGATTGTGTGCCTTGTTTTTGCCTTTGGTCTTTCATGTTGCATATAGTGAAACTAATCTGGCAAGTAGTTACTGTTTATCTCACGTCAATTGACGCCTGAATAGGCACGAACAATTGAGGAAGGAGGAGCAGACATCGTATTGTATTTCTTAATAAAGACTGACAGTTAATTTCAACTTATGAAAAGAGTGTGGGAAAAGGAGTGTTTTTTTTATCCTGTTATAAGCTACATCAAGTCATACATTAGAAGGTGCCGAGGGAAACTACATTAGGTTATCTTCCCCTCATCTGGGGTTCTGCTTCTGCTTTCTGAAAAATGAGGTGCACATACAAACCAGTAGTCACAGACTCACACAATGAATAGGGTGGTGACCTCATTTTGCATTGTGTATTTGTCTTTTAAGAGGATGATCTTATCCTGGTCTCATCAGTAGGTTCTCTGATTACAGCTCAGATCAAACCACTGTTCACCTTAACCTGCAGGTATAAAATAGCAGAGTAACATAGCTGTCTCCAGCACTACATCTTCCCGATACCTGGACATTGGAGAAGAGAGATAAACTATGGTAAGAAAAGTGGGTTGCTAGTGTAAAACTTACTTTAAGGGCATACTGCTGTATATATTAACAATTGTGAGATGTACTGTATTTGAGCAGTTAAATATGTGTAGCAGAAATGTGGAAAGTAAACTGGTAATGTGTCTGGTAATTGGACAGTGTTCCTTGCTCTCTGCAGCGTGAATGTATCTCTATTCATGTGGGCCAAGCTGGGGCTCAGATTGGCAATGCATGTTGGGAGTTGTACTGTCTGGAACATGGGATCCAGCCAGACGGACAGATATCCAGTGACAAGACCACTGGAGGAGGAGATAACTCTTTCAATACCTTCTTCGGTGAGACAGGGGCAGGAAAGCATGTTCCCAGAGCCATCTTTGTCGACCTGGAACCTACTGTCATCGGTCAGTGCATGTTATATAGTTGATGATATATTACAGAGATTGGATGTTTTCATGTATTTATGAAGTTTTATTATTAACAAAGCTATATGTGTATTAGAAAATAAACATTGCCGTTGTAGAAACATTCTAATGTCAAGCTCTTGAGAGTGATTCAACTTTAGGATCCCTCATTCAATAAATCTGTTTGTCTATCTCCAGATGAGGTGCGTACAGGAACCTACCGGCAGCTGTTCCATCCTGAGCAGCTGATTACAGGAAAGGAAGATGCTGCCAACAACTACGCCCGTGGACACTACACCATCGGCAAGGAGATCATTGATCTGGTCCTTGACAGGACTCGTAAACTGGTGAGAGTTTAGTTAGTTTGCTGGACAGGTTTAGCATTTTGGCAGGCTTGTCTTTTGACTAAAGAAAATTTAGTTCACCAAAAAGGATATTTGCCGAGTGGTTTTCAATATTAAAAACACTGAAGAAAAGGTAATAAAGGTTTTTTCTTGTGACTTCATACATTTTGATATTGTGAAACTGAAGTGGGATTTTAAATAATCAAAGAAAAAATTCCTTTCAGGCTGATCAGTGCACTGGCCTGCAGGGATTTTTAATCTTCCACTCCTTTGGTGGAGGCACTGGCTCAGGTTTCACCTCCCTGCTGATGGAGAGACTCTCCGTTGATTATGGCAAAAAGTCTAAGCTTGAGTTTGCTGTCTACCCAGCCCCCCAGGTCTCCACTGCAGTGGTGGAGCCTTACAACTCCATCCTGACCACCCACACCACCCTGGAGCACTCTGACTGCGCCTTCATGGTGGACAACGAGGCCATCTACGACATCTGCCGCAGGAACCTCGATATTGAACGCCCGTCATACACCAACCTGAACAGGCTCATCAGCCAGATAGTCTCATCTATCACTGCCTCACTTCGCTTTGATGGAGCCCTGAATGTTGACCTGACAGAGTTTCAGACCAACTTGGTGCCTTACCCTCGTATCCACTTCCCTCTGGCCACCTATGCTCCAGTCATCTCTGCAGAGAAAGCCTACCATGAGCAGTTGTCAGTTGCTGACATTACCAACGCTTGCTTTGAGCCAGCCAATCAGATGGTGAAGTGTGATCCTCGTCATGGTAAATACATGGCCTGCTGTCTGCTGTATCGTGGTGATGTGGTGCCCAAAGATGTCAACTCTGCCATTGCAGCCATCAAGACCAAACGCAGCATCCAGTTTGTGGACTGGTGCCCCACAGGCTTTAAAGTGGGCATCAACTATCAGCCTCCAACTGCAGTTCCTGGAGGAGACCTGGCCAAGGTGCAGAGAGCTGTGTGCATGCTGAGCAACACCACAGCCATCGCTGAGGCCTGGGCGAGTCTCGACCACAAGTTTGACCTCATGTACGCCAAGAGAGCCTTTGTCCACTGGTATGTTGGGGAGGGCATGGAGGAGGGAGAGTTCTCAGAGGCCAGAGAAGATATGGCTGCCCTGGAGAAGGATTATGAAGAGGTTGGCACTGACAGCATGGGAGAGGAGGATGAAGAGGGAGAGGAATACTGACTTCCCTAAGGCCTGCATTTAAGGCAAAGTACATTGATATTGAATTCTTGTTTTAAAATAGGACATTTAGTTTTTTTATAGTGAAGAAAAAATGTAGGTCAAATAATTTGGTTCAGAAAATAACACATTTGAATGATCCCAAATATTAACATTATCCTCAAAACAGAGCAAAATGGTGAATAAAAAAAACTCTTACACCATTTTAAAATTTAAAAAGTTGCACCATGAGGAACTTGGTAGCATATTCTACATACTGTGACACACATTAACAAAAAAAAAACTGATCCAAAAGTTTCATCTTAAAGCTTAAAAACACGAGGATTACATTTGACAAAATTAGTTATAGTACTGTGTAAAAACATGGTATTAGCATCAAAGCAACAAAAAAAAAAAAAACTTGTGGTCAAACATATTTTGTTTTGGGCATTCAAAGATATTTTCTTTCTGCCGTATCAGTCTGAAAAACCTTCTCTTTTGTGCACCTCCCCCTACTATCCTCTACCATGTGGAATGTAAGTTATGAAAGGGCTCCTATGTCAGTTTATATACCATTCAGCTGTGACTGTGAGAGAGCAGTAGGGAGAGAAAATAACTGACTAACTTCACTGACTGGTGTTTGTGTAGCTCATACTCAGACAGTGGCCTGCAGTGACAATAGGATCCCAGTTATGTATGAATCACAGCTTTGTGATCCAAATTGGCTTGTTGAAAAGTTGTACCAAGGATAAGCAAAAAAAATGGCCTTGACATTTCATGGAACTGTCTTTTGTTTTTAATCTTTTACATTTCAGTGGTGAGTTGATTTCCAATGTGATGTTTCTCTGTGCATTCCAAATAAGCCGATTAAACTGAAACTGTGCATGTTGCAATGCCATTTGTGTCATCTCACATTACTTGTAAGCACTGTTACTGCTAACCATTTACTTTTATTCCTACCATTATATAATAGGATTATTAGGAATAATTAACTTCATAGTGTCTTCATTTTTTCCAGATCATCATTGTGTGAATATTTATTTGACAATTTAAATACAGACAAAGGGTGTGTGTGTGTGTGTGTGTGTTGAGTGTGTGGGTGCAGATGAATGCATCCAATATGCATAATTACTCTCTTAGCTCACAGTCCTTGTTAATGCCTATACTGTATTATATGTTGAGAAAACTTCAGGGGTGAACATTTAAATGCTACTGGTAAATTCCCCAAAAAACGATTTAAGCATTGTAATTAAACTCTCTCTCTCACAAACACACACACAACATGAGAAAACAGGGGAAAAGTGCATACATAAGCTCAAATCTGACAGACAAAGGAAATCAATGTAAGGGCGGATAACATGACAGATAGTAATAGGGACTTCCCTTTTTTTTTTTCTTTTTTCAAACTGCTGCTCCCTCCCGCCAATGAGCTATGCAGCTGCTTGCTGTGCCTTCCTGTCTGCCCCCTCCACATCCTTGCCTATATAAACCCTGACTCTCCCTCTCCTCCGCACTTCTGCCTTGTATCTGAATCCTCAACGTCAGTCGAAGGACAAGCAGACACAATGGTAAGTAACAGCCTGGCTGATGACGTAGCCTTGAAATGTCCTCTCTCTCTTCCCTTTAGCCTCCCTTTGTCTTTGTTTCTCAGCATTAGATTGATTAAACAGTCAAGCCTCTTTAATGCTCATAAGGCCTCTGCTGTGGAGTTGAAGGTTACTGATACAAGAGCAGCTTTATCCTATTAAGTGACAGTAGTTTTTTATCTGAATGTATGTTATGAAACTTTTTTCAGGGCATGTCTGGTGAGAATTGAAGGAGAGGAATGCCATGGGATAAATACTCATGATACAAGTGTCCATAAGTCATTTCTGTACTCTTGGACAGTCTAGGTCAGATGACAGACAGTTTTTGAGTTAGATTGCTTTGTCATTTCCATACTTGTTTGATGTACTACAACTAATCAAAAAGAAAGAAACATATGTAACTAATAGAAAACAATAACTTGAGGCTTAATCATGTGTTTGGTGAGATATTAAAGTAGGACTAATCTTGACAGAAAGGAGTAACCGGGGTAATCGTGGCAGTGGGGGGATGGATAGAAAGAACAGAGAAAAGAGGAGTGGTCTGGCCTAGACAGTATGAGTTAGTTGGCAGCCATTTTGCAGCTGTTAGGAGTTTTTGGTTGGATAGAGATGTGGAGAGAGGGAGAGAGAGAGGGAGACATCCCTGACTGTTACATAGCACTATGCAGCTGGACAGGATGGGGGAGGAGAGAGACACAAAAGGGGAGGGGATGAGGAAAGGGAGGAGATACATGATGGAGAAGTGGGGGAAGGTTTTCCCATCTTCTAGAGGCAAGGCCTTCCCGTTTGCCACACAGTGCCTTAGTACTGTATATAGGTTCCACATTCTTTCGGGACACTCCATAAAATGGGTTTACTGCATTTCATCTGTAGCTACATTTCCTAACTACATTTGCTGGATTCTATAACAACAAAGAGTGCAGACTCTGGACAATCTAATAGCTGCTTTCATTTAAATGCTGTCTTGCTCGTTATGCACTTTGAGCAGCTGAAAGCTTCAACATTCTGCTCTGGCACACAGTTTTCAGCAGTCAATGTTTCTTTTTCAGCTAAGCTGTTTACTCCCTGAATCGAGTGCAGAGATAATGTAAAAGATTGTCATTAGACATTAAGAAAGAAATAGCATCCCAGAGCAATAATGAAAAAGGCCTAGAATGGTCTTCGTTTTTTCCGCCTTTTTATGACAAATGTAAAACTTCAAACCACTAAACTGAACGTACTCGCGAGCTGATCTGACGTACAGTGACGCACACTGTAAAAGTCCCCATTTATTTGTAAGCAGTTAGTGTTTGGTCGGGCTAAATTAATGCTGCAGTGTGTAGAATGCAAAAAAAATGACAGATCTTAAAGTAGAGTGAGACCTCTTCCTGCAGCTCCCCTCTTTGTCGTACGGGAAATGCATGTGCAGAACAGCCATAAGGAACACACTCTCTCTCTGAAATGTCCTGTGATTGACCAGTCTCCTGTGATGGCTAGATTTTCTGAATACAGAGACAAAAGGAGGTGCCCACAGCTTTAAAGCAAATGCAGTAATACTTTTTCAATTAATCAATTACATCTAATTCAGTTACATCTGATTTTACCAACCTCTCTACCTTCTTTTGTTCAGCGTGAGTGTATTTCCATGCACGTCGGCCAAGCCGGAGCCCAGATGGGCAATGCATGCTGGGAGCTGTACTGTCTGGAACATGGGATCCAGCCAGATGGACAGATGCCCAGTGACAAGACTATTGGAGGAGGAGATGACTCTTTCAATACCTTCTTCAGTGAGACAGGAGCAGGAAAGCATGTTCCCAGAGCCATCTTTGTCGACCTGGAACCTACTGTCATCGGTCAGTAATGTGTAAAAGTGTGTAATGAACTTATATATACACTTGACTTCACAACCCCTAATTTCTAAAAGACAAGGTATACTGTATCTACACTGATGACACTCTATACTTTGACTTAGACCTAAGAATTGCAGCTTAAATGCTATTTCATATTTAATTACAGTATCTAAGAAAATATAATGTTTATATCATTCATACCCTGCGGACATTAGCTTTCTATCTTGTTTTCTTTCACAGATGAGGTGCGTACAGGAACCTACCGGCAGCTGTTCCATCCTGAGCAGCTGATTACAGGAAAGGAAGATGCTGCCAACAACTACGCCCGTGGACACTACACCATCGGCAAGGAGATCATTGATCTGGTCCTTGACAGGACTCGTAAACTGGTGAGAGTTTAGTTAGTTTGCTGGACAGGTTTAGCATTTTGGCAGGCTTGTCTTTTGACTAAAGAAAATTTAGTTCACCAAAAAGGATATTTGCCGAGCGGTTTACAATATAAAAAACACTGAGGAAAAGGTAATGGAGGTTTTAAAAATAAATGTCCAGAACGGGTTTTTTTCTTGTGACTTCATACATTTTGATATTGTGACACTGAAGTGGGATTTTAAATAATCAGAGAAAAATTTCCTTTCAGGCTGATCAGTGCACTGGCCTGCAGGGATTTTTAATCTTCCACTCCTTTGGTGGAGGCACTGGCTCAGGTTTTACCTCCCTGCTGATGGAGAGACTCTCCGTTGATTACGGAAAGAAATCAAAACTTGAATTTGCAGTCTACCCGGCCCCCCAGGTCTCCACTGCAGTGGTGGAGCCTTACAACTCCATCCTGACCACCCACACCACTCTGGAGCACTCCGACTGTGCCTTCATGGTGGACAACGAGGCCATCTACGACATCTGCCGCAGGAACCTCGATATTGACAGGCCGACTTACACCAACCTGAACAGGCTCATTGGCCAGATTGTGTCTTCAATCACTGCCTCACTTCGCTTTGATGGAGCCCTGAATGTTGACCTGACAGAGTTTCAGACCAACTTGGTGCCTTACCCTCGTATCCACTTCCCTCTGGCCACCTATGCTCCAGTCATCTCTGCAGAGAAAGCCTACCATGAGCAGTTGTCAGTTGCTGACATTACCAACGCTTGCTTTGAGCCAGCCAATCAGATGGTGAAGTGTGATCCTCGTCATGGTAAATACATGGCCTGCTGTCTGCTGTATCGTGGTGATGTGGTGCCCAAAGATGTCAACTCTGCCATTGCAGCCATCAAGACCAAACGCACCATCCAGTTTGTAGACTGGTGCCCCACAGGCTTCAAGGTGGGCATCAACTATCAGCCTCCAACAGTGGTTCCTGGAGGAGACCTGGCCAAGGTGCAGAGAGCTGTGTGCATGCTGAGCAACACCACAGCCATCGCTGAGGCCTGGGCCCGTCTCGACCACAAGTTTGACCTCATGTACGCCAAGAGAGCCTTTGTCCACTGGTATGTTGGGGAGGGCATGGAGGAGGGAGAGTTCTCAGAGGCCAGAGAAGATATGGCTGCCCTGGAGAAGGATTATGAAGAGGTTGGCACTGACAGCATGGGAGAGGAGGATGAAGAGGGAGAGGAGTATTGAAGGGCCAAACTTCATCCGGGCTTTACTATCACATATTCCAAAAGTTATCATGAATGCAATACATTCCCAAAAACACTCTGATGACCTGCGATGGTGATCAATATCAGTATTATCAATAAAATGTTCTCATGAACCTATTAAATGATGAATTGTGATCATTTCTGAACTCATCCAGTATAGCTTGGCAGCCAATTAAGCAATTTTTTTATTGTAAATGACTACAACAATAATAGTCAAACAATTTGCTAGCCTAAAAAGTTAATACACCCTTTATACCTAGTCATCTGGAGTTATCTCAGACTTTTACAACTGTTACATATTATTCCTGACTTTTAGAGAGGAAACTGGTAACATATGATATCAACAGCACTTTGGTGAGAATTACAAGATTTGCTGTCTATAAACCTATGTGGTATGTAGAGAAAATACTTGGATAAAATAAAATAATTAGTAGTGCCCAAAGAAATATTTCTATCAGAGTAAACATGTATTAAAAAAAATCTACACTACACATTTTGTAATGGTTGCTATTAATATAGAGGATTTTTGCTGGATTTCAAAATGTGTGTTTACATGTAGCTTCCATTCATTTACAAAAGAAATTCCAGTTTCTCTGCTTTTGCTAATTCCCTGCCTTTTTGTGCCATGTTGACGATGCGCCACAAAGTATACAATGGGCTGGGCTGGGCTGGCCTTGTACCTGCAGTTACTTCCCACAGCCAACAGATGGAAGCAATGTAACCAGCTTGTAAAGCTGTAAAGTGTGAGTTGTGAGACTGTAGCCTATATAAAGAGGTTTAGTCATTTAACATGACTGACCAGTCTATGAGCACATCATGTGGTCCTGGTGAGTCACACATTGAACTAAAAGCCTACTTTTTGGTAAGTTACACTTCTCTGGTCTACTCAATGTAAGTAGCCTACTGTGCTCTCACTCAACAATGAGTTTATAAATTCTCTCACAATATTCTTCTCCTCTATATGGAAACATTTATCTGTAGTTATAGTCAGCAGTGGAATAAGTATTCAGCACATAAGTGAAAGTAGGATATTAGAACATCAGTGTACAAATACCTCATTACAATGAACAGGTATTTTAAATTGTAAGAGCAGAACTATTATCAGTAAAATGTACTTAAAGTAGGACTACTCATTATGCACCATAATCGTCCCTGTGAGAATTACATTATTATAGGCCTGCATAGCATATTAGTAGCCTTTATTATTGGATACTCATTATGCACCATAACCGTCCCTGTGAGAATTACATTATTATAGGCCTGCATAGCATATTAGTAGCCTATATTATTGGATAATTATTACTTAGAGAAGCATGTCAAGGTTTTAACTGGTAATAATTGTAACTACTTGGATGCTCCAATGTATACCATTGTACACTGGCCTTATGTTTGTGTACAATTTTGTTGCTGTCAGATAAATGTAGTGGAGTAAAAGTAAAGGGAAACAAATACTCAAGTAAGGTAACTACTTTTTTTTTTTTTTTTTTTACTTTAGCACAGTATATGCTACATTTGGTTAGCCAACATTTTACCACTGCATTGGTAACATTGTAGGCATAGGATACAGAAAAAGAGTTTATTTAATGATGTTGTTGACATGGAAATATTTAGAAACATCTGTGAGCAGCCTGTTGGTCTAACCTAAATGGTTGGCCATAGTAGGTTTTCGTGACAAACATCAGAAGTTGCTGGTTTTTAAAACCACATTAGCACAAAGCAACAGGCAGTGCTTGATGCAGGCAGGCAGGGCGGGTCTGACGACGTTTCCAAACACGAGCATGTTCCAGAAGCTCTATTTTCCTCTCTCAGCTGATAGTGACGTAACGCGTGCAGCTTAGACCCGCACACGAGGCAAACAGGGTTAACTGACTGCTTGTTTTCCCGGTGGGGGGGACCGTAGAGTAGACCACTGAGGCACAGCGGACATATTGTGTTGTTGAAAATATTTGTGTCGGGGCGGTGGAGTGGGGGACTGAAGGAGGAGGTTGTCTGTGCGGCTGTCACGAAGAGAGGGGGAGCACATACCAGAGGTACCGCTATCATAACTAATTCATTGTCGATCCAAACCGGTGGACAGACGGCTAAACTGCTCACTAATTAGGCCGAAAGACTCAGACGGTAGGTTCAATGCTTTGGATAGTCGTGATAAGTTGTGGCTACCCACTGTCAATAGACCTTACAGTTTATTATAGACGCCCAACTTTACCATACTAGGAAATATTATTTCTACCGAAATACTAAAGAATATGTTAGGTGTATCCTTTATGTTAATGCCACGTAGTTACTTGAATATAGACTGCACCTGTGCCTGCAAGTGCATCTGCCCGTGTGTGTAAGTTTGTGTAGGCCTGTCATGGCAGCAGCAGTTGTCAGATGCCATGGCGCTAGAAATAACATAGTAATAATACTTGTGTGAGCGAATGGCTCTTTCCGAGGGGGCATAGAAAGTTAATTTTAGTTATTTTACCTCAGTTTGGAAGTCCTCTTCAGCCCTAAAACTGTTGGAAGCCCACTAATGAGATTGGCATGGTGGTTTGCATGCTGACTCTGAATGTGGCTATAATGGAACTACTGACTGTACTGAGGTCTTATCATTTCAAGGGCACACTTTAAATTAGTATTAATTAAAAAATAAAGATTGTTATATTATTAGCATAGTCCACAGCATGCATCATATTTGGGATAAACCTCAAATATATCTAATAATGGAGTCTTGCATGTATCTCAGATAAGTCACTGGTCTTTTCATTGATAAAAATGAAAACAGTGCTAACCTAACCATAAATAAAATAAAGTTACTGCTATCATCCCCTACATCCACAGTATTTTGTTATGGCCATCAATGTGAGACTATAGACTACAGTATTGATTCTAGTCTTAAATCAATATGGCAGTCAACTCTTCTTTACTCAATGCTTGTGTGATACATGGTGTCCCATTCCTTAAACTAGTGAAAGATTGCAGCTTTAAAGAGCAACTATTGTCAGCTGAACTTAATGTGGCTTTAATAAAACTCGGTTGACTTCTTTGGCAAAATGTATTTTAGATATTCATTGGAGCTTTTCAACAGGCAAAAGATCAGTTGACTGAGGTGAATTTAATTTACTGTGAATCGAAAATAAACATATATTATTGTCACATAGACACTTATTAACACCCACCACACAGGTGTTTCAATTACTCTGGCAGATTAGCGCTGCTGGAAATTACATGATGTCATTAAACAACATATACGAATAGTAAAAGGTGTCCTGACATTTGAGGTATCAAAACTAACAAAAGGGAGATGTCAATCAAGTTTAGTCTGTAGATGCCCACAGTCCTGAGAAAAGTTCCCAATAAAGGGAATTGCACAATTCCATAATCTGTATTTGTCAAAACTTTAGTGTACAGAATGATAAACAAACGTGTACGTTACACATTGCCTTCTTTAGCCATTCCTCAGATTGCTATTGTTGTATATGACCATTTTCCTGCAAATTAAATAAATAATGAGCACAGAGCTGTTTCTTTTCCTTTTTGGGATTTTAGGAAATACCATAGATACCAAGGTTTTATAAAGCTTTTATGATCAGTGATAGGAATTTGATAAATGCACAATGTGTGTGACCAATCAGAGTTGAGTATATTCTGTACTGAAAACTTTTGTAGTTGTATTTTCCTTTCAGGGGCAGTGCAGTGAGGAGTGACAGGAGGCAACATGGTGGATTACTATGACGTTCTGGGAGTGTCCAAAACAGCCTCTCAGGATGACATCAAGAAAGCGTGGGTATCCTGGAAGTCTCCCTCAAGTGTTGGGGCTCACTTTGCACAATTCATAAACAATAAAGCAACATTTACCTTGAATATGAAATATAGTTTATGAAAAAATATTTGAAGTTTACCTTCTTACTTAACATCGCCTGGTTATATAAGCCTTGAAAAATTTGAGGCCGCCTCAAAATAAGCAGGTTCTTTATGTGTCTGGATTTTATGAACTTGAGATTCCATTTGAACATTCTAATTCAGAACATGGGATACAATGACAAAACACCAAAAATACAATATCTCAATATACATTGTAACTAAACCCATTAATAGAGGTTTGAGAACCACTAGTATGACAAATAGAGACTTCTCAGAAACATGGAATGGTCTCAGTACTCTGGTGTCTTATTTCTCGAAGGCTCTCCATAGTGCATTGTTTGTTGTTGTAGAAGAGACCATAGTACTAGTACATGTCTTTATCTAGATATATTTACTTGTATGTACAGTATGAGTTAATGTTTGTGCTTATATTGTGAGTTCAGGTACAGGAAACTGGCACTGAAATGGCATCCAGACAAAAATCCAGACAACAAGGATGAAGCAGAGACAAAGTTCAAAGAACTGGCTGAAGCCTATGAAGTCCTATCTGACAGTAAGTCAGGACAGTGTGTATCTTTGTATACCTGTGGTATATGTGTGTGTGTGTGTGTGTGTGTTGTCAAGTGGCAGTTGGGGGTCGATCTGTATTGATGCTGTGAATCATAAATCTGAATCTCTGTGTGATTATGTCAGGCTCTTCAGAGAGGAACTTCATTTATAGAACCCATAAATTAGTTTCTAACGAATGAGTTATACTTTTAATTTAATGTGTGTGACTGTTGGGCAGAGGTGTCAAAAGTATTCACATTCATTACTCAGGTAGAAGTATGGATACTACGGTTTAAAAAGACTTCTGTAGAAGTTGAAGCATCAACTCAAGCTTTTTACTCAAGTAAAAGTGTAAAAGTACTGGTTTCAAAACTACTTAAAGTATAAAAGTAAAAGTAATGTAAGGGAAAAAAATGCCATTAAGGACAAAAGCTTAGGCAGTGCCACAGGGGCCTATAGTGCACTACCCCACCTGCAAAAAAATACACTTTTCTAAAGGCCATTACGCCTGGCCAATAAATGCTGTTGAAGGGCGGGTCTTGGCGTGGCCATAGTGGGATTCGTAATATTGCTATCCAGATGGTGCGATTTATCTGGATAGGTTTTTTTTTTGTGTGTGTTTTTTTTGAACGATGACAAGCTGGAATGAAAACAAGCCAAACTGAAATAGGAGTAACAAGGCTATTTTTAAAATGTAAGGAGTAGAAAGTACAGATAATTGCATGACAATGTAAGGAGAAGTAAAAAGTCTGCTGTAAAATAATTTCTCCAGTAGAGATACCCAAAATTTCTACTTAAGTAAGGTAATGAAGTATTTGTACTTTGTTACTTGACACCTCTGCTGTTGGGTGTTTGTATGAGAAAAAAGAGAGAGACATGTTTTTGTGTCTGTGGGTTTTTTATTCCATCATTAAATTGTACTTTCTTCCTCTTCTACAGCGAGTAAGCGTGATGCATATGACAGATATGGAAATGACAGCATGGGACACACAGGTAAACAAAACCCTGCGCCAATGAGATATAAAGATATTATTGCGTCATTACCATTCCTTCTTCCCTCCTCGCTCTCTTTTCTTTTGCCCATCTCCTCATTCCCTTACTTACATTACCTGCAGCTTCCATTTCATTCACTTTTTACCGGTTCGGTTCCCTAATATGTTTACCTCCATCTACTTTTTCTCTCTCTTGGTTGCTCCTCACAACTTAATTGTTCAGGTTCCACCAGCTCAGACTTTTCATCAGATTTCCCAGGATTCACCTTCACATTCCGCAACCCAGATGACGTGTTCAGAGAGTTTTTTGGCGGCCAGGATCCCTTTGCTAACTTCTTTGGTAAGTCATACTTTTGGGGGGGGCATTAAATCTATAATCAAAATAATTGTCTTATTTATTATTTATGGACACATGTGAATGACTTGTGGAGCAATAATTACACATAAGCCCTAATAACATAACTAACTTCTTAGTTAGTTGACATCATAAAACCTACTGTAATATTACTCCTTACCTAACGGTACAGTATTTCAGTAATGTCTCTCTTTCTCTCATCCAGATGACTTCTCATCCTTTGGAGGCTCATCCTCTCGCCTCGGCCCCAGTCGGTTCTTTTCTTTTCCTTCAGCAGGAGGTAAACAGTTACATGCTGACAGTTGCGTGATGAATACAGTATCCTGTACTGTAGCTGTCGATTTAAACATCATGACATATCGTATTGTGACCAATATATATAAAATAATATGTCAAAAGCACTGGCGTTGAACAACTGCATCATATTTTAATCTGGTCCAGTTTTGGAGTTTTGCCAATTTACACAACACATGCACAGCAGCGATAGCAGCTAATGCTGATGGAGAATAGTTCACTGAAATATGAGTGAACTGTGTTTTATTTTTTGTCAACATGTAAACCTTCTTTTTGTTGAAGAGATAGAAGGCTACCAAACTTTATAATTCCCTGTAACATAGAAAAAATACCGTCATCCGTTAAAATTGACACCTCAAAAGCATAGTTACAGTCAAAAGTTTCACGTTTGTTTTCAAATCGATGCAAACTATGTATATTAAACTACCTTGTAATTATAGTAGCGATACATATGCTCCAAACTACACTACTGGGTAACTCACTGGTTTAACTCATCTAACCACGGGTCATGGTCATTCTTCCTTATTTTCTCATATTGGGACACCTCGCTGTGCATTTCAGCCCACACTTTCTGTGGCAATAACACAGGAGTGGTATTATCTTTGCACAGACTGAGATTCCGTAATAATAATAATAATAATAATAATAATAATAATACATCAAAATTAATCAGTCTCTCTCTTCTCTTCTTTTCTTTTCTCTTCTCTTCTTTTCTTTTCTCTTCTCTTCTCTTCTCTTCTCTTCTTTTCTCTTCTCTTCTTTTCTCTTCTCTTCTTTTCTCTTCTCTTCTCTTCTTTTCTTTTCTCTTCTCTTCATTTCTCTTCTTTTCTCTTCTCTTCTCTTCCTCTTCTTTTCTCTTCTCTTCTCTTCTTTTCTCTTCTCTTCTCTTTTGCTTTTCTTTCCTGATCATCTGTCGTTCTTCAGTTGATTTTACTTCCTTCTCCTCTTCCTTTGGTGGTCTGGATGGGATGGACAGCATGGGCGGAGGGATGGGCAACTTCAAATCAGTTTCTACCTCCACTCGCATCATAAATGGCAAACGCACCACCACCAAGAAGTACGTTATGCCATCTTTAGAAAAGTTACCCAACTTGGGAAATATATATATTTTTAAATATTTCATGACTTTTTATCTCAACAGGGACACGTGGGCGTGGGTTGTTATGAGCAATGCACTAAGGCATGAACATGACAGTAATATGTTTTAGAACATTATCTGAAATCTGTCATAATTCTACAGCTTAGCATAGTAACGTAGTTTCTGAATTTGGAAAGTATTCTCACATTTCTAGTTTTTTATGCCTAGGGTGTGATGGCATTCTGCCATGCAAATGCACACACACACACACACACACACACACACACACACACACACACACACACACACACACACACACACACACACACACCCAGACTAAAAACAATGATGGAAATGGAGAGATTTTAAAAATACCATTCATTTGTGTATGTGTCTTGCTTACAGGATAAAGGAAAACGGGCAGGAAAGAACAGAGATTGAGGAGGATGGGGTGTTAAAGAGTGTCCTAATTAATGGTAAGACACACACTGAAAGGCGTGACAAATAAACATAGTCTTATGTAATATTTTCTATCCCTTTACTTTCTTCAAGCTAGTTTTGTCAACAAAAGTTCAACAGTTTCAGTGAAATTTAGTGCTTCAGCAAAAGTAGCACTAAATCAAACTTAATCCAACAGATTAACCTAAACTGGTACCACATGCAAGATAAGTAATGCATACAAAGACAAACTACATTTACTTATTACAGTAAAAGGCTTTCAAGTCAAACCTTTGAATTTTTTAAAACTATTGTATAAGCAAAGGTTTTAGATATTGGTATTGAAGATAAAACGGTGACAGCCCTACAGAATGTAGATGTTGTTGCTCCTCCTAGTTCTGCATTTCTGCATGTGTGTGCGTGTGCATATGTTAGTCCATGTTTCTTGTGCACACATACACAAATGTGTTGTGTGTGTTGTTCCCAGGTGTGGAGGATGAAATGGCCCTCGCACTGGAGCTGAGTCGACGAGAGGGACAGCCCCGTGACTCACCTCAGAAGCCACAAATCCAAAACAGATCACCTGCTGAGTATGACAGATCCCGCCCCAGCCCTTACTCTGCAGCCACACACCGGTCATTTAGCTCCGCTCCCTTCTACAACTGCGGGGTTGTGGGCGGCAGTGAGGATGACGAAGAAGATGAAGACCTGCAGATGGCTTTGGCATGCAGCCTGTCAGAAATGGAAGCCCAGCAGAGAGCAGCTGCTACTGACTTCATATCAGGTGCTGGGGGTGGGGGCAGAGCCATGATTGACAAAACTGGTGGTCATAAAGGAGGCAGGGTTGTTAAGACTACACATTTGAATGTGGCTATTAGTAAAAAGGTTGTTGCAGGGGAGACAGATGAAGAGGGGCAGTTTAAAATGGGCTCTGGGCCTGGAGCTCGGTGGGAAATGGAGAGAGATGGAACCAGGGAACCAGACTTCTCTCCTGAGTCATCCACAACTGCCAGCACTACGCCGCTAAGCCAAAGCACTGAAGAAGAGTTTGACCCTGCCATGAAAAATAGTGATGGCAGTGTGAAAAAGAAAAAGAAGTGTGGGTGTATTATGTGCTAATGCAGTGTGTGTGTGTGTGTGTGTGTGTGTGTGTGTGTGTGTGTGTGTGTGTGTGTGTGTGTGTGTGTGTGTGTGTGTGTGTGTGTGTGTGTGTGTGTGTGTGTGTGTGCGTGCGTGCGTGCGTGTATTTGGGATGCCTTATTTTTATACTTACCTCAGTGTTGCCTACAGCCAGACTCTAATGTGATGTGATTGCCAGCCTCTTTCAGGCAGTGCTTCAACTGATCACAAGGCTTTCATGCTGTCTTAACACAACTTAACAGTTAGTCAACCTTGACAGGGTGCCAACCTAGATAATGCCACATAATTTTCCATTACAGCTACAAGATCAAATAGAATGTGAAGCAATACAGAGGACTGTTTCTGAATGTATGTAAATAAACTGAAAAGAGTGGGATTAGGTGGGTTTTAGATGTGGCCAAGTTGGTAGTGATTTAAATCCCAGTAAGGGCAGAGTGTTTGTGTCTTTGTGTTTGGGTCAGTTGAGAAGCTTCTCATTCTGACTCTCTGGCAAAGGGAATGTATCAGAACTGTGTCACATGCCCAGTCTGAAACAATAGATCAAAATCTAAAGTAGGCCACAGAACTTAGATAAAAAACACACCGACTTCCCAGTCAGAATTGTTCAAACCGGTAGCTCAGCCTCAGTCAGGGGCGACACTTTTACATTACTTTATGAAGTTGTAAGTCAAAGCACAGTGTATAATGTGTACAGCATTATGACTGATTGTAAACCACAGTTACAAATAATCATTATACATTTTCATATGTCCTCCTTTTGGTGCCTTTGCACATTGTTACTACTTTGCTCTGTGTTTACCTTGATTACATTATCACTGCAAATGTGCCAAGTTAAAAAAAATAAAAAATAAAAATACTAATGTATTTAAAGCGATGCAAATGTCAAAGCTATACATTAGTAATTGGGAATGTCGTCAGGTGTTCTGAAGAGTGAGAGCGGTCAAATTCAACTGCATTATGATAGTTGTGCGAATGTTTAAAAATATGAAGCTGAGCTTCATCACCAAATCAATGCTAAGTTTGATTTCCCTTGGACTTGTGTGAACTGTCAGGGCAGGGGAGGTGCTATAGCTGCCTTTCCCTTCTATCAACATCTGTTGATTAAGTGTAACCTGAAGCAAGACACTTAACACCGCCTTCTCCAGTTTAGCTACTTAGTGTGCAGAATTACTTCAGACTTGAAATAAGATTGCATTCATCGTTAAAATAGGAATTTTTAATCTGCCAAAAATGAAGAGCATAACTTGAGATGAGTTAAGAGTAAATCTATATAGTCTGTGTTTTGGTTTCAAAATTGTGATGTTATATTTTTTGTCTTATTGAAACCACAACAATATACGCATTACACACACACAAACACACACACACACACACAAGACAGTCATAGTGGAATACTAATATAACAGTTTTAAATGTGACTGTTGCTGTATCTGTGAAAAAGGCTAAAAGTAACAGAAATTCCTGTTGGTGTCAAAACACAAAGGTGTCCCGCTTTCACACTGCTCGTAGAGCACAATAAGTTTATTTGGTTGTCATATATTTTTCACGAGTGCCTGATTTATTTAGCATTGCATGCCTTTTACTTTCACTTTAAAGGATAACTATCATCCCTATCAACAATTACAGCTGTGAGAACACATCATCAGTTTCAAAATTCAAATAATAATTTTCTCTGAGTTGTTTAGGAGTTCTCCTCTCCAACTAGGTTATTGCGTGTGGAGAGGGAATGAGGAAGAGGCAGATGGTTTCTCTTTTTAAAATATATATCTGCCTGTTTTATTTGTGTGACATTGAAATGCCATGTGTTTTTTTTAATTTTTATTTTATTTTCAGATTGTTAAAAGGGAAATAACAAATAAAGATTGAGCCGAAGAGGATATTTGGGATATTTGATTTTTTTCAGATTATGCCAGTAATAGTTCTGCATTTTCCATTAATTATCACTGATTTCATGCTATACTAGTACTACCATTACTACAACTAGCAATGATACATGTAATGAACTACAGTGCTGCTCATTCTTTCTGGGTGATTCTTCCTGGGTCTGGTCTTTCTGAATCTCTATAACAGATGTAGATCAGCCATTTTAAAAAGAAAGAAATTATTGCGTATATTACTTTTTAACGATAAATGCCAACAGAACTTGATCAGTATGCTAACATTGGCTTTCATTCAGTATGTTGTCCAAACCAATGTGTCCCTATTTACTTACAGTACCATCCTAACCCTTTACGCTCCCTCAAAAGCTGTGTGTTGATCATTATAAGTCTGCCTGATTCTCATCTGTTCATCTCATCTTTCTGCTCACCCATGACCTAACCTTAAATTTGTTTTAAGATTTTCATTGCAACTATTATCTTGGTAAGAAAGAAGACATTGTTAATTAATTAACAAACAAAACAAAAACTACCATGTACAGTAGATGTCCATGTAGAGCTATCCTCCACCAATCATCATACATTTGAAAAAGTCACTGAATATAACTTCATCTCACACTTTGTGATCTTTGTTCCTCTGCTAACGAAGTGCTGGTATCACCTCTTAATTCTTATCTCGCATTGTCATGTTATGAGCTCTTATATGCTGTAAATATATCTCATTGTGACATCAAAGTAATACATTATTTTATTTGTATTTGTAATGTGACAAACACACTGTATCGTACCACATTATTAGGACTTAAATTGGTATTTGTTATTTGTCTTACACTTCCTGCTTCCTGTTTCAGACTCAGACTTCAAGGCCTTCACAAGCTAACCTGATTGGCTCATGCTGTGCTGTGCTGTGCCCTAGCCCTGCCCTGAGGTAAAGAACCAGTGTGAACCTGAAGCACCCTGAAAAATGCCCCATAAGTCCCCCATCTTGTTTTAGAAGTCATATTTATCATCAGGTGATGCCTACAGTATTTGCATAACTGATAAAGTGTAACATGTCCATATATGTCTATTCTTACAGGTCAATTGCCCATGATGCACTTGTCTCTCTCTGCCCACCTTGGCTCCTACCTGCTGAATGACACTTAAAAAGATACAAATGTGTGTTTTTTATGTATGTGAGTGTGTACATAGCTCATTGTGTAAACTGGAAAGTTTGTATTTTGAAACAAAAGGAAAAAGTTCTAATCATCTCTGCATTGCACTAACTAGCAATGTTTCAGCTGCATTTTACATTTCCCTGGATATCTGATGAATAAGACAAATAGGAAAATGTTTAAAAACATATACAGAGAAAATAAAGCGTTTCCTGCTCAGTCCATGGTATCTAGTAGTTTGTCTTTGTAAAAAAAGAATTAAATTCATATCAAATAAATATATGAATTTAATAAATTAAAGATATAATTTGAGGTTTAAAAAGATCTCCTTGACAGTCTAATACACTTTTGTTTTTGGCTGTTCCACCCTTGTGCTGCAGGGGGCACTGTATGTCAAACTCTGAAAGTGCAACTTTTGATGCACTATTTTGAATAATACATCGATTTCAAATCAATGGATAAAATACACTAGACAGAAGAACTTGAACTTTTTATAAAACAAAAGCACAACCACTAAACAAAACAGTGCAAGTGCTGAAAATGAGCACTTGAGGCTTTTTATTTTTTTTATTTTTTTTGCTGCATCACGTCACAAATTTATTCAGGTCAAGTCAAAAATACATTTATATAGATATTTTCTATCTCTCTGCTACATGAAATGAACACAATCATCAGGATGAATTATTTACATTAATCACAAGGTTGTACACTGAGTCAGACAATAAAAGAACCCAAACAGAGTTACTTTGAGCACAGAACGAGAGAGACACAAGGCGAGGTGTACCGAGTGGTCAAGGTACAGCGTCTGTTACAAAAGGACCAGTGCTTAAAGCCAACAATCATGTTGTCATGGCAAAGACAAATAAAAACCTGCTGGAAATCAACACACACTAGACAGTAGGATACAGTATTCTGGTGGACACGTAACAACACACTCAGAGAGTTCAAATGGATTGAAACCGTATTGGGTATCAGCCAGATGAATGTCTTTGATAAGTTTGTAAAGGGGGTTTAACATTATTTTAACATTAGGCAGAGAAAAATGTTCAACAGAACAAACCCTCAGTGTTGGTGATAAACCATCTGTTGAATCATCATGTCCAGTAAATGGGTAGATGAGGCAAAGATGGAATCAGATGGCAGTAAGATAGGTAACAATGTCACACTCCAACCATCAACAGAAGTGTATTCTATCCGGTCGGACTCTGACACAGGTAATGTGCAGAGGGTAGAGTAAATGCAAGTTTTTACTCCTTGTAGTTCACCTCTGATGGCCTCATTGTTGTCCAATTAACTTCAGAGAGCAAACATCTAATTTGTGCCATACTGGTGAAATAATTTGATATTCTGTCCATATTTACATCCTGCCAGAAATTATTTTTTTTTAAGTTCCAAAAAGTTTAAAAAACCAGCGAATTAGTAGATGGTAAAATACTGCATGCTGAAAATATGAGCAGTAACTGCTCCAAGTGTGGTCGAGCAAATTCCTATTTACAGTGATGGCCAGACATACATGACTGGATCGTACGAGTGTGTCATGAGTATTTCTTTCTGTGTGCCTGTGGATGTCCTCACTGTGGTAAGGCTTTCAAGATGGCATTCACCTCCTCGGCTACTGCTGTCAGCGCAAACTCAAACTGGTCCTGATCAGGATGAGAGGTGGGGAAAATAAATAGCGAGATGGAAATGCAAGGGTGAAAGGTGTGAATGGGATGGTTAGAGATAGGACAGAGAGAGACAGTTGGATTATGATAGATGTCCACTTCAAAAGTGCTTAAATAGTGCAAACACAGATTTATGGTACCTTGGTGCGGACCAAGCCAGGTCTCTGGTCTCTGATGTGCTCCAGTGTGGCTGCTATGTCGATCTCCTTCACTCCTAAAAACAACAACAGGAACAGTAAAAGCATTACGACCACAGTTTTTGAGGTATACTGCCAGAGTTTTGGTGCCACAGAATTTAAGAGCCTTTACTCTTAGCACTCTATAAAAATGTAAATAGGAAAATACAAAGTCATCCTGACAACTAAGAAAACAATTATTATGCTACCCTCTTTGTATCACCTTGACACACTAAAATAAACCTTCAGGGTGAAGATAAGGGTGAATTAATAGTTAATTTAACTTAAGTCAGTACCCGTAGTATTTGTTAATGATTCCCAAATGATTTGTAAACCTTTAAGAAATCATTTGTAAACCGTCATTTGTAAACATTATTTGGATGGCTATTATAAAGTTGCAACCTTGTTAATAGTTGATTAATACTTTCTAAAGCATCTATAAACATTATTCAGATAGCTCACCAAGAAAAGACTTAATAGGGCCAAATTAATGTTACTTCATGCTTTAAAAAAAACACTTATGAATCAATAACTAATTATTAAAACCATAAGTTGCAACTTTATAATAGCCATCCAAATAATGTTTTTTAGATGTTTACAAAACAATTATTTCACCATTGGAAAAGTATTAACTATCTAAATGTATAAACTAATTATTTTATATGACACTAAACTAATAATAAAATAACATAAATTACAGCATTACTGATAATTAATAAATATCATTAGGAATCATCATTTCATTGTTTTGTTAACAGTAACATAACTAATGTTATCAACTATTAATCATCTATCAATTTACCATTTATTAATGATGGTTATTAAAGTGTTACCCATTATGGAACAACATCCATTAATGATACATGTATTCATCTATACTTTAGTGTGGAATAATTCAAATGCCACATAAGCAGACTCATTTAACTACATTGTGACTATAGCCCCCTCAGCTGTCCACAATAGGTAACACAAGTATACACACTGAGCGCCTATGAGCCTTGACAAATTCCACCCTCGCCCCAAATGTTGACTTTGCTGTTTGTGTGTGTGTGTGTGTGTGTGTGTGTGTGTCAGTGTTGATTGCTGACTGTAATTTACTCCAATATTGAGGGGGCGGGGGAAGGGGGAGCATCAAGTTAACGTGAAGCTGAAGTGAATTTGGCAGGTTAATCCACCTGTCCAGATCCGCCACAACTTTGTTAAGTGTGTTACAAAAATTGTTTTTAATGATTGTCTGTATAGAGGAAGAGATATCTATCCCCAGATAAGTGAAGCTTTTAGTGACTGGAATAGATGCAGGGATGGGAGCATCACACATCGCCTGATTTAAAAGATTTCTGCCAGTTTATTTTAAAACCAGAAAGTTTGCCGTAATGTTCAAAGGTTGATAAAACATGTGGGATACACTGCACTGGGTTATTTATATACAATAAAACATCATCAACATAAAGTGAGACGTGATGGCGTGTTTCCCTAATGGCAATTGGAGAGATTGTGGGTGAGCCACGGATGGCTTGCGCCAGAGGTTCAAGAGAAAGGGCGAATAACAGAGGGCTAAGAGGGCAGCCTTGTCTTGATCCTCTCGAGACAGCAAAGGGAGAAGAGCTAGTTTTGCCCGTAAGCACTCAGGCTGTTGGGTTATTATATAGCACCTTAATCATATTCAAGCCGAGGGGTTCAAGCCGACCCCCATGAACTCTAACACCGACCACAGAAATGGCCACTCCAGGCGGTCAAATGCCTTCATTGCATCAAGTCAAAGGACAGCAGTAGGGGAACTTAAGCCTTGAGCACCATCTATAATATGTAATAGTCTTCTGACATTATCTGTAGCAAGTCCAGACTTTATAAACCCTGTCTGGTCACTATGAACCAGTTCTGTCATATGGCCTTGAAGCCGCCGGGCCAGTAACTTCAATAAATCTTTAAACCTGCATTCTATCTAAGTTCAAGAAATAGATTGTTTGATTGTGTGTGTGTGTGTGTGTGTGTGTGTGTGTGTGTGTGCGTCCAGCTGCAAGGTTAATAATTTAATTAGGGCTGTCAATCGATTAAAAAATGTAATCTAATTAATTACATACTCTGTGATTAATTAATCGAAATGAATCGCATACATAATTAACGGTGCCTGAACCGATACTTTTTAATAAAATAAAAAAAGAAAGGAAAAAAAAGGGTACTAAACAACAGTTGGTGACATTAAAGAACAGCTTGTTTATTGCTAAGGCCATATGGTCAAAATTAAATGATTTAATAATAATGTATAACAATAACAATAACTTATTTCACTAGTAAATTGCTGTTGAACGACAAAAACAACCACCAGATGGGAAAGACATTTACAATAACTTCAAATGCACCACTAGGCTGTAGTTTACCAGCTTAATTGAACGCACCGTCTGTGTTGTTTAGCTAGCGGTAGGCTAACGTTAGCTGATGTTGAGTATAGTGTTAACTAGCGCCATGTGCAGCGGTGTTTGTGTTGCCTGTATCGTCTGTTTCAGAGCATCAGAGAGAAGCGCAGACATATCAGTGACACCAGATTTCGGTAGCCAGGGTTGGCAGGAAGAAGATTTTTACAAGTAAATGTTCCAATCAATGATCCAGGCAGAACATTCTCGTCTCCCTCCTTCATTTTACAGTCCAATGGGGCTAGAACGGCTCCGGGTCAAACGTCAATATGGAATGGATTAATCTGCGTTATTTTTTTTAACACGTTATTTTTTCTCAGATTAATTAATCAAAATTAACGCATTATTTTGACAGCCCTAAATTTAATATGCTGTAAAGGTACAGAAAGGATTAATAAAGTACACTGCCTTAAAAGTTCAAGAAATAGATTGTTTGATTGTGTGTGTGTGTGTGTGTGTGTGTGTGTGTGTGTGAGCGACTCACCCTTGGCCATGCGGTTCAGTACCATATCAATCAGGATGTATGCGCCAGTCCGGCTAGTGCCATCACTGTGAGAGTGAGAGAGATAAAAAAAAGGAAGCATTGAACTTAATTCTCCAAAGTGTTTTACCTCAATCTGCTTTCCAAACACATATTGTTCATATTATATGATTCTGTAAATTCCGGTGCGTCACAGAAATCAGACACTCATTAGACTCTTTTTTTTTTCTTTTTACCCGCAGTGGACAATGATTGGGCAGGAACGACCTCTGTAGCATTTGTTCACCTTCCTGAAAAGCAGGAACAAGGGACAGCAGAGAAAGAAAGGAGAACAAAGAACAGAAAAAAGGCTTTATTATAAAATAATGTATTATAAACGTAAATCAAGACACTAATAAATGCATACAACACCAAGTGCTTGAGGCTTGTGATTCAATCAAAGGCAATGAGAGGATAGCAGAATGTGACCAAGAAAGAAGAACAAAGGATTGAAAGATATATGACAGATGAAAACAGTAAGATCAGGATTGAGGTAAAGGATGTCAGGACAGGAACAAATAGAAAACTGCATGAGGTGGTGGACGTCAGTGACATGGTAAAACAGGCAGGAATAGGTAAAGAGGAAGCCACAGATTCACTGTCCCTCTTGCAGTAGCCAGTCACACCTTCCAATGCTCATTTTTGTGACTATGCAACTGGAGCCAGAGTACTAGCTGCAAACCACAAAAATGACACTGGGAAATGTTAAAATACAAACCTATCAACCTGCACACTGGGCGAGAGGGAGAGAGAGAGAGAGAGAGAGAGAGAGAGAGAGAGAGCTAAGATGATAGATAGGGTATTGAATGTGGAACACACCATGCAGAATGGCAGGGAAGATTGGACACAGAGAATAAAAGATGGATGTGATGAATGTGATCAGGACGATAAAAACCTGCTGGTGTGTTAGGGTACCAGTGAGTCATTGCAATATTACACACACTGCATCCTGACCCCCTGTCGCGTTTTGCGTTTAATATTGAGAGTCTTGTGGCACCTGTTGAAATCAAGGGCACACGTGGGGATAATCGATATGTTCACATTTACGTGCAATTGTGTAGTTTGTTACCTGCGGAAGTCGAGCAGCGGCCGCGTGGAGGTGGGGATGCCGTCATCTGGCCAGCTCAGCAGGTGAAACTGCGTCAAGGTTCTGGTCTCCTGTGTCTGGAGGTTCTTCAGGTAGAAGCTACGCACCAGGAAGTCCTTACACCAGATGTGCTCTGACACCAGGTTCACCTGATAAACACAAAGACACAGAGAGGGAAAAAAGAGAGGGACAATGGCAGACACAAGAGAGGTATGGACAAGACAGTAAAAGAAAGTGAGTTGATGGATGCAACATTTCAACCCTGCAAAGTCAGGCAAACATCCATGTGAACCTAAAGCAGTATTCTTGCTTAAATAAAAAAACATTTAACATAACCCTGCCACTCTTTTGTACATATGTGTTTTGAACAAAAACTATTATGGGAACAGGTCTACTGCAGGGAAACTGTACTTATTACACTGAATGTTTGTTACTAGGAGAGCATTATAAAAAAAAATGTAAAATGAAAGGTTGTGAGTTATATACGACAGGAAAATAACCTCATAGATGTGGTAGAGTGATGAGCCCTCGTCAGGCCAGTATCGCTCGCACTGTTTCTCTCCATCTTCCACCAGAGCTGTCATCATCACTATCACTGTGCAGCCATTCTCCCACACCATCTGCCAGTCAGAGATAACACACACACACACACACACACACACACGCACACACACGCACACACACACGCACACATACACACACACACACACACACACGCACACACACACACACACACACACACACACACACACACGGATGACACGCATTAAAAATAAGTACAGTATGTGAATAACAAGGCAGATTTCCTGCAGATGGACTGAATGGTCCAATGGCCTGCATTGTTTTAATTTGTCACTAAACAGCAAGTAAAGTAAATCCTCTTAATTGTGAGTAAGACAGAAAAAAGAACAGAGGAAGACTGTATTGACCTGCCAGAAATCAGTGACAGTGTGAGGCAGTGGTCCCTGTGTGGCGATATAAGCTGGCTGGCGAGGGTCATGATCAACCTATGGGTTAAAAAAGGAAGAGAGCAGAGTTTCTCAGAGGTTTTTCCTGCTGAGGATTCTCAAAAAGATACGAGTTACAGCAATGGAGCAATTCAATCTCATACAGAAAATTAATATAGTTATAACTATGTAAGTCTTTTCTTTGGGCTCTTGGGCATGGATTTAATTTACAGATTAGACTTAAATCAGGTCTAAGTGGTCATATTATGAGCGAGAGAGAGAGAGAGACAGAATGTAACTGTAAGACACATCCAAATAGTTTCAGTATTCACAATTCACAAATTTTCTCTCTGTAAAAGAAGAAGAATTAATTAGTTTCTTGCTGAAGTCATATACAATGAAAATGTATTAGCAGCAATATATAGTAGTATATTCTTCATATATAGTTCAAATATATACCTAAATCAAACTTGCATAAGACATGATAATAATGTATTTATATCCTCATATTGTATAAGCATTAAGGGGATAAACCAACATGTAACAAACCACTAATTATAAATATCATCACATACTGTAAATGTTTTAGATTATTTGAAGTATTCTTACAATGATGCTGGCGTTGATGTAGTCTTGTTTATTGGGGTTGACTTCAGTCTTCAGCTTCACCCGGGAGTGATCATCTGTAAAAGAAAACAAGATTGAGGCACTGAACGAATGACTTAGCAGGGTGATCAATGATTGATATAAACATGACACAAGCACAGATAAAGATAGGAAACAATCACAGTGACACATTGATGAACTAACAGGGGATGGATGCAGCGTGTCTGTTTTTGTCCATGTTGCTGGGGATTTGAGCCACAGCTACTGAACTGGGTTCAGCCTGGTATGAGCACAAAGCCTCCCACTCCCTCTGAAGACGGTCCTTATTACGCAGGTGATCCTCCATATAAGCCTGACAGAGACATAACATGCACATAAAATATAGGATGTTAATATCGGCGAGGTAAAGGATGATTTTTTTTATACACCAGAAAGTACATTTTCTCTCCTCTCTGATTAACTCACCAGTATCATGTGCCCAGTAGAGATGTCCATGTTAGACTGGGCTGGTTCTTCGCTCCAGGACGGGGTGGAGCTGTGGGTGGAGGATGGGCTGTGCTGGAGGCCATCGCTGAACTGGGAGGAAACGCTGCTGACGCGAGACGTGTCCGTACCCCTTCGACCGCCAGCACCCGGGCATATGGCGGACCCCGTCATGCCGCTGCTCACCCCGGCCACAAGGTCCTGGCGGGACAGGGAGGTTTTGGACGCCATGTGCTGCCGACATAGCTCCTGAGTGGAAAGTAAGGAGAGGGAGCGGTAGAACAGGAAAACAAGGTAATTAATAAATAACAGGGCTGCAACTATGCATTATTATCAATACTGATTAATTGAATAATCAGTTACTGTATAGGTGAATGTACTAATTGTGAAAAATGATGACAAATGCGTTCAAAAGTCTTGGCTTTTTTGCCACTTACTGTTTAGTACTGATGATTATTTTCTGATGATTGAGTTAATCAACTGACATTATGATTATTTCATGTCATTAACATTCTAAGTCATTCTTCTGTCTGATTAAAAATAAATTTCTTCATTACGACCTACTGTATATGCTCTGAATAACAAATGTAAATTCACAAATAGATTGCCCTTTCAAACATACATAATGGGGTTTCTTACATATTGTCATGACATTGACACTTATGTAACAGTATGTATGTAGCAAACAAACAAACAAACAAAACCTGGGATTTTATACAAAATGGCCTTTCCTCAGTCCTGAATCTTCTTATGCTGCCCTACCTGGTAGTCAAAGTGTGTTTCTGCTCCTCCCTCTGGCCCCAGTCCAAGCTTGCCATTTGCCACTTGCTGAGAGTAGTGCCTGAGACAAGCTACAGCCATGGCCAACACCAGCACGCCTCCTACGACTGCCATGGAAACAAGGGTGATGACTGTGCCACTGGAGCCCTGGGAAACCCTGGTTACCTGAGGGAGGCCCCGTGCATCCGTCCTCTGGGGTGGAAAAAAACATCATAAGGAGCAGTGAGTAATATGGGCAAGGGGCAAGGAACACAAAGAAAAGAAAAGATTATTATTCACATAAGTGCTATCTCCATTTGTTGACATCTCGCCTTTTGAGAGTAGTCAACCCAAGCTAAGCTACCCAGGGAATCTGCCCTCACCACTAGCATTTAAAGGTCACTCGTTTCATTTGAACAACACAATTTGTTCTATGTAACTGTATATGACAGCAAGGTGTGCTCAGCGAGAGGTTGATGTTGAGTTTTAAAGACAGAGGTCCGAGAAGTCAAGGTAGTATGAACCAGAAACCAATTAAAAAGACAGCAGTGTGTCATTCCACCTCTTCATCATCATCTTTTCTATCTTTTAAAACTAGGTTGCCCAATTATATGCAGCAGCCCCTGAATCCAATTGGTGTATGTATGTGTGTGTGTGTGTGTGTGTGTGTGTGTGTGTGTGTGTGTGTGCGTGCGTGCGTGCGTGCGCGTGCGTGCGTGTGTGTGTGTGTGTGTGTGTTATCCTGATAGTCAGTCTAAAGGGAATTTCGTTATCGATCTCTATACACAAAGTTTGAGATGCAGGCGATGAGTCAGAGGCCTGGAATCATGCTGTTTGTTTGAACAGCAAATAATGAGGTTAATGACACCTGTGACTGTTGCCATAGCACCTGGGATCTGGGAGCCACAGTAGGGGGTGGGAGTGGGGGAGACTGAGCACCATGGCAACAAGTGACATGATGGTTGTTATGAGGTGAAGACTTGCTGATTTGCTCTGGCACACACAGACACACACGTACACGCACACGCACACGCACACGCACACGCACACACACACACACACACACACACACACACAAACAAACACACAGGCAAACACCTCCACACAATATTACAGCACAGCAAGTGTAGTGGTGGATATAAAACAAGCTCTATAACTGAGATGAATGTACTGCCTTTGTGCTGCGTCACAGTACAGTACAGTGCTTGTGCTCACCAAGTAATTTTTCTTACAAAAAGTTGAGTTCATTTTCTTCCTCAACACCTTCGTTTGATGGTATTTAATGATATTCCGACTGAGCAATACCAAATATATCCTCTGCGTTTGCAAACACACCATATCTGAACCAGTCCTTAATCCTGTGCTTCATGTGTTAGGTGATTTGTACGGGTTTTCACAAAACACTAACACACCTAGCTGTGTATCTGAACCATTTCACAAACGACCATTTCAAACTACCAGTGACACGGCTTGATGCAAATCCCTTAACATCCCTGGGTTAACATACAGAATCAAGCCACTTAGTAACTACCAAAGACAGCCACAAATAAATTAAGGTAGATCCATACAAAAAATACAGTAACTAGCTGGTGGTCTGCCAGAATCTAATTTAACACTAGCAAGTCTGATCATCTGTCAAGCGAGGGTCCATACATGAATAGATCTAAATGAAATGGTAAGGAATACAGAGGAGTGATTATATCTCTGTTGCCTTGACAACCGCTCCATATGTTACTACAGTTTTTTTCGATTGCTCAAGCAGTATTTTGAAAACAGGGACCGTTTTTTTTAAAACACTACACCCAATTAGCAGAACACCTCTGACCCTTTACAAAATGAAACACTCTTGCAAAAACTATACACTAATTTATAAAAAACATATTTTGTTACCATATGAAACACACACGTTTCATATGACTTAATTCTGTTTCAACCAGTTACACACTGCTGTCGCTAACCTAAAACCCTTTTAGCAATTCTACTTCTTAGTGATGAGTACTGTAAATGAAGTACACAGAGAAAGTGCAAATATACAATAAATTCACCAAACTCTACACAAGACCAATGCTGCAGACTGAGGAAAATATAATGTATTTCTCTCCATATACCCAAATCAGTTAACATGTCAACATGGAGAATCCCAACAAAACATGTCCCAGTTTTCATGCTACTACAGTAGTGTGCATAACACTGTTAGCTCAGCAAACAACAGACACACATAACATAGTGTATCCAGTACAGGTTAACAGTTAGGGTACAATTACAGTAGTAATGGCTGTGTTTCACAGATTGGCTTATAGGTGTGGTCATTTGAAAGTCAGTACTTTGGAATTTTAAGGAAGTGACATCATGATATACTTCTGTGTCTAATGTATACAAGTGTGTTTAGTGGTTTGCGAATGACTGTGTGTATTGTTTTGCAAAAAGTGTGAGGCTGACATTATGGTTATAGTGGTGCACATCTGGGCCAACATTTAGCTCATTTTTATTTTTATTTATTTTTTAACCTTTATTTATCCAGGTAAGTCGATTGAGAACAATTTCTCATTTGCAACGACAACCTGTCACATTCACACAGTTACACATTCATACCTGGAAGCTGCCCAGTACAACCACAGTCTGATCTGCTGGCCACTTAGCAGCTCCACTGGAGCGGTTGGGGTTAAGGGCCTTGCTCAAGGGCACCTCAGTGGTGGTAATGAGGGAGGGACAAGCGCTGCTCTTTCACTTTCCCCACCCAGATTTTATCCTGCTGCTCTGGGGATTGAAACTCCCGGTCCCAAGCTTGCTTCCTTAACCCCTAGACCACCACTGCCCCCTTAAGTGTAAGGTTTTGATAATTGTGTAATACTTTTGATTTCAGTGTGTAAGCAATCGGCAAAAACTGTAATAGGAGCGGTTACAAAGGGAATTTTCTTCAGAGGCTAAGTGAGTTTCTGTTTATGTGTGTATCAAGTACCTCTCCCACTCCCGCCTGTACAATCTTCAGGCCTGTCTCAGACTCCAGGAAGTTCTTTTCAGATACTGATGGGGTGAAAAAAACGACAATTATTATTGATGTGAGAAAAAAAAAACACGTTTGGTGAAATGGTATTTAAGGAAGAAACTGTGAGAGCGACAGTACCCACGTAGTTGCCCACGTACTTTTCACTTCATACTTGTGTGTATGTGTGGGTAGGTAGGTGTTATTGTGTCTGTGTGTTTTTGAGCCTCACCAGCTTTAGCAGCCACCTCTTCAGCCGTCATGTTGTGTTCATTCTGGCGGATACGGAACGTCAGCGCAGGGCCCACCACACTGGCAACACAAAACCACAGGGACACTGTAAAAATGATTCTTAATGTTTAGAGTAAAAACCTAAAATGTACAACTCTCTCTCGCACACACACACACACACGCACGCACGCACGCACGCACGCACGCACGCACGCACACACACACACACACACACACACACACAATCAAACAATATCTATCTAATAACACCACAGGGACACACATGTTAGATGCTTCAAAACTGTAAAAATGATCCTTAATGTTTAGAGTAAAAACCTAAAATGTACAACTCTCTCTCTCACACACACACACACACACACACGCACACACACACGCACACACACACACACACACACACACACACACACACAGAGAGGCCAATGTGAAACAGGGACAAATAAACTTATATTAACAGACTTCAGCTTCAGCCCACTGACATACTTACATCAATCAATTACGCAATCATGTCTGCTTAGTATAACCTCAAACTACTATACTATCCCTGGAGATAAAGTCGAGCATTTATTTATCTGTGTGTGTGTATGTGTGTGTGTGTGTGTGTGTGTGTGTGTGTGTGTGTGTTTGAAAGAGAGAGCGAGTGAGAGAGCAAGTGTGTACAGGACCGACCCGTCTGGGCTCCGTGTTGGTGATGTTCCATATTAATAGATATGCTAATCAAAGCCAAATCATATGCAAATATGCATGATGGATTGATGCTGCAGATACAACTCAGTTTGCTCTCATGAATAAACACACACGCGCGCGCACACACACATGCACGCACGCACGCACACACGGCACCACAGGGACACACGTTAGATGCTTCAAAACTTTAAAAATGATTCTTAATGTTTAGGGTAAAATCTAAAATGTACAACTCTCTCTCACACACTGACACACACACACACACACACACACACACACACACACACACACACACACACACACACACGGTGGTGTTACCTGATTTTGATGAAGCTGCTTGTTGTCAGGTGTATCTTATCAGCCAGTAGCTCCAACAGCTTCACTCCATCATACAAACTCAGAGGACTACGAATGAAAAACATAATTATCCTAAACGTGTTTTATCTATACTAGTGAGTAATATGACATGTAGTGACTTCATGTTTAAGTAGTTTATTTATAATAAACAGAAAGCTGAAAGCTTTTGATGGAGTGCTGACCTCTGGTTGGTGTAAATGTACCCATACTCCTCCTTGGCTCCTGTACCCTCAACCAGTGGCAGCCCCTGCTTCTTCAAACTTTGTCCAGTTTCAGCAGGAGCGGCCTGCGGAGGCTGGGAGGCAGAAGGAGGGAGACTGGCGCTCTTAGCTGGAGGTGTAGTTGGCACTGAGGTGGAGTGGGGGGCAGGAGCATCAGGGGGACCGGGAACAGGGACAGGCTTCTCCGGCTTATGGGACACACTGTCTGTTTTTAACAGCTGCATCTAAGGGGGAATGATAAAAGACCTGTCAGTTATAAAGGTGTATGATTGCTCCTTGTGAACACTGCTGACAATGAATGTTGACATACCTCCTTGAGGGCAATAAGGTCTTTCTCAGTAGGATCTGCGTTAGGACAGACAAACTGATATTTTTAAACAAATACTACAATACAACACAGTTTTATTTTAGCATTGTTTTCCCCATTTACGCAAGAGTCAGCCAGCAAGATGTGGTATTTTTCTTGGGATATTTGCTTTACTGGCAGAAAATGGATGATAGAATAAAATCATAAGGTATAAAAGTCATATTAAAAGGTAGTAGGCTGCAGATTTTTAACTTCTAATCCTTCATATATGTATATATATATAGATGTTGAAATGTAATATTGTAGCTTTATAATTCCACCTTTATGTGTAAAAGAAAGGACAGAGGACTCAGTATTTCCATTTAGTTTACAAATTACTGAAAGACTGACCTGTTTTGTCTTGGGCCCGCATCAGCTGCAGAATGAGGGCTAGCTTGTAGAGCTGCTCTTGACTGAGCTCTCTGGGGTCAACTCCATACCTCTGCAGGACTCCTGACATCCTCTGGAGCAGGCCATCTAACACAGTAGAGCAAAGTTAGCATTAACTTATCCAATTTAGAAATTGGATGGATGTACTGTATATGCACACAGCGTAAGTATGCCTATTGCTTAAATCTGTTGAAGCATTTCTTTAAATGTGTTGTGAAGAAATGATGTAATACATCATGTAAATTAAGTTTGAATCAAATTAAGTTCCTTTTCCGCACCATTGTTTCCAGACAGAGTGCTGATGTCCTGAGGAACTTTTTTATTCTGCAGCGTTTGCTGTCTGCCAGCAGTACCAAGTCTCTCCTCTAGGGTGTAGTCTTCCACATAGTCCACTGGTATCTCCAGTTCCAGGTCCTCATAATAAGGCAGACCTGCTTATAGCATAGCATAGCATAGCATATGATGTTAAAGAGAATTGTTTAGTCATAATGTTTCTAAATGCTTAAAAAAGCCTCTACATGGCCGTATTCTTTTGACCAGACAACAATTAAGTTGAATGTTTTCATCTGTCATGGTTATTTATTGTGTATTTTATTTAGGAAAATAACAAATTTTTGTTTACCTGCAGGAGCCATGGCAGCTGCCCCTCGGTGGCGATAAGAGGGTTCCGCAGATGCCAGGTACAGAGACAAGGCTTCCTGTAGCAGCTGCCTGTCTCGCTCTCGCTCTCGCTCTCTTTGATTGGCCTGGGACCTTGAAGAGGGGCGGGCATAACCGGCTCCTGCTCCAATGAGTGATCTCTCCACATCATCTTGATATCTATGCTGGAATTAGGAGAGATATCACGCTGATTTAGTACTGTCTGGATGTGTGTGTGATATCTAAGGTTTAATATGTCATATGCATTATATTTATTCATGTTTCTGCGTTTTCTGATGTATTTACCATCTAGGATGATATACAATGGGTTTAACTCTAGATTGTGATGTCCTATTGTTTTATGAGTTGGGATTTAATTTGTGTTTGTCTGTTTTAACCACACATATGCCACACACACACACACACACACACACACACACACACACACACACACACACACACACACACACACACACACCTGCCTTTGGATGCTAATGATGTGTGTGTACCTGGTGGTATTGGTATGGGTCCATTGAGGCTGTCTGCATGTGTAGTGGGGACTGAGGAGGCTCAACAATCATGTAGTCCACATAGTTGCCACCAGAAGGTGTGGACCCCAACTTAGGGCTGTGGTGGTGGGGGATGTTCTGTTTGGACCTGGCAACCCAGAGAGAAACAAAGAGAGGATTAGGATGGCACAGGGGTTGAGAGGAGGAAAGGATAAGGGAATAGGTCCCGAGGGAAATAAATAGACTCAGGGTGAAATGAATAGATGCCTCTGACTCCGTCCTTTGACTTATTTGTGTTGTGTAATATGTACATTCCTCAATAAATATCACTGTAACTGGAGAGTACTCACGAATGAGAAGAGGAGGAAGAGGAGTTTGGCTTAGAGGGGTGGGTAGTATGGGGAACTCTCTTCAGCTCCTTTGATAAGATATACTGAGTGATGTCATTTTGCCAGGAAAGACCTGCCACGCACATGCACACAAACACACACGCACACACACACACACACACACACACACACACACACACACACACACACACACACACACACACACACACACACACACACACACACACACACACACACACACACACACACAAAGCAATTAAAGAATGCTAAGTGCTTGGATTTCTGCCTGTACATGTTACTGCACTGTACTACTGTAGTTAGTGCTAGCATGCTAACATGGTACACTAAAGGGTGAACATGGTAAACATTATACCTGCCAAACATCAGAATGTTAGCATTGTCATTTTGAGCATGTTAGCATGCTGACGTTAGCATTTAGCTTACAGAACAGCTGTGTCTATGTACAACCTCACAGAGCTGCTAGCATGGCTATAGACTCTTAGTCTTGTTTTAAAAATATTTTATTTTGCATTGACTTTCTTTCCTTTGAATTAGACTGACACGTGACAGAAGACTGAAATTTAAATTCTATGTACAATAATGCAGATATAATACAGAATGTAATTCATGTAAAAACAGTTAAAATGAGCCCCGAAAGAGACACACACACACCTTAAACAACTTTATTGTTTAAACCTTTGACTATACAGTAACTTAGAAGCAATGGGGTATTCACTCTAACATTTTTTGCTTTTTTAAATAATGCTATTGATGATTTTTATGTGTCATCTCACCTTGCAGCATGAGCTGTTTGAGGACTTCCTGCATTCTCTTCAGAACAGGCACTGACACCTGGTACTGGACCAGATCCTGCTTCGAGCTACGACACTGACCGAACAATCCATCTGGAATAAACACACACACACACACACACACACACACACACACACACAACATATATATTATATATACAACATTTACAACATATTTGTAACCCTTATTTTGCCAGTAGTCGCTTGACTTCTGGCCTAAAATCTAGCACAGTTTACAGACAATAAGGAGGAAAAACACCGGTGTAAATAATAATAATAATAATATTATTGATGGCTGAATTCCATTTACTAAGTGCTTCAGTTTCAGGGTTCAGGTATTGTCCATGCAAGCTCATGGGGACACACTTACTTACTTGAATAGAACAGAGTAACACCTGCTACCTATAAATGCCTTTTGAAAATACAGTCTCTGATAATGTAACAATGCATTTATTAAAGTTTTTATTTTCTGTGATTTTTAGCTAAAGCTGTTCACATTTTAACCACCAATATCTCACGGAGCTGTCCTTGAGGTATGGTACATTCATTTGTAATAATACCCCTAACTCTTATGTAGCACACCTACCTGACTGCACTTCCACACAGCACACTAGCCCACAGCAGTGAGTCATAGCCTTGAAGTACAGCCCACACACTTATACTGCTTGCCACTGCTTTTGACAAGGTTCTGCCACTGTCAGTCCAGTGCTTTAGAAAATTTCCTTTGAAATAGTTGCTAATCTGCAGGCAGCCTCATGGCAACAGAAATGATCAATCATCATTTGCTCAGTATTATTTTTAGTGTTAGTGTTAGTGTGTTAATTGTTCTTATGTCATGATCACAAATGAATCTATATTCTCAACATCTGCAGTACATGAAAAGATGTACCAATTCTGTGCATAATGTCAGGGTAAGCAATTTACTTTTTTTTTTTACATAAGCCACAATGAAAATCGGCTGGAACCAGGGAATCAGGCGTACTGGAAAACCTCTGACCTACTTAGTGTCCTGCTTCAGCATCAGATAAAAGATTCAGCAGGAGAGTAGCCGTCCACCACAAAGTGTAAGTTACGTAAACAAGTGAGTTAGATATTGAGAATCTTAAATGTCCTACTTTATTTAGAGATATCAATATTGATGTCACATCAGTGGCATAAGGCCTGAATCTATCTCTGAAATCTCAGTGAATAAAAATGAAGATATTTCTGAAGAAAAAGTCAGACTGTGATGTGACGGGAATAAATCTTAACTGGCGCACTGATGAGTCATCACAGTCTTTCACTACACTGACTAAATCTCACACAACCCAACCTGCCACTGTAAAACAGTGAATTGTTATACTGAAAAGATTAGTGAGGATTAATACATTTATGTAGTTTATATATTGTTATAGGAAACAGTACAGATTATGTTTTGCTACTCAACGTTTTGAAGAGTAAATAGACTGACATGTTTTTAATTAAATTCTGTTTTGCAGAGTTAACTCCTTGTAGGTGGGTGGGTATACAATCAGGTAAATGCCTTATCCTTGTGTAAGTGTTAACCAAGTTGATCCTTAGTCTGAGAAGATTAACAGAATATTGACTAGAGATACAGATACAAACTTGTGCATCTTCCCCCACAATATTAATCCCAGTCAGTGAAACCTTTAATCAAATTACAAATAGTTGATGTCGATGATGTGATGTGACATAGGCTATTGTATCCTGGCAATGCATTGCACTGCTAGAGTGGCAGTACAGTAGCTGTTATTCTGGTGGTGAACTGGCTGAAAGAAGAGAAACATGAGGAGGAAGACTGGAAGATGAATGGAGAGAAGACAGCAAACTGCATGGCTTGATTGGATTGGGAGTATTTTGGGAGCTTGGGTTATTTCTGTAGATATCACTTTTGTGCAGGGAACATACCGTAGTAATTATCTTAGGACGGGGGATATCTGTTACATGTATAAGAAATGCAATGTATGTAATATGCAAAAATGCTAATATGCAAATATTTATTGGTAAATGAATTGTGATGACAAGCATTTGTGCTATATTCTACAGTAGGTGAAAGTTGTGCAAGCCTGAGGAAGAAAAGTGTGTGAAGTCACAGTAAAGTCAATTAGCCAAGCCAATCAAACTAAAGACATAAACACTGTGTGGAGCGCCGCACTAAGATGTGCATGTGCTACAGTGGCCTATTACAACAGACCCACCAAACCTCCCCTAGTTGGCTAGCTGGATTCCTGTTGTACATTGACCTGGTATCCCCTAAGTAAGCACCTCAAGGAGCAGCTGGTTGACATGGTCAGGGTGCTACACCTGTGCACACAGAACTCAGATCACAATGTATGACCTTAACCTGTTTAACACAGGCCTCACACTCTAACATACTCTACAGGCTTACAAAGCCTGCAATAACAACATTAATGTGACGTTGGTCCATGTATAAATGACCTTACACAGCACCACAAACAGGCCAACAACACCTCCACCACTGACTGTCTTTGAGAGCTGTGAAAACGGTGGAAAGACCCCAACGGTGTCTAATACTGCACACTCCACTACTTCTGCCAAATGTATCAAAAATAGTGTGACAGTAACAACCTGAAAAACGTTTAATCTGTCTGGCATATAGCCAAGTCTATAAGGGCCAGCCACACATCCTGTAAAAGACACAAATAAACAACTGCTGAGAGCACCTAAAAGATGATATGCATTCCACATAGCACACCAAGACACACAGCACACAATTCATCTTCCCGCTACCTCCTGTACCGGCTCAGTCTCTACATCGATCAACACAGAGAGACAAAATTGATATTGATACTCCCATTCAACTCCTGGTACGTCAGCAAACAAGCCTGCTTCAAAAACTTTGGAGTAATAAATAAATACCTCTAATGTATGTTAAATTTGCCTGTGAAAAGATAAACCAAAAGAAATATTAACAATAACTGCCACATATTTTCAATGCAGCATGTCTGCATTGTCTGTGAGATGGTCCAAAAATTATTTTTAGATAAATTACTAAATATGCTATTTAATATGAACATTTTTGATGCCTTGGACGTAAGGCAGGGCAAGGCAGCTTTATTTGTATAGCACATTTCAGCAACAGGGCAATTCAAAGTGCTTTACATAAAACATTAAAGAGCAGTTAGAAAACGATTAAAAAAAAACAAAGCAAATTAAAACATCAAAGTGCAAAGTAAAATCATTAATATAATCATTAATGTTACTCATGCAGTCACACCTCTTCAACCTCCTAATCTAAACACAACACAGCAGCTGCTTAAGTCACCAGGAGGAGACCTGTATGTATCTATGGAGACTGTGGAGGTTTCAAAAGAATTATTATTATATATTATTATATATATTAATTAGTATGTTTGTTTCTAACAAACATTGTTTGCAGCTTATTTTGAGGCTCCCATGTTCTATCCACAGACGCACAGATGTGCATAAATACAGCCTCTGCGCCTGAGTCTGCTCCTGAGCTGCAAGTACGCTGATCCATTCTGTGTTCCGGCCAATGGCTGTTCGTGTGCGTAAGTGCAATTTCCACAGAGAAGTGCGTAAGTGTGCGTCAGTGACTCATCACTCTATTTCCACAACAACTGTGGGGGTGTCGACCTCACAGTGATGTCAGTGTTGCTATGGAGACAGTAGAGCGGGGGAGGGGCTAGCTGAAATGAAGACGAGGACAGGGAGAGGGGCAGGTGACGGAGAGAGATAGACACATTGGGCTGAGAGAGGAAAGAGCCTTGACTTGTGTTTGTAAATTGTCACTCAGTCTTTGTGTTAGCGTGCTTCCAGTTGCATACAGTGTGTGTGTGTGTGTGTGTGTGTGTGTGTGTGTGTGTGTGTGTGTGTGTGCGTCCAGCTGCAAGGTTAATGATTTGATATGCTGTAAAAGTACAGAAAGGATTAATAAAGTACTGCCTTAAAAGCTCAAGAGAGATATTGTTTGATTGTGTGTGTGTGTGTGTGTGTGTGTGTGTGTGTGTACTCACCATCTGAGCAGAACTGATCCCCTGTGCACAGTTTTCTCTCAAACAAGCAACCTGAGGTAGAAAGACAAAGAGATGGCTAACAGGTACTCAAAGTACAACAATCGTTCACAGTAATTTCCATGGCAACGACTGCTTTAACTCACATTTAGAGGGTTGAAATGAGAACGCAGTTAAGTGAGCCTAACCCTGGTTTACTCTATATAATCACTTCAAATGTACTACTGGACAGTGGTTGGTAAAACACACCCTGTCTTCCATATTTTAATGTTCCCATTGTCAAAGCCAACCCACACTGCACTTATCATTTATAAGACCTTTATATAAAGTACATTTTAAAAGCTCCCTCAATCTTCACTTGGACAGTTTTGCTACTGCATAGACATCATCAGAATGTGTTACAGGTTGGACAGGCTATCAGTGCTTCTACATATATCTTTGATAAGCATGGCGGAAGCTAAAACATTGACCTAAATTTTGTGGTTGTGAAATACTGATCCGTTAGAGGGACAAGATTATTTTGGGGCTACAATGTTATGCTGATTTGTTAACTGGTTTGTAATTGAACAGTGTTGTCACTAGTATTGTAGTTGGTAATTCCTTTACATTTCATTTTTAATGGTGAGTAAGACCTTGGAGGGTAGTGTGGGAAGGAGCAGCTGGCTGATGATAGATAGGAATGTAACACAGCAGAATATGCATGGATTGTTCTGTCTGTCTGTCTTTCTCTTTCACGTCACAGCTCACTTTTTGCTACTACTCTAGGATCACGTTTTGTCTCTGTTTGCATGTACAAGACAAAAACAAGTGAATAAATGGTATGGAGTATGTGTCTGCATGTGTGTATATGAGGAAATGAGAGATGTACTATTCCAAATGAAATGCAAAACATGGCAGATGAGTAGCTGGTTGGCAGAATGGATATGAATTGAATGTTTACCTGAACATAAACTTGGATAGAGAAGATTGAAAACTATTTCCTCAACCTTTCAATGAAATGACGCAGAACCTAACAGTAGCTTCAGTGACTCACCCTTAGAGTCTTTTAAGAGAAAAACACACACACACACACACACACACACACACACACACACACACACACACACACACACACACACACACACACACACACACAATGTGCACACAGTGCAAGTGAGTGTCTTGTATTTCTGTGATGTCTTCTCAAATTTATTTATTTAATTATCTTCAAAACCTGAGGCTATATTTTAATGACTAATGGGGGCAGTAATCACTTTTCTGGAATTTCGCTTCACTCGGAATTATTTGGATCAAATCTTACTCTCAGTCTTACACACACATTTGATGACTTCTTACTGTAAAAACAACAATAGAGTGTCAAGGTGCTGTTTTGCAAAACTACATGCAAAACCCATTTTCTTAGAGACCTGGGCTCTACAGTCTGTGGAATATTAAGTGAACCTTAATGTGCAGGGGAAATAATGAGGTATCTGAGTAATTGTAACACACAGGGGCTTGCAGAGGGACTGACATACACATTACCACAATGTTGACAAGATAATAATGTACGTAAATGCCAATGTTAGTCATCTAACACGGATTGGTTGTCCAGGAAAGGACATCTGGTAGTGTTAGGCCAACAAGCAACATGAATGTAAATCCAAGAAACAAATGACAAAAATACTTCAACTGTTTAATTTGACTGTTTTACTGTTTATTTTCTAGGGCTGGAAACTTATTTCTATTCCATCCATTTTAATTTCCTGTACACTTTGGTTTGGTACTGTAAATGCAACTTTGATGAAGAAGTTAACATTCCAAGCATCCTAGCATCCAACAGTCGGGCTGGCAGCAACAGCAAAAAACAATTTTTTTTGTAAGAACAATTATTTTAATTTCAAATGGGAAAAAAAATGTGCACCATAGCATGGTAAAATGTAGCACAATGGGTTCAATGAATCTCATAAGTTTGGTGAGCAATTTTAGGAGAAACTTGACCTATTATACGTGTTTTTCATAGCAACAGGACAACCACCCTCAAGCTCCAACATAAACATCATACTACGTGTGCGAGGATGGACAGTCGGACTTATGGATGGATGGCTAATCAAATGAACAGATGGACTGGTGTGTGAAAGAACAGAGATGGAAGCAATGAGGCGTTAATGGATGAAGGGACAAAGGGAAGCAACAGTGGTTGCTGGTTTCTCTCCATGGTGCTGAAATCTCAGGCACTTGCAGAATGGCTTCCCATTGAGCTGTCCATTATTCATTGTAAGGGTTTTTTAAAATGCAATTGTAATTTCTCATAACTTTTTGCAATGATGAATGATTTGTAATAGCAAGCAGCACATAATCACGCACAGAATCACCAGTATTTTAATTTTTATGCATGTATCCAACATTTTATGTTCAATTTTGCTTGTTTTGATAGATGTTTTGTAAATGTTCTGTGTTCAAAACTAAGTTTCAATAATATGACAATACAGCAGACCGAGTTGGAGGGGTATTAAAAATATTTTATTCACAGTCCATCAAACTCTAACATCCCTTGCTATCACAATGAGCTGCTTTAGGTGTCTAAAATAAAGCGTACTCAATTGTTTACAACAATGTAACAATTCACTTGTTGCATCATTGATTCAATCACAAATGATGCCGGTTTATTGCATCCTTCTACAAAAAGGAAAAACAATTAAATCACTCTAACTTTAGAAATTAACAATATAAAATAGTCAAGCTGAAACTACTACTGCTGCCACTGTCAATACTATTCAAACAGCCACGACTGCTAATGTCACAGACATTTTTATTGCTGAGAGTGAAATTTGACATTGACACTTTCCAGATATCAGTAAACACAATTTCACTTAACTTGTTTTCTTTATTCATTTTTTTCATTTATTTCTCAATAGAGAATATGCAATCTACAATATATCTCTGATCAAAAGCAGTCTTTTCTGTCTTCAGTGTATGATATCATATAAAATGTAGTGGTGCATAACTTTTTGTCTCTTTTTTATGGTTAAAACATAAAAACGATCATGTACTGTATGTTAGCCTGGCCATTATTCATGTATCCCCAACTGAATTGTGTGGCTTTCCTTCCTTCTCAATAGAAAGGACTACAAATGATAACATAATGCCAATAACAGCATTAGGAGTGTTGGTCGGTGGCATGACATGGATCATAATTGTCCTAAATGATCCCAGGCTCTACCAGAAAATAAAAAAAACACTCACTATAGACCCAGGTTTTCTCTTCCCTATCACTCTTCGCATCCTCCATCTCTCCCCCTGCCTCAGTTAAATCTCATTATCTACATTTAGTACCCACCCACCCTCTCTATGACAAATCATTTACAGTTTATTTTGGAAGAATGACACTTACATATAGAGATCTATAAATGTGTCTCTGTTGGAATATTACAGGACCATGATAGCGATGTCACAGAGGATAACGTATCCTACAGTCGGATGAGATCACCGTGAAGTCATTAGCTTTACTTAGACACACCATGTAGCCTACCTGTGGGAATATTACTGGAATATGACCGTGCTTCTCTGATAAGGACCGTGCCATCATCAGTATAATCACCATCACTTCCATTATCATCTTACCGTATTTATCTGAGATTCCGGGTTGGCACAACACGGTTAAAAGGAGCAAAGCTCGCCATGGCTTAAGGTGTTGCATGGTCCTCTGAAGTCTCCCAGCAGCGGAGGAGATGCAGAGAGAAAAGATGCGAAGTCCCTTTGGTCCCAGTTATTTTTATTTTTTTAAATCCCCATCTTTTTCAAACGAGCTGAAGCCAGTGTCGACAGCTCACATTGCACCCCAAGAGCCCATGTGACGGAAAAATATAAATGAATAGCTGAAAAAAAACAACTAATTCCTCACAGTGAAGGCGGGGCGTGAGGATGTGGAGGAGGATGTGAACACGCGACGTAGTATCGACTCGCCAATGAACGACTGCGGAAATAGCGTAGCTACAATCTGTAGAAGCAGGGAGCTCTCAGAGGGAGTCAACCTGCAGCCGATGTACGTCATCACGGCTAGCGATACGTTTTATTTTCCACCTATTCACAGACGTCATGCATTCATTAATCACAAAGGTACGCGTGCACACACAACGTGGGAAATGCATAATACGGCTTGTGCACAGGACAGGTAGCCTACATATCCAAGTCTCACATCTTAAGCTGATGTTTACATTTAGACACTGGTTTTAAGCTGACTTGGTGTTTATTTGGTGATGAAACAAAAATGTGCTACACAGTGTAACATTTTTGTCTTTCCCCCCCAATCCGATTAACGGAAGGAAGGATGGGAACAAGAGTTATATCTCAAAGAACTATGCCTAAAGGCCCTACATATGCACGCAGAGTAGTCTCTTCAGTTCACCTCAGCCATTCACCGTTCACCATCAACACATGTGGTCTTACTGGTTTACCAGTGAGTGCACCAAGATCCAATATGTGGAAACTAAACTGACATTAGCCTACCAGTGTTATGACATTCCCAGTGTCCTGACAATTGTGACAACTTTGGTGTTCAAAAAATACTTTATCATAGATCTATCATAGATAGATATTTGACTCTCAATCTAGCATTTTAGAAATGACCAAACTTAATGTACCATTCTTTTATTATTTATCTTATTTGAGCCTTCCTGATTGGAACTGCATTGAATATGGCAGAGAGCCATAGTGGTGTTACAGCAGTTCATGTTGTTGTCTAGTTGGCCTCTTGCTCCCTCTTGTGTCTATGGCACTGATTACACTATGTGCATTCAGATCTGTTGTCATGCTGGCAGCTGTGCGATGTAACAGGTGAAGAAGTCTATGGCCGGCCACACATTTACAGCACCCTATTCTGGAGAATAATAGGGCTAGAAAATATTACTAATTATAGTAGAAATTAGGAAACTCTGAACATGTAAAATAATGAAAAATACAATTTGAAAGAAAAAACAGTTCTGGAGCTTTCCAAAGAGTACTAAAAATATACTTGCTTTTTAATTTAAGCAAACTAACAGATGTACAGACTGCCCAATAAAGACCAGATTCTTGGCTTTGGCCATGATATTCACTCAGTGATCCTATCCTTGGCAACATCCAATCTGATGATGTCACGGGATCAGCATCGCTAGAGTTTACTTGTACTGAATGTTAAGTTGTGCATTGTTCTCTCATGAAACAGTGCTCATTTTACTGACAGAAGTCTGGTGCATCTGGGCTGTGCTAAAACAGGAAGTAGCCTTTCTATCTAGTATGACTTATGAATCACATGGTTTGATTCGACACCCACTGCTTGCTATTTCAGGCACATTGTGTTGTCGATGGCTTTTGAAATCATATCTCTCCTAAGATAGACCTAAAATAGATCTGAAACAAGTTTACTCTTAAAAGATGTCTATAAAGATGTTTCCATGTTACATGGTTGCATGCAATCAACAATGTGAAAACACACACACAGACACAAACACACACACACACACACACACACACACACACACACACACACACACACACACACACACACATACACACACGCTGCCTATATGGCTAATCCTCTGTCTTCCTCACTCCTTTACTCTTATCCGTTCATCCTTGTGTCACTCTTGTGTGACAGCTCAACTCATTGGCATGTGTTTATGCGTGTTTGGTTGGTTGCTCGGCAACTTGCATTTAGTGTTTATGAAGGATGAAACCAGCTGAACAGCCTTTACCTATATATACTATTTAAATCACATTAAAACATCATAGGATTTTCACCATTTTCACTCTGCTCTCTCTCACTATTGCTATTATACCGCCACTATTATCACATTCTGCAGCTTCCAGATCTAATATACACTAAGACTGTGACTGTATAACTTACTGTTTATTCATCCTAACACAGAATCATATAGAGGTGTCTGTAATGTTGTCTGTGTTATTAAGACGCAGATTGCCTCCATATCTTAGTTTCTCATGTCTGGTGGTTAAATAAGGATCCGCAAACAATTTCCCATCATGCCATTTTAACATCATGTCATCCACACTGCTTGGCTCATGACTGCCCTGGCATTCCACAGGCCAGAGGGCCCCGCACCCTACCCCAAATACCCGACCCTTAAGTTGACAGAATAGATTGAACTTTCACAATTATGGCTCTATAAATGTCATTGTAGTACAGAAAATGTACTAAAACGTAAATCCAGGCAGGATGAATGGCAGTGATAATATCTCATTGTGAAAAGGAGAGGGAGGATTGGGCTTTAAAATCAAATTAATTGGAAATGAAATGCTCTCTGACCAACTCATTCTGTCATATTTTTTAAAGGAAACAGGCAAAGCAATCACATATAGATCTGTAGTAGATAACACTATTGGGTTAATTAGCTTTTTGTAATCCAAAGTTGGGGAAATTACTGCTAATATTTTTATATTACAATATTGCATTATTCCCAAAATAGAATCATGACATGGCTGACTATGTACTGTTGATATTCTCAGACTTGGTGCATGCGTGTGTCTGTGTGATAACTATTTTCCCAGCCGTGCCGGGATATGGATGCTAATTTAAGTGTGTGTTTTTTTAGGCTACAGGTCAGGTATTGCTCCTGTGTGTGGGGTTGTTAGGCAACTAGTAGGTAGCTCATTTTCTGTGCTGTGCTGATGATGTGGTCTTCAATTGGGAAACTCCCGGATGACTGCTCCAGTCATAGCAGAATATTATACAGTCAAGTCACATCACGCTCATATCAGGTCATTTCACATCATCTGTGGCAGTGAAAAGCCCCCACATCATTTCTGGTATATGAGTGCAATGGAATGGGAAATCGTGTGGAGCAACAGTTTTAAAGTATGACTCTAAAACTCATAGCTGAACACAACATTAGATGTGAATTCATTGTTGGTGGAGTCTTGTCTATTCAGGGATCTTACCACATGGGCCTTTGGCATTGGAACAAGCAAAGTCACGGTTCTGGAAGGGGGCCTGACAATCTGATAATAAGGAACATACATCATTTGTAAAAACTAAAATTGTTTTGGGACAGTAGCATAACGTTAAAAAAGGTTTATTTCAAAAGATGTAAAAAAAAAAAAAAAAACATCCTCCAGTAATACTTGGTAGTAGTGGTGGTGGTAGTAGTACTTGGTACATTTTCTTTCATTTTCATTTGATATCAGAGTTTAATTGTCATCAGTTATATTTATCCTAGGACATGTCAGTAAAAGCAGCATCATTATGCTTATTTCTGTTGATGGTGTTTGGCTCTGTCTTTAGTCCCATGATCCTTTGGGAAAGTGGCTGGACAACAGAGTACAAACAAGAAAGCTAAAAATAGAGCTGACACCACCAGCAGCTGACAAACACACCCACACTGCTCTGTGAAACGCAAATACACGCACGACCACACACAAACTCCCCAGCCCCCCTCTTCTCGAACTCTACACCCACACAGAGCTCATACACACATGGGACACTCCTACACATACACTCCTCTTTTCTCTGTAAATTAATTTCTACATCATCAGGATAAAAACTAATGATTTGCTCAAGTTACTGCAAAAGATTTTCAGCTCACACACAGATGCACAATTTGCACCAACTAGAGCTAACTTGCATCAGATCATGCTCGCTTGTGTCTTACCATTAACTTTTACCAGCAGTTTCCTCTCTTCTGAATTCTCTTGTGTTCAGTTTAAACAAACCAAACAAAAGAGCTTGTGTGGCTGTGTAAAGGGATGTGTGTGTGTGTGTGTGTGTGTGTGTGTGTGTGTGTGTGTGTGTGTGCGCATGACAGAGAGAAAAGCTTCTCTAAGTCCTAAACTGTAAGTGACTTGCTGTGTCAGCCAGTGATGCTGAACATTTTGATATGTAATATGTGTTTGTTCATTATTTTAAGCTCCTTGACTGGAACACTAGAATTTCCTATTACATTTGAATGCTTCAGTGGCCAATGGTCATAAACCTGTTGTTTAGATAGCTTGAGATAGAAGTCTGAATTAGTATGAAAACACATAAGCTTCTGTATACACCAATGATCCAACTTTGGACAAACTAGGCTTAATTGACATTTCCCTTACTCTAATGTTAGTTTTGTTGAACCAGGTGGGGAAGGACAACTTACCCTGTTATAATTATTATTGGTCCATATAGTTTTGTGACATCAGCCAGGTTTAACATGACAAGGGATACAATCAGCAAGATTAATTGAAAACACCTGCATGGGTATGCAGGCCCTTTAAATGGATAACGTGTGTCGGAAGCGAAGTCATGCAAATGTTATCCCTCTATTCAGCTTTCAGAGGTATGTTTAGCATTTTACAAAGCGAGAGTCATAATCATCGCCATCATCATTATCATCATCATTACCAGCAACATATTCACACACACTAAGTCCTACGACACAGGGCAGGGCAGAGATGCCTCGCAAGCCTGGGCTTGCTTTCAGCTGTGCAGCTTTGGGTGTCTGCCATAAGTAATGTCTGTTATAGAGCAACATCATACACACACACACACACACACACACACACACACACACACACACACACACACACACACACACGCACACACAGGTTTGTGGCACTATCTTTGTGGGGACCCGTCATTGACATAATGCATTCCCTAGCCCCTTACCCTAACCTTAACCATCACAACTAAATGCCTAACCTTAACCCTTACCCTCACCCTAACCATAACCTAATTCTAACCCTAATCCTAAAACCAAGTCTTAACCCTCAAACAGCCCATTAAACTTGTGGGGTCCAGCATTTTGGCCCCACAAAGCTGTCGGGACCCCACAAGTATACTGGACTCCCGGTTTGTGGACCCCACGAATATAGTTAAACAAGCCCACACACACACACACACACACACACACACACACACACACACACACACACACACACACACACACACACACACACTTGTAGTACTATGCTATGGAGGACCTTGTACTTAAATACATTAATTTCCTGGAGGCTCACCTTCACCTTACTGCCTGCTTAACCCAAACCCTTTGCCTAACCTTAATCTAAGCAATTTAAAAAAATATATTAACTTGGAATTAAATATGTAATGTGAAAGGGTTGCATGTAGTGACAAATCCAAATCTGCAACTATGGACCTTTATAGCCTATTTTAGGCCCACGTTTTTCCTATTAGGGTTGAGTCTGAGCTGCTCAACCTTGTTTCCAGCACCAATTACCCCACTTTATACTAGTTGCCTAGCACCAAATCACATCTAACTAGTAAATTAAGTCAAACATTTTGTAAGTTTAAAATAAGTAAGTTAAAATAGTAGTGCTGTCAAACGATTAAAATATTTAATCGCGATTAATCGCATTAATGTCATAGTTAACTCGCAATTAATTGCACATTTTTATCTATTCTAAATGTCCCTTGATTTCTTTTTGCCCCATTATTTTTTCTCATTTTAATGCTCTTATCAACATGATACAATACTTTTAAAACGGTGCCTGAACCAAAAGATCTATATATATATTTAAAAAAGGAGCACCTTGTTCAATTGTATTTGTCTGTTCTGTATGTTCAAAAATATGAAACAATAAAAAGTTGATCTAAAAAAAAAAGGAGCACAAAACGGCAAAAACAACCAATGGATGGGAAAAGGGTATTTTACAATAACCTTGAATGCACCACAAGGCTGGCGAGGCGAGGCTGAGTCTGTGTTTTTCAGACAGTCTAGTCTGGTGTTAGAAGCCTCTCCAGTGAAATACAGTCACACTTTACACCGTTTAGCTGTCAGCATTTTAACCGTGTTTACTCCAGATGCTAGCTAACGGTAGGCTAACGTCTACCGTTGCTCTGTATCGGCGCCTATGCCCAGCAACCCGTTCGACCCACAGGTGAACTGTTCCCCCGCTCCCCCCTCCCCTTTCCCCTTCTCACACAGCTTCTCTGTGCAGTGTGCGCACGGCACCTTCTCAGTAAGCAGGGGCGCAAATTTGCCAATTCCCCACACGGTGAAATGATAGATAATACAGTAGAAAACCATTTCGAGGATTTTTCTTTTTTTTTTTAAGTGCTCGTGCCGCCCCCCATGAGTTATAAAAAAATGCGCCCCGGGCGGCTGCCCGCTTCGCCCGTGCCAAAAACCGCCACTGCTTAAAACACTCTCAAAAGTTAGCTTTGTTCTCGCTTGCCATGATTACTCTGCTACCAGCATCTGTCACGTGGAGCTTGTGAGCGCGCAGCTGAAAAGGCAGCGTCGCTGTCAAATCTGTCCCTGGGAAAAGTAACGTTGCGCCAAATTGAAAAAGGAACTACGTTTCGTTACCAAATTTTCAGTAATAGCGCGTTACACTACTTTTTACCCGAAAAAAAGTAGTTACCGTTACTTTGAAACTTTGTAACGCGTTACACCCAACACTGAATGCTAGTCATGACACCTTTATAAGGTGATATTATGTCATTAATTCAGCTGTAACCTGGTGGTAAAAAATGTATTGCTACATTTATGGAGACTGAATGTTTGTTTTCAGGTGGGAGAATTTTTTTGTCCCTCGAAATCAACATGATGGATACAGACACAAACTGCTAATTAATATATACGGTATCAAATGTCCTAACGCTGCATTTAACAAATAGTGTATTGCTGGTCTGCACAGATTTGTCCAGCCACTTGAGTCCAGTGGAGAGCACTTATGACAGAATGGAGAGTATAAGTGACCTTCCCAGCAGCAGCTCTATCAGTCAAACCATACTGCTCCTTATGTAACCAAGGGTAAACACATAATGTTACCAAGGGTAAACTATTGTAGCTCTAAAGCTACTGGCAAGGTAGTAAGTCAAAAATAAGACAAATCCTATTGTGCAGCATCAGGACACTGCCAGTTTTATGTGATTGAAGGGATTCAATTAATACGGTGTAAGGTTTTAAAAAGTAGCAGCCAATAACATGTCATGCATTGATACAAATTAAGCTGTATATCTTAACAGAAAGAG